>NC_035168.2:15122244-15722244 GCF_001659605.2 Manihot esculenta
TTGCATTGTGGCCTTGAATAGTGGGACCAACGCCCGAATGTTCTGCCTTGCAACCTTCTTAGTCTCTCGTCGAGGGAGGCAAGCCCATCATTTCTTGTTACTGAAGAACACCACATATGAAAATGCCTTATTAATTTGTTAGTGATAAAACTTTCTCAGATTACAGATGTTCCAGGAATGGGGAATGACTTGATGATCTAACTTGACCTTGAATAGTCATTTCCAATTCTGACTCAACTTACCATACCCGGCGTTGCCACCTCTTACATATGTTCTTTTAAGGACTAGATCCCCTATGTTAAAGGTGCATGACCTAACCTTAAAGGCACGTGAGCTAACCTTACTGTTGAATATTTTGGACATCTTGTTTCTGTAAACAACCATTCTGATTACGGTCTTTTCTCGCAGGATTCTACTTAGTCCAAATTGAATTGTATTTCTTTAGGATTCCCTAATATCTCAAGGTATTGTGTCCTGAAGCTGCCTACTTGGTTTTCCACGGGAATGACTGCCTCAGCCCTATAGTAGGCTTGCTACGGACTCCGGCGACTTTAAGTCGACTTGAACCCTAGAGCTGGTAGTGGTCTGATTTTCAGGTCGTTATAGAGTGAGTGTCAAAGCCCTAGGTTCATATGGTTGGACGTAAAGTGTTGGGCTCATAGATGTTATAGAGGACAAGCATAATTAGGAAAAAGTCATGTCCACTAAGGATAGGATGTAGAGTCTTGACTTGTTGTATATATGATGATGAGTAATGCCATGATATGATATGTATGTTGTGGGTTCATGTGTATCCACATGAACCATATGATATTAATGTTTATATGTTTAAATGTTGCTTTTTTAGAAGACAGGATGCATGGCTCACGTCGATCCGCACGATTGATTGTAGTACCACCTAAAAATGAGGGTATGGATGCCCTTTCCCCTATTGCTCCATCAAGAGCACAGACAAGTAAAAGTAACCGGAGAGAAGCGTCTAGGGACCCTAGAAGGTCTTTTGATGTAAATAAAAGAAGAACAGATCCGGATAGGATGTCTGCAGATGTCAGAGAATCAGTGGGCGATGATCAGAGGAGAGATGAAGTTTGGGGTGTGGGAGAGTATGAAGGAGGAATAGGAGGCGCTTAGGCCTCAGGATCTGTCTATCCACCTCAGTAACAGCCTTATCCATAGGGACCCAGGTATCTGATGAGAGGTTCATTGGATTACTCTAGCTACCACCCGTACCCCTCATACATGCCCTATCCTCCCTACTATCCACAATATCCACCCTACCCTATGTTTTCACCCCATCCTTCAACTAGAATCCGGCAAACCCTAACTCAGGAAGTTCTGCACCACCTCCTCCTCTAGCAAAACCAGTAATTCTTGAAACCCAACCACCAAAACCTAACCCATTAGTAGGAAGTAAGTTAAAGATGATGGATTACCTAAAGTTGGACCCTCCTAACTATGAGGGTGATGACCCATTTGAGTATATCAAAGTAGTGAAAATGATAGCTGATGACTTAGTGGCCAGAGAAAGCAAAGCCATTCAGATGGCGGGGTTCACTCTAAAGTGCAAAAAGGCAAAGGAATGGTTTAAGAATTACGTGGAGTCGAAGCTGGATAGCTTATCTTGGGAACAGTTTGCAAATGAGTTTGCAGGATGGGCTTTTCTAGATAGTTCAAGGGAGTTGAAAGCAATAGAGTCTGAACAGTTAAGGCAGACTAAAGAGATGAGTGTAGATGAATACACAAATAAATTTCTAGAGTTGCTCCAGTATGTGGGTCAGGCTTATGACATTGACCAGAAGAAGGCTAGGAGGTATACCATGAGACTCCATTCTAGGTATTCTTCCCTGACATTAGCAGTAGAGAAAAGAGAGTTTCCACACTATAGTGGATGCAGTTAGAAAGATGGAGGCTAGTGCCGTCATTCAGGGAACATTAAAGCAATAGGTGGCACAACCATTGGGTTCCAAAATCTTGGGTACATGAAATTTTGATCTCTCTTCTCTGAGTGCAACTGCCTCAGGAAGTAGAAAGTGGAATAGGTCCACTAGGAAGACTAAGAAGAACAAGTTTTGGAACAAGTTAAAGTCTGGTCTGGGAATGGGCAGTGGTTCAAGTTCTAGTTCAGATAGCTTTGGATGTGTAAGGTGTGGTAAGCTTTACAAAAGGCTTTATCGGTTTGGGACTAAAGCTTGTTACAGATGTGGAAAAGAGGGATACATGGCACGTGAGTGTCCCAATGCAGCCAGGATGGCACAGTCCTAGCAGATGGCTTTTGGCAGTGTGGCTCAGCCAGCAGTTTTAGCCACATCTTAAGGTAGAGGGCAAGGCAGAGGAAGAGGGACAACCTCTTCTTCAGTAGGTTCCCAAGGAGAAGGTCCTTTAGCTCCAGCACGGATCTTCACCATAACATAGCAGGAAGCCAACACATCAAACACAATGGTGTCAAGTAAACTCATTATTGGGTGTTCTAATGTGTATGCTCTTATAGACCTTGGTACCTCTCATTCTTTTGTTTCCCCGAGAGCTGTAAACAGTTTGGGTTTGATAGCTTCTAGGCTAGAGTATCCTCTTTGGTTCAGTGGACCCAAGTGTGATCCTTCTGTGACAGTCAGTCTGTCAGTTTAGTCCAGTTATAGTTGAGGACAGGTGCCTTCCAACTAACCTTGTGGTTCTAGATTTGATTGATTTTGACATCATTCTAGGGATGGATTGGTTCTCTACTCATGGTGCTACCTTGGATTGCAGAGACAAGGTAGTTAGGTTCAAAGAACAAGATGGATAAGAGGTTGTCTTTCGAGGGGACAAGTCAGGTATGCCTAGAGGTTTAATATCTGCGCTGCAGGCTCATAGGTTGCTTAGGAGCGATTGTCAGGGTTTCTTGCTCATGTTAGAGAGTTTGATGGTCTGGTCAGGGAACAAACTTCAGTGTCTGTGGTTAGAGAGTTTCTCGATGTTTTTCCAAACAAGCTGCCAGGTTTACCACCTGTTAGGGAAATAGAGTTTGAAATTGAAGTGTTTCCAAGAACCTGACCTATCTCTATTCCTCTTTACAGGATTGAACCTGTCGAGTTGAAAGAGCTAAAGGAGCTATTGCAAGAGTTGGTAGATAAGGGTTTCATCCAACCTAGTACCTCTCCCTGGGGTGCTCCAGTATTATTTGTGAAAAAGAAGGATGGATCCCTAAGACTTTGTATTGACTACAGACAGTTGAACAAAGTCACTACTAAGAATATGTATCCTTTACCCAAGATTGATGATCTGTTTGACCAGCTAGCAGGAGCCGATTGTTTCTCCAAGATAGATTTGAGATACGGGTATCATCAGTTGAGAATCAGAGAAGAAGACATGCCTAAAACAACTTTCAGGACCATATATGGGCATTATGAGTTCTTAGTGATGCCGTTTAGGCTAACTAATGCCCTGCAACATTCATGGATCTCATGAACTGAGTTTTCAGACACTTTCTGGGTTACTTTATTATTATTTTCATTGACGATATCTTAGTGTATTTCAAAAATATAGAGGATCATGCCTATCATCTGAGGAGAGTGTTATAGACCTTGAGAGAACACAAGTTATATGCCAAGTTCTCTAAATATGTATTCTGGTTTAGGAGTGTCTCTTTCTTGGGGCAAGTAGTGTCAGAAAATGGAATTGAGGTAGACCTTAAGAAAATAGAAGCGGTAGCTAACTGGTCCAAACCCACTATAGTAATAAAAATCAAAAGCTTTTTGGGTTTGGCAGGTTAATACAAGAGATTCATTAAGGATTTCTCTAAAATAGCTGCTCCTATGACCAGGTTGACCCAGAAGAATCAAAAGTTTGTCTAGACAGATCAGTGTGAGGAAAGTTTCCAAGAGTTAAATTGAAGGTTGATGTCAACACCAGTGTTAGCTCTACCTATGAGTAATGAGGATTTCACAATGTTCTATGATGCATCCTGAGTGGGACTAGGTTGTGTGTTAATGCAGAATGATAGGGTAATAGTTTATGCTTCTAGAAATTTGAAGAAGTACAAGTTAAATTATCAAACACATGATCTAGAGATGGTAGGTGTAATCTTTACACTCATAATGTGAAGGCACTACCTGTATGGGGTGAAATGTGAGATCTTTACAGATCATAAGAGTTTGCAATATATCTTAAGTCAGAGAGAGTTGAATGTGCTAGAGCCCTCATCAAATACTCTAGTATGTTCAACATAACATGCCTCAAGCTCGATTCAAACATAACTTATACTTAAAACCTTTACATATAAGGATCATGAAGCAAAAATTACAAGGAAACACTAGGGAAAAGCACAATTTTAATCCGCAAATGAATACCTGTCCACAGCCGCACTATTACAACAGACAATACTAGTAACTCAGTCGACTTCCCAAGCTAACTCGAATCCTGCAAAC
Organism: Manihot esculenta; assembly: GCF_001659605.2. Taxonomy (NCBI): domain Eukaryota; kingdom Viridiplantae; phylum Streptophyta; class Magnoliopsida; order Malpighiales; family Euphorbiaceae; genus Manihot; species Manihot esculenta. The sequence continues at coordinate 15,126,648 of NC_035168.2, forward strand.
CTGGGGTTAGGGGAAAGGGATAAGCTACAAAAGCCTAATGAGAAGAACATAAAAAAATAATTCAATAAAACATATGATTGTATGAATGCATCACAACACAAACAATTCACATCAATATGGACTTGTCACCAGTAATCCTCTACAAATTCTAATAGTGTCCGCCCCACGACGGGTGCTCCTTAGGACTTCCTCTTAAATATAACATAATATATCCATAGTGCCAGGAGCGTAGAATGGAACTCAACCTAGACTTTCTCTTACATATTGCCAGGGGCGTAGAATGGGCCTCGACATGAACTTTCATATCCATCATAATATATCATAACATACTTAAGGGCTAGTAGGTCATCCAACATCCATCCACAACAATAATAAATTATACAGTGCATTATATTCGTGAATTCTAATGCAAAACAACCTAGTTACATATACATGGCATTCTTGATGCATGAGCGCACCTAAAAAGTTTGATTTCTTTAAATAATAATTTAGTTTAGTACTACTCACCTCTGGCTGACGCTCGCCTAATTCTGAAGCAGTTATCTCACTGCAAGTCTCTACGGTCTCCCAAGTCCGATCCTACATAGATGGACTTAAATTAGGGATCAGACATAACTTTTATAACACTTAAAACAAACTCCCAAGAAACCCCTATAAACATATAAGAACACACGTATGAAACGAGCCAAAAAAGGCTAGACAGGGGACTTTCGGCGGCAGTTTCGGCGGCTGAAGGTCCCTCACAGATCCGAAAGTCAAAACTTTCAGGGGCAGGTTCGGCAGCCTAAAAGTTGCCTCCACAGGTAGGTTCGATGGCTGAACCTGGGTTCTTCAGCAAGGCAGAACCCAATTCTGCCCTAAACATGCAGCCCCAAAACGGTTTCCAAACATATATACAGAAGCTTAAAATAGCCATACTCACTTAACACGTATAAGGAACACCTAAAATTGACCTAAACTCACATGCATCAATCAAGAACCCAAGAGAAAACATCCATTATCAAATCTAAGCTCAAACCTTTCAATCTTAAAATAACAAACTTGCATGCATCAACAACCCCTTAAACACCTATAAAGCTTGCTGAAAACTTTCAGAAAACAGAAGAAAAGCAAGGATTGGACGTACCTCTTGAAGAATACGAAGATGACAGCAAGCAAGGGGAGGGGTTTAGGAGATTGAGAGATGAGCTCTGAGGGTCCCAAGAGTTAGAACTTCGAACACAACTCAAGTTTTCAAAATAAGAGTAGAATTCGTGAATTCTCTAAAAGGATTGAAGAAATCTCAGCGAGAATATCAAGGAATCGTAGGCCTACCTCTACCCAGAAGAAAAGAGAAGAGTTTCTCCCAAAAATCGGGCTTAGACCCTTTTATAACTGGGTCTGCCAGCTAATGTTCAGCGGCCGAACATGGGAGGTTCGGCAGCCGAACCTTGATGACTTGAAAAGCCCATTTAAAAAAAAAAAACACACCAAGAAAAGCTTCAAATTCATTTTGCAAAAACCCTATTTTACCCTTCTAAAGATTCCAGCTTCGAGATCCCAAATTTCGATGGAGATTCTGTTGGAACGTTGGAATTCTGACGCTGGACTTTAATTGGGTATTACAAGAATGATAATTTTAGATTTGACAATAGAGGGATTATTCATTACTGGAATAGATTATGTGTACCAGATGATATAGGATTAAAAGGAGATATTATGAGAGAGGCTCATAATGCCAGGTACAGTGTCCACCCTGGAGCCACCAAATTTGAAGAAAATGTATTGGTGGCCTTCTATGAAGAGAGAAATGGCTTAGTTTTTGGCTGCATGTGAGGTGTGTTAGAGGGTGAAGTTGGAACATCATAAGCCAACTGAAATGTTCAACCCACTACCATTTCCAAAATGAAAATGGAAAAATGTGACAATAGACTTTATACTGGGGTTACCAGTGACGTCCAATAGATATGACTCTATATGGGTAATAGTTGACAGATTGACCAAATCTGTTCAATTTATTCCTGTTAGGAGTGGTTACTCTGTGGAAAAATTGGCACAGATTTACGTGAAAGAAATCATCAGGTTACATGGAGCTCCAGTTTTTATAGTGTCAGATAGGAGACTCCAGTTTACCTCCAGATTTTGGTGGAGTCTGTAGAATGCTTTGGGCACAAGGTTAGATTTTAGTTGTGATTTCCACCTACAGACTGATGAACAGTCAGAAAGGACCATTTAAACCATAGAAGATATGATAATGATGTGTGTGCTAAACTTTGGCGATTCTTAGAGGCAACATCTACCATTGGTGGAGTTTGCCTACAATAACGGTTACCATGCTAGCATTGGAATGGCTCCCTATGAAGATTTATATGGGAGGAAGTGCAAGTCGCCTGTTTATTGGGAAGAAGTAGGAGAAAAGGCCTTAGCGGGGCCAAAGTTAGTAGAGATCACCAATAAGGTAGTACCCATCTTCAGAGAAAGAATTAGAACAGCTGTGAGTAGGCAGAAGAGCTCGCAGATATTTGTAGAAAATAAATTGTCTTTCAGGAGGAAGATATAGTATTGCTTAAGGTGTCTCCTGTGAAAGGAGTGATTCGATTTAGAAAGAAAGGTAAACTAGCTCTAAGGTACATCGGACCCTTTGAAATCTTGCAAACAATTGGGAATGTATTTTGCAAGTTAGATTTACCTACTTTCATAGAGAAAATCCATCCAGTTTTTCATATTTCTATATTATGAAGATTCGTGTCAGATTTAGGCAAGGTTCTTAGTGAGCCTGATGTAGAGATCCTAGGAGATCTCAACTATATTAAGCAGCTAGTACGGATCGTAGACACACAGATCAGAAAGCTGAGAAATAAGGAAATTGTGATAGTAAAAGTTTTATAAAATCACCACAATATGGAATAGTGTACCTGGGAGACCAGAGAGTTGATGCTTAGGCAGTACCCTCATCTCTTTTGAAGTAAGTTGTTAAATGGTTTTATGTGTTTTCTTAATGTGTATGCTATGTGTTTGCTTGTATGGCTAAACATTCGAGGATGAATATTCTTAAGGGGAGAAGAATATAATACCCGGCTAAATTTCGGTATCGGAATTTCAACTTTATGAAGAAATCTCTATTGGAATTTGAAATCTCGAAACCAAAATCTTTAGAAGGGTAAAAATGAATTTTTATAAAATGAATTTGAAGTATTTTAAAATGTGTTAAAAAAAGAAAAAGGAGATTTTCCAGTCATCAAGGTTCGGCGGCCGAACCTCTCATGTTCGGCTGCCGAACATAAGCTGGCAGACTTGGCTATAAAAGGACTTCAGCCCGATTTTGAGAGAAATTCTTCTCTCTTCTTCCGAGCAGAGATAAGCCTAAGATCCCTTGATAACATTGCTTGAGTTTTCTTCAAATCTCCTAGAGAATTCATGAGTTTTACCTTCTATTTTGAAGAATTGAGCCTTGTTTTTATTCAAGTTCTAGCTTTGGGATCTTTAGAGCTCGTCCCTTCTTCTTCAAGATGAGGGCTCTAGTATGAATTTTATGTTTTTAGTTATGATACATACATATGTCGAGTTCGGTTCATGAGATTTAAATATTTTTATATGCTTTTATGACCATGTTTGGGATTATATCAGGTGTAACAGGATGTTTAGTGGACTTGCTATGGGCTCCAACGACCTTAAGTTAATCTGAACCCTAGTGTCGATAGCGGTCCGGTTTTTGGGTCATTACACATGGGTCTCAACTAGCGAAGGGGTTAAGTTGGATACATACTTAAGCTACACCTGTACACTGAGAAAGACAGATGTCTGAGTTTATTGCTGCTTCAATTACTGGAATGAAGAAAATGCACAGAAAGATGACATATCATCTGGTGTCACGAGATGATGGCAGAATGGGCTTTAGCAAGAGACAAGTTTTTAAAACAAAATGAAGGCCAATATGTCCAAACATAAAGCAAGGCTAAAAGCCTAGAAGCACCAGTAAGGCTACGGGTCTGAATACTTGAAATCGCCCGTAAAGCTACGAGCCTAAATATTTAGAATCATCAGTAGGACCACGAGGCTGAACACTCAGAATCGCCAGTAGGGCCAAGAGTCGAATATTTAGAAATCGTCAGTAAGGCCATAAGCCTGAATACAAACGTCTATAGGCCACGAGCTTGAATACTCAGAAATCGCTAGTAAGGCCATGAGCCTAAATATCTAGAATCGCCAGTAAGGCCACGAGGCTGAACATCGATGATCAAGCATAATTTAGTCACATTTTTACTATTATAATTACTGTTGAATTATGTATTTTCCTAGCTTAATTTATGTTTTTATGATACTTTTTGCAGAATAGGTGAAAAATGGAAACTTGGTGAAAAATAGGTTAAAATACTGAAGAATTGATTTGGCCGAAGTGATTTGGCCAAATCAGCCTCAAAGAATGACTAAGGAAGCTGCAGGAAGAAGAAGCCAAAATTCAAGTCTTGATATGCCCAAGTTCCTTTACCCAGATTGTAATACCCGGCTAGACTCCGGTATCGGAATTCCTACCGTCCAGTGGAATCTCGGATGTCGGAAACCTCTAGAAGGATAAAACCATGTTTTCATAAAATGTTTTAATGTATTTTACGGTTTTAAGCAAGAAAGGAAATTGAGTTTAATTTGAATGAAAAAGACCAAGGAGGCATTTTCAGGTTCGTCCGCCGAACCTCAAGTTCGGCCGCCGAACCTCAAGTTCGGCCGCCGAACATTGGATAGTTTAGGGGGGCAAGTTAGGCTTCTGAAAGTTTCAAAGGTTCGGCCGCCGAACTTGCATGAGTTTTGGAGGCACTTTAGGCTGCCGAAAGGTGGTCTGGCAGCCCCTATAAAAGGGCTCCATGGCCGAAACGGGCGAGTTTTCCCCATTTTCGGCCACGGTGAGTCCCTGCTCTCCTATGGTTCGTTTTTGATGTTTTTCCTCCGATCTTTAGAGTTTTAACGAGTTTTATCTTGATTTGAAGATATTTGAGCAAAAGAGCAAGTTTTGGAGCTTGGAGACCAAATAGTTGAGATCTCCCCCATCTCCAAGTTAGGATCGTTTCTCCTCTAGATCTTCAAGAGGTAAGCTTCGATCCTACCATTCTAGTATGTTTTAATCAAGTTTTATGAGTTTTATGGGGTAGAAATGCATGTTTAGGTTATTGTTGGTTTTATGGGTTTATGTTGAGTTTTTGAGCAATGTGGGTTGTTTAATGTGTTTTGGTTGGGGTTTAAGTTAGTTTGAGACCCCTATGTGCTTGTTGGCTTGAGTTTGCATGTTGTAGACTACGTAAAGACATGATGGAATGGATTGGGAGGCATTTGTGTATGAAAGAGGCTGAGTTCTGCCCTTTGGAAGAACTCAGGTTCGGCAGCCGAAGGGACTTTCGGCCGCCGAACCTGCCTGTGGAGGCCAACTTTTGGCTGCCGAACCCTGCCCCCGAAAGTGGACTTTCGGCTCTGGAAGGGAGTTTCGGCCGCCGAAGGTGCCGTCGAACATGCATGAGTTTCGTCTCTGGAGGGAACCTTTGGCCGCCGAAAGTGCCGCCGAAGGTGCATGACTTTCGGCTCTGGAGGGACTTTCGGCCGCCGAACCTGCCGCCGAAAGTGCCCTGTTCAGCCTTTTTTTGCATGATTTTTGTGATTGTTTTAAGGTGTTTTTGGGGGGTTTTTAGGGAGTATTTTAGAGTCATGTTCATGGATGTTTGATCCCTCATTTGAGTCCACCTGTGTAGGTTCGGACCCGAGGAACGGAGGACCCCAGCAGTGAGACAGGTGCTTCAGTGTTTTGTTAGAGCTTCAGCCAGAAGTGTGTAGAATAAACACTTATGTTTTAAAGCAAATAAATATAGATTTGAGCATGTTCATGCATCACGAATGCCATGTGATATTCTAGGTTGTTTGCATTAGAATCCACGAATATGTTGCATTGCATAATTTGATGATGATGTGGATGGATGTTGGATGATCCTTAGTCCTCAATATGATACGATGTAATATGATACGGTATGGTATGGTATGGAAGTCCGGTTGACCCATTCTACGTCCCGGCACTATGTAAGAGAAAGACCGGTTGACCCATTCTACGTTTCGGCACGTTGGAATGTTATGATATGTTATGTTTAAGAGAAAGTCTGGTTGACCCATTCTACGTCCCGACACCTTGGAATGTAGAGGACTATTGGTGACAATACCATCCGTGATGTGATTTGTTTGTGATGTGTTGCATTTCATGAAAGCATGAAATTTAAATTGAATGTTTATTTATTCTGCTCACTGGGCTTTATAGCTCACCCCTCTCCCTTAACCCCCAGATTTGCAGGTACAGGGTAGACCAGGAGGTCAGCAGGAGTAGAGTCATGTTTTATGTAATAGCTAGATGTGGACATGAATATGATGTAATATAAAAGTATAGTATAGAAATGTAATGTATTGATGCTTATGGAAGTTTAGAGTTGTGCTTGACCATAGTATTATGTTAATCCCTTTCTAGTACATGATCTTAAATGTTTAATGATGATTATTGTAAACCAAGCTTAATGTATGTTATGTTACCCCATTGGAGTATTTGATGAGGACTCTAGTGCGAGGTTTTATGTTATGATTTGTGCATGCACAGGTTAAGAATGAATGAAAGAATGAATGAAAGAATGAATGAATGAATGAATGAATGATTAAATGAGAAAGTTTTAAATTTTTATGTAATTGTTGATCATGTATGGGATTAAACAGGTATACGGGATGAATGTTTGGCTTGCTACGGGTCCCGGCGGCCTTAAGCCGATCTGGATCCTAGCGCCTGTAGCGGTCCGATTTTCGGGTCGTTACAGATTGATATCAGAGCCCTAGGTTCATATGGTCGGACCTAGAGTGTCGGGCTCATAGATGTTCTAGAAGGTCAAGCACAATAGGAAAATCATGTCCACTAGGATAGGATGTAGATTCCTGTCTTGAATGATGATGTGAAATGCCATGATTATATGCATGTGCATTAATGATATGTTATGTATGTGATGTATGTGATGCGGGTTCATGTGTTTATACATGAACCATTTGATGCTAATGTTTATGTGATGTGTGCTGTTTTTCAGTAAACATGATGAGAGGAACTCGTCGATCTGCACGATTAACTGGAGTACCACCGGAGGATGAGGGCATAAGTGCCCGTCCCCCTACATTACCAAGGGCAATGTCTAGCAGGGAAAGAGCAGTGAGAGACCCTAGAAGGTCTTTGGATATGAACAGAAGCAGATCAGTAAGGGGAACAGTGCAAGGAGGAATGTCAGAGGATGTGGGGGATGATATGGATGTGGATCAGAGGAGGGATAGCAATCTTGGAGTGAGTATGTCGGAGGAGGGTATGAGAGAGTCCCAAGGAGGCACTCAGGCCTCGGGATTTGTTAAGCCACCCCAGTACCCACCCTTTTCTCAGAATCCCAGGTATTCGATGGGAGGTACATCGGATTACCCCAGCTTTAACCCTTACCACTCCCACATGCCATACCTACCTTTCTACCCACCATACCCACAGTACCCTATGTACCCACCCTCGTCCTTCTACCCAGGTACAGCAAACCCTACCCCAGGGGATGCTGCACCTCCTCCACCACCAGCAGCACCTACTATCCCAGAAACCCAAATGTCTAAACCTAGCTCATCTGGAGGGAGCAAGGTCAAGATGACTGACTACATGAAGCTGGGTGCTCCCCAGTATGAAACCGGTGATGACCCATTTGTTTATCTTGAGAGGGTCAGAACGATTACAGATGAGATAGGAGCTGATGACAGTAGAGCCATTCAGATGGCTGGGTTCACACTAAAGTGCAAGAAGGCCCGAGAGTGGTTTAAAAACTATGTGAACCGGAGGTTGGACAGCCTATCATGGGAGGAGTTTGCAAATGAGTTTGCAGGATGGGCTTTCCCTGACAGTTCAAGGGAGTTAAAGATGATTGAATTTGAGCAGTTGAGGCAGTCAGATGAGATGAGTGTGGATGAGTATACAGACAGATTCTTGGAGCTGTTGCCGTTTGCTGGACAGAATCTGGACACAGATCAGAAGAAGTCAAGGAGGTATATCATGAGGCTCCATTCCAGGTGGATATGGCTCCATTCCAGAGAGGGAGAGTTTCCATGCCATAGTGGATATGGCTCAGAGGATGGAGGCTAGTGCAATCATCGAAGGGAAAGTCAAGCAGTCAGTGGCACAACCTTCTGGTTCCAAGACCCCAGGTGGGGGAAAGTTAGACCCTTCCTCTTTGAGTTCAGGCAGTAAGAGGTGGGGCAACACCACCAAGAAGCCAAAGAAGAACAAGTTCTGGAGCAAGATCAAGTCAGGTCTGGGATTGGGAAGTGGCTCGAGCTCAGGCGCAGATAATGCAGTATGTAGGAAGTGTGGGAAGCCGCACAAGGGTGTATGTCTGGTTGGGATAACAGCCTGCTTCAGATGTGGGTAGGAGGGACACATGGCACGGGAGTGTCCTAGAGCAGCTTTTGTGGCACAGTCTCAGCAGACAGCCTCTGGTAGTGTGGCTCAACCAGTAGCTCCAGCCTTGACTCAGGCCAGTGGCAGAGGCAGAGGGAGAGGGGCAGCCTCTTCTTCAGCGGGTTTCAGAGGTGAAAGTCCATCAACCCCGGCACGGATCTTCACAATGACACAGCAGGAGGCAAATGCATCGAACACCGTAGTGGCAGGTAATCTCATCATTGGTTGCTCAGATGTTTATGCCTTAATGGACCCTGGTGCATCTCATTCTTTCATTGCTCTGAGGGCCGTCGAGAGATTGGGTTTGATGGTCTCTGGGTTAGAGTGTGCCCTATGGGTCAGTGGACCCAAGTGCGACCCATCAGTGGCAGAGTCAGTCTGCCAGTATAGTCCAGTTTTTTTTGAGGGAAAATGCCTTTCAGCCAACCTTGTGGTTCTAGATTTGACAGATTTTGACATCATTCTAGGGATGGATTGGCTATCTACCCATGGTGCTACCTTGGACTGCAGAGACAAGGTAGTCAAGTTCAGATGTCAGGATGGGTCAGAGGTTGTCTTCAGAGGAGACAGGGGGAGTACACCTAGAGGTTTGATATCAGCCCTTCAGACTCGTAGGTTGCTCAGGAGGGGTTGTCAGGGTTTCCTAGCTCATGTGAGAGAGCTGGATAGTCATGTTAGAGAGCCCGCCTCAGTGCCCGTGGTCAGTGAGTTCTTAGACGTTTTCCCAGACGAGCTGCCAGGTTTACCACCTGCTAGGAAAATAGAGTTCGAAATTGAATTGATGCCTGGAACCAGACCGATCTCTATCCCTCCCTACAGGATGGCAACAGCAGAATTGAAGGAGTTTAAGGAGCAGTTGCAAGAGTTGGTAGATAGAGGCTTCATCCGACTGAGTACCTCACCTTGGGGTGCTCCAGTGCTATTTGTGAAGAAGAAGGATGGATCTCTCAGACTTTGTATCGACTATAGGCAGTTGAACAAGGTCACTACCAAGAATAAGTACCCGTTGCCAAGGATCGACGATCTATTCGACCAGGTAGCAGGAGCAGGTTGTTTCTCCAAAATAGATCTGAAATCGGGGTATCATCAGCTGAGGATAAGAGAAGAGGATGTGCCGAAGACGGCGTTCAGAACCAGATATGGGCACTATGAGTTCCTTGTGATGCCGTTCGGGTTAACCAATGCCCCTGCAGCATTCATGGACCTCATGAACAGAGTTTTCAGTCAATACCTGGATCACTTTGTTATTGTCTTCATAGATGATATCTTAGTGTATTCCAGGAATGCAGAGGAGCATGCCCATCATCTGAGGTTAGTTCTACAGACCTTGAGGGAACATGGCTTGTATGCCAAGTTCTCCAAGTGTGAGTTCTGGCTGAGGAGCATTTCATTCTTGGGGTACATTGTGTCAGAAAATGGAATCGAGGTAGACCCCAAGAAAGTGGAAGTTGTAGCTAACTGGCCTAAACCCACTACAGTGACAGAGATCAAGAGCTTCTTGGGTTTGGCAGGTTACTACAGGAGGTTCGTCCAGGACTTCTTTAAGATTGCAGCTCTTATGACCAGACTGACTAAGAAGAACCAGAGGTTTGTGTGGACCGACCAGTGTGAAGAAAGCTTTGAGGAGCTCAAGAAGAGATTGACTTCAGCACCAGTGTTAGCTCTGCCAACTAGTAATGAAGACTTCTCAGTGTATTGTGATGCGTCCCGTGTGGGACTAGGTTGTGTGCTGATGCAGAATGAAAGGGTGATTGCTTATGCTTCTAGGCAGCTGAAGAAGCACGAGTTGAATTACCCTACAAATGACCTAGAGATGGCAGCGGTAATCTTTGCACTCAAGATGTGGAGGCATTACCTTTATGGGGTAAAATGTGAGATCTTCATAGATCATAAAAGCCTGCAGTACATCCTGAGTCAGAGAGAGCTGAATTTGAGGCAGAGAAGATGGGTAGAACTGCTCAGTGACTATGATTGTAAGATCCAGTACCATCCGGGTAAGGCGAATGTTGTGGCAGACGCCTTAAGCCTGAAATCACTTAGCAGTTTGTCCCATATTTCAATAGAGAGGAGGCCAGTAGTGAGGGAGTTCTTCGAGCTCATTAATGAAGGTCTACAGTTGGAGTTGTCTGGTACAGGTGCTTTGATAGCCCAGATGAGAGTGGCACCCATGTTTCTGGAGCAGGTGGCTCAGAAACAGCACGAGCACCTAGAGTTAGTAAAGATTGCCAGGACTGTTCAGTCAGGCAAGAACGAAGAGTTCAGATTTGACAGTAAGGGGATCCTCCGCTATGGGAATAGATTGTGTGTACCAGATGACGTGGGACTGAAGGGAGACATTATGAGGGAAGCTCATAATGCCAGATACAATGTTCACCCTGGAGCCACCAAAATGTATCAAGATCTGAAGAGAGTGTATTGGTGGCTAGCTATGAAGAGAGAAGTGGCACAGTTTGTGTCAGCCTGTGAAATATGTCAGAGGGTGAAGCTGGAACATCAAAAGCCGGCTGGAATGCTTAACCCACTACCTATTCCAAAGTGGAAATGGGAGAATATAGCTATGGAATTCGTGGTGGGGCTACCGGCAGCGTCCAACAGATTGGACTCCATATGGGTGATTGTGGACAGACTGACCAAATCTGCTCACTTCATCCCTGTCAAGAGTGGCTATTCTGTGGACAAGTTGGCGCAGGTGTATGTAGATGAGGTTGTCAGGCTGCATGGGGTTCCTGTTTCAATAGTGTCTGATAGAGGGCCTCAGTTCACCTCCAGGTTTTGGCGGAGTCTGCAGAATGCTATGGGTACCAGGTTGGATTTTAGCACTACTTTCCATTCTCAGACGGACGGACAGTCAGAGAGGACCATCCAGACAATAGAGGACATGCTCAAAATGTGTGTGCTGGATTTTGGCGGTTCTTGGAGGCAGCATCTACCTTTGGTGGAGTTTGCCTACAATAACAGCCATCATGCTAGCATAGGGATGGCTCCATATGAAGCTTTGTATGGAAGGAAGTGCAGGTCGCCTGTCTGTTGGGAAGAAGTTGGAGAAAGGGCCTTGGCAGGTCCTGAGCTAGTAGAGATCACCAGCAGAGTGGTGCCCATAATCAGAGAAAGGATCAAGACTGCTGTGAGCAGGCAAAAGAGTTATGCAGATGTCCGTAGAAGGCTAGTAGAGTTTCAGGAGGGGGATTTGGTATTGCTCAAAGTGTCTCCAATGAAAGGGGTGATTCGGTTCGGGAAGAAAGGTAAGCTAGCCCCACGGTACATCGGACCCTTTGAAATCTTGCAAAAGATCGGGAATGTATCGTATAAGTTGGACTTACCTGCTTCTATGGAGAGAATCCATCCGGTTTTCCATGTTTCCATGTTAAGAAAGTTCGTGTCAGATCCGAGCAAGGTTTTTAGTGAGCCTGATGTGAAGATCCAAGAAGATCTCACCTATGTTGAGCAGCCAGTGCGGATCATAGACACCCAGATTAGAAAGTTGAAAAACAAGGAAATCCTGATGGTGAAAGTCCTTGGAATCACCACAACATTGAGGAGTGTACCTGGGAGACACGGGAGTCCATGCTCTAGCAATATCCTCATCTCTTTTAAAGTAAGTGTTATGTGTTTTATGTGAATGTTTATGTTTTATGCCATGCTATGTTTGTTTGGTGAACATTCGGGGACGAATGTTCTTAAGGGGGGGAGAATGTAATACCCGGCTAGACTCCGGTATAGGAATTCCTACCATCCGGTGGAATCTCGGATGTCGGAAACCTCTAGAAGGGTAAAACCATGTTTTCATAAAATGTTTTAATGTATTTTATGGTTTTAAGCAAGAAAGGAAATTGAGTTTTGAATGAAAAAGACCAAGGAGGCATTTCCAGGTTCGGCCACCGAACCTCAAGTTCGGCCACCGAACATTGGATAGTTTAGGAAGGCAAGTTAGGCTTCCGAAAGTTTCAAAGGTTCGGCCGCCGAACCTCATGTTCGGCCGCCGAACTTGCATGAGTTTTGGAGGCACTTTAGGCTGCCGAAAGGTGGTCTGGCAGCCCCTATAAAAGGGCTCCATGGCCGAAACGGGCGAGTTTTCTCCCCATTTTCAGCCACGGTGAGTCCCTGCTCTCCCATAGTTCGTTTTTGATGTTTTTCCTCCGATCTTTAGAGTTTTAACGAGTTTTATCTTGATTTGAAGATATTTGAGCAAAAGAGCAAGTTTTAGAGCTTGGAGACCAAAGAGTTAAGAACTCCCCCATCTCCAAGTTAGGATCGTTTCTCCTCTAGATCTTCAAGAGGTAAGCTTCGATCCTGCCATTCTAGTATGTTTTAATCAAGTTTTATGAGTTTTGTGGGGTAGAAATGCATGTTTAGGTTATTATTGGTTTTATGGGTTTATGTTGAGTTTTTGAGCAATGTGGGTTGTTTGATGTGTTTTGGTTGGGGTTTAAGTTAGTTTGAGACCCCTATGTGCTTGTTGGCTTGAGTTTGCATGTTGTAGACTAGGTAAATGCATGATGGAATGGATTGGGAGGCATTTGTGCATGAAAGAGACTGAGTTCTGCCCTTTGGAAGAACTCAGGTTCGGCAACCGAAGGGACTTTCGGCCGCCGAACCTACCTGTGGAGGCCAACTTTTGGCTGCCGAACCCTGCCCCTGAAAGTGGACTTTCGGCTCTGGAAGGGAGTTTCGGCCGCCGAAGGTGGCGCCGAACATGCATGAGTTTCGTCTCTGGAGGGAACCTTCGGCCGCCAAAAGTGCCGCCGAAGGTGCATGACTTTCGGCTCTGGAGGGACTTTCGGCCGCCGAACCTGCCACCGAAAGTGCCTTGTTCAGCCTTCTTTTGCATGATTTTTGTGATTGTTTTAAGGTGTTTTTGGGGATTTTTAGGGAGTATTTTAGAGTCATGTTCATGGATGTTTGGTCCCTCATTTGAGTCCACCTGTATAGGTTCGGACCCGAGGAACCGAGGACCCCAGCAGTGAGACAGTTGCTTCAGTGTTTTGTTAGAGTTTCAGCCAGAGGTGAGTAGAATAAACACTTATGTTTTAAAGCAAAGAAATATAGATTTGAGCATGTTCATGCATCATGAATGCCATGTGATATTCTAGGTTGTTTGCATTAGAATCCACGAATATGTTTTATTGCATAATTTGATGATGATGTGGATGGATGTTGGATGATCCTTAGTCCTCAATATGATACGATGTAATATGATACGGTATGGTATGGTATGGAAGTCCGGTTGACCCATTCTACGTCCCGGCACTATGTAAGAGAAAGACTGGTTGACCCATTCTACGTCCCGGCACGTTGGAATGTTATGATATGTTATGTTTAAGAGAAAGTCCGGTTGACCCATTCTACGTCCCGACACCTTGGAATGTAGAGGACTATTGGTGACAATACCATCCGTGATGTGATTTGTTTGTGATGTGTTGCATTTCATGAAAGCATGAAATTTAAATTGAATGTTTATTTATTCTGCTCACTGGGCTTTATAGCTCACCCCTCTCCTTTAACCCCCAGATTTGCAGGTACAAGGTAGACCAGGAGGTCAGCAGGAGTAGAGTCATATTTTATGTAATAGCTAGATGTGGACATGAATATGATGTAATGTAAAAGTATAGTATAGAAATGTAATGTATTGATGCTTATGGAAGTTTAGAGTTGTGCTTGACCATAGTATTATATTAATCCCTTTCTAGTACATGATCTTAAATGTTTAATGATGATTATTGTAAACCAAGCTTAATATATGTTATGTTACCCCATTGGAGTATTTGATGAGGACTCTAGTGCGAGGTTTTATGTTATGATTTGTGCATGCACAGGTTAAGAATGAATGAAAGAATGAATGAAAGAATGAATGAATGAATGAATGAATGATTAAATGAGAAAGTTTTAAATTTTTATGTAATTGTTGATCATGTATGGGATTAAACAGGTATACAGGATGAATGTTTGGCTTGCTACGGGTCCCGGCGGTCTTAAACCGATCTGGATCCTAGCGTCGGTAGCGGTCCGATTTTCGGGTCGTTACACAGATCGCTGGCCAAATCACCTAAAGACAGTGGCAACTGAAACCCAAAAGTATCTAGAAGAAACAATTTGGGCAAGTGATTTGCCCAAATCGACTGTCTCTACCAGAAAGTGCTGAAACCCGAAAAATTGTAGAAATTCAAAATTCCAAGAATTTAAAAGTTCTATTCAACCCCAAATACGCCAAGACTCATGCAAGACACTTTCAAACCATGCAAAAAGAGGTCCTTTACCCAAGAAGATCTATTTATGATAAAATACTAGCAAAGAAGAAATAAAAGACCAAGTCAAATTAGGATTTCAATGCCAAGAAGGATTAATCTAGGGTTTTCACTTATAAAAAGGGCAGCAATCAGCAGCAAAGGGGGAATCACTTTGGCATCAATATCAGCAGCGCTGCACCTCTCTCCTTTTCTTCTTCCTTTTCCCTTTTATGTATTCTTTGTCCACCATGAGTGGCTAAACACATCTTCTTCTAGTTGAAGTGAGGGAAATTTCAGTTTAATTATGAATTGGGAGATCTAAAACTCTATTGTCAAACTTCTATTTTTTCAGTATTTATGCTACTTGTTCTTCATATTATTATTGCCTTGCTATTAGAATCAATACAGCCTATTGCTTTTAGTTGCGAAATAATATATTGTTAGTTTGAATAATTTAGGTCCGTAATTGCTTAGATTGTTTCAATACAAGTAACAATTAGTTGCATGATCTAACTAAACCACGCGGTTGGCAAAGTTAGAATTAGGTTTCTCTATTTCTTAAAGCAGTTAACAGTTGAAAAGTGATGAACCCCAAAGACGTTCCTTGGCAACTTGTTAACTAGTGTTTGATTAAGCAAACGTTTCCTAATCAAACTAAACTTAATGAGGAATTTGGTTGTGTGGAGCGTCTTCCACAACCTAAACTAATTTATTGAAATAAATAGAAGAATTAAAGTATCAATGATCAATTTCAAATTGAAATGGATCCTGTAACAGCCCAAAAATCGGACCGCTACCGGCGCTAGGATCCAGATCAGCATAAGGCCGCCGGGACCCGTAGCAAGCCTACATACATCCTGTACAATTGGTATAATCCCAAACATGATCAAACATTTCCATGAAACATTTAAAACTTTACCTTTACCAAGCTTTGACCTGTGTATGCACTATGACTGAACTCATAGAACCCCTAAGGTCAGCATACCCTATGTCAAACTTGGTCCAACATACATATCAACATAATATAAAACTTATGTACAAAGGGATTATCCAACTCGGGCCAAGCACAATACTATAACTCTGAACATATTACATAATATCATTTTTCAATACAACCCTTTTACATCAATTCATAACCTTACATTACATCATGTCCACTACTATTCTATTACATAAACATGACCATAACCATACCCTGTTGACCTCCTGAACTATCTCTGACCCTGTAAACCTGAGGTTAGGGGAGAGGGGTGAGCTAAAAAGCCCAGTGAGCAGAAACCGTAAAAGAAAAGCAGTTCATTAAAACGTATGCTATCATGGAATGCATCACATCACAAACAATACACATCAAGGATGAATTTGTCACCAATAGCCCTCTACATATAGATGTCATATCATAACAAGTTCAGAAATGCTCTATGCCAGGAGCGATATGGCCACACCTGGACTTCACATACTCTATGCCAGGGGCGATACGGCCACACCTGGACTTCTCTTCCTCTATGCCAGGGGCGATACGGCCACACCTGGTCTTTCCATCATATATCATGTCATACATGTCATATCGTGTCATATCATGTCATATCATGTCATACTGAAGGCTAATGGATCATCCAAAATCCATCCACATCATCATCATCATCATCGTATTATGCAATGCAACATATTCGTGATCTCTAATGCAACAACCTATTACATAACATGGTATCCGTGATGCACGGACGTGCTTTAAACATTTAATTTCTTTAATATTAAAAGAGTTATGTTCTACTCACCTTTGAATAGCTCTGGACTGACTCTGAAGCAGCTAACACTGCCAAACACCTTGGTTCCTCGGGTCTGATCCTACACAGGTGGACTCCAGTGAGGTGCCAAACACACTCTAAACAACTCATAAACAACTATCCAAAAACCCCCCTAAAACATCACTAAAACATGCATAGGAAACAACCATGAAAAGGCTGGACAGGGCACTTTCGGCGGCACCTTCGGCGGCCGAACCCTCTCTCCAGAGACGAAACTCGGGCACTTTCAGTGGCACCTTCGGCGGCCGAAAGTCCCTCTCCAGAGACGAAAGTCAGGCACTTTCGGCGGCCGAACCTTCCTTCGGCGGCCGAAAGTTTGCTTTCAAGCCAAAACTCAACTTTCGGGGTCAAGGTTTGGCAGCCAATCCATGCATCCATAGGCAGGTTCGGTGGCCGAAACTACCTTCGGCGGCCGAACCTGAGTTCATCAGAACTCAGCCTCTTGTGCATACCAGCCTCCAAAACCTTACCAAACACCCCAAACAAGCATCCAACCTCTTAAAAACATGCATAAACCCTTAACCATGCACAAAGGAGCTTAAACAAGCTTAAACTCCAACAAAAACATCATAAAGCATACATAAAGAGCTTATGACCCACATAAGCCAAAACCATCAAAACTACTCAAAACCTCACTTGCTCTCTCCCAATCATGCATACACTCTCCCACATGCATAACCTAGCCTAAACCTTCAACATAACATCATTTAAACATACATAAGCACACATTGGGCATAAAACCCACATAAACCCTAACATGCATATCTACCCATACTCAACCATCAAAACATCTTTAAACTTACTTAAAACTTCATTAAAACACAAGGAAAGCAAGGATCTACACTTACCTCTTGAAGATCGAGGGGTGGTACGATCCCTAACTCGGAGGTATGGAGGATCCAAGCTCCAAAAGCCTTCAAGCTCCAAAACTTCTATTTAGGCTTCAAAACTTCAAAACAAGGGTAGAACTCATGAAAACTTGAGGGATGGATAGAGAAAGCATGAAAACGACCAAAGGAGTACAAAAACTCACCTGAGCTCGAGAATGAGGAGAAAACTCACCCATTTCCGATCCGAGGGCTCTTTATAGGTGGCCTGGTCAACAACCTTCGGCAGCCTAACGTGCCCCCTAAACTCATGCATGTTCGGCGGCCGAACCTTGGTTCGTTCAAACAAAGCTTTCGGAGGCCAAAAGCGCTCCCGAAACCTTCCCATGTTCGGCGGCCGAACTTCACTTTCGGCGCCCGAACCTGGCAAATGCCTCCTTGGTCTTTTCTTTTCAAAACTCAACTCTTTTTCATTCAAAACCATGAAATCAGTAAAAACATTTTAGAAAACACATTCTACCCCTCTAGAAGACTCTGGCATCATCAAAATTCCAGATTCCAACGGAGATTCCGCCGGAAGGTAGGGATTCCGATGCCGAAATCTAGCCGGGTATTACAGATCCTATGCTTCAACTATAGTCTTTTTATTATTGATTTACTCATCTTTTAATCATTGCTTTCTTTTACTACTTTAGTTTTAATCTTAGTTCACCATTATCCTAAAATCAGCCCCCTTTTATTTTACTTTTATTGTTGATTTGCCCAAGTCATTGTTAGGAAAGTCCTTAGTGTCAAATCCCTGTGGATTCGACCCTATTACCACTATCTGCAGTTCTTAATTGTTAATTACTAATAGGTTTATTTTTGACGATTTCGACCACCGTTATAAATCGAGTAAGGCTAAAAAGCCTGAAAGTGCTAGTAAGGCCATGAGCCTGAACACTAAGCAAGGCTAATGAGCCTAGAAGCGACAAAAGGCCAAGTTCCCAACCGAAGAAAAAGGCCTAAGTACACAAACATCGAACAAGCCAAAGAGTCCGGAAGAACATTCATGGTTAAAAAGCCTAAAAAATAATCAAAAACTAAAAAGCATAAGCGACAATGAGTTAGGGTAAGAAGCCTAGAAAGGAAATCAGGGAAAAGAGAGAGCGAGAGAGAGATATGAAATAACCAACTACTTCAAGGTATTATATAAAATTTCATGCTTGAAGTAGGGCGCATCATATTGCTCCCAGTAAAGTTTAAGACTAACAAGTCTAGAAAAACTCAATGAAAGAGCTCAAAGTATAAAATAAGACCAATAGGTCCTATAAAAAAATTACATGAGAGATTTATAGGTCTACAAAAGACCTCATACAACTGTTTAAAATTTAATTTAAATTAAAAAAAAAATCACAAGAAGGTATTTCTCAAGAAGGAAGACCTCAAAGCGGAAGACCTTCCTCAAGAAAGAAGACCCTAAAAGGAAATATCTCCCTAGAAAAGAAAGACCTTAAAAAAAAGGTCTCACTAAGGTCAAGTTAGAAGGGCAAACCACGAAGGACAGTGTAATACCCGGCTAGACTCCGATATCGGAATTCCTACCTTCCGGTGGAATCTCGGGTGTCGGAGACCTCTAGAAGGGTAAAAGCATGTTTTCATAAAATGTTTTAATGTGTTTTATGTTTTTGATCAAGGAAGAAAATGAGTTTTTGCTTGAAATGATCTTAGAGGAAGACCCAGGTTCGGCCGCCGAACATGCATGCGCTTCGGGAGTATTTTAGGCCCCCAAAAGCATAAGTGAGGGAAGTCCAGGTTCGGCCGCCGAACCTTATGTTCGGCCGCCGAACATGGCATGCATGCAGAGGCACGTTCGGCTCCCGAATGTGGCCTGGCCAACCACCTATAAAGGGGTCCCTTAGCCGAAAACGGGCGAGCTTTTCTCCCCACTTTCGGCAAAGGTGAGCTCTCCGCCGTCCCTCACCGATCTTGAGTTTCTTCCTTCAAATCTTTCACGATTTTCACTAGTTTTCACTTTGTTTTGAAGATTTTCAAGTATAAAGCAAGTTTTGGAGCTTTGAGGTTCAAGAAACTCAAATCTCTCCCATCTCCGAGCTAGGGTCGTTTTCCTCTCGATCTTCAAGAGGTAAGGGCCGATCTTGAGCTCACTTTATGTTTTAAACAAGCTATAAGTTATTTCATGAAGTAGAAATGCATGTTTAGGTTGTTTTGAGTTTATGGGTTTAATGTGTGTTTTTTAGCAATGTGGGTATGTTTGATGTGTTGTAGTTGGGGTTTAGGCTAGTTTGAGACCCATATGAGCTTGTATGCTTGATTGTGTATGTTTGGGAGTGTTGTAGAATAGGTTTATGCATGTTTGAAAGGTTTGGGAGGCGTTTGTGCATGTTGGAGCTGAGTTTCTGCCACTTTGGAGAAACTCAGGTTCGGCCGCCGAACCCGCTTGTGGAAGCAGCCTTCGGCTGCCGAAGCCTGCCCCCGAAAGAGGACTTTCATCTCTGGATGGCAGTTTCGGCCGCCGAAAGTGCCGCCGAACATGCATGAGTTTCGTCTCTGTCTGGGAGTTTCGAATCTGTCTGGGAGTTTCGACCGCCGAAGGTGCCGCCGAACCTGCCTGACTTTCGGCTCTGGAGGGACTTTCGGCCGCCGAACCTGCCGCCGAAAGTGCCCTGTTCAGCCTTCCATGAATGTTTTGAGGTGTTTTTAGGGGGTTTTTGGGGAGTATTCCAGAGTCATGTTCATGTATGTTCGGTTCCTCATTTGAGTCCACCTGTGTAGGTTCAGACCCGAGGACCCGAGGACCTCAGCAGTGAGTTCAGCTGTTTCCGTGTCTGTCAGAGCTAGCCAGAGGTGAGTGGAATAACTCTTATACTTTAAAATAAATAAATCAGTTTTAGCATGATTCACGCATCATGAATGCCATGAGATATAATAGGGTGTGTACATTAGAACTCACGAATATGTTGTATTGCATAATATGTTGATGATGCGGATGAATGTTGAATGATCCTTTAGTCCTCGTATGTTATGATGATGATGATACGGTACGGAAGACCAGTAGGCCCATTCTACGCCCCTGGCACCATGTAAGAGAAAGACCAGTGAGGCCCATTCTACGCCCCTGGCACAGTTGGACTGTTATGTTATGCTGTGTTATGTAAGAGAAAGACCAGTGAGGCCTATTCTACGCCCCTGGCACAGTTGGACCATGTAGAGGACTATCGGTGACAACTTCATCCTTGATGTGATATGATTGTGATGTGATGCATTCCATGTTACCATATGTTTTAAATGTTTTATTATTCTGCTCACTGGGCTTTATAGCTGACTCGCGGTTGTCGAAGCCGGTCAAAAATAACCTTTCTGGTTATCAACAATTTACAACTGCAGATAGTGGTGAAAGGATCGAATCCACAGGGAATTGAAGACTTACCTATTTTCCTTATCAAGACCAATAAAATAAACTGAAATAAAAATAAACTGCAAAAGAAGAAAACTGAAAACGAGATAAACTGAAACGAGATAAAACTGAAACGAGATAAAACTGAAATAAGATAAAACTGAAACGAGATAAATTGAAACGAGATAAAACTGAAATGAGATAAAACTGAAAGAGAAATAAACAGAAAGCAAAATAAACTAAAACGAGATAAAACTGAAACCAACTAAACTGTAAGTAAAATGGGGGGGTTTTGAGATTGATTTAATTAATCTAAAACTGAAAGCAATAAAAATAAGGCAAATAATAAAAATAAAGAGAAATAAATAATAAGAAAGATCTAGTTGAAGAATTGGATCCACTTTAGTTGTTGGGATTGATCATTGACACTTAGTTTCCTTTGGGTTGATTCAATAGATTAGTTATGGAGATGGAAGACGTTTCTCACCACCATTATCTCTCCTTATTATTAAACCAATTAGGGAACGTCCTCTAATTAATTACTAATTAACAAATTGCCAAGGAACGTCCTTGGGCCTTAGGCATCAAAACAATTGTCAATTGCATTAAGAAATAGAGAGATCCAATCCTAGCTACCCAAACGTATGGAGATAACGCTAGATCATACAATTTCCTTGGGTTTTATCCCAAGTGTTCTTATGTAAGAATAATCTAAGCAATTACGGACTTAAATCATCCAAACTAACATATTATTACTTTGCAATCAAGAATCAATGTAGATCTAAACAACAAAGCAATATTGAAATCAAGCATGAAATTGCATAAATATTGAACAACCAAAAGTTAAACAATGTTTGATCAAGTCTCCCAATCCATAAAACAACCAAAGTATCACCTAATCTTCAACTAGAATAAAAGATTTCAGCCTCTCATGGCTGAAACAAAACTAAAAATAAAAGAAAAGAAGAAAGGTAGAAGAAGAGATGTGAATTTCGTAGGTGTCTCCCAAGGGGAGCTTAAGGGCCATGTAGAGGCTCCTTATATGACTTTTTATAGTTGAAAAGTGTTGCCCTAGGTCATACTTACTGCCCAAGAGGTATTTTCTGCCCAAGTTGTGTCTGAAAGGAAAGAATCACGTTTTTCGGCTTCAGAAGGAAGGCTGCGCGCGAATGCTTTGCGAAAGGAAGTTGGTGCACGCGGTTTGGTCTCCGAAAGGGAAGGAGGCACAGATTGTGCTTCCTAAATAAGTTTAGATGCTGACCTTGCTTCCTAATTAGTGTAGAGGCTGCCCAAGGTGCTGCCCATGCTCAACTTGTTGCCCAAGTTGTTGCAGAAAAGGAAGGTGGCGCGCAGATGGCTCTCAGAAGAGGAAAGCGCGCAGATTGTTTCTGAATAGGAAGGATGCACGAATTTTGGTCTTCAAAAGGGAAGATGTGCTGTCCATACATTCCTTTTTAGGTGGAGCCTCTTTTGAAATTCGAATGTTGAACGCAGAAGAGGAAGAGCATCTCTTTAAGATCTTGCTTCCTAAATAGGAAGATATGACTGCAGCAGTGTGTGCACATTTTTGAACAAGGAAAGAAAGATCTGCGATTTGAATTTCAAATAATCTTCTGACTGAGCTTTCCTTGTTTGCTTTTTCTTCTGCACTTTCCTCATTTGAAAACTTTCCTTTTCTGGAAACTTTCCTTATTTGACACTTTTTGGCAGTTTTAAGAGCATTTTCTCCCGATTGTCTCTTTACACCTAATATCTGCAAAACATAATTAAAACCACAAAATTAAGCAGAAAAGATGTAAATAAACATCAAGAACATAATGATAAAATGGACTAAAATATGCTCTATCAAATACCCCCACACCTACCTTTTTGCTTGTCCTCAAGCAAATAAACATAGTCAAATAAGCTTTCTTTGCTACGTGATCCTTATTTCCACTTAAGCTCTTACTCTAGACACCTATTTTGAATCATTGCAGTGAAGAATACATGCATGAAGATTACTCACCTTCTTTCCTTGTTTCCCTTTACTTACCATGGCTAGGATCTGTTTTCCTCAAGAGAGACCATACATGCACATTTATTTGTTCAGATAAGACTTTTTCTAACTTTCAGAGTGACTTGCCCTTACCTTGAAGTACTTTATTCAGACTTTTGCACTTTAGATCTTGCTTGAAAAAGTCACCAACCTTTTTACGTGAAGGTACATATTTGTGATACCCACCCCCAGTTACTCAGTTGGTCACCTTTCCAAGTGGCTACTAGCTCTGTTCATAGTCTTTTGACCATTGGAACAATCTTCGATTTGTGCTTTTGAGGTCTTTGCCTTTGCTGAATTTTCTTTCTCTCAGTAATTTAGGCAAATCAACACCAATTGCTAAATCAAGTCACATTAAGTTCATTCACACAATTTTTTAATTTATTCTCATCAATTGAGGGTCATCAATATATTTTTCACCATGGCAAGCTCAAAGATTCAATTCAAAAGGTAATTCTCAAACATGAATATAACTCACTGCAATGGATTCAACATAAGTTTAAAGAGTTATCACATCAATGGGGTCATGGAAAGAAAAGCTCATCCAACATAGTCTATATGATGAGTAAAGCATCTAAAAAAAAAACAGAAACAAAGTAAATAAAAAAAACTGTGGCTATTTGTGTGTGTTATTGAAAGCAAAAATGAAAAAATTTCAACTAATGCAAGCAAACTAAAAATCAAAGCAAAAATAAACTCAAAAAGTAAAAATTCAGAAATATGCACCCCCACACCTAAATCATGCATTGTCCTCAATGTATAGGAAATATTAAAATGCAAAAGAAACTGAGTACTCCCCTGGGTGTGGTGTGCATAGTGCGATCCACTTGATCAAGGCTCAAGTAATTGGAGAAGGGAAGAGAGTCCCAACTGTATTGAGCAAAAAGTGTAGCACTCTTTTTGATTTGGTCATAGCCCATCCTATTTTTTCCATGTACTCATGAAGTAACATGATTAGCTTCTCCTCTTTTAGATGAGGTGTGCCTCTAGCCCTTATGTTTGCATTTTTGAGATGATTGGGTAGAACTTTGAACTCCAATTCATGTTTCTCTATGGCTAGCTGCAATTTAGTACTGAATTCAGGCAAAACAAACTCTACCTTATCTGGAGGTTTGGGCAGGCATTGATCTGCATGCTCCTTTGGTTTGGGCCATTGGACTACCATTTGTTCCTTGTTAGCATGGGCTGGTTGCATTGGATCTATGGCTGAATTGGTTTCAGTTTCCTCCTTCTGCGTAAGATCTGACTGAAAGGGAGGACTGGAGGAGCTCATCTGCGATGGAAACTGAAAGGATGCATCTGAAAGGCTTTCATGTACTCCTTCTTGCGCAAGATTGGTTTGAAGAGGTGCGATTGACTCCCCCTTGTTCTGCGCATGGCTGCAGTCCACCTGTTGGATGCAACAGTCAGTTTCTTTTTGTTCTGGATCTTTCTGGCTCTCTTCCCTGCAAGAATCATTGTTTAGAATATCATCTTGATTCATATAAAAAACATCTTTGCTCAAATAATCAATGACATCTAAATCAACAACAGGTTATGTTTTACCAGTTTGTTTGGACAAACAGTTTTCTGGTTGTTTCTCTTCAGCAACTTGTTCTTGAACTTGCGAACTTTCATCATCTTCCTCATCATCTTGAAACTCTTCCTCTCTTCTTAACATGGTTGCATTCAATGATTTGTTCAATTGATCCTGTTGGATACTTTGCAAAGTCTTCATAATCTCATCAAGATTGGAACTTTGAGGTTCTGGTTGGGCTTGATATCCTTGATAATCCTGGTTGTAACGACCCCAAAATGGACCGTCACCGGCGCTAGGATTCAGGTCGGCTTAAGGCCGCCAGAACCCGTAGCAAGCCTGCAATACTCTCTGTGTACCTGTAAAACTCATACATGATACATTTTCTGTGAAAAGAAAAAATCTTTGCTGAACCAAGGCTTAACCTGTGCATGCACTATCTCTGTACTCTGTACTCTGTACTCTGTACTCTGTACCCCTGACTAGAGCTTGCTCTAGATGGGTTAATTCATACCTGTTAAGCCTGGTTATAAAACATAAATACATATACAGATCATGTATGTAACAAAAGCTTTACAACACAATACAACTAAGGCAAGCACAACTCTAACGTTATACACAACTATAACATCTCTTTACATTTACATGTCCACTCTATACTATTACAAGCTCTTTTACTCTTTCTGTACTCTGCTGAACTGTCCCTGTACACTGCCCACTGAACCTGCAAAACTGGGGTTAAGGGAGTGGGATGAGCTCTATAGCCCAGTGAGTAGAACAGTAAAATATCTCAGTAAAACATGATCTCATGGAATGCGTCATAACACAAATACATCACATCAAGAGTAAACCTGTCACCACATAGTCCCAGTAACTCTGTGCCAGGGCGTAGAATCGAGCACCTGGTCTTCCTGTCATATATGTATATGTGTATATAACACCTCTGTACTTACCATTTCCAGGGCGTAGTCAAAGGCTCCTGGACTTTGCTATACCTGCCAGGGCGTAGTCAAAGGCTCCTGGACTTCCTGTCTGTGACTATTGGATCATTCAGCATTTACTCACATTAACAGATAACTATGCAATGCAACATATTCGTGGATACTAATGCACACAACCTATGGCATAATCATGATGCATGACTGATGCTAAAAGCAGTTCATGTTCCAATTAAAAGATTTAAGTTTAGTTCCACTCACCTCTGGCTAACTGGACTGACTGACTGAGCAGGCTCTGAAAACTCTGGAGCAGTACTCACTGCTGCTCTCTCTGGTTCCTCTGGTCTGTACAGATACAGATAAATGCAAATGAGGGACCAAACTAACTGCTGACCAACTCTATTACACTCCCCAAGAATCCCTGTCAACTCACTCAACTCTCCATACAAAGCATGCAAAAGAAGGCTGGACAGAACACTTTCGGCGGCAGGTTCGGCGGCCGAAAGTCCTCTCCAGAGACGAAACTCACTTCGGCGGCCGAATCTCAAGCTTCGGCGGCCGAACCCTTTCGGGGGCAAGTTTCGGGGACCAAAACACACTCCAGAGACGAAAGTCTCTAACCTTCGGTGGCACCTTCGGCGGCCGAAGTCCCCAAACAGAGCCGAACATGCAAAACGCTCGGGGCAAGCTGTGGCAGCCTAAGCCACCATGCAAGAGGTTCGGCGGCCGAATGAACCTTCGGTTGCCGAACCTGAGTTCATCCAGAACTCAGCCCGACGGCAAACCAAACATCTCCAAACATGCATACTTCCACTATTCCACACACATATACGCAAGTATATGTTCACAGGGGTCCAAAACTATCTAATACAACCCCAAACAACAAATCAAACATAACACAGAAACATGTATACATGCATAAATCATCAAAACCACTACTTCTCACTTAACTATGCATCTCTCTCCCTTAACTTCCATAAAACCTACAGAAAACATAAAAACATGTTCAAGAGCATCACTTACCTCCTGGAACAAGAAGATGAATGATCTGAACAAAGGAAAACGGATCAACTCCTTTTAAAACGCTCAAACCCTCACAACTAAGTTTTAGCTTCAAAACCTTCAACACTTTGTACACTATCAACCACTCTGCATGAGCTGCTCAAATGCAGCAAATAAAGCATGGGAGACGTGACCAACTTCTGGACATGATCTGGTGATAACACCTGTCCAAAATGCTGACTAAGGGATACAAAACTGCTGGCTCAGCAACTCAGCTTCGGCTGCCGAAACGCATGCAAAACCATGCAACATTCGGGGGCCGAACCTGAATTCGGAAACCGAACATTGGGCACTTTCGGCGGCCGAACTTACCTTCGGCGGCCGAACTTGGCTCATCAGCCTTGGGTATTTCAGCTCAAAACTTAAGTCCATTTGACTTGACTATAGTAACACACATCATAACACATAGTAAAACATAAATCCTACCCTCCTCTAGAAGTCCGACACCCCGGATTCCATCGGACGACAGGAATTCCGGTGCCGGATTCTAGCCGGGTATTACATTCTCCCCCCCTTAAAAACCATTTGTCCTCGAATGATTCTAAAACAAATAACACATAAGCCGGAGGAAACTAACCTCAAAACAAATATGGATACTGCTGGAGCATAGACTCTCGCGTCTCCCAGGTGCACTCCTCTAGATTATGGTGGTTCCATAGAACTTTCACCATCGGAATCTCCTTGTTCCTTAGCTGTCTGATCTGTGTGTCCAGAATCTGCACTGGCTGCTCTATATAGGTGAGATCTGTATGAATCTCCACTTCAGGCTCACGCAGAACCTGATTCGGATCTAACACAAACTGCCGTAGCATAGAAATATGAAATACCGGGTGAATCCTCTCCATAGAAGCAGGCAAATCTAGCTTATACGACACATTTCCGATCCTCTGCAAAATCTCAAAGGGTCCAATGTACCGTGGAGCTAATTTACCCTTCTTCCCAAAACGAACCACTCCTTTCATTGGAGACACTTTCAGCAATACCATACTACCCTCTTGGAATTCTAACTGTTTCCTGCGAACGTCTGCATAACTTTTCTGTCTACTCTGCGCTGTTCTGATTCTATCTCTGATCACGGGCACTACGCGACTAGTAAGTTCTACTAACTCTGGCCCTGCAAGAGTCTTCTCTCCTATCTCTTCCCAACAAACAGGGGATCTGCACTTCCTCCCATACAAAGCTTCATAAGGAGCCATCCCAATGCTAGCATGATGGCTGTTATTGTAGGCAAACTCCACCAAAGGTAGATGCTGCCTCCAAGAACCGCCAAAGTCTAACACACACAGTCGAAGCATATCCTCGATGGTCTGGATGGTCCTCTCTGACTGTCCATCAGTCTGTGGGTGGAAAGCAGTGCTAAACTCTAATCTCGTGCCCATCGCACTCTGCAGACTTCGCCAAAATCTAGAAGTAAACTGAGGTCCTCTATCTGAAACTATCGACACTGGAACCCCATGCAATCTCACTATCTCATCCAGATAGACTTGTGCCAACTTATCCACAGAATAGTTACTCCGAACTGGAAGAAAATGAGCAGATTTTGTGAGTCTGTCCACAATCACCCATATAGAGTCTATCCTGTTGGACGCTGCTGGTAAACCCACTACAAAATCCATGGCTATGTTCTCCCATTTCCACTCTAGAATCGGCAATGGGTTAAGCATTCCTGCTGGTTTCTGATGCTCTAGTTTCACCCTCTGACAAACCTCACAGGCTGTCATAAATTGCGCCACTTCTTTCTTCATGGCTGGCCACCAATAGATCCTTTTGAGATCCTGGTACATTTTGGTGGTTCCTGGGTGAACACTATACCTCGCATTATGAGCTTCCCTCATAATGTCTTCCTTCACACTACCCCTATCTGGTACACAAAGTCGACTCCCATAGCGAAGGATCCCTTTACTGTCAAATCTGAACTCTGCACTGTTGCCTGACTGAACAGTCCTGGCAATTTTCATCAACTCAGGGTCCTCAGGCTGTCTCTGAGCTATCTGCTCCAGAAACACAGGTGTCACTCTCATCTGTGCTATCAACGCACCTGTACCAGACAACTCTAACTGTAACCCCTCTTCTAAGAGCTTATAAAGCTCCATCACTATTGGTCTCCGCTCTGCTGCTATATGGGATAAACTGCCTAGTGACTTCCGGCTGAGGGCGTCTGCCACAACATTCGCCTTACCCGGATGATATTGGATCTTACAATCATAATCACTGAGCAATTCTACCCATCTTCTCTGCCGCAAATTCAGCTCTCTCTGACTCAAGATGTACTGTAAACTCTTATGATCAGTGAAGATCTCGCATTTAACCCCGTAGAGGTAATGCCGCCACATCTTAAGTGCAAAGATAACTGCTGCCATCTCGAGGTCATGGGTAGGGTCATTCAACTCGTGCTTCTTCAACTGTCTAGAAGCATAAGCTATCACCCTATCACTCTGCATCAAAACACAGCCCAATCCCACTCGAGATGCATCACAGAACACTGTGAAATCCTCATTACTCACAGGCAGAGCTAGCACTGGTGCTGTTGTCAATCTCTGCTTGAGCTCCTCAAAGCTCTCTTCACACTGGTCTGACCAGACAAACTTCTGGTTCTTCTGAGTCAATTTGGTCATCGGAGCTGCTATCTTTGAGAAGTTCTGAACGAACCTCCTGTAGTAACCTGCCAGTCCCAGAAAGCTTTTAATCTCAGTCACTGTCGTGGGTCTGGGCCAGTTAGCTACAGCTTCTATCTTCTTGGGGTCTACCTCAATACCCTCTGCTGATACGACATGTCCCAAGAAGGAAATGCTCCTCAACCAAAACTCACACTTCGAGAACTTGGCATATAACCCATGCTCTCTCAGTGTCTGCAAAACTATTCTCAGATGCTGGGCATGCTCCTCTGCATCTCTGGAATACACTAAAATATCATCGATGAACACAATGACAAAGTGATCCAGAAACTCACTGAAAACTCTGTTCATGAGATCCATGAATGCTGCAGGGGCGTTAGTCAACCCGAACGGCATTACTAAGAACTCATAATGCCCATATCTGGTTCTAAACGCTGTCTTAGGCACATCTGCCTCTCTGACTCTCAACTGATGATACCCGGATCTCAGATCTATTTTCAAAAAACAACCTGCTCTAGCTAGCTGGTCAAATAGATCATCAATCCTAGGTAGCGGATACCTATTCTTGATAGTGACCTTGTTCAACTGTCTGTAGTCGATACAAAGTCTGAGGGATCCATCCTTCTTTCTGACAAAGAGCACTGGAGCACCCCAAGGTGAGGTACTGGGGCGGATGAAACCCTTTTCTACTAAGTCCTGCAACTGTTCTTTCAACTCTTTTAACTCTGCTGGTGCCATCCTGTAGGGAGGAATAGAGAGAGGTCTGGTACCTGGCAACAATTCAATTTCAAACCCTATCTCCCTATCAGGTGGGAGTCCTGGTAAATCGTCTGGGAACACATCGAGAAACTCTCGGACGACTGGTACTGCGGCTGGTTCCCTCACCTGACTGTCTAGCTCTCTCACATGAGCTAGAAACCCCTGACAACCCCTCCTAAGCAAACGACGAGCCTGAAGGGCTGAAATCATACCTCTGGGTGTACCTCTCCTGTCTCCTCTGAAGACACATGCTGACCCATCCTGGTCTCTGAGACTCACTATCTTCTCTCTACAGTCCAAAGTAGCACTATATGTAGATAACCAATCCATCCCTAGAATGACATCAAAATCTGTCAAATCTAGAACCACAAGGTCAGCTGGAAGGTATCTACCCTCTATAAACACTGGACTGAAACGACAGACTGACACTGCCACTGATGGGTCACATTTAGGTCCACTGACCCAGAGAGGATACTCTAACTCAGAACTGATCAAACCCAAGCTCTCTATGGCTCTCGAAGCAATAAAGGAATGAGAAGCACCGGGGTCCATCAAAGCATACACATCTGAACACCCAATGATGAGATTACCTGACACCACTGTGTTCGACATGTTAGCCTCCTCCTGTGTCACAGTGAAAATCCGTGCTGGGGCTACCGGATTTCCACCTCGGGAACCTGCTGCTGAAGTAGAGGCTGCCCCTCTCCCTCTATCTCTGCCACTACTCTGAGGTATGACTGGAGCTGCTGGCCGTACAACTGGCTGTACCACACTGCCTGAACTCATCTGCTGGGATGGTGCAAAAGTCACCTGAGGACAATTCCGAGCAATATGCCCTTCCTGTCCACAGCGAAAACAAGCTGTAGATCCCAACTGACAAACTCCTCCATGTGGTCTTCCGCATCTTCTGCAGACTGGAGCTGTGCCAGAGCTTGAGCCACTACCTATTCCCAGACCTGACTTCACTTTATTCCAGAACTTACTCTTTGTTCCTTTTGCTCTGTCCCATCTCTTACTGCCTGACATGCCTGCACTGGGGGCCTTAGAACTCGAAGCCTGTGCCTTTGATTGTTTCTGAATATTGGCATTAGCTTCCATTTTCCTGGCTGCGTCCACTATGGTGTGGAAACTCTCCTTTTCTGCTGGAAGAATCAAGGAAGCATACCTGGGAAGCAATCTCATAGTATATCTCCTTGCCTTCTTCTGATCAGTATCATAGGCTTGACCCACATACTGAAGCAAATCCAGGAACTTATCTGTGAATTCATCAACACTCATCTCGTCTGTCTGTCTCAACTGTTCGAACTCTATTACTTTCATCTCCCGAGAACTGTCAGGAAAAGCCCACCCTGCAAACTCATTGGCGAACTCTCCCCATGACATGCTGTCCATTCTGGGTTCCACATAGTTCTTAAACCATTCTCTGGCTTTCTTGCATTTTAATGTGAAACCTGCCATCTCAATGGCTCTCCTATCGTCTGCTCCCAACTCACTAGTTATCATCCTAACTGCTCTGAGGTAATCAAATGGATCATCTCCCGTGTTGTATTTAGGAGCATCCAATTTCAAGTACTCCGTCATTTGCACTTTACCTCCAGATGAGCTAGGTTGATGTCTATCAACAACAGGAGCTACTGGTTCTGGTGGTGGTACTGGGTCATTTGATTCTGGGTGTGCTGCACTTGGATGGGTAGGGGAAGATGGGTACATAGGATATGGTGGATAGTAAGGATAAGGCATATAAGGCATGTAAGGAGGATATGGCACAAAACTAGAGTACTCCGACATACCTCCCATCGGATACTCTGGATAGCCAAAACCTGAGGTCTGAGCACCTCCCTGCGACTCTCCCATACCTTCCTCAAAACTGCCTATACCCATGCTATCATCTCTAGACTGATCAAGCTCCATAGCTTCCATCCTTTCCTCTGATCTTTCTCCCCTAACTGTTCCTCTTCTGCTCTCGTCGACAGACCTTCTAGGGTCTATTGACGTACCTTCCCTGCTAGATCTCTGAGCCCTTGCCCTTGGCAATGCAGGAGGACGAGCAGCTGGTCTCTCATTCTCTGGTGGGACTCCAGTCAATCGGGCTGATCGACGAGTTCCTCGCATCTTACTCTGAAACCACAGCATATAACAGAGCACTTTAGCACATAAACAACACATAGCAATAAAGCACATGCATAACTCATGGCAGATCACAGATAGGACGCAACACCCTATCCTAGTGGACATGATTTCCTATTGTGCTTGACCACTCTCTATGAGCCCGACACTGTCTCTATAGGTCCGATCATGTGAACCTAGGGCTCTGATACCAATCTGTAACGACCCCAAAATGGACCGTCACCGGCGCTAGGATTCAGGTCGGCTTAAGGCCGCCAGAACCCGTAGCAAGCCTGCAATACTCTCTGTGTACCTGTAAAACTCATACATGATACATTTTCTGTGAAAATAAAAACTCTTTGCTAAACCAAGGCTTAACCTGTGCATGCACTATCTCTGTACTCTGTACTCTGTACTCTGTACTCTGTACTCTGTACTCTGTACTCTGTACCCCTGACTAGAGCTTGCTCTAGATGGGTTAATTCATACCTGTTAAGCCTGGTTATAAAACATATATACATATACAGATCATGTATGTAACAAAAGCTTTACAACACAATACAACTAAGGCAAGCACAACTCTAACGTTATACACAACTATAACATCTCTTTACATTTACATGTCCACTCTATACTATTACAAGCTCTTTTACTCTTTCTGTACTCTGCTGAACTGTCCCTGTACACTGCCCACTGAACCTGCAAAACTGGGGTTAAGGGAGTGGGATGAGCTCTATAGCCCAGTGAGTAGAACAGTAAAATATCTCAGTAAAACATGATCTCATGGAATGCGTCATAACACAAATACATCACATCAAGAGTAAACCTATCACCACATAGTCCCAGTAACTCTGTGCCAGGGCGTAGAATCGAGCACCTGGTCTTCCTGTCATATATGTATATGTGTATATAACACCTCTGTACTTACCATTTCCAGGGCGTAGTCAAAGGCTCCTGGACTTTGCTATACCTGCCAGGGCGTAGTCAAAGGCTCCTGGACTTCCTGTCTGTGACTATTGGATCATTCAGCATTTACTCACATCAACAGATAACTATGCAATGCAACATATTCGTGGATACTAATGCACGCAACCTATGGCATAATCATGATGCATGACTGATGCTAAAAGCAGTTCATGTTCCAATTAAAAGATTTAAGTTTAGTTCCACTCACCTCTGGCTAACTGGACTGACTGACTGAGCAGGCTCTGAAAACTCTGGAGCAGTACTCACTGCTGCTCTCTCTGGTTCCTCTGGTCTGTATAGATACAAATAAATGCAAATGAGGGACCAAACTAACTGCTGACCAACTCTATTACACTCCCCAAGAATCCCTGTCAACTCACTCAACTCTCCATACAAAGCATGCAAAAGAAGGCTGGACAGAACACTTTCAGCGGCAGGTTCGGCGGCCGAAAGTCCTCTCCAGAGACGAAACTCACTTCGGCGGCCGAATCTCAAGCTTCGGCGGCCGAACCCTTTCGGGGGCAAGTTTCGGGGACCAAAACACACTCCAGAGACGAAAGTCTCTAACCTTCGGCGGCACCTTCGGCGGCACCTTCGGCGGCCGAAGTCCCCAAACAGAGCCGAACATGCAAAATGCTCGGGGCAAGCTGTGGCAGCCTAAGCCACCATGCAAGAGGTTCGGCGGCCGAATGAACCTTCGGCTGCCGAACCTGAGTTCATCCAGAACTCAGCCCGACGGCAAACCAAACATCTCCAAACATGCATACTTCCACTATTCCACACACATATACGCAAGTATATGTTCACAGGGGTCCAAAACTATCTAATACAACCCCAAACAACAAATCAAACATAACACAGAAACATGTATACATGCATAAATCATCAAAACCACTACTTCTCACTTAACCATGCATCTCTCTCCCTTAACTTCCATAAAACCTACAGAAAACATAAAAACATGTTCAAGAGCATCACTTACCTCCTGGAACAAGAAGATGAATGATCTGAACAAAGGAAAACGGATCAACTCCTTTTAAAACGCTCAAACCCTCACAACTAAGTTTTAGCTTCAAAACCTTCAACACTTTGTACACTATCAACCACTCTGCATGAGCTGCTCAAATGCAGCAAATAAAGCATGGGAGACGTGACCAACTTCTGGACATGATCTGGTGATAACACCTGTCCAAAATGCTGACTAAGGGATACAAAACTGCTGGCTCAGCAACTCAGCTTCGGCTGCCGAAACGCATGCAAAACCATGCAACATTCGGGGGCCGAACCTGAATTCGGAAACCGAACATTGGGCACTTTCGGCGGCCGAACTTACCTTCGGCGGCCGAACTTGGCTCATCAGCCTTGGGTATTTCAGCTCAAAACTTAAGTCCATTTGACTTGACTATAGTAACACACATCATAACACATAGTAAAACATAAATCCTACCCTCCTCTAGAAGTCCGACACCCCGGATTCCATCGGACGACAGGAATTCCGGTGCCGGATTCTAGCCGGGTATTACATTCTCCCCCCCTTAAAAACCATTTGTCCTCGAATGATTCTAAAACAAATAACACATAAGCCGGAGGAAACTAACCTCAAAACAAATATGGATACTGCTGGAGCATAGACTCTCGCGTCTCCCAGGTGCACTCCTCTAGATTATGGTGGTTCCATAGAACTTTCACCATCGGAATCTCCTTGTTCCTTAGCTGTCTGATCTGTGTGTCCAGAATCTGCACTGGCTGCTCTATATAGGTGAGATCTGTATGAATCTCCACTTCAGGCTCACGCAGAACCTGATTCGGATCTAACACAAACTGCCGTAGCATAGAAATATGAAATACCGGGTGAATCCTCTCCATAGAAGCAGGCAAATCTAGCTTATACGACACATTTCCGATCCTCTGCAAAATCTCAAAGGGTCCAATGTACCGTGGAGCTAATTTACCCTTCTTCCCAAAACGAACCACTCCTTTCATTGGAGACACTTTCAGCAATACCATACTACCCTCTTGGAATTCTAACTGTTTCCTGCGAACGTCTGCATAACTTTTCTGTCTACTCTGCGCTGTTCTGATTCTATCTCTGATCACGGGCACTACGCGACTAGTAAGTTCTACTAACTCTGGCCCTGCAAGAGTCTTCTCTCCTATCTCTTCCCAACAAACAGGGGATCTGCACTTCCTCCCATACAAAGCTTCATAAGGAGCCATCCCAATGCTAGCATGATGGCTGTTATTGTAGGCAAACTCCACCAAAGGTAGATGCTGCCTCCAAGAACCGCCAAAGTCTAACACACACAGTCGAAGCATATCCTCGATGGTCTGGATGGTCCTCTCTGACTGTCCATCAGTCTGTGGGTGGAAAGCAGTGCTAAACTCTAATCTCGTGCCCATCGCACTCTGCAGACTTCGCCAAAATCTAGAAGTAAACTGAGGTCCTCTATCTGAAACTATCGACACTGGAACCCCATGCAATCTCACTATCTCATCCAGATAGACTTGTGCCAACTTATCCACAGAATAGTTACTCCGAACTGGAAGAAAATGAGCAGATTTTGTGAGTCTGTCCACAATCACCCATATAGAGTCTATCCTGTTGGACGCTGCTGGTAAACCCACTACAAAATCCATGGCTATGTTCTCCCATTTCCACTCTAGAATCGGCAATGGGTTAAGCATTCCTGCTGGTTTCTGATGCTCTAGTTTCACCCTCTGACAAACCTCACAGGCTGTCATAAATTGCGCCACTTCTTTCTTCATGGCTGGCCACCAATAGATCCTTTTGAGATCCTGGTACATTTTGGTGGTTCCTGGGTGAACACTATACCTCGCATTATGAGCTTCCCTCATAATGTCTTCCTTCACACTACCCCTATCTGGTACACAAAGTCGACTCCCATAGCGAAGGATCCCTTTACTGTCAAATCTGAACTCTGCACTGTTGCCTGACTGAACAGTCCTGGCAATTTTCATCAACTCAGGGTCCTCAGGCTGTCTCTGAGCTATCTGCTCCAGAAACACAGGTGTCACTCTCATCTGTGCTATCAACGCACCTGTACCAGACAACTCTAACTGTAACCCCTCTTCTAAGAGCTTATAAAGCTCCATCACTATTGGTCTCCGCTCTGCTGCTATATGGGATAAACTGCCTAGTGACTTCCGGCTGAGGGCGTCTGCCACAACATTCGCCTTACCCGGATGATATTGGATCTTACAATCATAATCACTGAGCAATTCTACCCATCTGCATAACTGAAGTCTGGATAGTCTCTCCAACCTGAACTGTATGTGTTATAGTATGGATCATGTCTTGGCTGTTCATAGAATCCTTCAAATGCATGTACTTGTTGGTCCCTTGCATAGCCATAATTTGGATGGTCTCCCCAATGTGGATTGTATGTATTATGGTAGGGATCATGTCTTGGCTGTCCATAGGGTCCTTCAAATGCAAGTGCTTGTTGGGCCATGTGATCCACTTCGTGTTGGAAACGTTGCAAAGCCTTTAATTTCTCATAAAGATCAGTATTGAAACCTTGAGGTCTTGGTTGGGCTTGTTCAGCTTGGCCTATAACAAGAATTCTCACAGCAGAGATTAGTTTATGAGAACAGTAAACAGATGTACTTACCTTAGCCATGATTCAGATCTGCGATGGCGACCGTGCCCTTGGTGAAATTTTTTTTTTTTTTAAAAAATTTGGTCCTGAAAGAAAAACAAATAAGTTAAATCAACTCCCCGGCAATGGCGCCAATTTTTGACTCGCGGTTGTCGAAGCCGGTCAAAAATAACCTTTCTGGTTATCAACAATTTACAACTGCAGATAGTGGTGAAAGGATCGAATCCACAGGGAATTGAAGACTTACCTATTTTCCTTATCAAGACCAATAAAATAAACTGAAATAAAAATAAACTGCAAAAGAAGAAAACTGAAAACGAGATAAACTGAAACGAGATAAAACTGAAATAAGATAAAACTGAAACGAGATAAAACTGAAAACGAGATAAATTGAAACGAGATAAAACTGAAATGAGATAAAACTGAAAGAGAAATAAACGGAAAGCAAAATAAACTAAAACGAGATAAAACTGAAACCAACTAAACTGTAAGTAAAATGAGGGGGTTTTGAGATTGATTTAATTAATCTAAAACTGAAAGCAATAAAAATAAGGCAAATAATAAAAATAAAGAGAAATAAATAATAAGAAAGATCTAGTTGAAGAATTGGATCCACTTTAGTTGTTGGGATTGATCATTGACACTTAGTTTCCTTTGGGTTGATTCAATAGATTAGTTATGGAGATGGAAGACGTTTCTCACCACCATTATCTCTCCTTATTATTAAACCAATTAGGGAACGTCCTCTAATTAATTACTAATTAATAAATTGCCAAGGAACGTCCTTGGGCCTTAGGCATCAAAACAATTGTCAATTGCATTAAGAAATAGAGAGATCCAATCCTAGCTACCCAAACGTATGGAGATAACGCTAGATCATACAATTTCCTTGGGTTTTATCCCAAGTGTTCTTATGTAAGAATAATCTAAGCAATTACGGACTTAAATCATCCAAACTAACATATTATTACTTTGCAATCAAGAATCAACGTAGATCTAAACAACAAAGCAATATTGAAATCAAGCATGAAATTGCATAAATATTGAACAACCAAAAGTTAAACAATGTTTGATCAAGTCTCCCAATCCATAAAACAACCAAAGTATCACCTAATCTTCAACTAGAATAAAAGATTTCAGCCTCTCATGGCTGAAACAAAACTAAAAATAAAAGAAAAGAAGAAAGGTAGAAGAAGAGATGTGAATTTCGTAGGTGTCTCCCAAGGGGAGCTTAAGGGCCATGTAGAGGCTCCTTATGTGGCTTTTTATAGTTGAAAAGTGTTGCCCTAGGTCATACTTACTGCCCAAGAGGTATTTTCTGCCCAAGTTGTGTCTGAAAAGGAAAGAATCACGTTTTTCAGCTTCAGAAGGAAGGCTGCGCGCGAATGCTTTGCGGAAGGAAGTTAGTGCACGCGGTTTGGTCTCCGAAAGGGAAGGAGGCACAGATTGTGCTTCCTAAATAAGTTTAGATGCTGACCTTGCTTCCTAATTAGTATAGAGGCTACCCAAGGTGCTGCCCATGCTCAACTTGTTGCCCAAGTTGTTGCAGAAAAGGAAGGTGGCGCGCAGATGGCTCTCAGAAGAGGAAAGCGCGCAGATTGTTTCTGAATAGGAAGGATGCACGAATTTTGGTCTTCAAAAGGGAAGATGTGCTGTCCATACATTCCTTTTTAGGTGGAGCCTCTTTTGAAATTCGAATGTTGAACGCAGAAGAGGAAGAGCATCTCTTTAAGATCTTGCTGCCTAAATAGGAAGATATGACTGCAGCAGTGTGTGCACATTTTTGAACAAGGAAAGAAAGATCTGCGATTTGAATTTCAAATAATCTTCTGACTGAGCTTTCCTTGTTTGCTTTTGCTTCTGCACTTTCCTCATTTGAAAACTTTCCTTTTCTGAAAACTTCCTTATTTGGAAACTTTCCTTATTTGGCACTTTTTGGCAGTTTTAAGAGCATTTTCTCCAGATTGTCTCTTTACACCTAATATCTGCAAAACATAATTAAAACCACAAAATTAATCAGAAAAGATGTAAATAAACATCAAGAACATAATGATAAAATGGACTAAAATATGCTCTATCTATAGCTCACCCCTCTCCCTTAACCCCCAGGTTTGCAGGTACAGGGTAGACCAGGAGGTCAGCAAGAGTAATGAAGTCTTGGTTATGTAATAGATAGTGTGGACATGAAAAATGTTGAGATGTTATGTTTAGTACAGTATAGAAATGTAATGTAAAAATGTTTATGGATGTTAGAAGTGTGCTTGACCATAGAATGTTGTTATCCCTTTAAATACATGATCTTAGATGTTTTATGATGTTTATGTAAACCAACTCAACACATGATATGTCACCCATTGGGGCATGGATGAGATCCCACAGAGGGGTCAACGCTTATGATTATATATAGTGCATGCACAGGTTGAGTTTGGTGAATGTATGAAAGAAAAGTTTTAATTTTTATGTATATTCTTGATCATGTATGGGATTAAACAGGTTTACAGGTTTTATGTCAGGCTTGCTACGGGTTCCGGCGGCCTTAAGCCGACCTGGATCCTAGCGCCGGTAGTGGTCCGATTTCCGGGTCGTTACAGAATGGTATCAGAGCCCTAGGTTCATATGGTCGGACCTAGAGTGTCGGACTCATAGATGTTCTAGGAGGTTAAGCACAATAGGAAAATCATGTCCACTAGGATAGGATGTAGAGTCCTGTCTTGATTGATGATGTGAAATGCCGTTATTATATGCATGTGCATTAATGATATGCTATGTATGTGATGCGGGTTCATGTGTTTGCACATGAACCATTTAATGCTAATGTTTATGTGGTGTGTGCTGTTTTTCAGTAAACAGGATGAGAGGAACTCGTCGATCTACACGATTGACTGGAGTACCGCCCCAGGACGAGGGCACTGAATCCCGTCCTCCTGCATTGCCAAGGGCAATGTCTAGCAGGTCTAGCAGGGAAAGAGCAGTAAGAGACCCTAGAAGGTCTTTGGATCTAGGTAGAAGCAGATCAGTGAGGGGAACAGTTCAGGGAGGAATGTCAGAGGATATGGGGGATGATATGGATGTAGAGCAGAGGAGGGATGGCAGTCTGGGAGTTAGCATGTCAGAAGAAGGTATGGGAGAGTCCCAAGGAGGCACCCAGGCCTCGAGATTTGTTCAGCCACCTTATTACCCACCCTTCTCACAAAACCCCGGGTATTCGATGGGAGGCACATCGGACTACCATAGCTTTAACCCTTATCCCACACAGATGCCATACCCATCTTACTACCCACCATACCCACAGTACCCCATGTACCCACCTCCACCCTACTATCCAAATCCAGCAAACCCTATCCAAGGGGATGCTGCTCCTCCTCCACCAACAGAACCCACAGTTCCAGAAAACCCAGTACCTAAGCCTAGCTCATCTGGAGGGAGTAAGGTCAAGATGACCGACTACATGAAGTTGGGTGCTCCTCAGTATGAAAAAGGGGATGACCCGTTTGTGTATCTTGAGAGGGTCAAGGTGATCACAGATGAGATTGGGGCTGATGACAGTAGAGCCATTCAGATGGCTGGGTTCACGCTTAAGTGCAAGAAGGCACGAGAGTGGTTTAAGAATTATGTGAACCCGAGGGTGGACAACATGTCTTGGGAAGAGTTTGCAAACGAGTTTGTAGGATGGGCTTTCCCTGATAGCTCAAGGGAATTGAAGATGATAGAGTTTGAACAGTTGAGGCAGACTGATGATATGAGTGTGGATGAGTTCACAGACAGATTCTTGGAGCTGTTGCCATTTGTAGGGCAAAATCTTGACTCAGACCAGAAGAAGTCAAGGAGGTATATCATGAAACTCCACTCCAGGTATTCCTCCTTGATCCAGTCAGCAGATAGAGAGAGCTTCCATGCCATAGTGGATATGGCCCGGAAGATGGAGGCCAGTGCCATCATTCAGGGGACGGTTAAGCAATCAGTGGCACAGCCTTCTGGTTCTAAGACCCCAGGCTCTTCTTCTTTAAGTGCAGCAGCTTCAGGCAGCAAGAGGTGGAGCAGTACCACCAAGAAGCCAAAGAAGAATAAGTTCTGGAATAAGATCAAGTCAGGTCTGTGATTAGGGAGTGGCTCAAGCT
The DNA here is from genome assembly GCF_001659605.2 of Manihot esculenta. NCBI lineage: Eukaryota > Viridiplantae > Streptophyta > Magnoliopsida > Malpighiales > Euphorbiaceae > Manihot > Manihot esculenta. Next base: position 15,167,097 of record NC_035168.2, read on the forward strand.
CTGGTGTAGATAATGCAGTATGCAAGAAGTGTGGGAGGCTACACAAGGGAGTATGTCTGGTTGGGACGACAGCCTGCTTCAGATGTGGGCAGGAGGGACACATGGCTCGGGAGTGTCCTAGGGCAGCTTTTGGAGCACAGTCTCAGCAGACAGCTTCTGGTAGTGTGGCTCAGCCAGTAGCTCCAACCGCGACTCAGGCTAGTGGCAGAGGCAGAGGAAGAGGGGCAGCCTCTTCTTCAGCGGGTTTCAGGGGTGAGGGTTCGTCAGCTCCAGCGCGGATCTTCACCATGACTCAACAGGAGGCAAACACATACAACACCGTGGTGTCAGGTAATCTCATCATTGGTTGTTCTGATGTGTATGCATTAATGGACCCTGGTGCATCTCATTCCTTCATAGCTCCGAGGGCCGTCGAGAGGTTGGGATTGATGGTCTCTGGGTTAGAGTGTCCCCTATGGGTCAGTGGACCCAAGTGTGACCCGTCAATGGCAGAGTCAGTCTGCCAGTATAGTCCAGTTTTTGTGGAGGGAAGATGCCTGTCCGCCGACCTTGTGGTTCTAGACTTGACAGATTTTGACGTCATTCTAGGGATGGATTGGCTGTCTACCCATGGTGCTACCTTGGACTGCAGAGACAAGGTAGTCAGGTTCAGATGTCAGGATGGGTCAGAGGTGGTCTTCAGAGGAGACCGGGGGAGTACACCTAGAGGTTTGATATCAGCCCTACAGGCTCGTAGGCTGCTCAGGAGGGGTTGTCAGGGTTTTCTAGCTCATGTGAGAGAGCTGGATAGTCATGTCAGAGAGCCCGCCTCAGTGCCCGTGGTCAGTGAGTTTTTAGATGTGTTCCCAGACGAGCTGCCAGGTTTACCACCTGCTAGGGAGATAGAGTTCGAAATTGAATTGATGCCTGGAACTAGACCGATCTCTATCCCTCCCTACAGGATGGCACCAGCAGAATTGAAAGAGTTAAAAGATCAGTTGCAAGAGCTGGTAGATAGGGGTTTCATCCGACCGAGAACCTCACCTTGGGGTGCTCCAGTGCTATTTGTGAAAAAGAAGGATGGATCTCTCAGACTTTGTATCGACTACAGGCAGTTGAACAAGGTCACTGCCAAGAATAAGTACCCGTTGCCAAGGATCGACGATCTATTTGACCAGCTAGCCAGAGCAGGTTGTTTCTCCAAAATAGATCTGAGATCGGGGTACCATCAGCTAAGGATAAGGGAAGAGGATGTGCCGAAGACAGCCTTCAGGACCAGATATGGACATTATGAGTTCCTTGTTATGCCGTTCGGGTTAACCAACGCCCCTGCAGCATTCATGGATCTCATGAACAGAGTGTTTAGCCAATACCTGGATCACTTTGTTATTGTCTTCATAGATGATATCTTAGTGTATTCCAGGAATGCAGAGGAGCATGCCCATCATCTGAGATTAGTTCTACAGACCTTGAGGGAACATGGCTTGTATGCCAAGTTCTCCAAGTGTGAGTTCTGGCTGAGGAGAATCTCTTTCTTGGGGCATGTGGTGTTAGAAAATGGAATAGAGGTGGACCCCAAGAAGGTAGAAGCTGTGGCTAACTGGCCTAGACCCACTTTAGTGACAGAAATCAGGAGTTTCTTGGGTTTGGCAGGTTACTACAGGAGGTTCGTTCAGGACTTCTCAAAGATTGCAGCTCCTCTGACCAGATTGACCAGGAAGAATCAGAGGTTTGTGTGGACCGACCAATGCGAAGAGAGTTTTGAAGAGCTTAAGAAGAGGTTGACTTCTGCACCAGTGTTGGCTCTGCCATCTAGTAATGAAGACTTCTCAGTCTATTGTGATGCGTCCCGGGTGGGACTGGGTTGTGTGCTAATGCAGAATGAAAGGGTGATTGCTTATGCTTCTAGGCAACTGAAAAAGCACGAGTTGAATTACCCTACACATGACCTAGAGATGGCAGCGGTAATCTTTGCACTCAAGATGTGGAGGCACTACCTTTATGGGGTTAAATGTGAGATCTTCACCGATCATAAGAGCCTGCAGTACATCTTGAGTCAGAGGGATCTGAATCTGAGGCAGAGAAGGTGGGTAGAGCTGCTGAGTGATTATGATTGCAAGATTCAGTACCATCTGGGTAAGGCGAATGTTGTGGCAGACGCCCTAAGCCGAAAGTCACTAGGCAATCTATCCCACATCGCGGCAGAGAGGAGGCCAGTAGTGAGGGAGTTCTTCGAGCTCATGAATGAAGGTCTACAGTTGGAGTTGTCTGGTACAGGTGCTTGAGTAGCCCAGATGAGAGTGGCACCCGTGTTTCTGGAGCAGGTGGCTCAGAAATAGCATGAGGACCCAGAGTTAGTGAAGATTGCCTGGACTGTTCAGTCAGGCAAGGATTGTGAATTCAGATTCGACAACAAGGGGATCCTCCGCTATGAGAGCCGATTGTGTGTACCAGATGACATAGGGCTAAAAGGAGACATTATGAGAGAGGCTCATAATGCAAGATACAACGTTCACCCCGGAGCCACCAAGATGTACCAAGATCTGAAGAAAGTCTATTGGTGGCCAGCTATGAAGAGAGAAGTGGCACAGTTTGTGTCAGCCTGCGAAGTATGTCAGAGGGTGAAGCTGGAACATCAGAAGCCGGCTGGAACATCAGAAGCCGGCTGGAATGCTTAACCCGCTACCTATTCTAGAGTGGAAATGGGAGAATATAGCTATGGACTTCGTAGTGGGGTTACCGGCGACGTCCAACAGATTGGACTCCATATGGGTGATTGTGGACAGACTCACCAAATCTGCTCACTTCATCCCTGTCAGGAGTGGCTATTCTGTGGACAAGTTGGCGCAGGTGTATGTCGATGAGATCGTCAGGCTGCATGGGGTTCCTGTTTCGATAGTGTCCAATAGAGGGCCCCAGTTCACCTCCAGGTTTTGGCGGAGTCTGCAGAATGCCATGGGTATTAGGTTGGATTTTAGCACTGCTTTCCATCCACAGACAGACGGACAGTCAGAGAGGACCATCCAGACAATAGAGGATAGCTCAGAATGTGTGTGCTGGATTTTGGCGATTCTTGGAGGCAGCATCTACCCTTGGTGGAGTTTGCCTACAATAACAGCCATCATGCTAGCATCGGGATGGCTCCATATGAAGCTTTGTATGGGAGGAAGTGCAGATCACCTATTTGCTGGGAAAAGGTTGGAGAAAAGGCCTTGGCAGGGCCTGAGCTAATAGAGATCACCAGCAGGGTGGTACCCATAATCAGAGAAAGGATCAAGACTGCTGCAAGCAGACAGAAGAGTTATGCAGATATCCGCAGAAGGCAAGTAGAGTTTCAGGAGGGGGATTTGGTATTGCTCAAGGTGTCTCCAATGAAAGGGGTGATTCGATTCGGAAAGAAAGGTAAGCTGGCTCCACGGTACATCGGACCCTTTGAAGTCTTGTAAAAGATTGGGAATGTATCGTACAACCTAGACTTGCCTGCTTCAATGGAGAGAATCCATCCGGTTTTCCATGTTTCTATGTTGAGGAAATTTGTGTCAGATCCGGGCAAGGTTCTTAGTGAGCCTGATGTGGAGATCCAAGAAGATCTCACCTATGTTGAGCAGCCAGTACGGATCCTAGACACCCAGATCAGAAAGCTAAGGAACAAGGAAATCCCGATGGTGAAGGTCCTTTGGAATCACCACAATTTTGAGGAGTGTACCTGGGAGACACGGGAGTCCATGCTCCAGCAATATCCCCATCTTTTCTAAAGTAAGTTTTATGTGCTTTGTATGTATGTTATGTGTATGCCATGCTATGTGTTGTTTGGTGAACATTCGGGGACGAATGTTCTTAAGGGGGGAGAATGTAATACCCGGCTAGACTCCGGTATCGGAATTCCTACCGTCCGGTGGAATCTCGGGTGTCGGAGACCTCTAGAAGGGTAAAAGCATGTTTTCATAAAATGTTTTAATGTGTTTTATGTTTTTGATCAAGGAAGAAAATGAGTTTTTGCTTGAAATGATCTTGGAGGAAGACCCAGGTTCGGCCGCCGAACATGCATGCGCTTCGGGAGTACTTTAGGCTCCCGAAAGCATAAGTGAGGGAAGTCCAGGTTCGGCCGCCGAACATGGCATGCATGCAGAGGCACGTTCGGCTCCCGAATGTGGCCTGGCCAGCCACCTATAAAGGGGTCCCTTAGCCGAAAATGGGCGAGTTTTTCTCCCCACTTTCGGCCAAGGTGAGCTCTCTGCCGTCCCTCACCGATCTTGAGTTTCTTCCTTCAAATCTTTCACGATTTTCACTAGTTTTCACTTTGTTTTGAAGATTTTCAAGTATAAAGCAAGTTTTGGAGCTTTGAGGTTCAAGAAACTCAAATCTCTCCCGTCTCCGAGCTAGGGTCGTTTTCCTCTCGATCTTCAAGAGGTAGGGGCCGATCTTGAGCTCACTTTATGTTTTAAACAAGCTATAAGTTGTTTCATGAAGTAGAAATGCATGTTTAGGTTGTTTTGAGTTTATGGGTTTAATGTGTGTTTTTGAGCAATGTGGGTATGTTTGATGTGTTGTAGTTGGGGTTTAGGCTAGTTTGAGACCCCTATGAGCTTGTATGCTTGATTGTGTATGTTTGGGAGTGTTGTATAATAGGTTTATGCATGTTTGAAAGGTTTGGGAGGCGTTTGTGCATGTTGGAGCTGAGTTTCTGCCACTTTGGAGAAACTCAGGTTCGGCCGCCGAACCCGCTTGTGGAAGCAGCCTTCGGCTACCGAAGCCTGCCCCCGAAAGAGGACTTTTGTCTCTGGAGGGCGGTTTCGGCCGCCGAAAGTGCCGCCGAACATGTATGATTTTCGTCTCTGTCTGGGAGTTTCAGCCGCCGAAGGTGCCGCCGAACCTGCCTGACTTTCGGCTCTGGAAGGACTTTCGGCCGCCGAACCTGCCGCCGAAAGTGCCCTGTTCAGCCTTCCATGAATGTTTTGAGGTGTTTTTCGGGGGTTTTTGGGGAGTATTCCAGAGTCATGTTCATGTATGTTTGGTTCCTCATTTGAGTCCACCTGTGTAGGTTCGGACCCGAGGACCCGAGGACCTCAGCAGTGAGTTCAGCTGTTTCCGTGTCTGTCAGAGCTAGCCAGAGGTGAGTGGAATAACTCTTATGCTTTAAAATAAATAAATCGGTTTTAGCATGATTCACGCATCATGAATGCCATGAGATATAATAGGGTGTTTGCATTAGAACTCACGAATATGTTGAATTGCATAATATGTTGATGATGCGGATGAATGTTAAATGATCCTTTAGTCCTCGTATGTTATGATGATGATGATACGGTACGGAAGACCAGTGAGGCCCATTCTACGCCCCTGGCACAGTTGGACTGTTATGTTATGCTGTGTTATGTAAGAGAAAGACCAGTGAGGCCCATTCTACGCCCCTGGCACAGTTGGACCATGTAGAGGACTATCGGTGACAACTTCATCTTTGATGTGATATGATTGTGATGTGATGCATTCCATATTACCATATGTTTTAAATGTTTTATTATTCTGCTCACTGGGTTTTATAGCTCACCCCTCTCCCTTAACCCCCAGGTTTGCAGGTACAGGGTAGACCAGGAGGTCAGCAAGAGTAATGAAGTCTTGGTTATGTAATAGATAGTGTGGACATGAAAAATGTTGAGATGTTATGTTTAGTACAGTATAAAAATGTAATGTAAAAATGTTTATGGATGTTAGAAGTGTGCTTGACCATAGAATGTTGTTATCCCTTTAAATACATGATCTTAGATGTTTTATGATGTTTATGTAAACCAACTCAACACATGATATGTCACCCATTGGGGCATGGATGAGATCCCACAGAGGGGTCAACGCTTATGATTATGTATAGTGCATGCACAGGTTGAATTTGGTGAATGTATGAAAGAAAAGTTTTAATTTTTATGTATATTCTTGATCATGTATGGGATTAAACAGGTTTACAGGTTTTATGTCAGGCTTGCTACGGGTTCCGGAGGCCTTAAGCCGGCCTGGATCCTAGCGCCGGTAGCGGTCCGATTTCCGGGTCGTTACAGACAGACTGGAAGGGCAAGACCTGAAAGGGCAGACCACTAAGGTCAGGTTAGAAGGGCAAGGCCAAAAGGACAAGACCTAGAAGCGCAGACCACTAAGGTCAAGCTGGAAGGGCAGACCACTAAGGTCAGGTCGGAAGGGCAAGGCCGAAAGGGATAAACCTAGAAGGACAGACCACTAAGGTCAGACTGGAAGGGCATACCACTAAGGTCAGATTGAAAGGGCATACCACTAAGGTCAGATTGAAAGGGCATACCACTAAGGTCAGGTCGGAAGGGCAAGACCTGGAAAGGCAAACCATTAAGGTGAGGCTCGAAGGACAGACCACTAAGGTTAGATCGAAAGGGAAAGGCTGGAAGGATAGACCACTGCAGTCAGACCTTTCAAAAGGAAGACGACTGAGGTCAGACCCTCCGAAAAGAAAGACCACCAAGGTTAGACTTTGCAAAATAGGAGACAACTAAGGTTAGACCTTTTAAAAGGAATACCACCAATGTCAAACTTTGCAAAAGAGTAGATCATCAAGTTCAGACCTTCTAAAAGGAAGACTACCAAGGTTAGACCTTTCAAAAAGAAGACCACCAAGGTCAGACCTTCCAAAGAAGGACTATAACGACCCAAAAACCGGACTGCTATCAGCACTAGAATTCAGATCAACTTAAGGTCGCCGGAACCCGTAGCAAGCCTACTATGTATCCTGTGTACCTAATAAAATCCCATACATGATCATACATTTTCATAAAAAATTTAAAATTTTCATATACCAAGCTCCACCTATAACAGTCCGGAAACCGGTACCCCTCTGTAACGGTCCGAACCGCCACCTGCACTAGGATCCAGATCGGCTTAAGGCCGCCGGGACCCGTAGTAAGCCTACTAAACATTCCATGTACCTGATAAATCTCGTACATGACCCACATTTTCTGCTAAAACTTTAAAACTTTTCTTTAAATACCAATCTGTAACAGACTGGGAATCTGCTCTGCAACTGCGTTAAAACTTTGCTTAAAATACTAGGCTTAACTTGAGCAGGCTCTGTATGCACTCTGAGAGTGATACCAAACTGAAAAAGCCTCTAGGCCTACACCAGTGAATTCTGAAGCTCTTTGGGTCAAGGGATTAAAACCCTGTGTTCCCATAACACATCCACTGTGTAGCACAGTATACTACTGTGACCTAGGCTCTGGTACCATACAGCTGCTCTAAACATAAAACTGAAAACTGTAAAACTCTTTTACGTCAAACTTTTCTTTCATTTACCAAGCTTAACCTATATGCACTATGTCTAAAAACATAGAACCACATCTAGATGGGTCAGCATAATACATCAGGCTTGGTTCAACACATTTCTCATCAAGAAACGTAAAACAGGATCCATGTACAAAGGGATTATCCACACACTAGGGCCAAGCACAACTCTATAACTCTAAATACAATACATGTTAAAACATGTCTATACATAACTTAACTTTACATCAAGATACATGTCCACTACTCTTCTATTACAAACTCATAACCTTCACCATCGTCCTGACTTTACTCTTGCTGACTCTGATCTTTCTCATAGCTCACTCTAGCCCTGCAAAACTAGGGGTTAAGGAATGGGATGAGCTATAAAGCCCAGTGAGCAGAATAATAAAAACATTGAAATCATGCTATCATGAAATGCATCACAGCACAAATATTTCACATCACGGATTGGACATGACCTCAAAACTCCCTCTGTCGGTGCCCGGCCCCCAAAGGAGCTCACACAGGACTTACCTAAGCTTAATGCCCGGCCCCCTAAGGAGCTCACACAGGTCTTACATTACGTGACAGATCTTGGGCTATTGAAGTCGCCTGAGTCCAATCCACATAGACAAGTAATAATGCAATGCATCAACCTCGTGTGTCCTAATGCAATGCAATACATCCTACATAAACATGGCATCAATGATGCATGGATCATGCCAAAACATGCATTATCTTAAAAACATAGTTCTGTTCCATTCACCTCTAGCCACTGTTGGTTAACTCTAGGCCAACTCTAACTCTGAGGCCTCCTCGGTTCCTCGGTCCAATCCTACACAGGTGGACTCAAATGAGGTACCAAACCATTCTAACATAACTCTAAACATCTCCCCAAAACCCCCCTAAAACATCATAAACATGCATGAAAAAACATGCAAGGAAAGGCTGGATAGGGCACATTCGGCGGCACATTCGGCAACCGAATGTTCCCTCCAGAGCCGAAACTCATGCATGTTCGGCGGCACCTTCGGCTGTCGAAAGTCTCCTCCAGAGACGAAAGCCAGGCACTTTTGGCGGCACCTTCGGCGGCCGAAAGTCCTTTCCAGAGCCGAAAGTCCTTTCCAGAGCCGAAAGGCTAAACGTTCGGGGGTAAGCTTAGGCAGCCGAAACTACCTCCACAAGGGTTCGGCGGCCGAAACTACTTTCGGGGGCCGAACCTGAGTTCCTCCAGAACTCAGTCTCGTGCACAACCAAGCCTCCCAAACCTTCCAAACACCCAAAACATGCATCCAACCTCTTAAACACATGCATAAACACTTCTTCTTACACATAGGGGCTTAGAACAAGCTCAAAACCCCAAAAACAACTCATATAGAATACAAAGGCATAAAGGGTCCATAAACCCTCACATGCACAACTATGCAAAACTCATGCAAACTTAACCCTTTCCCTTCATAAAACTCACTTAAAACATCTTAAAAACTAAGGATCTACACTTACCTCTTGAAGAACGAGAGGATTGGCGATCCAAACTTGAAGATATGGAGAATCAAACTCCAAAAGTCTCCAAGCTCCAAAACTCTTCAAAACCACATAAAACCTACTTCAAACTTGTTGAACTTTGAAAGATTGAAGAAACAACAACAAATCAACCCAAGGAGATCAAGAACTCACCTTAGCCCAAAAAGAGAGAGAAAACTCACCTCAAATCTGGGTAAGAGGCCTTTTATAGGTGGCCAACCGCCTCTCCTTCGGTAGCCAAAGCTGCATGCAAAACCAGGCAACGTTCGGCGGCCGAACTTGGAATTCGGGGGCAAAACCTAAGGCACTTTCGGCGGCCGAACATCACTTTCGGCGGCCGAACATCACTTTCGGCGGCCGAACATCACTTTCGGCGGCCGAACATCACTTTCGGCGGCCGAACATCACTTTCGGCGGCCGAACATCACTTTTGGCGGCCGAACCTGGCCAAAGCCTCCTTGGTCTTTTCTCTTCAAAACTCAACTGAAAACACTTAACAACATTAGAAAACCTTTGTTTTACCCTTCTAGAAAGCTCTGACATCCTCAAATTCAAGATTCCAACGGACATCCCGCCGGAAAGTAAGAATTTCGATGCCGGCGTCTAGCCGGGTATTACACCACCTGTGCATGCACCATAAACTGTATACATAAAACCCACACTAGAGCCCTCATCAAATGCTCTAGTATGGTAAACATCACATGCCTCAAGCTTGGTTCAACATAACTTATCAGTAAAACTTTTACATAAAGATCATGATAAACAGGGATATACAAAACATAAACTAGGGCAAAACACAAATCTAATCCATTACATAGTACATGTCCACTACTATTCTATTACATAAACTTATACCAGCCTCTAGCCGACTTCCTAAGCTATTCTTGACCCTGCAAACCTGGGGTTAAGGGAAAGGGATAAGCTACAAGAGCCTAGTGAGCAGAACATAAAACAGTTTAATAAACATATGCTCTCATGAAATGCATCACAACACAAACAATACATATCAAGGATGGACTTATCACCAGTAACCCTCTACATATCCAAATAATGCTCGGCCCTCGACGGAGCTCCTCAGGACTTCCTCTTAAACATAACATAACATATCCAACTGTGCTAGGGGGCGTAGAATGGGCAGCCCTGGTCTTCCGTATCCATATCATATCATAACCTACTCGAGGGCTAGTGGGTCATCCAACATCCATCCACATCAACAATAATTTATGCAATGCATCATATTCGTGAGTTCTAATGCAAAACAACCTAATACATAACATGGCATTCGTGATGCATGAACATGCTTAAAAAATTTAGTTACTTTAAAATATAGTTAAGTTCTACTTAGCTCTGGCTGACGCTCGACTGACAAAGACACAGCTGGCTCACTGAAGGCCTCTACGGTCTCCCTAGTCCAATCCTACACAGATGGACTCAAATGAGGGACCAACACAACTATTACATGACTCTAAACACTCCCCAAAACCCCCCCTAAAACATCACAAAACATGCATATAAAGCAAGCAAAGGAAGGCTGGGCAGAGGACTTTCGGCGGCAGGTTCGGCGGCCGAAGGTCCTCTACAGATCCGAAAGTCGGGGTCTTTCGGGGACAGGTTCGGCGGCCGAAGGTCCTCCACAGATCCGAAAGTCAGGGACTTTTGGGGCAGGTTCGGCGGTCGAAACTCCCTTACAGATTCAAAAGTGCTTACTTTCGGGGGCAGGTTAGGCGGCCAAAGGCTGCCTCCCATGCAGGTTCAGCGGCCGAACCCTGCTTCGGCGGCTGAACCTGGTTTCTTCAAAATGGCAGAACCCGATTCTGCCCTATGCATTTTAGCCCCAAAACTCTCCAATCCTCACACCCAACTTCCCACAACGTGCATACTCACTCCAACATGCATAAGGGGTATAAAAACTAGCCTAAACCCCAGTAAACAACAACAAAACAACACAAGAGCATACATTCATCAAAACCCAACTCAAAGCCTATAACTTTAGATCTAGCCATCTCATGCATTTTTTTTTGCCCTTAACCCTTTTTAAAACTTACTTAAAACATATAAAAAGGAAAGGATCTACACTTACCTCTTGAAGATCTAAGGTAGATGCAACTCAAGCTTGGAGTTGAGGAGAAACGATCTCCCAAACTTTAAAATCTTGGATCCAAGCTTAAAACTTCAAAAACAAGGGAAAACTCATGAAAATTTGAAGGAAAAACATAAAATCATCAAAGGAAGGGTAAGAACTCACCTTTGCCCGAAAATGGGGAGAGAAACTCCCCTATTTTCGGACTGGAGGCCTCTTATAGGTGGCTAGCCAAACTACCTTCGGAGGCCGAAAGGAGAGCTCCCGCGGCAGCACCATGTTCGGCAGCCGAATATAAGGTTCGGCGGCTGAACTGGGCTTGTCCCTCAAAAATATTTTTCTTCCATTTTAAAACTTTAACTCAAAACCAATCAATAAAATCATGAAAAACATTTTGTAAAAACATATTTTACTCTTCTAAGAGGTTCTGACATCCGAGATTCCGGATTCCAACGGAGATTCCGTCGGAAAGTGGGAATTTCGACACCGGAGTCTAGCCGGGTATTACAAGGACTATCAAAGTCAGACCTTCTAAAGGAGGACGATCAAAGTCAGACCTTCTAAAGGAGGACTATTAAAGTCAGACATTCCAAAAGAGCAGACCACCAAAGTCAGACCTCTCAAAAGGAAGGCCACCAAGGTCAGATCTTCCAAAAGGAAGACCACCAAGGTCAGACCTTCTAAAAGAGTATACCACCACGGTCAGATCTTTCAAAAGAAAGATCACCAGGGTTAGACCTTCCAAAGGGAGGACTATCAATGTAAGACCTTCCACAGCCACACCTCCAAAGTAAGAACTCTAAAGGTAAGGCCTCCCATAGCCAGAACTCTAAAGGTAAGACCTTTAGAAATAAAATAAAAATAATTCTATTTACAAAATAATGCATTTAAGATTTTCTCACTTTTTATAAGTATAGAATGTACTCACTCATCCGATTTATGTTTAGTCATCCTACTCAATTGATCACACTTTCTTTCAAAATTCGTAAGCATCTACTGAATGAAAAACCATCATAAATAATCCTTGGAGAAGTGAAAGGGCATCTAATAAAATATAAAAATTATAATACTAGTTAATTAAAGAATGGGTCTCACTTTAGAGTATGCCAAAAAATATTCTTGAACTTTCTCGTGAATAGTTCTTACAAGATAAAAGAGCTCTCCTTTTTTCAAGATTGACAAACCTTAATAAGAGATTTTCTCTCCCATTTAAGGAGGTCTTCCTCCACGATGGAGGGGTCTCTCTTTCTCTTCTTCTTCAGTTTCTTCTTCATCTTCTGTTTTTTATTTATTTTCTTTACATCTCCTACCATTAAAATATTGCTCAATAATTTCTTAGATCTGATATGAATGTTGGAGAGTCGCCACTGGGCCTTCCCGGTAGACCCCCTAATACCATTTTCTCCATTTTGTAGGTTTTCATTTCTAAATCGTGTATTGTGAGACCCGTATGATGGACTAAAAGGAAATTTCTTCATTAGTAGTTAAATTAAATAATTAAAATGCCTCATACTAGATGAGTCGGTAAAGTATGTTTGAGAATGCCTGATTACCATGGTTCAATTTCCCTTTCTAGACACTACAAGATAAAAGCGGATCAGTAACGGAAATTAGTAACGGATAATATCAGTTTCTAAATAATAACGGATTAGTAACGGATATTAGTGTAGGAAACAAATTAGTAACGGATTACCAAATCCGTTACTAATTTGTTACTAATTTTTATAACGGATACTTATCCGTTACTAAATGGTTTTAATTTTCATTGTATAGTAACGGATATCCAAATCCGTTACTGAAATGCAATTTGTTTACGTATTTTAGTAACGGATTTTAATATCCGTTACTAAATGATCAGTTAGTCACGGATTAGATCCGTTACTAAAGTAAAATTATGAATTTGACGATTTCCCTCTTTCTCCCTCCCGTTATTCACATTTCTGAGCTTTCATTAACAAAATCCCTAATTCCCTCTTTCTCCCTCCCGTTATTCACATTTCTGAGCTTTCACTCCCCAAAATCCCTAATTCCCTCTTTCTTCCTCCTGTTATTCACATTTCTAAGCTTTCTCTCCCCAAAATCCCTAATTCTCTCCCCATCAATCTCAGCTTCCCTCTTAGACCCATTGACATCATTGCCCAAATTGATCGTCGTCGGTACATCGCCCAAAGTTATCGTCGTCATCGGTACATCACAGCTTCTCCATCATCGTCGATACATCCCAGCTTCCCTCCTGAAGGCACTATTGTCATCCCTCCCCTCCCGTCGATACTTCGCATCTACTGCTCCTTTATTATTCTCTTCTTCAAGATCTGCATTTTCCATTCTCCAAGTACTCTATTTTCATTCTTTAAGATTTACTTTTGTTATTTTAGATTTGTTATTATGCTCGTGTTTTATTTTTGTTATTCTCCTTTGTTTTGGATTTCCCAAAAAAAAACAAGATCTGCTGTGCATTTGAGTGTAGTTGCTGTGCATTTGAGTGTGGGCCTTTAAGATTTAGATCTGCTGTGCAATTGAGTGTAGTTGCTGTGCATTTGAGTGTGGTCCTGTGCCTTCATTATTTCCCAGTGTTCATAAGCAGCTTTAGGCTTACTATTTTACAGCATTCTTGCTGTTTCTAAAACTACAGAACAGATATCGTTTAGCACTCCCATTTCTAACTTTTCATTGTAGAGAGTAACTTGATTTTCTGAGATTTAATAGGTCAAAAAAGGCATGTGGGGCTGCACCAATCTCAGGGGTTAAGAAATAACAATAGTTAGTCCTATGAACTTCAACTGTCTAACTGCTCCAAAACCAAGTACTAGTCCTTAGTTTCAGGATTTCATTTGTTCCTAACTTACAAATGTTTTAAAAATTTTGAGTCAGATTTCTCCTTTTTTTTTTCACAAATCAGTTTATCTATATGTGATGGATCACAAACAAATCAGGCATTTTATTTGAATGCTAGGCTCTACTTCTTGTCTGTTTCTTCCTCTTCCTTTGAAAGCATTCCCATAACGTGAGAATTAACAAAAAATAAAATCATTAATTTATATAATCATTAATGATATTACCTTGTTGTGAAACTGATCCACCAGTAGCTGCCAAGGCTGAGGCTGGTATTGTTCCTGTCCCAGTTGCAGCAATTATGGAAGGCTCTGCTTGCTGTAACAGCCACTAAATTGTTTCCCATCAGATTTGTGACCCAATTCTCTGGTCAATTGAAAGATTCTTGCTGCACAAAGAGCTGGCATCCTTACTCTCCTTCCTCTACCTTCAACCTTTGTGTGTCTGTCCTTGTTTGAGCTTCTCTTTGGTGCTAACTGCTTCTTTTGATCGTCCTCTACCTTCATCCTCCAACACTTTCATGAGTTTTCACTGTTTTTGGCAAGAAAAGACTCAAGAGGGCAAATAAAATAAAAAATTTCTATCTTCCCTCCACTATATTTTTCACCTTTTCTCTCTCTCCCTTGCCTTTCCAAGTTTGAAATTTCACACATGGGTACTACACTTCACTTCATAACTATAATTTTCACCTCAGCTGGGGTAGTCCACATGCTTTCTGGGCATGGGGTAGTCCACATGCTTTCTTTCCAAGTTTGAAAATAGACTGTATATCTTTTATGTTGACTAGTTTTTCCTTTTTAGATATAAGCATTATTGTGGTATTATTCAGCAGATTTAGGTGAGTCCCATCCCTTAACCACCCTTGACAACTTTTAATAATAGTATCACTCATAATATGCCAAACTTTTTTAGTAAAAAGTTGGATTCATCTTATCTGGTCCAATTGATTTATCTGGATGCATTTAGAAGACAACCCTATTTTATTTTTAGAGCAAAAGGGGCTAAAAGTATCTCATTATCATTTGAAGTAACTTTTTGATCCAGGGGGTCTACAAAATTTACACAATCACCACTTGACTCATCAAATAACTCCTTTGAAATATTGAATCACAAGCTCTCTTATACCTTCCCTATTAGAAATTCAACTACCATTATTATCCTACAAAGCAACTTAGAGAATAAAATTATGAGTCATAAAATAACTGTGGCTTATAGTCTGTGGCTTAAATTAATACTTAAAATTAATACTTAAAATTAATTAAATTAAAATTAAATTAAATTAATTAATTTTAATACTTAAAATTAAATGAAATTAATTAATTTTAAAATTAAATTAATTAAAATTAAATTAAATTAATTAATTTTAATACTTAAAATTAAATTTAATTAATTAATTTTAAAATTAAATTAAAATTAAATTAAAATTAAATTAAATTAATTAATTTTAAAATTAAATTAAAATTAAATTAAAATTAAATTAATTAATTTTAATACTTAAAATTAATTAAATTAAAATTAAATTAATACTTAAAATTTATACTTAAAATTAATTAAATTAATTAAATTAATACTTAAAAATAATACTTAAAATTTATACTTAAAATTAATACTTAAAATTAAATTAATACTTAAAATTAATACTTAAAATTTATACTTAAAATTAATACTTCAAATTAAATTAAAATTAATTAAATTAAAATTAAATTAATACTTAAAATTAATTAAATTAAATTAATACTACTTTTGGAGATTAGATTGGAGATTATTTTTAGTATCATTCATGGTAGTCTGTGGCTTATTTTGCTTTCTTTTCTCTCCTTATGATTCCTGTGGACTTTCCTTTGACTTGGGGCTTAGTTGCTTTATTTACATAACCATTACTTTATTTATTAATATTTTTTTGTTGGAAGTGTTTTATTATTTATTGCTTTAGGAGTTAATCATACCTTGGGGCTTAGTTGCTCATAATAACCATATTACTCTTATTTAAACACAACTACATATCAATTTATTTTTTTTAGATGAGGACATCCTTCTGACCAACTCTTCATTTATTGTTATACATTCTAGGTATAATAGGTACAATATGCATTCTGATAGAGGTTGGATGTATGCAAGACTAAAAGATGGTCTACTAAATCCTTTATTCCTTGAAGGATTAAATGAATTCATATCAGCTGCCAAACAGTTTCCAGACTGTTTGAATGGAGAACTTATTAGGTGTCCATGTAATCGATTTAAGTGCCAAAATCGCAGTTTTGAAGATGAGAGTACAGTTAGGTTTCATCTAATGAAATATGGGTTTGTTAGGGACTATTATGTATGGTATTTGCATGGAGAAATGCAAACCTACAATGAGGTCCACGGGAGAAGTAATGATTCGACTTACAACACTTGCAATGTGGAATATCAACATACTGAGTTCTCTAATGCTTATGAACAACTAGTTGTAGATGCAGCAGGACCGAGTTTCTCCCCATCAATTAGTAATGAGCCTCCAAATCAATCTACTCAGAGATTGTATGACATGTTGGCCGCTGTTAATCAGGAATTGTGGCCAGGTTGTGAAAATCATTCACAACTGTCACCTGTGGCAAGGATATTGAATATCAAATCTGAACATCATTTGTCCGAACGTTGTTTTGACAATATTTGCCAATTCATCAAAGAGATTTTACCTACTGATAATTTGTTTACTGATAATTTCTACTCTACAAAGAAATTGCTTGAAGGCTTGGGATTACCAATTCAGAAGATTCATACTTGCTTAAATGGTTGTATGATTTATTGGGGTGAGGATAATGAATTGCTCAGGTACAAGGTGTGTGATCATCCGAGGTACAAACGATTGCAAGTTAGCCAGAGCTCTAGTAAAACCCAAGTTGCTTATAGTAAAATGTATTACATGCCAATCACACCTAGACTACAAAGGTTGTATGCATCTAATGCTACAGCTAAGGATATGACTTGGCATGCCAATCATGGGACTAATGATGATTTAATGCATCATCCAGCTGATTCGCATGCATGGAAAGCTTTTGATAATAATTGGCCTCATTTCAGTGCTGAGAAACGTAATGTCCGTCTTGGACTGTGTACCGATGGTTTTCAACCCTTTGGACAATCTGGTCAGCAATATTCATCATAGCCTGTCATATTGACACCGTACAATTTACCCCCATGGTTATGCATGAAAGGTGAGTATATGTTTCTCACTATACTTGTCCTAGGGCCTAGAAATCCAAAAGATAAGTTGGATGTGTATTTGCAACCCCTAGTAACTGAGTTGAAAGATTTATGGGAGAATGGAGTTGAAACATATGATGCATTCAATAAAGAAAATTTCAACTTGCGAGCTGCTTTAATGTGGACTATAAGTGATTTTCCTGCTTATGCAATGTTATCTGGATGGAGCACTGCAGGACGGACTGCTTGTCCTTATTGCATGGAAGATAGTGATGCATTCACATTGACAAGAGAAGGTAAGCAATCATGGTTTGATAATCATCGCAAATTTTTACCTCCTAGCCATTCTTTTAGAAGAAACAAAACAGCTTTTAGGAAGAATGTATCTGTTACTAAGAAAGTTAAACCACCTATTTCCGGTGAAGAAATACTGAAACAGATTAATGAATTGGGGTTTAAGAGGGTTATAGATGAGGATGCATTTGAAATAAATTCTCGTCTATCAAAGCAATGCGGTTGGCGAAAAAGAAGCATCTTGTGGGATTTACCGTATTGGAAAAGTAATTTGATTCGACACAATCTTGATGTAATGCACATTGAGAAAAATTTTTTTGAAAATATAATCAACACTGTAATGAGTGTTGAGGGAAAGACAAAGGATAATGCCAAGTCAAGGGCAGACCTAAATGTGATCTGTGATCGGCCAGAGTTGGAAATGGATCAAGTCACTGGGAGATATCCCAAAGCTTGTTATACTCTAGATAAGCAAAGTAAGCAAGTATTATGTGATTGGTTGAAAAATCTCAAGTTTCCCGATGGATATGTTTCCAATATGGGACGATGTATTGATATGAAGAAGCTGAAGATGTTTGGTATGAAGAGTCATGATTGTCATGTCTTCATGCAGCGGATTATGCCAATTGCATTTCGTGAGTTGCTTCTGTCAAATGTGTGGCAGCCCTTAACAGAGTTGAGTAATTTTTTTAAGGAGTTAACATCTACCACTATAAGTGAGAGTGATATGTTGCGGTTGCATGGTGAAATTCCTTTAATCATATGCAAGCTTGAGCGTGTTTTCCCTCCAAGCTTCTTTGATTGTATGGAACACCTCCCTGTCCATCTAGCGTATGAAGCATGGCTGGCAGGTCCAGTGCAATATCGATGGATGTATCCTTTTGAACGGTAAGTTCTTTTAACTTCACTTTAATTAAGTTATTTAATAATGTTTACTAATGTTGGTCATATATTTTATAGATATCTGCGACGGCTTAAGAATAATGTCAGAAATAAAGCTAGAGTCGAGGGATCAATATGTAATGCGTACCTAGTAGAAGAAGTAACTTCATTTTGTGCACATTACTTTGAATCGTATGTCCAAACTAGACATCGAAAAGTGCCAAGGAATGTTGATATTTCAGAAAGTACTGAAAATTATGAAGGCAATCTATCAATCTTTATGCAGTCCGGTCGACCAATAGAAAAAGGGACAACCAGATATCTTATGGAGGATGAGTATAAAGCAGCACAAGTGTACATATTATTAAATTGTCCAGAAGTGAAACCCTATATTGAGTAAGTTATCGTAAATAAGTAATTTATATATTATGTTCTTAAATTACTTTTTCTAATGGAGTTGAGGTTTTTCCAGCATTTACATCGATCAATTGCGCTCAAATGATCCGTTGGTCAATGATTCTCAGATTGACGTCAAATTGGAGAGTGAATTCTCTATATGGTTCAACAATTTTGCTCATGATTCGTGCAATAACATATCCAATAAGTTTATCATATCGCTTGCAATGGGTCCATTACGAAGTGTGACATCATACAATGGATATATGGTGAATGGATATAAGTTTCAATCGAAGTCATACTGTGCAAGTAGAGCAACAATGAACAGTGGGGTGTGTATTAAGGGGTCAAATTACAGCAGCGAAGAAAGCGATTACTATGGACAATTGCTTGAAGTTATACGTTTGGAGTATCCAGGTCTTCCAATCAAGCGAGTTGTACTTTTCAAATGCAATTGGTTTGACCCCACTCCAAATGTAGGCACAAAGATCCATAGTAAATATAAACTTGTCGATGTGAATCATAAACGATCTTTTAATAGATATGAGTCTTTTGTGCTGGGAGTACAAGCAATACAAGTGATATATACTCCGTATCCTAGCCTAAAGCGAGATAAAATTGAATGGTGGGCTGCTATAAAAGTCAAAGCACGTTCTGTAATTCAACTTCCAATACAAGAAAATACACAACCTGCTGATGAACCATTTCAACAAGAGGAAATGGAACACACTGCCATAATTAGAGAAATTGATGATTCAACACAACAATTAAATGATCCAACTGGGGATGTTATTGAAATTGATGATGGTGAAGAAAATGATGAAGATGAAACTATAATAGCAACAGAAACAGATGATGATGATGATGATGACTTAGATGTAGATAGTGAATAGAAGGTATAACATAATTGATATCTATTTTTACTTTTAGTTATTAAATATGTTAACTACATCTTGATTTTTATAATGTAAATTTGTACAGGATGAGAGGACGAGGACGTGGATCTTCATCACGGGGTCGAAGAGACCATGGCAGGGGTAGTGTCCACACAACTGAATCAGAAAATGTCAATCAAGATTTGGTACAACACACTGCTTTGATTCCTAGACCAGACCAGGGTGAGAGATCCACACCGGGTGCTGCATCATCCACTCCTGCTTCAGTGCACACATCTGCTACTGCCTCAGCACCCATAGGTTTGCCACCTATTGCATCTACGGCTACATCTGCATCTGCTTCTGGTAGTTGTGGACCTACAGGGCTCAGACCACATATTCACTTAGTAAACTCAGTGTGAGTAAAATTTATAAGTATTTTTAACTATGCATTTAATTTTTTTGCTTATTTCAAAATAATTTTTTTGTCAATTATTCTTTTACAGCATGCAGCCTTCTGATCCGATTGCTAGGCGGATTACCTTGATCTTCAAGGAAAAGTTAGTAGCAGATGGCTTTTGTTGGAAGAATGTACCAGAAGAGGTTAAAGAATTCTATTGGCAAGAATTTAAGGTAATACAAATTATATTGTACATGTGATTATTTTTACTGTGCATTATTTGTAGCTAAATGTGAGTAATTACAGAAACACTTCTTATGGGAGGAGGCAATAGAACAACTTATGAAGATAGCTTGGAGGAAGAAAGCTGCCGAGCGATATCGTAGCCTTATGTGTAGCGTAAGGAATGGGAAGGAGAAGAGACTATCACTGACAGAAGGAGTAATGGATGCATGGCAATCCGCTTGGGGAGCAACTGAGTATAAAGAGAAATGCAAAAAATTCTCAAATAACAGAAAGAGTGAAACAGGTGGGCAAGGCGCTGGCCCATCAAGACATTGTGGAGGATCCATATCTCAGTATAGGCATCAACAACAGATGGTACGTAATATTCATTCTCACTTAAATTTTTTCAAATACTTTAAATTTATCCAATTTATTGTGAATTTATATTGAAGCATGTTATTACTATTTATATTTTACTTGCAGCGCGAAAGACTAGGCAGAGATCCTCTACCTCATGAGTTATTTGAGGCTACGCATAAGAAGAAGGGTTCCTCAGAGTTTGTTGATGCACGCTCAAAGTCCATTCATGTGAGAAATTAAATAAATTTATAGTAAATTATTTGATTTGTAGTTTATACTGTTATATCACATGGTATTTTTTTTGAAGGATCGCTTTCTGACTTTGAAAGAGCAAGCATCACAGACAGATAATGACAGTAGTCAGGCATCCCGCATTGATGAGGCTCAGTTATACTTTGAGGCAGTAGGTGGAGAGAAAAAAAGAAGGGTGTACGGTCTTGGATCACAGGCTTCAGTTTTCTTCCCAAACAAGACTTCTGCTAATACATCCTTCACATCAGCTCAGCAAAATCAGGATCTTCAAGATGAAATGGCTGATCTCAGACGCAAGCTACAGGAGCGTGAGGATAATGAACAAGAATTGATTGAGCAAAATGTGCGGATTACCTCTGAGCTCTCACAGGTGAAGGATTTACTTATGCAGCTTGTGAGTGAAAGACAAGGCAACCAGCCTTCAGCTCCCGGTGAGGGAACTTCTGCACAGCCTGCACAGCCTCCTGATCAAGCAGATGAAACTAATGATGAGGATGAGGACGAGGACGAGAACGAGAACACTACACATTTATAGTTTCTTTTTTCATTACACATATGTACTAGGATAATAAATAATTTGTTAATTTTTTTAGTTTAAAATTGAACAGCTTGATGTTTGGATATACGTTTGATTTGATTTACATAATATATGATATTGGATTTGAGTTCATTCATGACATTTGGTTTTTACATTTTGTTATTGAGATGAGTTGTAATATGTGAGTGTATTTACAGGTTAGTTGTAATATGTGAGTGTATTTACAGGTTTGTCTGATTAGATTATATAATTTATAATATTTTATTATAATTTTATAAATAGTAACGGATTAGTAACGGATTAAGTTGTTACTGATCCGATAAAAATAGTAACGGATTAGTAACGGAAAAATCTGTTATTAGGTTTTCATAATTAGTAACGGATTTCTGTAACGAAAAAATCCGTTACTAAAAAAATCCGTTACTAAAATCAACTAAAAGGAAACTAAATTTAGTAACGGAATTTCCGTTACAAATCCGTTACTAATTTAGTAACGGACTAGAAAATCCGTTACTAATGCATTAGCAACGAGGTTCACTGTAACGGAAAATTTCCGTTACAAATCCGTTACAAAATAGTTTTAGTAACGGATTTTTAATAATTAGTAACAGAAATTTCTGTTACTTATCCGGTAAATTTTTGTAGTGAGATACCCATTAAAAAACTAAATAATTAAAATTAACTAATTAATTTCATAAAATCCAACTACTCTATTATTTGGCAAATTCACAAATGTGCAACAATTCTATTTGTGTCAAAACTATATTATTGCTTCTTCTCCTAATCTAAACAGCTAATTCTCACTTGAGCATATATAAGATGTAACTTAAAATTTATTTTAAAAAAAGAAGAAAAAAATTGGGAAGTTCACTAAGCGATTTCATCATTGAGCTACAAAACTTAATTCTTACCTGAGATTGAGAGTGGCTTCAAGTCCAAAGCAAACCTATAAAAATTTTCTCAAGCACCTTGCAAAGTTTTTTTCTTTAATGAATCATTCAGTAGAAAACTTGTTATTCTGAATTATTCTATTTCACTAAGAGGAGGTAAAATGCTAACTCTTAAAATTTAAAGGTGCTTTATATTTAGAGTTTGAGTTCGATACCATTAGTTAAGGGAGAAGTGACTCACCATACATTTTATCTAGATTTGGATCGAACATACCTACTAAGAGGGAGAAAAGTTCTAAAAATTCCATACCTAGGATTTAAACTTAAGGAAAATATATCTTCTATTTCATTTCATTTCTTGAAAGTGCCTTGCGAAGTTTATTTATATAAAATGTTTTTATTTTACCATGAAAAAGGGAAAATTTCATGAGTCATTTAAAAAATAATGCAGGCAGAAAAGCTAAAACCACTGCAGATATTCTTATTATTTATATTCTCTATCACTTGCTTTTAATTTTTAGATATCTTTTAGGGGTCAAAACTTTTATGAAATGTTTTTCAAAAATCTTGAGAACAGAAAAGAAACAATATTAGCATGTTAATTTTTTTTTTTCTAATTGTTAGATTTATAAATAATTCTAAAAGAATTTTCTTTTCTAATTAGAGTGGGAGACCTTTTACTCAATAGGTGGAGGACTATATAGAGTAAATATCTTATTTATGTGTTATTTCTAAATTGAATTAGATTTCTAATTAAATTAGAACTGAATAGTCTAATAATATAAATAGAAGCATGATTGATAGATTATTTAATTTTTTTTCCATTGAGAAGAAGGGTTTTTATCCATCATATGGAGAGTAATTTTTGCTCAATATAGTGTAGTCCCATGAGGGATAAAGAGAGATTTTGGTCTAAGGTGGAGAAGGGTTTTGCCCATGCAGTTAAAGACATCCTTTACAGTGTATAATATAGTTATAGTATATATATTTGGTTATTCCTAAAGGAGAATGAGATGAATTAATTAATATATTTACTATGAGTAATTTGTAATAAGGGATAATATTTGGTGTAATTAGATTGATGAGTAGATGACTTAAACTTGTAATTGATGATTTTATTATGGAGAGTGAAATATTGATAACCGTGGATGTAGCCCTATATATATTGAGAGGATGTTAAAATTTTGTGTTGTGATTTTATTATTTGTGTGGATTATCACAGCAAATTGGTGTTAGAGCTGAGCCTTGTGATACCAAAGACGGCAAGTACAAAAAATTTAGAGTTTTAAAAAAGGAAAGATTTGAAGGGTTCAATATCAAATACGAAAGATTTGAAGGATGCAAAAATGATTGATTACACCAGGGTATGTCATGGTTGGTGGATTTTGAGTCTAGGCAGAAATTATTAAATTTGTAACTCATAATCTTGGTAGAACTCTCTTTTCTATTTAGAATTTATGTAAGACCTATTTTTCAATAGGTGAAGGACTATATAAAGTAGATATCTTATTTACGCATTATTTTTAAACTAGATGAGATTTCTAGTTAAATTAGAACTGAAGGGGTCTAACACTATAAATAGGAATATGATTAATAGATTTTTTTTTTACTTTACCTAATTGAGGAGAAAAGTTTTTATCTATTATATGGAGAGTGGCTTTTGTCCAATATAGTGCAGTCCTATAAGAGAGAGAGAGCTCTTTGGCTTAAAGTGGAGAAGAGTTTTCTCTATGCAGTTGAAGACACTCTTTATAGCATGTGATATAGTTATAATAAATATATTGAGTTATTTTTAGAGGAGAAAGAGAAGAACTACTAATATATTTACTATGAGCAATTTGTAATAAAGGATGATTTTAGG
This sequence comes from Manihot esculenta, assembly GCF_001659605.2. Lineage (NCBI taxonomy): Eukaryota > Viridiplantae > Streptophyta > Magnoliopsida > Malpighiales > Euphorbiaceae > Manihot > Manihot esculenta. The sequence goes on from NC_035168.2 coordinate 15,190,949, forward strand.
TTTAACTTGATTGATGATAGATAACTTGAGTTTTTAATTGATGATCTTATTATGGATAGTGAAAGACGGATGCTTGTAGATATAGTCTTATATTGAGAGGGTGAATCGCGTTAAAGTTTTGTGTTTTGATTTTATTGTTTATAGTTGATTGTTACAACACTAATGTTATTTCGGTTAGTTATAATTTATCTTTATATTCCTATAAATTGGTCCTTAAGTATATAAATTAATCTCATATATATATTTATTAAATTTAGTATTTTATATTTAGAAATAATTTAATAAAACATACATTTAAATTCACGTTCAAAGAGTTTTTTTTTATTTAACTTTTTCCTTTTCAATGATGTTTTTTCTTTAATTAGGATAAAAAGGTTATTAAATTTTTATTTAATTTTTTTTTACATATAAGATATTAAAATTTAATAAATATAGAGATGAATTGGTAAATATAAAGACTTGTTAGTAATTATAATATTTAGGGACTAATTTATAAAAATATAGCAATGAATGTTAATTAAAAATATAAAATTTAAACTTAAAAATTATTTTATTAATAAAACAAAATTTAAAGACTAAATTTAAAGATACATAGATAAAAATATAATTTTTATTAAATATCAAAAAATAAATTATAATTTATTAGTGATATTTAATAATATTAAAAAAAAGTCTCATTTTACTAATGATGTAAGAATATAAATTATAAAAAAAGTTTAATCTTTACCATGAAAGGAGAGAAAATTTCACAAGTACTTCGAACAAGAATGCTGGCTAAAAAAAAGAAGGCTATTCTCCATGCTTTTAATTTTTAGCTATAATAGCTTTAAGTTTCCATTAAAATTAAGTTATGTCCAGTTCACTCTATTGAACTTTTTCTTTTTAGCAAATAACTTTATTATCAACACGTCCATTATGCTTGAAACAATACCATAAATATGAGGGGAATATCTACTTACTAAATACAAATTGTTTCAATTGAAAAAAAAAAAAACTAATTTCCCTAAAATAAATTGGAAACTAATCTATAAAAGTAACCAATCATTCTCAATTTTGGCAAAATAAATGAAGTATTCAAGGAGACACAATGACTCCATACCTAATAATTAGGCAGTTCAACTTGTGATAGATATAATGACAATCAATTGCTTAACTCCAACTTTAAAATATTTTTTTTATATCAATTATTCACATACTCGAAATTACTGATTAAAGGAGAATTCACGTCTATTATCCTTAGACGGTACTATGCATTTGAACTCTTGAAAATATTTTAATACATATGATATACTTATAAAAAATTATTTAGATTCTGTCAGAAATTTTAATCAATATCGTTTAGCTAAAATAAAATAAAAAAAGATAGGTGCGAAAACGAAAAATCTTAATGAAATTCATCAGATTGAAAAAGTGAAAAAGTGAGTTTCTAATAATTAAAGGAAACTATTTATAATATAAACAAAACCCTAATATACAAAATTAGAAAAATGTCTAAAATATTCAAAAAATTAATTAAAATATAAAATTGACTCCTTAAACAATCAAAATTCCATATCAAACTTTGTGACAGACTTACAACTCTGGTCATACTTTTGAAAATTGTGCGTCTTAAAATTCTCTTTCCAAAAAGTTATCGGCAAAAATTAAATCTGATTAAGTCTATCGTAAAATACAAGACTAATTGCTCTATGCCATATATATCAAAAATAATTTTAAGCAATTTATTATATATTTTCAATAAAAAAATTATCTGAGTTTTTATTAAAACTGCCCAACATTCATTGCACAAAAAGAAATGATTCCCAATTAAATAATGAGAAATTAAAAAAAGACAACAAAGATCTATAGTTCTAAAGGAATTCGCTAAGCATATTAGCAAACTTTAATAGATACTACATAAAGATCCTTAGTCATAATCCCCATTCTAAACGTAGTCTCATAGCTTTTCTTCCAGCATTAGTGATCTTAGTCACGGTTTCAGAACTCTTCCAATAGTTGCATGTAGCTTCGACTTCTTTAACAATCCTGACCCAGAACCTACGCAAAGGACCCAGATGAACCCTGCCATAGGCTCTAACGTTGAAGTCCACAACTCCATGAACCCAGTGATCCACAGCAATTTCATACGCGACCATTTTGTCTATTGATTTAGAAGATGCCTCCACGATAACAGAAGCATGATGAATCTTAGTGTTTTGATAAAAAGAAGGTGTTAGAGCTGAGGCGATCTTGTAGTTTCCATAGTTAACAGAAACCTCAAGAGGTTCATAAGATATATTGGAGAAAATCACATTAGGATTTGTGACATGAAACTTGATATACCATCTGGCTGTGATGTTAGCTGAGGGAGGTGAAGAGATACTGAAAGGATCCTGGTCGCCGGCAACGGAGATGTTGAAGGAAGAGACGTGAACTGAATCGAGATGGAATGACGGAGGAACTTGAGAAAGTGTTAAGAGGAAAATCCCACAACTTATACCTAAAATTAATGTAAGAAGATTTGCTAGGAGTTCTTCATGGGGCAGTTTGTATTTTTTGTATTCCATGGATGGGATGAAACAGAGAAGCTAGAAGATCAATGGAAACAGAGAAGCTAGAAGATCAATGGAATTATGGGAATTGAGAAGAGAAGAGGTAGCTTGTTCAACGAATTTAAGCTAGAAAAAAATTCTGAAAAGGTGTAATTCTTTTTGGATAGAAATTCAATGAAACGGTTATTTATTTATTATATAGTTTGAGTAATAATAGAGACGTTAAGCCATTTAAATTGCGGTACAGATAAGTTTTACCCATCAAATTGCTTTCTTTTTGGTGGGATGGATATATAGCTATATAATAATAACTAGCTTTTTATTAAAGATATTTTATACTCTGCTTATACTCGTTGTGGAATTATAATTTTTTTTTATATATAATTTTATTTAAAATTTTCATATATAATATAATATATCTTAGTATATATGTTAATTTTTCAATAACTAACTGATTAAAAAAACTAAGAAATTATTAACTATATAAGACCTAAAAATGATGATTTAAAAATATAACATAATTTATTTTGGACAAACAAAATAAAAGTATAAAAAAAAATAAAAAAAACTTCCATATATCTATGCAACTTTTTTAAATACTTCCATTAAAGTTCAATATATATATTGATGTGGCTGGAAAATAGGGTGGTGGATGCTCACGGCAGTTACTCCTACGTTCAAATTAATATATTGAAAAATAGGGTGAATTTAATGAATTTCTTAGAATTTGAATAGTAAGAAAAAATAGTATACCTTTATTTCTATGATTATTCTCTTTTTATATTATAAGAAGATAGAAATAAATATAATATTTTCTAATAATTTTACGATTATGTGGCCAGATGCTTGATAAAGGGTGTGGACGGCTAATAGATGGTGATTTTGCGACTATATGCATAATGGAGATACGCTGGATGGTGCTTGAGAATAATAATTTTGTGTTGAAACTTAACCTATTTAGGGGAGGACGAGTCTTGATGATGAACCGGATATTTAAGGTATTCAAGTCTTCCATTTCTCGGATAAAACTGCAGTACACATTTATTAAATTTTTGCCACATGATCCTATTTTATGGTAGTAGCTTATGATTTATTTTGGACTACATAAGATATATATATATATGACCACATCATGAAAAGTCATTGGTTTTAATTAAACGAAAATTTTTTTTTATTTTATAAAACACTAAGTAGATTGAAATTTAAAAATTAAAATACTTGAGAAGTGAATTAGAATTAATAAATTAAAAATAAAAAATTAAGGAAATATAAAATTACACTTATACCAATATAGAAAATACAAAATTAAAATTTAGTATAAAATTTAACGTTTTAATGAATAAAATTTATTAAAATTTTCTTAGAATATTATAAAAAATCAAATATTTAAAAAAAAACTTCATACCATTAATTAATTATTAAACCAAATTAAGTTACAATATTACTCCATTATTTTATTTAATTTTTTCATGAGATGAAAATTTTCTGAAGTATTGATTTTTTTATTAACTTATATTATATATAGTAATTGTCTTTCTATTTAGTTGTAATAAAAGCTTATACTATAATGTTGAATTATATAAATGATAGATTTATACATTATATATTAATTGCAGATAGAAAATATATTATATTAAATTTTATTTTAAATAATGTGATGACGTAGCTTGAAATAGAACTGTGGTATAATTGGTTAATTTAAAAAAAAAAAAAAGAAAGTGAGGTGATTGGCGCCTATAGCAGCCACTCCAACACTTAAGTCAGTAAACTAAAGAAAATGACGAGTGTAATGAGATGTTTTGAATTCAAAAATAGTTGTGTAAGAATGTGTGCCTTAATTTTTATGTTCATCAGTTTTTATATTGTAAGAAAATGGAGATGGTTATTAAATCTTTTGGAAATCCGACTAGCACCAGTTAGTGAATATGAGATTCCGTGATTATAAGTGTGATGGAGATTTACTAGCTAGATTGCTCTATAGAGGTAAATTTTTGTGAGGTCTCACCTTATAGTTAAGAGGGCAAGTTTAAGTGAAGGATCGAGGACTACGGTATCTGAGTCTTCCTTTCTATGAGTGGGACCATGTATCAGCTTATCAAACCCTTGCCACATGACCATTTCTTATGGTGACAACCATGACACACTTTGGGCGAATATTGTCTCATATCATAAGTCCCCTCATTAGTCTTCGATTCTTCAAATTCGAAGCTTACAACACTTTTCTAAGGTTTTGGGACTAACACTCGATCATGTGCCTAACGGTTTTTCGCCATGTGGCATTGACATAAAATGCCTTGGTTAATGAGACTAACAACTGGTCATTAAGCCTAGTGGATACCTGCCTTGTGACTTGACATAAAATGCCTTAGTTAACGAGATTAACACCTGTCATTGAGCATGACGGATACTCACCTTGTGGCCTGGCATGCTTTAGTTAACGGGACTAACACTGGAACAATGAGCCTGGCGGATACTCGCCTTGTGGCCATGGTATAAAATGCCTTAGTTAATAGAATTAACACCCGATCATTGAGCCTGAAAGATACCCGCCTTGTGGCTTTGGCATAAAATATCCTAATTAATGGACTAACACCCAAATATGGGACTGGCGGATACTCGCCTTGTGGTTTGGTATAAAATGCCTTAGTTAATGAGACTAACAATCGGACATTGAGTCTGGCAGATACCCACCTTGTGGCATAGTATAAAAATACCTTAGTTAACAGAACTAACACCCGGACATGGGTCTAGCGGATAACCGCCTTGTGGCTTAGCATAAAATGCCTTATTTAATGAGATTAACACTTGGTTATTGAGTATGAGGATACTCGCCTTATGACCTGGCATAAAAATACCTTAATTAATGGGATTAACACCCGGACATGAGCTTGACGGATACTCGCCTTGTGGTCGTGGTATAAAATGCCTTAGTTAACGGGATTAAAACTCGATCATTGAGCCTAGTGGATACGCGCCTTGTGGATTTGGCATAAAATGCCTTAGTTAACGGGACTGACACCCGAACATGGGCCTGGCGGATACCCACCTTGTCACCGTGGCATAAAATGCTTTAGTTAACGAGACTAACACCCGGTCATTAAGTTTGGTGAATACCCATCTTGTGGCTTGGTATAAAAATACCTTAGTTAATGGAACTAATACCCAGATATGGACCTGGCGGATACCCACCTTATGGCTGTGGCATAAAATATCTTAATACCCGATCATTGAGTCTGGTGGATACCCGCCTCTTGGCTTTAACATAAAATACCTTAGTTAACGGGACTAACACTCGGATATGAGCCTAGTAGATATTCACCTTGTGACCGTGTGCTTATGATCCTCATGAAATCGGCAATACTTTGTTCTTTCTCGCATGCCTAATTTGTTTGGGTTAAGATTAGTAGGCCATTTGATTTCTTTGTTTTTTTCCTGATCCATATAAGTATGTGTGTCCGTGACTCATTTAATGGAGTATAGTTTTTGAACTTACCTCGGTCATTTCTATTGTGTGATACTGGATAACTCCTTTCACTTTGGAAGATTTGCCTATTTGATTTTTTAGTCTTATTTTGACTCGTCCACTTATCTTCCTTTAGCGTCTGAACTTCATCATCTAGCTTTATGTACTTCTGAGTTGTATCCATTAGCTGCTGATAGGTAGCAGTTGGGCTTTTTATTAAAGAATTCATGAACTTGATGTTGCGCATTCCTTTTTTCAACGCTTTACATGCTATCTCATGATTTAATTCCTCTACCTGTATTGCTTCTGCATTGAACTGTGAGATAAAACTCTTTAAAGACTCGCCCTCTCCTTAGCGTATCTTCTGCAAGTCATAGGAGAGCTTTTTAAGAGGTATACAAGTAGTAAACTTGAAATTAAATAACATAAAGAATTGTGTAAAGTTCTAAATTGAATCTGGGCTCAGATATTGGTACCATTTCGGAGCCAAACCTATCAGTTTTGGCAGAAACACTCGGCACAATACAAAATCATTGACATTTTAAAGCTGTATTGTTTTCCTAAAAAATTGCCAAATGACTCTTGGGATCTGCTGTTCGATCATGTTTGTCCAAACTTGGCAGGAAAAGTCTCCGCTAAGATCTCGTCTGATAGGGGGCATTGTCCAGCCCATAGTCTTCCTCTTACTCCTTCTGGTACCTTTGCACGGCCCGCATCAGCTTCCAGTTGACTTCCTTCAGAGCCTTGTCCGATGTCTCCTCTTCCTCCATCTTGGCTTTCCTCTTGGACTGTGTTTGGAATGCTGCTATCCGAGTCGTTAGGGTGTCAATGGAAGCTTCCTCCCTTATCCTGGGAGCCATGAAGGAGGCATCCTCCTAGGTTTTATACTGCTCGAGAGTATCATGTAGTTTTTTTTATGTATTGAAGCATTAGCTCATTATTTAAATTGCTCGGATTAGCTTCATTGACCATTGATGGGATGTTTTGTCTACTACCAAGAGTGGAGAAAATATTATGCTCTTGTTGGCTACAGCCTTAGCAGCAGCTCGTGAATTTGTCAGCCATTTTAGAGAATAGAAAAGGAAAAAGTTTCTTTTTAGGAGAAAATGAATAAAAGACCGGTTTCTATTCCAATTTAACAAAGAAAATTTAATGGAATTTTTCAGAAACAAAACCAAATGATGTGGCTGAAATAGAGTTGCACTGCGATTGGTCAATCTATAAGAAAAAGAAAGCGAGGTGATTGACCCCTATGGAAGCCACTCCAACGCTTAAGTCAGTAAACAAAAGAAAAGGGCGAGTGTAATGAGATGCTTTGAACTCAAGAATAGTTATGTAAGAATGCATAGCTTGATTTTTGTGTTTATCAGTTTTTATATTGTAAGATGATGGAGATGGTTATCAAATCTCCTGGAAATCCAACTATCAACCGCCAATGGATACATGATACTGCGATTATTGGTGTAATGCGTTGCTCTATAATGGTAACTTTTCGTGAGATCTCATCCTGTAGTTGAGAGGGCGAGTCTCAACGAAGGACCAAGGACTACAGTGTCTAGCTCTTTCTTTCCATGAGTGAGGTCGTGTATCAACTTATCAGACTTTTGCCATATAATCCTATCTTATAATGACAACTCATGATAATTTTGGACGAATATTGTGTCCTATCATTAATATATCATAATTTCTAATAAATACAGAGATTGTTTGTTTGATGTATCTTTTGATTAAACTGATAATTGATTAATTTTTTAATATTTAATTTATATGTTTAATAACCTCTTTGAAAAAAAAACAAGGTACCTTTATAATTTTTTTTTATTTTTTAATTTGATATGTAATAGAGTAACAATTATTTAGTTTTATTTTTTATTTTGTAATCAATTTTTTTACAAATCAATTTAAAATGAAAAATAATTTTTTAGTTTATTTTTAAAAAATATTTAATATTATATCACTTATTGGAATCATTATTTTAATTTTTCACTTTTATAAAGTGAAAGTAATGTTTTAAAGGTTTTTTTAGTTTATTTTTTAAAAAATATTTTATGTTACATCACATATTAAAGTTATTATTTTAATTTTATAATTATTATAAATGAAAGTTATTTACAACCCAAGCATAAACACAGCAGATTCAACGACAAGATTTTTATTTTATTTTAATTGAATTATATTAAAACACAAACATAACTAAAAGAATTTAAGTAAAAGAATTGAGAATTTTAATTATATATAAACTTTACAAATAATTTAAATAATAAAAAATTAAAATAAATTAATTTTAACAGTTAATTAAATCTATTATTTATAACAACAATGATGTTACCGAAAATGTTGATTTGACAACCTGCAAAAAATAAAAGTGAGGTGGCTTATACTTAAAAGACCATCATTGTAATACCCGGCTAGAATCCGGCATCGGGATTTCTACCTTCCGGCGGAATCTCCGTTGGAATCTAGAATTTTTGAAGATGCCAGAGGCTTCTAGAGGGGTAAAAATGTGTTTCTAAAATGTTTTTAAGTGTTTTATGGTTTTAAAAAGAAAAGAGTTGAGTTTTTGAAGAGGAAAGACCAAGGAGGCGTTTGCCAGGTTCGGCCGCCGAAAGTGAAGTTCGGCCGCCGAACATGTGAAGGCTTCGGGAGCGCCTTTGGCCTCCGAAAGTCTTGTGGGAGCAAGCCAAGGTTCGGCCGCCGAAAGTGAGGTTCGGCCGCCGAACATGCATGAGTTTAGGGGGCACGTTAGGCTGCCGAAGGTCTTCGACCAGGCCACCTATATAAGGGCCCTCAGATCGGAAATGGGCGAGTTTTCTCCCCATTCTCGAACTCAGGTGAGTTTCAGCCCTCCCTTGGTTGTTTGTGTGTCTTCTCTTCAAAATCCTTCAAGTTTTCATAAGATCTACCCTTGGTTTGAAGTTTTGAAGCAAAAATAGAAGTTTTGGGAGCTTGGAGCTTTTGGAGCTTGGATTCTCCACACCTCCGAGTTAGGGATCGCACCAACCCTCGATCTTCAAGAGGTAAGTGTAGATCTTTGTTTCCCTTGAGTTTTTAAGAAGTTTTAAGTAAGTTTTATGAAGGTTTTATGTTGGAATGGGTAGATATGCATGTTTAGGCTTTTGTGGGTTTTATGCCCAATGTATGTTATGTGATGATGTGTTGAGGAGTTTAAGTTAGTTTCTTTGCTCTCTATGCTTGTGGGAGTGTGTATGCATGCTTGGGAGAGAGTATGTGAGATTTGGGGTGTTTTGTGAGGTTATGGAGGCTGATGTGCACGAAGGCTGAGTTCTGGATGAACCCAGGTTCGGCCGCCGAAGGTGGTTTCGGCCGCCGAACGTGCCTTTGGATGCATGGTTTGGCCGCCTAACCTTGCCCCCGAAAGTTGAGTTGTGGCTTGAAAGCAGACTTTCGGCCGCCGAAGGTAATGTTCGGCCGCCGAAAGTGCCTGACTTTCGTCTCTGGAGAGAGGGTTCGGCCGCCGAAGGTGCCGCCGAACCTACCCGAGTTTCGTCTCTGGAGGAGACTTCCGGCCGCCGAAGGTGCCGCCGAAAGTGCCTGTCCAGCCTTTTCATGGCTGTTTTCTATGCATGTTTAAGTGATGTTTAGAAGGGTTTTTGGGGAGTTTCTTATGAGTTGTTAGAATGTGTTTAGTACCTCATGTGAGTCCATCTGTGTAGGATTGGACCTGAGGAGAGGTGTCTAGCTTCAGTGCTAGTTGACCCAGAGTTTGTTGAGCAGTGGCTTCAGGTGAGTAGAACTAAACTTAATGTTTTACTTTAAGAAATTCTAATGTCTAAAGCATACTCATACATCATGTTATGTAATAGGATGTTTGCACTAGTTCACCATGCCCATGCACCATGTTTATATGTTATAGGATGATTGCACTAGTTTCACGAAGGTGATGCATTGCATAATGTGCTATGTATATGATGTGATGGGTGGACCAAGGCGACCTCAATAGCCCGCAAGTCTGTCAATGAGTCTTTGTCAATCGGGCGAGTACATATAGGAAAGCCCCATGAGAGCTCCTTCGGGGCCAAGTTTTGACAGAGGGAATGTTGGGGTCATGTCTAACCCTGAGGGGAAGGACGTTACGTGAACCCTCTAAAATCACCCGCAAGAGGAAGAGATTTGCTAGCATGAACTCAAGCGGGGGTGAGATGTTTGTTGTGATATAATTGTGTTATGACGCATCTCATGAATGCATGAATAAGAAGAATAATTGATTTGAATAAAATGTCTTTATAATAAAATACATAAAAAGGGTGGAACATTAAAATGAATAATAATATACCTAAAAATGGAGGAACTAAATCAAATGTTTTTCTCTGTTTCTACTCACTGGGCTCTTGTAGCTCACCCCATTCCCTTAACCCCAGTTTTGCAGGGCCAGAGTAAGTAAGCCAGAGTTCAGTCAGAAGAGCTATGGGATAGAAGAGGTTCAAGCATGGGTTGCCATGTTTGGTTGTAATAGCTTAGCTTGTTTTGTTTATGTTTATGTATAAGGAGAGATGCTTATTGTATATGTTTATGGAGATAGTATGTGATGTAAGTTGCTAAAGAGATGATATGTTATGTACTGCTATGAATGCTTTGTATGCTTGTATAGTTTAGTTGTGGACATGATGATGATGACGATGTATGGACATGTTGTGAGCATATGAATGAATAGAAAGAGTAATGTTATAAAGAGATAGAGCCAAGTTAAGAAAAGTATAGATATGTCATGTGTTGTAGCATGAGATGTATAGAATTGTGCTTTGCCTAGAGTTTGGTAAATCCCTTTTTGTTATGCATGATCTTGAGAAAATGTTTTAAATGTTATGAGTTTTGAATGGCCCGTGAGGGAAGAAAGGGTTCCAATCCCTTGACCCAAAGCGGATATGTTTTAAAGCAAGCTTGATGACCCATCTAGTATGAGGTTCTATGTTTTCATGCATAGGTCAAGCTGAGGTAAGGAAAATAAGTTTAAAGGTTTTTATGAGACCAAAGTTTTATGAAAAAGCTTGATCATGCACGGGATTATACCTAAAGTTCAGGATGTTTAGCAGGCTTGCTACGGGTTCCGGCGGCCTTAAGCCGATCCGAATCCTAGCGCCGAGCAGGTCGGGCCGTTACTAGAGGTGTACCGGTTTCCGGGCTGTTACAATCATTTTAACGTTCAAATTAAAAAATATTCAGGTGGTTGAGTGAAATAAATATTATAAGTAATAATCAATTAGTCGTAAAACATCCTCCATGACTTTTATAATATAAGAAGATTAGATTAGTTAGTAGGTTTTATAAGAATTCGATTTGTATTGACTAGTAGATAAGGAATCCCATGATAATTGAGATTCTAAAATTATTGTGTAACAATCCTCAACGATAAGGGGGAGAGTTCTTGAAGACTCTGCCAATACACTAGAGCGTATATTTGTTATAATTGAATACCCCGATCATGAGAGTCTCAGGCTCCACGTCTTGGGTGGTCAAACTTGGATGTATGAGCTTTTTTATTACGGACATGTCATCACTTAGACTAATAGAAATTTGCCACCATGTAACACGTCTTGAGGAGTACCCAATCATATTAGAAGTCCCCCCAAAGTTCTTCGATTCTTTAGATTCAAAGTTCCACAGCTAGCACCCACTTCTTAGACACATGGTATAACTAGATTGGCCCCCCACCCCACGTCCCTTTGTCTGTCTGAGACGCTTCATTTTCGAGACTTATCAAAGCCAATCATCGTTTCTACCCTATAAATTCTCCCTTCTTCATACCATTGCCATTTTTTCTCAAATGTTCTCCTCGTTTCCAAAAATCTCAATCATTTCTTGCGGTGCTTTTCTTCATCTTTGAGTTTATTCTCTGGTGACAATCCCTGCATCAAGGTAATTCCCTCCTGCCTTCTCTTCCGAAATGAATCAGTCTTTTATTTTGCCATTTTTTAGAGATAGTTCCTCCATAAGCTTCTCCAATGGCCCCATTCGAGCTCCGACCCTTATCGTCCCACTGCAAGTTGTTCATGATAGTGAGATCTTGGTGGTGAATGACACAAGGTTAGTTTTGACAGAAAAAGACATAAACCGCCTTTACGATGTCTATAGATCCATCAGGATACCTTCCAACTCTACGCTCCCAATGGAAATGTCTATGTCGATGACCATATCCTTATAGATAACTCGGTCATTGTATACTAAGAACAAATGAAGACGGGTTTGAGATTCCCTATTGATCTGTTCTATGTGAAAGTCTTAAACTTCTACAAAATTTTCATCACTCAACTTCATCCCAACAATTGGTGTACCTCGTGGCCTTCCGATTTCTCTACTTTAACAACAATATAGAGCCAAGCGTCGCCCTCTTCTCACAATTGTACCAATTCAGTACTAGAGCCAATGAGGAATATTGGTTTTTCAGTGACAAGAAGCATCACACTTTCTTTAACCGACTCTCCTCATCTCTTAAGCAGTGAAAAAATAAGTTTTTTATTGTCTACAACCGTGTGTCCAAGAGTTTTGGAAACCTTTGGACACCTTGAAACTTGTATGTGGAGCTGAGGAAAGATGGGGTCAGAATGAGTAGGAGGTAAGAGAAGGCTTTATCTTTTCTTAAAAAGACGGTAACAACGCGAAAGATGGATATTAATGTGGCCGTAAGGAATATTGTGCTCACTAGGTAGAGCCAAATCCAAGCTAAATAGGCTGAGCACACGTTTGGTCATAGTGGGCCAACTTGCCACCATTCTCAGAATAGGGTTTTTATTCTTAAAAACTTATATCCTTACTCTATTATACTTACTCATATTTCTGTGCATATATGGCTGGTAAGGAGAAATTTGTTGAGGCTACTTGTGCTGCTTGTAAAGGTAAAGCTACCGCAGCCGGAACCTTCGCCTCACCATCAAAATGATAATGCCGCTAAGAGGAGGATCCTATTGTCGCCTCTCTTATTCAAGTCTCGGTCTATACACCATTTGTCTCCACTAGGCCTTCTAGCTGCTAGCCCAAGGATCCTGTTCAAGGGAACACTTCTCCCCCCTCACCCAGATGCTCAGCCCGTGCTGTGCATGAGGAAGCTGGTAGTGGAGGCCCCTAGCCCTACAACATCCAACATTTGGTCTTCGCTCTAACTCAGGTGGATTCTCTTCTTGAAGAGCATCCATCATCTCCCTTTATCACCAAGAAAACCATGTGAGCCAATGATCGTGACTCGCGGTTGTCGAAACCGGTCAAAAATAACCTCTCTGGTTATCAATAATTTACAACTGCAGATAGTGGTGAAAGGATCGAATCCACAGGGAATTGAGGACTTACCTATTTCCCTTATCAAGACCAATAAAATAAACTGAAACAAAAATAAATCTGAAAGAGAAATAAACTGAAAGCAAAATAAACTGAAACGAGATAAAACTGAAAGCAGAATAAACTGAAACGAGATAAAACTGAAACAAAAATAAAACTGAAAGAGAAATAAACGGAAAGCAAAATAAACTGAAAGCGAAATAAACTGAAACGAGATAAAACTGAAAACGAGATAAACTGAAAGCGGAATAAAAATAAATTGCAGTAAAAGTAAAATGGGAGGGTTTGATATTGATTTAATTAATCTAAAACTGAAAGCAATAAAAATAAAGCACATAATAAAAATAAAGAGAAATAAATAATAAGAAAGCTCTAGTTGAAGAATTGGATCTACTTCAGTTGTTGGGATTGATCATTGACACTTAGTTTCTTTTGATTGATTCAATAGATTAGTTATGGAGATGGAAGAAGCTTCTCACCACCATGTCTCTCCTTATGATTAAATCAATTAGGGAACGTCCTCTAATTAATTACTAATTAACAAATTGCCAAGAAACGTCCTTGGGCTTTAGGCATCAAACAATTATTAATTGCATGAAGAAAGAGAGAGATCCAATCCTAACTATTCTGTAACGATCCGGAAACCCGACCGCTACCGACGCTAGGATCCAGATTGGCTTAAGGCCGCTGGGACCCGTAGCAAGCCTGCCGTATCCTCTGTGTACCTGTAAACTCTCATACATGATCATACATTTTCTGTGAAAAATAAAACTTTGCTCTGTACCAAGGTTCAACCTGTGCATGCACTATCTCTGTGCACAGACCCCCCTTACTAGAGCCCTCATCAAAAACTCCAGTTGGGTCCACACAATAACAGTTAAACCTGGTTTTTTACATCCGCATAAAACATTTACATAAACAGATCATGTATACAAAAAGGGTTTATAATACAAATAGGTCAAGCACAATTCTAACTCTATACAAAGCTATTACATTTCTTTACAATATTACATGTCCACATTAAACTATACAAAAACTCTTTACTCTTTCAGTACCCTGCTGAACTTCCCTGTACTCTGGACCTGCAACACTGGGATTAAGGGAGAGGGATGAGCTACTATAGCCCAGTGAGTAGAACAATAAAACATGTTAATAAAACATGCTCTCATGGAATGCATCACAACACAGACAATTCACATAATCTCGGGTGAACATGTCCCCAATTAGTCCCGACATCCTAGTCTCGTGCCAGGCCGTAGAATGGGGTCCTGATCTTCCTGTACACAACATAACTTACCATAAACCGTGCCAGGCCGTAGAATGGGGTCCTGGTCTTCTACTATCCGTGCCAGACCGTAGAATGGGGTTCTGGTCTTTCTCAAGGACTATTAGATCATCCACTATCACCCACACAACACAGATAGGGAATGCAATGCAGCATATTCGTGATTTCTAGTGCAATCATCCTACTGCATAGTCATGGTGCATGAAACATGCTAAAAGCATTTAATTTCTCAATTTAAAGAATTAAGTTTAGTTCCACTCACCTCTGGCTGACTCTGAACTGACTCTGAAGCAGTGCTCACTACTGATCTCTTTGGTTCCTCTAGTCTGTGCCTACACAGATGGACTCAAATGAGGGACCAAACTAGCTCAAGAACATCGCTATCAAACTCCCCAAAACCCCCCTAAAAGCTCCTAAAACAATCACATAAAGCATGCAAAAGAAGGCTGGACAGGGCACTTTCGGCGGCAGGTTCGGCGGCCGAATGTCCCTTCCAGAGACGAAACTCAAGCACCTTCGGCGGCCGAACTTCACTTTCGGCAGCCGAACCCTTTCGGGGGCAAGGTTCGGGGGCTGAAAGGCACTCCAGAGACGAAAGTCTCAAACCTTCGGCGGCACCTTCGGCGGCCGAAACCCCGCTCCAGAGCTGAAAGTCCAAACTTTCGGGGGCAAGCTTGGGCAAGCTTAGGCAGCCGAAACCACCTCCTTAGCATGTTCGGCGGCTGAACCCTCTTTCGGCGGCCGAAACTGGATTTTCCAGTTAGGCAGAAACTTGTTCTGCTTCATGCAAACGTGCCCAAACGTCGCTCAAACATGCAACCAATAAAGCCACAACCTGCATATACTCAAGTATAGGCACAAAGGGGTCCAAAACTAACTTAGCACCCCAAACAAACAACACAACCAACACATAAGCATGCTTTGACCAAAACTCAACCAAAAACCTCAACTTACCCTAAACATGCATATCTACCCAAACAACTCCATAAAACCTTCAGAAAACACAAGAGAAGCTAAGGATCCACACTTACCTCTGAAAGATCTTGAGGATAGGTGATCCTAACGTGGAGATATGGAGAATCAAGCTCTCAACGTCTCCAAACTTCAAAACTTTGGTGTTTTGCTCAAAACCTTCCAACAATCATAAAAATCTCTCAAAGCTTGGAAAGATTTGAAGAAATCATGAAACACACCCAAGGAAGAGCATGATCTCACCTCTTCTGTGAAAATAGAAGAAACTTATCCATTTCACCGACCTAGGGCCTTTTATAGGTGGCTGGCCATACCACCTTCGGCAGCCAAACGTGAAACTGAATGCCATGCATGTTCGGCGGCTGAAAACTCACCTTCGGCGGCCGAACCTTGCATTTCTTCCTTGGCTCTTTGCTTTCAAAACAAACTCATTTCCTTTATACTTAAAACATGAAAACATATCAAAACACTTTAGAAAAACATATCTATACCCTTCTAGAGGGTTCCAGCATCCGAGATTCCACCGGACTACAGGATTTCTGATGCCAGACTCTAGCCGGGTATTACATACTCAAACGCATGAGATGTCGTTAGATCATATAATTTCCTTAGTTTTTTTTACACCAAGTGTTTTTATGTTTGAATAATCCAAGCAATTACGGACTTAAATCATCCAAACTAACGTATTATTACTTTGCAATCAAGAATCAACGTAGATCTAAAGAACAAAGCAATATTGAAATCAAGCATGAAATTGCATGAATATTGAACAACCAAAAGTTTAACAATGTTTAATCAAGTCTCCCAATCCATAAAACAACTAAAGTATCACCTAATCTTCAACTAGAATAAAGAAATCAGCCACTCATTGGCTGAATTAAAAACAGAAAAATAAAAGGAAAAAGAAAAGAAGAAGAACCGAAGGAGCCGATTTCTTCCTTGCGGAATTTGCCGAGAATTGGAATTGTTCTTGGTTGTCCACTGAAGATCCTTTAAATAGAGTTGGAGAGGATTGCCCTAATTTGGAATTGCTGGCCACGTGCGGGAGAATTGGCGTGAGTGGGCTACGTTGGTGGCTTGGTTCTTTGCGCGGGATGGATCACGTGAAGTGCTTGGTGGGTCCATTGCGTGAGAATGGGGTGTCCGCAAGAGGGAGAATTGGCGTGAGTTTGGTCCACGTGCGCGTGAACGTGCGGGAGTGGGCCGTGTGCATGTGTCCAAGTGCGTTGGAATGGGTGAAGTGGAGTCCATATGCGCCAGCTTGCTTTGGCGGGTCCATTGCGTTGGCTTGGGCTGTCCAAGTGTGTTGGCAGGTTCGTGCGGATCCCATGTGCGCGGCCCATTTGCGTTTGAGTGATGTTTGAGGCGCTTTGGCCCATGCTGAAGGTGCGGTCCATGTACTTGGCCCAAGTGCTTGAATATTTAAGCTTCAAAATATTTTTCTCATTTAGCTTGAATCCAACTTGGCAGGCTTGCTCTCTTTTGCTCCAAATAAGGCAGTTTTAGGGGGATTTTCTCCAAAATGTCCTTTTACACCATTTTCTGCAAAATAATATTAAAAGCACTAAATTAAGCAGAAATCATGTAAATATTCATCAATAATATTAATATAAAATTGACTAAATTATGCTCTATCAGATCGCCAGCGATTAGGGGCGGTTGAAACAGATGAGTTGTATGATAATGCAATCCACTCTGCCATGGAGTGTGTTCTGTTAGTGTTCCTTGACAAGGAGTGAGATAAGGCCCTTCAAAGGAAATTAAGGTTGATGGAAGGCGAAAAGAACCTCCATCTGGAGGAGTGATGACAGCTGAAGGCCTGAGTGCACGAGGTGGAGGGCTTAATAAAGGAGACACTAGAGTCTGTAGACAAGTTTCAAGACTTGGACGAGGCCAATTCTACAAAGGCCAACTTGGAAACCTAGGCAAAAGCTGTTGAGGATCAAGTTGTCGAGCTCCAATAGCAAATTCAAACTCAAGTCATGGAGAATTGGGCCACTGCTAGCTAAGTGATGGAGCTAGAAGAGAACTTGAAGAGGCAGTGGCCGTGGGGGGAGCCTCTATATAGAGGTGAAAGACAATGTAAAAAAGGAGTTAACGGTGTGCATCTCCAGGGATGACTTCTTCTGAATCAATGAAATCCTACTTGAGGATGTTGAGGAGGAACAAGGAGATAGAGGACAAAAAGGCTCGAAGAGTAACCCCCAGCCCGACTTCTACTGAACTTGATGTAATACCTGTAGATCATATAGTAGAGGTTCGAGAGGAGGATACTAAAGACCCTCTTACCTTGTAATTATAATTATTCCTCGCTTAATGAAAAACATCTCTTTTTGTTCAACTCTATCTTTTACCTTTCACTAAACTTTTAACAAGGACCAACACTCAGAACCTTGCTGATCAAGCATAAATTAGGCACATTTTTTCTATTATTATTGATTCTAAATTATACATTTTCTAACTAATTTTGTACTTTTGATAATATTTTGTAAAAAATGATGAAAAATGAAGATTTGGTGAAAAATGGCCTAAAAAGCGTGAAGATTGATTTGGTTAGAGTAATTTGGACAAATCACACACTACACAAAGTAAATGGAAGCACGGAGCCGAACTCCAAATTTTGACGTTCCCAAAATCGATTTGCTCAAATCACTGGGTAAATGGACAGTATCATGCAGACTCATAGAAATAGAAATGGCTAGACCTATGACCAGCGATTTGCCCAAATCACTGGACAAATTAATTAATTAAAATAATCTATTACAAATTAAAATAATTTATTAATTATATTTTAAAATAATAAAAAAATATAAAATGTAACGTGATTCTGTACAAGTTTGCTCTACCATAAATTTATTAATAAATAAAAATTTATAATTGTTACGCCACTCACACACATTTACCTGTAAAATCTAATTCATTTAATTTGTAAACTTCTATTGTTGTTGTTTTTTATTTTCAACGTCTCATTTTTTTCATGAATCTCATATACAACTTGATGATCTGAGATCCAATAGAATAGAGTTTTACAAGGGTTTTGTATTACTGAATCAGGCTTAAACTTTCTGAGGAGGGGACTCCTCTTTTATACATTGTCTTGCTTGCTGGTGACGTGTAAAGGTCTCTCCAGGATTGGGCCACGCGTCTCTGCCATGCGGATTCGGAGGTACTAGGGTATCAGCCGCCTGCTCCATGCGTAACGGCCTCTGATTCTCCTCGTGCGTACGTTCCAGCGGATCTGCCAGGCTGTCTGGTGAATATTGTTCTGGACCCCGGGCTGGGCCGAGAGTTGGGCTGGACGCTGGGCCTGAGAGGGGTCTGCTGGTCAGGGATCAGGCTGGACTGAGTGAGGAAGCTTGGTCGAGCCCGGCCCGGAAGCTGGGATGAGCCAGGCTTGTTGGGGGGTATCAAGTACGTGGGCCTCCGTGTCATGGGCCTTTGGCTGGGGTCAAGCCCTTGTTCTGGGGTGAAGAAATCCAGCGGTCATCAATTGCCCCTTCACCTTCTCGGGAGTTATTGCTCCAACTGCCGAGGGGGTGAATATCAAGAACCATCATGGCCGCGCCTGTTCGTGTCCAGGTGTCTTTATAATACTCTTTCATTTTTTTATCTTTGCGCAGTTTCTGAATCCTATCTGCTCTTTCCTCTTTCGGACTTTTCTTTATTCTCCGCGTTCTCGGTTATTTTTGCTTTCCTGTCATTGTTATCTGGACATGTCTTTTCTTTCCTTTCTCATGAATATCTTTGAAGGATTCTGACAGCATTAATTGAGAATTCGGCTCTACCTTGTCCTGCAAAACATAAACTTTTGGATATATATGTTAACCTCACCTCTTTACCATTCCCAGGCACTTTGTTGGAACAGAGAGATTTTCTTGTTTTATCTGTGAAGGATCCATTTGGTGCCTTCTTCAAGCGGGCGAAGGCGAGCTTGATATTACATTGCTGTGTTGCCCCAGGAATTTGTTTTAATCTTACTTTTATCATCTCGACGGAAAATTGTGCTAACTTATCTCTGTTTTGGGACTTTTTCGTAGTACCTGAGATGAAGATGAGTCAATTCAAAATTTCAGAGGAGTGGATGTTACCTCTAAGGAGTTTGAATGTTGCTTTGGGGATCCGTCTGGTAGGGCGGTTGATGGGTGGGACCATTCGGCAAGTTGCTGAAATTATTTTGCCCAGATCTTCTGGCCGACCTCCCCCGTTGCTGCCTTCTTTGGATATAAATGGAAGGGGCTCGAGTGCTCGGTTTGTTGTTTTCTTTGATGTGAAGCACCAGTATTATTAGTCTCTTTGATGTGAAGTATCAGTATTACGCGAGACTGAGATCTGCTACACTCAGTCAAGCTTCTGCTGGTACCTTCACACGTTAGCCCTGCGATCCTCCTGAGGTCGTAATCTGAAGCCCGTGTTTTTTTATGCGTGATATACACACAGCATATGACATGTGAGTTTGTCACGCGTATCACACTTGGGCAACCGAATGCCGTCCTACAGAGGATCCATGGGAAGCGCTTATGAGGATTAACTTCTTGGCTTTCTGCAGCTCTTTCTGCCAAACTCACATATCGAGCTGCGAGAGTTTCTCCGAACCGAAGGCCGAAGTAGTAGGATAGGTGATAACGATGTAATTGTTGATGATGATGCATGTGGCTATGTAAATCCTTTAAGGATAGTCTTTCGTCCCGTAGTGTAGGCCTTTGTAACGTGCTGTAATGTGCTTTTCTTTTAATGAAGTTCTCGTTTTCGTTCATACTTGAGTTGTTCTTTCTCTATCATGGATGGAGTACTGAAACTGCTTTTCTTCGTAGCTTTAACTGAAATTTGTTTTTTCTGAGCTGAACTAACTGTACTCATGAGCCGGACTTCGGACCCATTTAGCCAACTGGGCTTTCATATTTCCAAACTGGGTTGTCTGACCGATCTATGAGCTCGGTCTCTACTTAGATGAATTGAGCTTTGAGTCTCCTTCATCCGGGCTCTCAGGTGCGTTGTCCGAGCTGGACTAGCCGACCTGAGAGCTCTGTCTTTCGCTTAGTGAAATGAGCTCTGGGTTAGCTGGCCGAGCTCTCAGGTCATGTTGTCCGAGCTGGACTATTCCGACCTATGAGCTCGGCTTCTGATAAGTCGAACTCTAAGCTCTCAGCTCAGTATAGATCCGAGGTACCCTTGTTTTAACAAGTCAAATCTTATATATTCTATGTGATGAGTAGGTCTAACCTTTATCATGCTTTCATCTGCTTGCATCTTTGAGTTTTTCTTTCCATTTCCTTGATACTTGCCGTGGATGTGGTGAAGTGATGAATCTTGTGGGTTACGTTGTCTTGGCTGGAGATCAGGTCTGAACAAGTTGGGCTTGCCTGGGCCTTTAAGTGATGGGCTATCATTGTGGACCTGGCTCTTGATAGATGTAGACAAGCCCAGCGATCATCCTTTTGCCCCTTTACCTTCTCTCCGGTTATTACTTAACCGTTGAGAGGGTAAACTTCGAGAGCAATTAATGATCGCGCCGCTCCAAGACAAAACTGTTCAGATCAACGTTCCGTCTCATTATTGCCTTTCATTTCGAATTCCTTCTGTCTTCCGAAGAAATTAGCTCTCTTCTGCTCTCTGGCTTCCTGCGACTCCTTTTGCGTTTTTCACCTTATTGTGTTCTCAGGTACGCTCCCTTGTTCTTCAATGGCAAGTTCAAAGCTTCCTGACGTTGTTAACCTTGAGTTACGTATTACTTCTTCCAATATAACTGATCACATCTCCCGGAGGCTTCTAGATACTCCGTTGTATTTTATTCGAGCACCTCGTCCAAATGAGAGGATAGTTCTTCCCTACCCTCCCCCTCCTGGTTTAGTGGATCCCCAAGAGGGTCGTAGCATAGTGTTTTTCCTAAAGCAGAGAGAATTTGGTCTACCATTTCCTTTTTCCCCTTTCTTCGTTGAGGTCTTTGAACACTTTGGGGTAACTCCTCGAATGTTATCCCCAAATTCCATTTTATTTATGTCCTGTTTCGAGTCTATCTGTCTGTGTTGGGGTTTTACACCTACGGCCTGCCTGTTTGTTACTTTTTTCCGCCTGGTTAGGGCGAAGCAAAACTTCTATTACTTTTCCCCCCGCAATGGGCTATCTCTTCTTACGGGCTACAAGGATTCTATAAAGGGGTGGATAGAGAATTTCCTTGTGGCGGAGCTGAAACTAGGGTCCTGTCGATCGTGGGATGTGGGCCTAAGTTGGGGGGAGGTCTTTCCGGGCTGTAATGATCTGCCCGAATTGAGTCTTATTGAGCAGGTTGGGCTGCTTCGACTGACTTCCGTTGAGAGGAAGTATGATGTCGAGAAGTGTATGTTTGCGGCCAACCTTAGGGATATCCAGGACACGGGTATAGTGCTTTGTCCGGCTATTCTGTTTCTTCGTTGTTAAGAATATCAGATAATATGCTGATTCGGTATAATTTCTTATTTTTTGCAGCTTCTGAGGTTAAAATGGACGGCATCAAATTCCCCAAGAACCTTGACCTGTCTCGGGAGAACATGCACGCAATTTTTGACGCCTTTGGGGATGGGCGTTCTGTAACTGAGATTGCTATAGAGCTCGCTCAGGTCGCTTCCTCCGAGAAGGTCAGCCGGCCGTCTGGTAAAGCTTCTTCTCGAGCTTCCAAGCCGAGCTCTCACAGCACTAAATCAGCTCAGCCATCTAGCCATGGTGGGTTGGGCTCAAAGTCTACTGAACAAGTGGGACAGGGTGCTGCCCATTCCACTGAGGAGGTGTCAAGGGGAAAGTTTAAGTCCCCTGCTAAAGACAAGGAGACCTCTGGGACGGGGATGGAGATCATCCTCCTAGGCGATCAAAGTCCAGAGGCTTCTGGTGAAAGTGCCCCTGTCCCTGTGAGGACTGAACCTAAGGGTTCTGAGGGCATTCCAGCAAAGATCGGAGGCAAGCGCCCAGCCTCTTCTGGAAAATCTGCCTCTTCTCCTGTCCGGAAGAAGTCCAAGGTTGCGACAGGATCTTTTCCAGCTCTTCCTCCCATTGGGAAAGGGAAAGGTGTTGCTGCTGACCCGTCACTGCCTTCTCCTGGCAATTCTCTAAAGACGTCGGGTATTACATCCGAGTCTCCGGCCAGTGCTGTTGCCGACCTTCTTAGGGAGCAAATGTTTGGTGGGGCCACAGAGGCCTCGGATCCACGCCTTCTTGCTCTGACTGGCCTTTTATCCAGCTTTACCAAGGAGCAAGCATCCTTCCAGTCTCGCTCTCGTGAGGAGCTCGGATCATCCATTAGGGAGATGCTTCTAATGGTAAGTCATTTTTCCTCCTCCTTTCAATTTGCTTTGTTTCTTTTTCTTGATGGTTGCGTTTTCATGTTAGGTGACGGGCCTCTTTATGGAGGTGGATATCCGTGATCGCTCCCTCCGGGAGTCCGTAGATCACCGAATTGAAGAGGCACGTCTGGAGGAGAATATATCTGCCACCAGTGATGCGAGGGGCAATTTGGTAGCTGCTCGGGAGCAGATCCAGTCCCTCCAGGTGGAAT
The DNA here is from genome assembly GCF_001659605.2 of Manihot esculenta. Classification (NCBI taxonomy): domain Eukaryota; kingdom Viridiplantae; phylum Streptophyta; class Magnoliopsida; order Malpighiales; family Euphorbiaceae; genus Manihot; species Manihot esculenta. Next base: position 15,214,009 of record NC_035168.2, read on the forward strand.
TGCATTCTGCGTTGGAGGCCCTCAAAAAGGCTGAAGAGAAAACAGCCGAGACAGCCAAGCATACCTCATCCTTAGAAGATGAGTTGTCTCGGACTCGCAATGTTCTCCAGGAGGCTGATGAGAGGGCAGCTACCTTGGAGGTTCGCTGTAGAGGAGTGCTAGAGCAGCTGTCCTCTATGACAGAGGCTCTCAAGGAGAAGGATGAGGCCGTTAGCCAGAAAGCTGAAGTCCAGCGCCAATTTGATGCCTTAAAGGCCGATTTCGAAGGACTTCAGACTCATCTGGAGGAAGTAAAGGCTCAGAGAGAGATGGCCGTAGCTCGGGTGCAGGTCCTTGAGCAGGAGTTGAGCACAAGCTCTGACCGTATCAAAGACTTGACTTCCTCGGCTGAAGAGTTCGACCTTCGCCAACAACAGCTGAAAAATGAAGTCAGAGTTTTGGAACGTAAATGTTTAGCCCTGCTTGAGGTGGTAAAGTATGCCGAAGAGAAGGCTATTGCGGAGTATCAGAAGTCTGATGAGCTAAAGGGTAAAATTGATCAGGCCTGTGAAGCTCATCTTCAGGACTACAAAGATTCTTCTGAGTTTGAGGAATTTGTAGCCGAGGCTTGTGAAGAACATCTTGATGAGTATAAAGCTTCTAGTGAAATGAAACAGGCTATCTTTGATAAGGCCTACCGCATGTATGTAACTGGCTACAATCGCGGTTTAAGAGAAGCTAGACAGGCTCCTGATATTCCTTTGGCCAAGCTTCGTAGGCGCGAAGTGGACTCAGATGGCGAGTCAGTGCTATACGGGGAGGATGATTTCCCTTTGCCCCGAGGAGATTGCCGGAGGGACCGAGATCGGCCAGCTGAGTCTTCTTCAAAGGAATCCGAGCTAGGGTCGGAGGAGGACGATCCTGATTCTGTGAAAGAAGGCCTTCACCCTGGGTCAGAAATTGCCCCTACTATTGAGAGCGTTGGTCCGAAGGACACCGAGCTTCCTTCAGGGGTGGCTGTAAATAGAAATAGTGAAGGTGGGTTTATTGATGTAAGTCCTTTAAGGACTATTCATCCTTCTTCCTCACCGGAGAAATAAATTGTAATAGTTATTAATGGAATATTAGTTTTCCCTTTTGTTTTTCATATTCTTTGACATTTATCTTTACTCTTCGTATGTGTGATGTAGACTTCATATATTTATTCAGAAGCTCTAAATTAATCTTAAGTTGTGAGTTCAGCTCTTAGCTGTCGTCTGAGAGATCAAATCTCGGACCCATTTGATGGCAACTGTCATGCTAGTTTTCGACTTCTAGTCCTTCTTTCTTCGTTGTGACTTTGTATATTTATTTTAAATAAACTGATTTAGGCTTTTGATTATAGCCTGAATATCCGTCTAAGGATTTATGAGTTCTTCTATGGAGGGAGCTCGGCCTTTGTTTTTGGCTTTCGTATCTTGATCTTTTGAAGAAATGAATCTATCCGAGCTAGGAGCTCGGTCTTGGGCTTATCGGGTCGAGCTGGGAGCTCGACCCCCCCTTTTTTTTTTTTTTTTTTTTTTTTTTTTTTTTGGGGGGGCCCTGAAGTCCTTTACCAATTATTCTTATCTGCCGGAGGTCTTTCGAGATCCTGGCTTGTAATTCCGGGACGACCTTGGGGATCCCGGTCTTCTTTCTCCAGGAGGTCTCTGTGTCCCAAGGAGGTTTTCTTTTGCCAGGAGATCTTGGGGATCCTGGTCTTGCATCCGGGAGATCTTGGGGATCCCGGTCTTCTACCTCCAGGAGGTCTCTATGTCTCAAGGAGGTCTTCTTTTGCCAGGAGATCTTGGGGATCCTGGTCTTGCATCCGGGAGATCTTGGGGATCCTGGTCTTCTACCTCTAGGAGGTCTCTATGTCTCAAGGAGGTCTTCTTTTGCCAGGAGATCTTGGGGATCCTGGTCTTCTTCCTCCAGGAGGTCTCTATGTCTCAAGGAGGCCTTCTTAGTGCCAGGAGATCTTGGGGATCCTGGTCTTCTACCTCCAGGAGGTCTCTATGTCTCAAGGAGGTCTTCTTTTGCCAGGAGATCTTGGGGATCCTGGTCTTGTTCCTCCAGGAGGTCTCTATGTCTCAAGGAGGCCTTCTTTTGCCAGGAGATCTTGGGGATCCTGGTCTTCTACCTCCAGGAGGTCTCTATGTCTCAAGGAGGCCTTCTTAGTGCCAGGAGATCTTGGGGATCCTGGTCTTGCATCCGGGAGATCTTGGGGATCCCGGTCTTCTACCTCCAGGAGGTCTCTATGTCTCGAGGAGGTCTTCTTTTGCCAGGAGATCTTGGGGATCCTGGTCTTCTTCCTCCAGGAGGTCTCTATGTCTCAAGGAGGCCTTCTTAGTGCCAGGAGATCTTGGGGATCCTGGTCTTCTACCTCCAGGAGGTCTCTATGTCTCAAGGAGGTCTTCTTTTGCCAGGAGATCTTGGGGATCCTGGTCTTGTTCCTCCAGGAGGTCTCTATGTCTCAAGGAGGCCTTCTTAGTGCCAGGAGATCTTGGGGATCCTGGTCTTGTAATTCCGGGACGACCTTGGGGATCCCGGTCTTCTTCCTCCAGGAGGTCTCTATGTCTCAAGGAGGACTTCTTAGTGCCAGGAGATCTTGGGGATCCTGGTCTTGCATCCGGGAGATCTTGGGGATCCCGGTCTTTTAGTTTTGTTCTTTCTTTTTCAGAGAGAAGTAACATTCTTAATGGAGATAACATCATTACGTAAAGAATGGCGTTATTTTATTTATTTGTGCCTTTCAGAGTACAATATTTTTCTTTACATATATTTCAAGGGAAGTACCTTTTTAAGTGCTGGATGTTCCAGGCGTGGGGCTCGGGGTTTCCTTGCATATCTTCAATTCGGTATACCCCGGGCTTGACCACTTTTGTCACCTTGAATGGACCTTCCCAGGTTGGTGCTAGCTTGCCTGCGGCTGCTCTTTTTCCTGTAGCTTCCAAGTTTCTTAAAGTCAGGTCTCCCACCTTTAAGCTTTTTTCTCTGACCTTTTGATTATAATATCTTGCCGCTCGTTGTTGATAAGCAGCAGTTCGGACTTGCGCTTCTTCCCTAACTTCTTCAAGAGCATCCAGGTTGCTTCTTAACTTGTCCCCATTAGTGTCTTCGCTGAGAAATTGAACTCGATGAGTGGGGATCTGTAATTCAACTGGAACTACGGCCTCTGTACCGTAAGCGAGTGCGAACGGTGTTTCCTTAGTGGGTGCTCTGGGAGTAGTTCGGAGTGCCCATAGGATACTATTGAGTTCTTCTGCCCAATTTTCCTTTGCACCATCCAGCCGCTTTTTTAATCCTTGGAGGATTGCTCTGTTAGTGACTTCCGTTTGACCATTGGTCTGAGGATGGGCCACGGAGGAGAACTTATGCCATATACCCACGTTCGTCGTGAAGGTTTTGAAAGTGTTGCAGTCAAATTGTCTGCCGTTGTCTGAGATAAGTACTCTGGGTATGCCAAATCTGCAGATGATATGCCCCCATACGAAATCTATCATCTTTCTGGCTGTGATTGTTGCTATTGCTTCTGCCTCTGGCCATTTCGAGAAGTATTCCACAGCTACAACTACAAATTTTCTTTGCCCCGTAGTCTTGGGGAAAGGGCCCAGGATGTCAATTCCCCATTGCGAGAAAGGCCATGGACTGGATATGCTTGCCTGAGGAGTGGCAGGGGTCCTGATGGCATTAGCAAATCTCTGACATACGTCGCACCTTCGGACAAACTCTTCTGCTTCTTTCTTAACAGTGGGCCAGTAGTATCCTTGCCTGAATATTTTGTTAGCTAATGTCTCTGCTCCCTCGTGGGTCCCACATAGGCCTCTATGTATTTCCTCCATTACCCTTGCAGCTTCTTCCGGACTTACACACCGGAGCCATGGGCTGGACTTCCCCTTTCTGTACAAAGTTCCCCTTATTACTTGGTAATTGGCAGCTCGAGCTGCTATCTTTCTGGCTTCGTCTTTATCTTCAGGGAGTTCGCCCTTCTCCAAATATTTCAGATAGGGGCTCATCCAAGTTGGGCTCTGGTCCACCTGTAGTATCGTGTCTGTCTTCTTGAAAGCAGGTGTGCGGATATGTTGTATGTATACTTCGTCAGGGAGCTGCTCTAATTCTTCTTTAGTCAACCGACTAAGCAGATCTGCCTCCTCATTTTCATCCCGAGGTATTCTTTGAAATCTGACAATAACTCCCCGTTCTGCGAGCTCGGCTTCTATGGCTTTTACTTTATCAAGATAGTTCTGCATGATGGGGTCTCTGGCTTGATATACCCCCGTTACCTGGTTGATCACCAGTTGAGAGTCACTATTTACTTCGAGGTCGGTTACCCCTACTTCCGAGGCTACCAGCATCCCATTCACCAAGGCCTCGTACTCGGCCATGTTGTTAGAAGCCTTGAATTCTAACCGTAAAGCATAACATACTTTGAAGCCCTCCGGCCCCTTAAGCATTATCCCTGCGCCGCTGCCTTCAGATCCTGATGCTCCGTCTACATATAGCTTCCAGCTAAATTCTTGGGAAAGCTCTCGCTCTCCTTCCTTTCTAAGCATCTCCGAGGATGATTCTTCCTTCTCCTCGTTGAATGAGCATTCTGCTATGAAGTCAGCCAGCGCTTGAGATTTTATTGCTGTTCGAGGTCGGTATTCCAGACAGTAGGGGCTGATTTCCACGGACCATGCTAACATCCGTCCTGAAGTTTCCGGCCTACGTAGGACCTTCTTTAAGGGTTGGTTCGTCATCACAACTCCTTGGTGGCCTTCCAGATAAACTTTGAATTTCCTGACTGCTAACAACAAGGCATAAGCCAATTTTTCAATGTTCGAGTACCTGACCTCAGTGTCTCTAAGTACCTTGCTGATGTAGAAGACAGGTTTCTGCTCCCCTTCTTCCACTCTTACTAGTACTGCGCTGACTGCTTGCTCTGAGGCTGCCAAATATATCAGGAGTTCTTCCCCTTTTACGGGGCTGCTGAGCACGTGAGGCGAGCTGAGGTATTCCTTAAGCTCTGTGAAGGCTATTTGGCAGTCTTCTGTCCATTCAAAATTCGGGACCTTCCTCAATTTTTTGAAGAATGGCAAACACTTTTCTGCCGACCTTGACATAAATCGGTTAAGCGCCACCACTCTCCCGGTTAATCTCTGGACATCCCTTACGCAGGTCGGCTCTGACATATTCAATATGGCCTCTACTTTCTCCGGATTAGGCTCGATGCCTCTTCCACTCACCATGTATCCCAAGAACTTTCCGCCCCTGATGAAAAAGGCACATTTTGCCGGGTTTAACTTCATTCTGTATTTGTCTAACACCCCAAATATCTCCCTTAGATCTGCTATGTGTTGTTGAAAAGTTGAACTTTTAACCACCATGTCATCCACATACACTTCTACATTCCTGCCAATTTGGTTCTTAAAGATTTTATTCATTAATCGTTGGTAAGTTGCCCCGGCGTTTCTTAATCCGAAAGGCATAGCTTTGTAGCAGTAAGTCCCGTCTTCAGTTATAAACGAGGTTTTCTCCTCATCCGACTTCTCCATTGGGATTTGGTGATAACCAGACATAGCATCCAAAGAAGACATATAATCAAAGCCGGCCGTCGAATCGACCATTTTATTAATATCGGGGAGGGGGTAACAATCTTTGGGGCAGGCTTTATTTAGGTCGGTTAAATCTATGCACATCCTGTATTTGCCATTGGCTTTCTTGACTAACACAGGATTTGCCAACCATTGTGGGTACATCACTTCCCTAATAAAGCCTGCTTCCTCTAACTTCTGCACTTCCTCCCGGGTGGCCTGCTGTTTTTCTCTTCCTACTACTCTCTTCTTTTGCTTCACTGGTCTGGCCTCGGGGAGGACATTCAATCGGTGTGTCATCACTTTAGGGTCAATTCCTGGCATGTCTGAGGGCTTCCATGCGAAGGTCGACGCGTGATCTCGGATCAGAGTCATGACTTCACCTTTTTTGTTCTTTGGTGAGGTTGGCGTTGAGACTGAAAATCTTACTTGCATCTGCTTCTGATAAGGGGAAGGTTTCCAATTCTCCAACTGGCTCTGTCCGGGCTTCTTTTGTTTCATCTCTGACCTCTCTGACCTCCAGAACTTCTGAGTCAAGCGCTTCTCCAGTTGAGCTTGGTTCTGTTACTGTGGCCAAGTATACCGCCCTTGCTTCTTCCTGGCTACCCCGAACCATTCCCACCCCTTCTTCCGTTGGAAACTTGAGTGCCAAATACCTGATGCTGGTGACAGCTTCAAAGCTAAACAACGCCGGCCTCCCTAAAATCGCATTGTAACTCAGTGGGAGTTTAACCACCAAAAACACCTCATGATGGGTGCGAGCTCTGGGTGCTTCTCCCAAGGTAAGGGCCAGCTTCACCTTTCCTTCCACAAATACCGGTGCTCCTCCGATCCCTTTGATGGGTGACTGGTCCCGAACCAGCTGTTCCTCCGGGATTCCCATCTGCTGAAAAACCCGATACGGCAATAGATTGACCTTACTCCCATCATCCACCAGAACCTTCTTCACCCGAAAATTATGAATGACTGCTTCAATAACAAGCGCGTCATCATGGGGCATCTGAATGCCCTGTGCATCTTCTGAAGAGAAAACGATGGCCATAGGTGAGTGTTCAACGATCTGCATGACCTCGCCATTGCTGATCTCTCCTTCCCGGTTTCTCTTCTTTCCTCGACGGCTCATCCGTCCTCCAGTTCCTCCAACAATCATATTAATAGTGCCACTAGACCCATCATTCACTGGTCCAGCTCCGGTTCTCCTGGGCATCTGGGCTGCCGGACTGGGCGGAGGCCTCTGCCCCTCCGGTTTCTTCACAAAATTTTTGAGATGCCCCCTTTTTATCAATCTTTCAATCTCCGTGATTAACTGAAAACAGTTATTTGTATCGTGGCCGTGTGTCCGGTGGTACTGACAATACTTGTCAGGATTCCTCTGATCTGCTTCCGACCTCATGGGTTTAGGCCACTGGAGGAACTCCTTATCCTGGACTGCCATGAGCACTTCGGCTCTGGAAGCGTTGAGGGGAGTAGGCTTCTCAGGAACCCAAGGGGGGAGCACTCGTGGTTCATGGGCCCTGGGAGGAGGGGGGGGCCTTTGATCCCTTCTTTCCCAGGCCTGCTTATATGGCTCAGGCCTCTTCCCACGCTTCTTCTCGTGTTTCTCCAGCCTTCCTTCCTCCGGGGCTTTCTCTTTTCCTGCCACCCCTTTGGCAAATCTACTCGTTACTAAGGCGTCATCCTGCCTTATGTATTTTTCCGCCCTCTTCATCAACTCGGCCAGTGAGGTCGGAGGTTTCCTGCTTAAAGAACCAAAGAACTCGGCAGAGGTTGTTCCCTTTTGCATGGCCTCTACCGCCCTTCCTTCGTCGAGCTCGGGAATTTGCAGGGCTTCCGTATTGAAACGGGCGACGTACTCTCTGAGAGATTCACCAGCTTTTTGCCTAACTGTTTCCAGATAGCTTGTCTTCCTATCTGCTGGCACCCCGGCTACGAACCGGCTAATGAAGCGGAGGGCAAGGTCTCCAAAACTTTTAATGCTTCCGGCCTCCAGGCTGTTGAACCATGCCCTCGCTGGCCCCGAGAGCGTTGTTGGGAACACCTTGCACATCAGAGCATCTGACAGAGTTTGCAACTCCATGAAGGTCTTATAGTTCATGACATGTTCTCTCGGGTTTCCAGCCCCATTATAGGCCGCCATCGGCGGCATCATAAACTTTTTGGGAACGGTCTCCTGCTGCATTACCTTTGAGAAGGGAGAAGAAGTAGGCAAGGAGGTTTGACTCTGATCTTTCTTACCTAGCTCGGCTAGAAGCTGCTCCTTCAACCTTTTCAGTTTTTGGTTCATTTTCTCGTCTTCTGGGTTGGATCTTTTGCCCAAACTACATTCTTCCTCCTCTGTTTCAGTTCCCGTTTCCCTGGTTGTTTCAGCAGAATAGTCATCCACCTCTTCATTTTCTATCATCTCTCTTGCCCTTCTCCCATGGATTCGGGCCTCCGGTTCTTCCTCTTCTCCGGCATCGTGGTTGTTAGTTTGGAGGCGGATAGAGGTGGGTCGGGGTTCATCGGTTCTGGGTTCCTCCACTACTGGGAGTGCGTTTACTGGGGTGCCAAGTCCCCTTTGTTGCATTATCTGCCCCAACCAGTGAGCAGTGGTTTGTAGCTGGAGAGCCATGGTTTGAATGTCTTGGTTAGACAGGGTCATGGTGGGAGTATTCCCTGCCAAGCCTGGCGAGGGATTAAGAGAGATGGGTGTTTGGTTATTTAACGTCGTAGGGCTAGAAAAAGAGAACTGCTGCCCCTCTTGGGCGGAGCTTAAGTCATTTGGAATATTAAGGTTACTTTCTTGGTGGTTTGCCATTGTGGATCTCAGTGGGTTTTGAAAGTGAAAACTCCGGTGATGAAAAGATCTCCTTCGTTTCCCACAGACGGCGCCAATTGATGATCTGAGATCCAATAGAATAGAGTTTTACAAGGGTTTTGTATTACTGAATCAGGCTTAAACTTTCTGAGGAGGGGACTCCTCTTTTATACATTGTCTTGCTTGCTGGTGACGTGTAAAGGTCTCTCCAGGATTGGGCCACGCGTCTCTGCCATGCGGATTCGGAGGTACTAGGGTATCAGCCGCCTGCTCCATGCGTAACGGCCTCTGATTCTCCTCGTGCGTACGTTCCAGCGGATCTGCCAGGCTGTCTGGTGAATATTGTTCTGGACCCCGGGCTGGGCCGAGAGTTGGGCTGGACGCTGGGCCTGAGAGGGGTCTGCTGGTCAGGGATCAGGCTGGACTGAGTGAGGAAGCTTGGTCGAGCCCGGCCCGGAAGCTGGGATGAGCCAGGCTTGTTGGGGGGTATCAAGTACGTGGGCCTCCGTGTCATGGGCCTTTGGCTGGGGTCAAGCCCTTGTTCTGGGGTGAAGAAATCCAGCGGTCATCACAACTAATTGTTTGGCCGATATAATTATTAAACTTTCTTTACCTAATCTATTATCTTTAGATTTTTTTTTTTTTATAGTTTCTGCTGCTTTTAATGCAATTTCTTCACACGACAAAAAAAAAATAATTTATATTATATATAAAAATAAGAAGAGGAAGGAATAATGAGATTTTGCTCTTAAATCTTTAAATAATTTACAAATTAATTAATTTAATTATTTAAATATTTGATAATTTTATTATTAAAAATTTAATGTTTAAAATAGATGATAATTATATTTTTTAATTAAGAAAATCTTAAAAGATAAATAAAAATATAATAAGATTAATTTTTTAAATAAGAATATATATTAAATTATAATTTTATTATTTTAAATTAATTATAGAGTTTATTAAGAAAATTTAAAGTAAAGATTTAAATTAATTTAAATACCATTAAATTAATTTTAAAATAAAAATTATTAAAATAACATGTTTAAATATTGGGTAAATATTAAAAAGACCATTAAAATAATAAATTCATATTTTTAAAGTATAAATTAAAATAATAAGTTAAATTTAATTAATGAATATTAAAATATTAATGAAATAAAATCGCTAATTTTTTAATAAATTAGTAATTTAAAATTATTTCACTTTAATATATTTAATTTTTTTAATTTTTATAATTTATCTATACTATATATTGGAAGGATGAATTTTTTATTTATTAAATTAGTTTTAAAAAATAGTTAAGAAAATAATAAAATATATAAATTTATTAATATTTAAAACTTTAAATCATTTAAATTTAAAATCTATTATATTGTAAAAATAATAATAATATATAAATTAAAATTATATTATTAATCGTAAATTTATACGATTGAAGTTTTATTATGAGTTAAAAAATAAAAAATAAATTTATTATTATTTAATATTTTAATTTAATTAATTTTTTATTTAAATCTAATTGTAAAATATGATACATTTATTAATTATAATCTTTACAATCTATGAATTAGATTAATCCTATATTTAGATTAAAATAACCTATTTTAATATTATATTAATTCTATCATACAATTTTTATTTTTATATTTCTTGTTCATATAAATACTCAAATAATAACTATTTTATTTAATATTTTTATTTTATTATTTTAATTTTTTAAATTAAAAGATAGATTACATAATTTTTATTCATTATTACTAGTGGCTTTATATTCGGAATAATAAAATCTTGAGAATATTAAAATTATTATTAGATAATTTTTATAATTTTTTTATGTATTTTTTTATTTTTTTAAAAATTTATAAATAAAGTTAGTATAGAATTAATTTTTCTTAATAGTCTGTGTTTTTTATATATAATATATAATATATATTTTATTTTATAAATTAATTTTTTTGAAAAATTATTTTTAATAATATTAATATGTTAATTAATAATTTATATTATATATAAAAATGAGAAAGAGAGAAATAATGAGAATTTTTAAACTACTCTTACTTATTGCTCCTCCGTTTTGATCAGTAGAAATAATATAAAATTTTTAATATTTTAAAAGTTTAATTTATTCAAAAATTAATTTTTATTTAAATTTAAATTATATTTTTATCTATAATTTAATTTAATTAGTTATATAATTTTAAAATTTATGTAAATTTAAAGTCTTTATCCTATTTATATTTAAATTCCACTTTAAAAAATTTTATTATATAATCTAAAATAAAATTTATAAAAAAATAACTAAAATTATTAAATATTTTTTTAAAAAATATTATTTCATGCTTCTAATTTGAAAACTTATTAATTTAAAAAATAAAAAAAATCCACATTTTTTTAAAAAATTCGTAAATGTCCATTAAAAATTTATATTATTTCAATAAAGCAGTGAATTTAATTGTTATTAAATTATTTTACTTTTTATCCTCATTTAAATTATTTACTGAATTTGCATAAATTTTAAATTCTTATCATATTTATAATTTTTTAATTAAATTTTTATTATAATTTAAATTGTTTTAAAAAAAGTTAATGCTCTTACTTTTTTTTTTAAATTTAAAAATAAAATATTGAATTTCTGTATAACCTAATTCTGTTTTAAATAACAACTAAATAATATAACCTTCTTATTAAATTAAGTAATTTTATAATATTTTTAAAATTACAGAAAATATTATAAAATGACTGAAAGAAAAATTTTTTAATTATGAATAAATATAAATTTTATTATTTATGGTTCATAAAAATTACAATAATATTAAATATTAGGACAATAATTATTAGAATAGCACACGTAATATTAAATAATATGAAAAAGTATTTTAAAAATAATAAATATTAAAATAATAAATTCTTAATTTTATATTAATTTTAATATATTCAAATCTAATTAATTGAAAAGAGTTATTGAGGTAGATTTTTTTATAATAGATAATTTTTTCCGATAATTTAATACTCATTCTATCTTAATATTCTTAATTTTTAATTATTTATAATTTTATTTAAATGTTAAAATAAATTATAATATTATTAAATAAATTAATTATAAAATTATTGAAAAATCTCAAATTTTAAAATCCATAATTTTTGCTATATTATATATAAAGTTTAGAGATGTGGGAATAATAAAAATATTAAAAGTATTTATAGACTCATTTGATAATTATAAAATTATCTTTTATTTAATTAACTAAAAAATAATATAATATCCATTATTATCTAAATTTCTTTACTTTTATTATTGAATTGAATTTTAATTTATTTTTTAATATGCAAACTAAAAAATTATTTGTCATTACATATTATTTACTGAAAGATATGGTTTAATAATAATAAATTTATTATTAATATAATTAAATTACTTTTAATAAATTGTGACAATTATTCTGTTAATATTAATGTTAAATAAAATTTATATAAAATCTTCCATTTATAAATAAATTTAATTATTGATATTATTATAATTAATATTAAATAAAAGTTAAATTTATTTTAATAATAAATTCTAATTGTACCAAAGGCTGTATTATAATTTATAATTTAAAATTTAAATAACCTTACCATCTAAATCTAATAAATAATACTAATTAATTTAAATTATTTATCTATTAGAATAAAATTAATAAAATTATGTTATATGTATATATACACACATATATACAAGTTAAAGAAAGATAAAATAATTAAATTATTAAAATTACTCATAATAATTTAAAATAATTATAATAAAGCTAATTTTATAAATTTACTATTTAGGATTAAAAAATTTAAAACTATTATTTATATACTTAAATTCTGATTTTATTATATTTTTATATAAAATTATATAAAAAAATAAATTATATAAAAATTAAAATTTTATTATTTACAAAATAAATCACGAGTATTAAAACGAATATAAAATATAGAACGCCACTAAATAAAAACTACTTGTATCGAAAGACTCAGAGTGCTAAAAATACAAAATGAACAAGTCATCATTCAAGTCCAAATAGATCCTACCAAAAATTAAAACAAAAATTACAAGTTCAGAATCTGGCCCAATACTGAAAAAGGTATCGTCAAAAAAGTTATCTCTAAACTACCAACCCACTTGGCTATAATTGGTGAAAACTTGTCCAGAAATCAATTGCACACCCAAGCATAAAGGCATGCAAAAAATTAAACATAAATGATACAAAGCAAAACAAACGGAAAAAAAAAAAAAAAAGAACTTACCACTACCACCAACCCACCGCCATTATCGCTTGACTCTTGGCGTCATCCGGTGAAAATATATTGAAAATAAAATATGCATACTGTGACGGCAATAAGAAATGTCCAATCAAACTACAATAAAGCAAAATATCAAAGCAAGCTTCTCCTATACTAGCGAACAACCTAAATTACTAGAGAGGACTTGAGTCACCTACCGGACAACACCACATGAAAAGAAAGGACGCAATAGAATTCAGCCTCATCGGAGCCAGTGGAAGCATTGGTCGCTAGACACATCGGTACAATTTCGAGATGTCGACATTGAAGTCGATGAACCCTTCCCCAAATAGAAATTAAAACGTTTTGAAATAAAACATCCAAATTCACAAACTATGAGATATGAAAAAATTAAGCAAACCACAAAAATAAACTCCAAAAGGAGACAAAACTATATATGGCTTGACAAAAAGAAAGTGCGGAAGTAAAAAACTCTCTCCAGCAGCAAAAGTGTAACGACCCCAAAATGGACCGTCACCGGCACTAGGATTCAGGTCGGCTTAAGGCCGCCAGAACCCGTAGCAAGCCTGCTATACTCTCTGTGTACCTGTATCTCATACATGATCATACATTTTTTGTAAAAATAAAAACTTTTCTCTTGACCAAGGCTTAACATGTGCATGCACTATCTCTGTACTCTGTACTCTGTACCCCTGACTAGAGCTTGCTCTAGATGGGTTAACTCATACCTGTTAAGCCTAGTTTGTCACATACTCTGTAAAACATACATACATATACAGATCATGTACAAAACAAAAGATTTACAACACAAACATTACTAAGTCAAGCACATGTCTAACTTTATACACAACTATTATATCTCTTTAATATTACATGTCCACTATAATCTATTACAACTCTCTGTACTCTTTTTGTACTCTGTGGATCTCTTCTGTACACTGTACACTGAACCTGCAAAACTGGGGTTAAGGGAGTGGAATGAGCTCTATAGCCTAGTGAGTAGAACAGTAAAATAGTCATTAACACATGCTCTGATGGAATGCATCAAACCACAGACAGTCCACATCAAGGGTAAACCTGTCACCACATAGTCCCGGTAACTCTGCCGTGCCAGGGCGTAGAATCGAGCACCTGGTCTTCCTGTCATATATGTATATGTGTATATAACACCTCTGTACTTACCATTGCCAGGCGTAGTCAAAGGCTCCTGGACTTTACTATAAACCTGCCAGGGCGTAGTCAAAGGCTCTTGGACTTCTCTCAGAGACTATTGGATCATTCAGCATTCACCCACATCAACAAATAACTATGCAATGCAACATATTCGTGAATGCTAATACAAACAACCTACTGTATACTCATGATGCATGAAGTATGCTAAAAGCAGTTTATTTCTCAATTACAGGCTTTAAGTTTAGTTCCACTCACCTCTGGCTAACTGGACTGACTCTGCAGGCTCTGAAAACTCTGGAGCAGTACTCACTGCTGCTCTCTCTGGTTCCTCTAGTCTGTACCTATACAGATAGACTCAAATGAGGGACCAAACTAGCTTATGAACAACTCTATTAAACTCCCCAAGAATCCCCTTAACCTCACTTTACCCTTCATAGAAAGCATGCAAAGGAAAGCTGGACAGGACACTTTCGGCGGCAGGTTCGGCGGTCGAAAGTCCTCTCCAGAGACGAAACTCAAGCATCTTCGGCGGCCGAAACTCTACTTTCGGCAGCCGAACCCTTTCGGGGGCAAGTTTCGGAGGTTGAAAGGCACTCCAGAGACGAAAGTCTTTAACCTTCGGCGGCCGAACTCCCCTCCAGAGCCGAAAGTCCAAAAGCTCGAGGGCAAGCTTGGGCAGCCGAAGCCACCTCCTCATGGGTTCGGCGGCCGAATGTACCTTCGGCGGCCGAACCTGAGTTCATCCGCAAGGCAGAAACTTGCTCTGCCTCTCGCCAAAAGCACCAAAACTCTCTCCAACTCAAACACCTCAATCCCTCAACTTGCATACACTCATGTATATGCTCAAAGGGGTCAAAAACTGCCTTAAAACCCCAAACACACAACACATACAACCCAGAAATAAGCTTTACTCACCAAATCATCAAAACCTCACAAATAACCCTATTCATGCAACTCTCCCCCAAAACCTCATAAAACCTTCAAAAAACATAAAAACAAGCTCAGGATCTTCACTTACCTCTTGAAACCAAGAAGATGAACGATCCCAACGTGAAGTTTTGGAGCAACTCTTCTTCAAACTTTCCAAACTTCACAACTTTGAGTTTTTAGCTTAAAACCTTCAAAATAACATAAAAACTAATCAAACCTTTGCAAGATTGGATAAAACATGTAAAATACGCAAGAAAGACAGAGTCTCACCTCAGAAATCGAAAGGAAGCGGCGTGCCTTATCCTTTCAACCGACTGAGGGCCTTTTATAGGTGGCTGGCCAGACCACCTTCGGCGGCCACACGTGAAACCGAAAGCCATGCATGTTCGGCGGCCGAACCTCAACTTCGGCGGCCGAACTTGGCTTTTCTGCCTTGGTTCATTTCACTCAAAAACTCATTTCCTTATGCTTTAAAAAACTATGAACATATCAAAACATGTCAGAAAAACATAACTCTAACCCTTCTAGAGACTTCCGACATCCCGGACTCCACCGGAAAGTAGAATTCCGATGCTGGACTCCAGCCGGGTATTACAAAAAGAATCCTCATTGGAATAACTTTTAAATTTCTTACCTGCTCATTTTCTACTTATTCTCACGCAAGTTTTCCTTTGTGGTTCCTTTGTGGTTACTTTGTGACTCGATACTCTCGTCTTTTCTTCTTCCTTAAACCTAACTTCTTCCGTCCCGTTCTCCATGTAAGACGATCTGCATCAATTGACTATCTATGAAGAAGAAGATGTTGTTGTCCCTATTACGAGCTCTAGAGATATTCCGATCGTCAGTTATGATTTCTGTATGATGGAGATGTTTCTCACATACAATCCAATCAATTTTCAGAATATGCAGACCTCTTTGTCGGATTTATGGCATCCTTTAGAGGGGTATCTATTATGAAATTAGAGGCAAAAAATATTTATTTCGGTTTTTTAATAATGTTGATTTTGAAAATATAGGGAATGTGGGCCCATGATTGTACAATCGATTCCTACTTGTTTGGAAGGATATACAAGGTAATGAAAATCCTCTCCATATCCCTCTAACTCATTCTGATTTTTGGGTTCTGATTAAAGATTTCCCTTCTGGTTATTATAACGAGACGTTAGCTAAATTGATCGGAGATTTTGGTGGCCATTATAAAGAGTATGATATGAAAAATGCTTCAACTATGTTACCGGAAATCTTTAATGATTTATGCTCGAGAGATAAGAAAAAAGGATGTGTATCTTTACCAAATTATCTTATGTAGGGGTTTATAGAGGGCACTTAGGAGCATTTTTGCTAAATTATCCTATGTAGAGGGTTTGATTTTGAATGATTGTAAATTTTTGTTAGACTCTAGAACTCATATTTTTATTAGATGGGTTCGTCATAATACTACTCTAACTGCTCATATTTTGGTTAGAGAATCTATTAGATATAATCGTTTTTCTGTTTGAAATGATATCTCTCTTTATTTAATAAAATTTTATTAATACAATCAGTAATTTTTCTTTTAAAAAAAAATTTCTTAGCTGCTCTTTCTTTTCTCCCTCAAACTTACTTTGGTGCTTTTATTTAATTGAAGACAAAATTAGTTTTGTGGTACTTACCTTAACATGAATACATTTTAACTTAAAACACCATCAGAATTTGCTTTTTTTTATTTCTCTATCATCAAATGAAATTCTTAAATAATTGAATTCATATAAAAGGTTTACTAATTAAATATTGTCTGAGATGCCATATATATATATATATATATATATATATATACATACAAAATTTTCCATGAGTCTGAAGGTCGTCGCCAACAATCCAAAACTGAAAGTATCTAATCGTGGAGTTCACTTCACACCTAAATTTCTTCTCAGAATATATATTTTTTCTTAATTCCACAATTATTTTATTTCATGAAAATTTTTTCACCTCCACTTTGACGGTCCAATTTTGCGAGTAGCGACTAGCAACTGCACGAGTTGCCCACGTTCTTTCAATTTTTTTAATTCAAATCCCTCACGTGACCTACTCTCACCTACGCAAAGGCAAAACTCCAAATCAGTAAAGTCCAAGAATTAGGACGCCTTCAGCCAATTATAGGAAGCCACGTTGATCACCAGCAACGCGTCTTTCATTTTGATGCACTCACAACTTAAGAAAATGAATGCGTTAAAGTACACTAGTTAAATATAATGTATGAAGTGCTTTTTTTTTTTTTATATAAAAATAAAAGGTTAAAAAATTATTGAGATCTATATTCACTGATGCTTGCTTCCGGCCTAAATTTATAAATAAATATTCTTGAGAATATATAATTTGATAATCTTTTGAAAGAAGACCGCATGTGATAAAAAAGTTCCATTAGAATATTCCAATTTCCCAGCGTTCACAAAAGCACAAAAGCTGAGATGCTGGACTTCCTCCAAGGCAGAAAAGCCTTTGTGTTTCGTCTGTAACATTTTCTGGGAAATCTTGCTCCAACTATCTCTCCAGATTTTTGGACGATGAACCCTGCGAAAAGAGCCGCCGAGCTCCTCTTATCTCACAACCTCAGGTCTCTGTTGGACTCCGTTGAGGCCTTTCTCTTCGATTGCGATGGTCAGTTTTTACTTGTGATACCCATTTCTTGTACTTCTTCGTTTATTTAGTTTTTGAAATAATCTTCGTTACGATTTGTATATTTAGGTGTGATTTGGAAAGGTGATAAGCTCATTGATGGCGTCTCTGAAACACTTGAATTGCTTCGGTCTAAGGCATATATCCCACTACCTTCATCTCTCTCTCTGTCTCTCTCTCGTTTGATTTGCAAATCTGTGCCCGTAAATGAAAATATGTGCTTTTGTTTGATTCAGGGGAAGAAGCTGGTTTTTGTGACCAATAATTCCACAAAATCAAGAAGGCAATACGCGAAAAAGTTCAATTCCCTTGGAATTTCAGTTAGTGAGGTTCGTTTTAATGGATAGATAGTGATTTCAACTAACAAGGTTATTTGAATTTCACATTATCTTCAAATGCATATGGATTCTAAAATAATTTCAATTCCCATGTTTCTGTTTGGAGCTCATTTCTTGCTCTCTGAATTTAATGTTTTCAGGAGGAGATATTCTCCTCATCTTTTGCTGCTGCCATGTACTTGAAGGTCAATAATTTTCCTCGAGAAAAGAAGGTTTCTGCTCCTCTTCACCTACCCTCTTGCCTATGTTTGTCACTCTCTGTCTAATGTGGTACTGTTATCATTTAAACAAAATCATTGTGAATATTACTGTATTTATTTGGCGCACATTTAGCATTTTATGTATAGTTTTTCATTGCTTCCTTTTATAGGTATATGTGATAGGTGGGGAAGGTATATTGCAAGAGCTGCAGCTTGCTGGATACACAGGCCTTGGTGGCCCAGTACGTCCCTCCGTATTTTCTTACCTGCTTTTCTATTGATTTTTATTTTTAATTTTTTTCTCTAAAGTTATTTTAGATTTTTTTTTGCCGAAGAACAAAAGTTTTTTTTTTTTTTTTTTTTAGATTACAACCTCCTAGGAGTGATTTGGTGCTTGCATTACTGGGTTCTTTTTCATTTCCTCCAGGACTTGATAGACGTTTGGATGCACTTTCTTTATGCTCTGTTGTGATCTATAGTTATTGGATTATGGATATATCTATTAAGAAAAATTTATCAAAATGCTTCTATGATTTTACTGTTATTGCAAAATGGAAATTATGATGATCATATTTTTAAAGGCTTTTTTTAAAGAATTTTTGCAATATGAATTTGTATATTTTGAAAATTTGGGTGTTAAGCTTGTACGATACTATGTGTGATAGCCAGGGTTTGTAACTGTTTTATAAGGAAAGTTAAAAGGTGTTTCAGTTATGTCTTTGAGTCCAAATTCACTGCCTAAGGATCCAGAACACACTTCATCATTTAGTATCTTCTAAATGCCTCACTTGTGTGCAGTATAATTGTAGTTTTCTGGTGTTTGCCTTTCCTATTAGGGGCTACACTGCATCCCTAACAGATTCAAGCAAACTTTCAATGGCACCTCGCATATTGTCTTTTCTGTTTATTAAAGGCTGTCTATTGGTTAGTGTTATGTGGCCATGATCCCAGTTACAGATAAGAGTGGAAGTTGGGAGGGAAATAGAGGGAGAAGGAGAGGAGAAGATAGAGAGAACCTGCATATTAGTTCCAGAATATGCCCCATTACAAGTATTTCCCCCCTATTTGTAGTAATCCTTAAATTTAACAGAATAACTACTCCATGTATTCCTGCATATTACAATCAGCTCATCTCATCTCAGTCAACGTCGTCTGAGCTCATCCCTGATCCCCTTATTCATAACAGTTAGTTGTTCAAGCAATTAGCTGTTTTGCAATGCTGGGGGATTCGCAGCATGATAAACAATTATGCACAATAAATTGCAAGCAGATTATTGGATCCCCTGCCCTTCCCAACCAGAAAGAACAAGAAAATTGGTGGAAATAGTAGGCTTTACAAAGCTAGTAAAACTGTTGTTATGATGGAATTTGGCTTTGTGGCTTGCCTTCTTAGTGGTCTTATGGTTACTATATATGGCTTTTCCTTCTAACTGGTTCTATAAGTAATGATTGCGGATGCACCTCTCATTTTGCAAGAGCAGGATTAGCTATTTTTTCTTGGTTTAATATTGTTGCTTCTATTTGGTTTCTTTTCAGCTCTCCTTAGAGAGTAAATTTTGTCTTCTTTTGCTTCAAGCGATAAACCTTTTATCTATTTTTTTATCTTCTCTTTTTCCTGATCATACCTATTGAAAAATTTTATTGCAGGAAGATGGCGAAAAAAAAGCAGAATGGAAATCAAATTCCCTATTTGAACATGATAAGAGTGTAATAATCGAGGCCATAATTCATTTAAACAATTTTGCTTCTATATTTATTCAATTTTTTCTGCTTGAGATTTGTAATATTGCAACTCATATTACAGGTTGGAGCAGTTGTGGTTGGGCTAGACCCATACATCAACTATTACAAGCTTCAGTAAGATATCTTGTTCCCTTTACCCACCATCTTAATTCTTCTACATTTTGACCTCGTCATCACCCTTCAATTTTAAGTGAAGGTCACTTTTAAATATTGTGAAAGAAAAAGAAGGGTTTTGCAAATTCTACCGACTCTTAGACCTCAGGGGATTAAGAAAAAGAGTTTTCTTAATAAAAAATTGAAAAGCTTTTTCATGATTTCTTAGCTGGATGTGGCACATTGAGTCTGTTGCAAAGATTTCATCACAATTCATGAGACATCCTTTGTGTTTTCTGCCCTTAATTTTCTTAGCTAATCTTCAAACAGACATACATTTCAGCAACATTTTCCTGACGTAAATGAGTGGTTAGAGGTAGGTTTTTAGCTTCATTCTCCAAATGCATTTATATGCATAAATGCTCTTATTTTATTGATATCTGCAACCAAAGTGCTATGGCATTCCTTTTATCCATTAGTAGTATTGTTGTGACGAGACCTACTGTATCTTCATGGGTGTGCCAAGATAATTTAGGCCTCCTATAAGGAATCTTCTGAGGTGATATTGTATTGATCATGCTTTCAGATCTTGGATTGGGCTTGGACCCACATGTAAAATGAGTTCCTACACAGAGGATAGTAGCTAAGTTGTGCTGGAAGAAGGGGAGTGGAATAGGTGTTAACTTGCATATTTTGCTTAATTTCAATTAAAAGAATCATAAAGACATGCAAAAAATTTGCAGGTCATTGATATAAATCTGAATACATTAAAAACTTTTGCACCTTCATTTATCTTTATTAGTTTATGCCAGGTATGGAACCCTATGCATACGTGAAAATCCAGAGTGTCTCTTTATTGCTACCAATCGTGATGCTGTAGGACATATGACTGACTTACAGGAGTGGCCTGGTAAGAAAGCTGACCTTTCTTGTATATTACATGCTTCATGGCTTGGATTTGTAATTTCTTATGTGAATTACAGGTGCTGGTTGTATGGTTGCTGCCATGTGTGGTTCAACTGAGAGAGAACCTATTGTAGTTGGGAAACCATCAACCTTCATGATGGACTTTCTATTGCAAAAGTAAGTTTAAATGCTCATTGTTATTCATCCTTGTCCTTTAGATTATTTATACTTAGATGTCTCGTATTTTGGAGTCTGGAATCCACGACTCTCACCTTCTAAAATGAGTTGCAGATTTTAAAGTGATTACTTTTGATGTTTTACGTACAACTTTGTTTGGAGATATCTTTTACATTTTTCATTAACAATATGTTCTGTTAGCAGATTTCAAGTCAGTACCTCCAAAATGTGTATGGTGGGAGACAGATTAGACACGGACATCTTATTTGGGAAAAATGCTGGCTGCAAAACTCTTCTTGTTCTTTCAGGTGAATAGATTTCTATTTCTTTTCTATTTATATTTTCTAGACAACCAAACGAATACAAATCCCAAAAATCATAAACATTGATGATGCTTCAAACTAATAAAATTGCAGGCGTGACAAATCAATCTACTCTAGAAGATCCATCAAACACTATCCAACCAGATTATTATACGAGCAAGATTTCTGATTTCCTTCACTTACTGGGACCATAAACACATCATTTTCATTTGAGTAATTTTTCAGGCAAATTGACAATGCCAGTGCCAAGTCCATGTTTTCTTAATGGGTCAGAAAATCAGTTGATTACTCATTCATAAACGTTCATTGCATTACCTTATAACATGTCATTTTTACTAAATGTCATTCCAATTAATTGTAATAAATCACACTTGCAATTTTGGTTTCCTGCTGAAGTAAAATCTTGGTTCTTTGCATCAGTTGTGACCTGTAGCCAGTGAAAAGTAGCTTTAAAATAAAACAGGATGCAGAAGAAGAGAAGTAGATAACCGAATACTTAACTCTGTTATTAAAAATGAAATTTAAATGTCTTTATATTGAGTACAACCAAGATTTAAAATTTAAAAAATTTTAAAATATTCTAACAAATTCTATAATTTATTTGAATAATAAAAAATCTAAAATAATAAAAAATAATAGCTGAAAAATCAAAACAAAATGTTTGAAATTTTGAATTAAATTGCATTTTTATAAAAATGCAGATATTTTGACATTGGCCAAATGTTCTTTTTTTTTTTTTTTTTTTTTTTTTTTCCAATTTTTATTTCCTTGTTTATGTGATCTTCAATTTAGCTCATTTTTAACTTATCCAAATTAACTCAAAAGTTCAATTTAATTTCAGTTTAACTTTAATCCAAAAATCAAAATTTTCTTTCTTTATTTCTTGAGTTCAATAAAAAAAATTGACGAAGTCCATTTTTAATTTTTTAGGTTAAATTTCCAGCGTTATTGATTTAGTTAAAAAATTAAGAAGGCTCAACTTTTTTATTTTTTCTTTTAATTTTTAAGTTAAATTGAGCTTAATTAAAAATTTCGAATTAATTTGCATAAAGAATTGAAATTAGGATAAAATGAAGTCGGTGGTGAGTAAAAATGATAAGGCTGATCCCGAGTCAATAGGGAAGAGATAAATTCTGTTTATAGTTTAAATGATGTATATATTATAGTAGAGTTCTATTGTTGTATGTCACTATATGTATTTATACGGTATTACAGTTAGTAATCAATATAACACAAATTCTCAAATTACTGAAATCCTTTATGGTATCAGAGCCTCTCCATCTCTAACTGAGGTTTTTTTTTCGATCCTATTTCTTCTCTTCAATATGGGTGACGATTTATCAATTACCAAAACTCCTGCTATTACTCCATCAATTACCTCTCCTGGCACATCTGGAGATGGATCTGCTCAAATAATATCATTTCATCCTGCATCTCAGCTTCCGATTAAGCTGACTGGTAGCGGCAACTTTCCCACATGGAAAGCACAAGTCTACACACTTATGTGTGGCTATGATCTGCTTGATTTTCTTGAAGGTTCTAACCTAGTACCTGCTGTTTCGTCCAGTGCTTATAGGCTGTGGTTTCGCCAAGATAACTTAATTCGCAATGCCTTGATTGCTTCAGCCGATCCAACTATAGCACCAACTATTGCCTCATCCAAGACCTCCAAACAGGCTTGGGATTATCTTCATACCACCTATGCCAATAAATCGCAGACTCGCATCTATACTCTTCGAGATATTCTAGCTAAACTATCAAAAGACGAGAAGTCAGTCACTGATTATCTTCGTGAGATTCGAACAGTTTCTGATGAGTTAGCCACTGCTGGAGCACCTGTTGATACTGCTGAACTGGTTGTCAAAATTTTGAGCGGATTGGGTTCTGATTATAAAGAAATCAGTGCTGCGATACGAGCCAGAGACAATCCAATCAGTTTTGAAGAATTACAAGATAAGTTGGTTGATCATGAACTTTTTCTCAAGCATGAAGATGCTAAAAAACCACCGGCGCCTATTACAGTTCAAGTGGCTCAATCATCGGCTGCTGGTTCTTCCAATGGATCGCAAAATGGTACTCAATCTAACAGGCGCTGGCAGAATCGTAATGATTCCAGAAACTACAATAATCAGCCACGATTGTCGCAGAATGGTAATTTCAGATCTCCTACTTCTAATTCACAATCTCAATTTTATTAAGGTGCTATGCAGAATTCACAGGGCTGGCGGCCTTCTTATAGCTATGGGCAGCAATCTTTTTCACCCTCTGGTTCTGGTCGATCTCGTGTTCAGTGTCAGTTATGTGGGCGATATGGCCATATTGCTGTTGACTGCCGTTCTCGCTCACATAATCACTTTGAGGCCAAAGCCATGTTTGCGGCAAGCCAAGGACAAGAGTCTAATCCATGGGTTGTGGATAGTGGTGCAAATCACCATGTTACAGATAATAGCATGAATCTGTCTACTCCTTTTGAATATACTGGAACTGAAAGCATCACTATGGGTAATGGTAATAATATTCCAATTACTCATACAGGTTCTATATCTTTGCCTCATTATAAGCAGCGATTTCTGTTGAGCAATGTGTTGTGTGCTCCAGATATTAAAAAGAATTTAATTTCGGTTTCGAAATTTACTACTCATAATAATGTCTCCATTGAATTCTTTCCTGCTTATTTTCTTGTGAAGGATTTGGAAACGGGGGCTCCACTGTTGCGCGGGATGAATAGACATGGTTTGTATGTGTGGCCGAAGACTCTCAACAATCAGGCAAGCATGTTTGTTAATTTTGCAGCAAGAACTCCTAGCCTTGAAGTCTGGCATCGGCGATTGGGGCATCCACATGTTCGTGTTTTGCAATCTATTTTAAATTCTTTTTCGTTGTCTTGTGATAAGGCTAGCACTTTGTCACCATGTAATTCTTGTCTTTCTAATAAAAGTACTCGAATGCCTTTTTCTATTACTACTTTGCAAAGCAGTCGTCCTCTTGAACTTGTGTATACAGATGTCTGGGGTCCTTCACCTGTAGTGTCTATTGATAAAAAACGCTATTATGTGATTTTTGTAGATCATTTCTCTAAATTTTCATGGATTTATCCTTTAACCAAAAAGAGTGATGTCTCTGAAATTTTTCCAGTGTTCAAAACCATGGTTGAGAATTTTTTTGCTGTTAAAATAAAGTCTGTATACTCAGATGGGGGAGGTGAGTATATTGGGCTTTCGAAATTCCTTGCTTCTGTTGGTATCCAACATCTTCTTTGACCACCATATACTCCTCAAAGAGTAGCACAAGCTGAACGCAAGCATAGACATATAATTGAGAC
Organism: Manihot esculenta; assembly: GCF_001659605.2. NCBI lineage: Eukaryota > Viridiplantae > Streptophyta > Magnoliopsida > Malpighiales > Euphorbiaceae > Manihot > Manihot esculenta. Next base: position 15,238,511 of record NC_035168.2, read on the forward strand.
TGCTAGAACTTTGATGCATCAAGCTTTCTTACCTTATAATTTGTGGTCATATGCTTGTCTTGCTGCTGTTTTTCTTATAAACCGTTTGCCTACAGATGTCTTGAAAAATAAATCTCCACATCAAACTCTTTTTGGTCATGATCCTTCTTATAGACAACTTCGTGTGTTTGGATCACTATACTACCCCTGGTTAAAACCGTATACATCACATAAATTAGAACCCAAATCGAGACCATGTGTTTATCTTGGTTTCTCTTCTCAATATCATTGTCATCAGTGTCTTGATCCGGTTTCATCCAAATTATTTCTTGCTAGAGATGTTATCTTTTTTGAGCATATATTTCCTTTTCAGTCGATGTTTGCTATAGTTAAACCATAGATGCCCATTGTTACATGGTATGATAAGGAGAATGCAATTTCAAAAATGCCACAGTCATCTGCTACTGCTATACTTGATCCATTGCCGTCGCCAATAAATATTCCAGCCACTGCTATCACAACAAACCATTCTATTCAACCTGCTCCATCAGTAGGGTCACCGATTTCACCTCTATCTCCAGGTATGGTTTCAACACCCAATTCGCCCTTGGTTTTTGATGCAGTAAATACTGTTGCTTCATTAAATCAGATTTTGGATCCTGCTCCATCTGTTGACCGACCTGCAAGAATGGTTACTCGATCCCAGAACCACATTTTCAAACCACGGCAAATTTTTGATTTGCTGGCTGTTGTTGACCATCAGTCTTTGCCTTCTACTGTTCGACAAGCAAAAAAAGATCTTAACTGGCGCAATGCCATGAAAGCAGAGTATGAGGCATTAATACAGAATCAAACGTGGGAGCTTGTGCCTAAAACCTCTCATCAGAATGTTGTTGGGTGTAAATAGATTTTTCGCATCAAGTATAAAGTGAATGGTGAACTTGATAAATACAAGGCACGTTTAGTTGCGAAGGGGTTTACACAACGGCCAGGTATTGATTTTAATTCTACCTTTAGTCCAGTTGTTAAACCTGCTACTGTGCGATTGATTTTGTCTATAGCTTGTCAACGGCAATGGGGTTTACATCAATTAGATGTGAATAATGCTTTTCTTCAAGGGCAGCTTGAAGATGAGGTTTATAAGCACCAGCCTCAGGGGTTTGAAAGTACTACATACCCGAATTATGTGTGCAAGCTTCGAAAGGCGATTTATGGACTTAAACAGGCACCGAGAGCATGGTTCTTATCACTATCTTCTTTTCTGCTCAGCTATGGTTTTCTTGGATCGAAATCAGATTCATCTCTTTTTATATACTCTAAAGCTGGTGTCTTAATGTATTTGCTGGTGTATGTTGACGATATTATTGTGACAGGCAACAACTCTATGGCGGTTAAACGGATGATTGAAGCTTTAGCTGTAAGGTTTTCAATTAAAGATATGGGCAGATTGCATTTTTTCCTTGGTGTTGAGGTTATTCACAAACCAGATGGGCTTGTCCTCACTCAATCGAAATACATCTCTGAAATACTTAAGAAGTATAATATGCATGAAAGTAAAGGAGTACTATCGCCTATGTCAAGTTCTCTTATGTTGCAGGTTTTTGATGGTTCGGCACCAGCTGATACTAAACAGTATCGTGAGATTCTTGGTAAATTACAGTATCTATCTTTTACTCGGCCCGATATTAGTTTCACAGTAAATAAGTTATCTCAATACATGCACTCTCCGATAGCAATGCATTGGCAAGTGGTCAAGCGTCTCTTGCGTTACTTGAAGCATACTATTAACTATGGGATATTCTTGAGCAGAACTTCATCTTTGTCATTGCAAGTGTTTGCCGATGCTGATTGGGCAGGTAATCAGCATGATAGAACCTCCACGTCTGGTTATATTGCTTATCTTGGTGCCTCTCCTATTAGTTGGTCCTCTAAGAAGCAGAAAACTGTTGCTCGGTCCTCCACAGAGGCCGAATATAGATCAGTGGCTGGTGCAGTGGCTGAAGTCAATTGGCTTCAAAATTTGATCAAAGAGTTACACATTTCTTTGCCTACAGTGCCCACTGTTTTTTGTGATAATGTGGGAGTAACATATCTTTGTAAAAATCCTGTTTTTCACAGCTGGATGAAGCATAGTGCTGTTGATTTTCATTTTGTTAGAAATCAAGTTCAAAGTGGCAGCATTCGGGTCACACATCTTCATTCGGCTGATCAACTCGCAGACATGATGACCAGACCAAAATTCTGTTTCAACAATATTTATCCAAGTTAGGTATTGTTGAACTAACACCTAACTTGAGGGAGCATAAAGATGATAAGGCTGATCCCGAGTCAATAGGAAAGAGATAAATTCTGTTTATAGTTTAAATGATGTATATATTATAGTAGAGTTCTATTGTTGTATGTCACTATATGTATTTATATGGTATTATAATTAGTAATCAGTATAACACAAATTCTCAAATTACTGAAATCCTTTAGCGAGGAATTAGCTTTTAACCTTTTAAATTAGCTGCAAGTATTTTCTTTCAAAAAAAAAAAAAAAAAAAATAGCTGCAAGTATTGCTCGAGTATTATTATTATTATTTATTTATTTTACCAAGTATTCTTTCATTAATCAAACTATATTCTGGAAAAATTTAACCGAATTCAATCTATACTAACTCTACTCATCATACTTTTCCAAAACACATATCTTAAGATCTAAATTGTTAAGTAAAAAATCTGGAGAAATATCAAAATTTAAAATATTACATAAAATACTAAGAGACATATGACGAGTAATAAAATTAGTATGTAATCTAGTTACACAGAATTTGTTGTTTAATCGAAAATAAAGATAAAAAGTACTTCTAAATTAACAAAGATCTATTTTTAAGATAATGAACCGGTAAATAACTTATTGCTTAATCGAAGATAAAGTTAAAAATATCTTTGAGTTAATAAAAATCTACTATTATTTATAATTTGTTCAAATTTTGATTAGTTCTCGAATAGAGTTGTTTGAATCAAATTTGAATTACTCTTCAGTCATAACACATAAGTTATTTGGTTTTGTAATCAAATTCAACCAATCTATATATCTTTCTTAATAATTAACCATTCAAACTATTTATTAATTCCATATTAATTTACTAATTAATGGTACATTAATTATGAAATACAATGAAAAATAATTTAGATCTCAACAGTAAATTAATATAATAAAAATATAATTGAAAAATATAAATTAGAAAGTATATACAAAAATTAAATGTGAATAAAATAATTAAATTTAGATATTTAAATAATAAATAAAACATATCTAATTAATTTTATAAATTATACACTTTTAAATCTTGTAAATTAAAAAAAACTTTATTTCGAAATAAAAATTATGACTTTAATTTTAATTTTTTAAAAAATTAAAAAGGTTAAAATAAAAAATTAAAATAATTTCTATATATTATTTTAATTATTTTCAGAAATGTGACTAATTTAATTTTATAAATATTAAAAAATAAAATATAATTTACACATTATTTTAACTCTTTTTTAAAAATTGTGGTTCTTTTTAAATCTTACACAAATTAAAAATTAAAATAATTTATACATATTAATTTAATTTTTTTATAAATATAACTAATTTTAATTTTATAAAAATTAAAAAATTATTACACTGAAATAATTACACGTGTAAAAATATGGCTAATTTTAAATTTTTTAAAAATTAAAATAAAATAATTGAATTGAGATATTATATTCTTAATAATAATAGAGGTATAAAAAAATTTAATTAGTATTATATTTAAACTAAACACAAAATAAAAGAGATAAAATTTAAGATGTGTATATGAATAGAAGATGGTTATTTGTTGGTTAACTAACAAAAACCAACAGGTATATAAATTATAAGAAATATCAAAATCAATCCAACATAACCATTTAATCAAATTTGTTGATTTGGATGTAGTTGGATTGATTTGATTGATTGAATTCATGGATGGAACCAATCCATGAACACCCCTACTCAGAGAGATGAAATAACAGCAACCATATCAACTTTTGCATCAAACTCCATATACACATTTTTGAGATAATTGTGCTGCATCCAAAAAAACACTCTCTAAAGAGTTAAAACTTTTACAAGTTTAATGGAAATGATAAACTCATAGGAATCGATTAGACTCATAAGAAAAGAGTCTCTAACATCTTGATAACGGCAACATAAATTAAACAACTTCTATAATTATAAATATTAGCATCAATATTATATTTTAGCGTGTTTTGCATAGGAGAATTTCAATTCTCAATAGTGGTACCTCTATTAGCATGCTACTTCTATCGGCATGCTACTGGTTTCTAAAAGGGCACATCATTCCGCTCACCTAAAATTCGAAAGTTCAATAATATAATCAATCGGCATTAAATGTCTTATTATGTCAAAGTAATCAATTCCATTGAGACTAAATATTTCAAAGAATCATATAAATTTTTTCCATCAAGTTCTGATTAACATATTGCTAGAATAGTGTAAATAAGTCTTCAAATTATCATACCTAATCAGACTAAGGGGAAACTTCAAAATATCCCAACTTCTATGTGCATGGGGCAATGAAGGGAAGTATGTACTGAACTCTCATGTTTTTAACAACAAAGGTAAAAGACAAAGATATGAATAGATTTCTGTTGCAGTAGAATATTTCTAAGAAGTCTCCGCATAGAATAGAGTATTATTATTATTATTTATGCAAAATAAGCTTGAATAAAAATGGAAGTTACAAAACTAACCTAGTTATTCCGTTTGTTTATACAATGCAAGTAAACTAAACCTGATACCGGAATTGGATAATTATTACATGTTTACATATGAATATGTATCCAATTCAATGATATAAAAAAATGTCTTGTAACTTCATATTTATATTAATTTTTTACCACAAATAGATAATTTTATTTTTTCTAAACGACATAACATTCCTTCAACCAGAAGCATCCACTTAGAGCAGAGATGCTAGAACAATATATGAGGCTCAACCCATACCATTCAAATTATCAAAAGGATCGGGCTGCTCTAGCCATATTATGAGCAACTACATCATCCTGTCTATGTACCTAAGAAAGTTGGAAATTAAAGCCTTGCTTGAATGAGAATTTACAGTTATGCATGACAAACCCAGAGAGATCATCTTCCCTTAGCATGTAAGGCCTGTTGGCAGTCAATTTCAGCATCAACATCCTCCACCCCATGTTAGAGGATCTAGATTAAGCTTTCCTGAAGACCTACCGCCTCTGCCACATGCAAGGCAAGATCACCCATTACCTGACCTGAATACGTTTATTCAAGAACCATCATTATCCCTTAGCATCACACCATAGCTCGACTGCCTATCCTTAGAGAAACTGAAGTTTCCACATCACACTTTAAATGGCCCGTAGCTAGTTTCTTCCAACCCTACTTCCTAGGAGACTCTCTCCTCAATTGACTAACTCTAGAATACACCACTGCTGCATCCTACTCATTAAGAGTCCTCATGGCATCCGTAAGGATCAGCTGCGCTAACTTCCACTTCCCTTGACATAAGAAGCAATTATGGGCTGACCAAATAGCCCAAACCACCCACCAAATTTTCACCACCCAGTTTTGGTCCGAGGTGTGCATGGACGAAACAACCAACCCCCCAAAAGAGTGAGCATTCTTTGAAAAATTAATGCCTGGAAGATCCCAGTACTCCTTACTACGAGGGCATAATAAAAGCGAATGATCCAAGTCCTCTGCAGCATCGCATGTCAGGCATTTACCATCAACCTCCAGACCTCTTTGATTCAGTCTCGAGGCAGTAAGCAAGATGTTTCTACCAAATCTACACATAATTTTTTTTTTTTTAAATTTTAGGTGGCATATTTAGAGACCACATGTATCTCCACTCAGGATGGAAGTGTAGGAGAATGATTCAACCTTCAGTTACGGCTCTCCTATTCTTCTGCCAGTATCTCTACATGTTTACTTGGTTTGTTTGGTGTTTCTCTTTCCAATTCATGTAAACACGTCAAGAACGTGTGCTATTTTTTCAGTGTTTGTTTTTTTATCATTCCTCATGTAACGAGCCTATATAATAGGTACCTCTTGAATTCAATTATATGCAGAAAAAATATTATGTTTCAAGCAGAGACATTGAGTGTTATAGGTTTTTTTAATCTAATTAATCTTCTACTCTTAGAATGATTCTGCAAAATTTCTTTCAAAGTGGTATCAGAGGAAGTAGATGAGGGTTTTTTCAGGAGCCTGGTTGGTGGTTTGCTGGGCGTAGAAAAGTGAGTTTTTTATTTGTGTTCATGGGAGTAGGAGCAGTCTTGCAATTCTCCATTATGAAAAGTTAAAGTAAATCCTCAACATAATTTTTTTGTGAGATGAATATTCCTCCTTCAACTTATTTTACTTCTATTCCAAGGAAAAAATACAGCAAACCCAGGTCAGTCATTTCAAATTCCTTTTTCATATTTGATTGAAAATCATCCGACAGTGATGTGGAGGAGCTCATGTAGATCATGTCATCTACATATAGATAGACAAATAGAGAACTTTTACCCTGATTCTTCATGTAGAGAGTGGGCTCATTCTTGCTTCTCTTGAACCCATTTGATAAGAAATGGGCATTAATTCTTGAATACCAAGCTCGAGGTGCCTGCTTTAATCTGTATAGTGCCTTTCTCAGCTTGTAAACATGTTCTTCTTTTCCATGGACTGCAAAACCTTCAGGTTGATTGACATACACTTCTTCTAATTCTCCATTTAAGAAGGATGATTTCACGTCAAACTGGTACACAAGCCAACCTTGTTTCGCTGCTTGAGCAAGAAGAGTCCTCACTGTTTCAAACCTTGCAACGGGAGAAAAATCTTCTTCATAGTCCACTCCTTGCCGCTGTGAATACCTCTTGGCCACCCACCGAGCTTTATGCTTTTGTACACTCCCATTTGCATTGAACTTAGTTCTGAAAACCCACTTTACACCGATCGACTTCTTGCCTTCAGGAAATATTGTTAGCTCCCAGGTTTTGTTCCTTTCAATTGCTTCAAGTTCCTTGTGTATGGCTACAACCCATTGCTTCTTGCTTGTTGACTCCTCAAATGAAACAAGATCTGAATATACAAAGCGTGAGTAGTTTCATAGATTTCTTTGAGCGATCGTACTCATCTTGGTGGTGATTCACTAGTTGAACTCGAGCTTTGAGGGCTTGATGAAGAGCTTCCCGAAGCAATTGAACTGCTCAAAGGACTTGCAATGGAAGATTCCAACGATGCCGAGATTCCTGGAGAATTCAATTGGATTTGTGGTTGTGCCTCCATAGGTTGTTCCTCACGAGTTTCCGGGATCTCAAAGTGAATGCTTCCTTCATCATTTTCAGTCCAATTCCATCGTGCTTCTTCATCAAAAATGACATTTCTACTGATGATGATGTTTCCATTAACAGGATTGTAGAGTCTATATGCTTTACCATTAGTACAATATCCCATAAAAATACACATTGTTGACTTTTGATCAAGCTTCCCACGTTTATGCGCCTCAACAAAAACGTATGGAAGGCAACCAAAAATCCTTAAGTGACTTACCCCAGATCTTCTGCCTGTCCACACTTCATACGGTATTCGATCCGGTACTGCCTGTGCTGGTGAGATATTCAAAATGTATACTGAAGTGGTCACTACTTCCCCCCAAAATGAGTTAGTAACTCTTTAGCCTACAACATAGTTCTGGCCATCTCTACCACAGTCCTGTTCTTCCTTTCGGCCACTCCATTTTGCTCAGGAGTGTATGGTGCTGTGAGCTCTTTATGAATCCCATGTTCTTCACAGAAACTATTAAACTCCTTGGAGGTGAATTCTCCTCCTCTATCAGTCCTTAGTGTTTTGATGCATTTTCCAATTTGCTTTTCTACCAGTGCCTTAAACTTCTTGAAAGCATTGAAGACCTTCAATTTGAAGTGTAGAAAGTACACCCAGCTCATCCTGTTATAATCATTTGTGAACAACAAGAAATATCTACTTCCACCAAGTGATTCAGTTCTAATAGGACCATAAACATCAACATGTAAGAGCTCCAGATTGCTAGTGGCCCTACATGATTTACCCACAGGAAAGGGCTTCCTACTTTGTTTTCCATAAACACAAGCTTTAAATCAATAAATTCAACAACAGGCAGGCCAGACACCACATCTTTCTTATACAATAATTGCAGACCCTTCATATTTAAATGTCCATATCTATGATGCCAAATTCTAGATTCATTTTTCCTTTCCACCATTAATACCCTTTTTTCAATACTTGATATGTTAAGTGGAAACGATTTGTTCTTTATCATGTTTACCTTGAAAAGAATTTGATTAATTTGTTGATTCTTAATCATGCACTTGGAGCATTCAAACAGCATAGAGAAGCCACTGGTCACAAGCTGTCCAACACTGAGGAGATTCTGGGTTAGGTTTGGAACAAAGAAGACTTCATGTAACAACTTTGTTTCAGCTCCATTTCGGATAGCAATTGTTCCTTTGCCTTCTACTTCCATCTGCTTGTCTTCACCGAGTCTCACCTTGAGCTTGTAGTCCTCATCCAACTCCTTGAATAGTGAACGTATGTCTGTCATATGGTTAGAGCTCCACTATCTAAAAACCAGATATCACCTGAGGTTTCGTTGGGCTCAAGGTTAGCCATAAAGAGCTTGAACTCGTCTTCTTCATCATTTTCTTCTTCATCCGCTTCTTCTGCATAGTTAACCTGACTTGCTCTCTTCCAACAATTTATCTTGACATGCCTAAGACGTTTGTAGTAATGGCATTGGATAGGTTGCCTCTGCCTATCTCGTCGCCCTCGTCCTCGACTTGCACCTCTTCCTCGGCCTCTCAAATCATTTTGCCTGCTATCACCACATGTGATTCTTTCAAACATTGAGGTTTCTCCCTTTATATGAAAGGTTTTCTCTTCCTCTTGTTCTAAGCTACGATTCAATCCTTCATGAGCTAGCAATGAACCCATTAGTTCATCAAACATAAATGTTGACAAATCCTTGGATTCTTCAATTGCAACAACTACGTGATCAAATTTAGGAGTCAAGCTTCTTAATACCTTTGCCACCACAGTTGAAAGTATTGTTCCTTAAGACCTCTCATCTTGCTCACCACTGTTGAAACCCTGGAGAGGTAGTCTTGCACAAATTCTCCATGTTTCATCATTGAAGTTTCAAATTCTTACCGTAAAGACTACAACTTGACAATAATTACCTTCTTATCTCCTTGAAACTATTTCTGCAAGATTTTCCAGGCCTCCTGAGATGTTGATGCTACCATGATTCTGGAGAATATGCTCTCATGGACAGCTTGCTAGATAAAGAAGAATACTTTTGAATCCTATTTTTTGTTCACCTTCAACTGATCCTTGTCATCTGAATCAGCATATCCATTCTCCACCAAATCCCATAAGTCCTGAGACTTGAGCAGCGTTCTCATTTTTATGCTCCAAAACTCATATTTTTCTCCGGTGAAGACTGGAATCAAAGGTTGAGAAATAGCCATTGGATTTGAACTTGCCATTGATGCAAACAAAAGAAACGGATAACTCTCCCTCACATGTTTCCCTGAAAAAAAAACTCAACTTTTCTTTGCCCAGCAAAGCACGCAACCTGGCTCTGATACCACTTTGAAGGAAATTTTGCAGAATCACTCTAAGAGCAGAAGATTAATTAAACTAAAAAAATAGCAACACTCAATGTTTCTACTTTAAACACAATATTTCTTTTGCATATTATTGAATTCAAGAGGTGCCTAATATATAGGCTCGTTATATGAGGAATGATAAAAAAAAACACTGAAAAAATAGCACACGTTCTTGACGTGTTTACATGAACTAGAAAGAGAAACAACAAACAAACTAACTGAACATGTAGAGATACTGGCAGAAGGATAGGAGAGCCGTAACTGAAGGTTGAATCATTCTCCTACATCCCCCCTTAATTCAAATTTGCAGACATCGATTTTAGCCTTAAGTAATCATGCTTGCTTCGAGGAAGAGACTTGGTCAGTATATCAACAGCCTGTTCATTGGTGCTATAGTATTTTAGGATTATAATTCCTTCAGCTACAAGGTCATGAATGAAATGAGCTCTAATTTCAATATGCTTAGCTCTCCCATGACAAACTGGATTCCTTGTCATTGCTATCGCTGATTTACTATCACATCGGACCTCAATTGCTTTCTCTTACTCTTGCCCAAGGTTTGACATCATTCTTCTCAACCACACCGCCTGACACGCTGAAGAAGTTGCTGCGATATATTCAGCTTTTGAGGATAATGCGATGGATGGCTATTTTTTGGAGCTCCATGATATGGCTTCTGATCCGAGATAAAAAAATATACCCTGAAGTACTTCTATCCTCCTTACAACCTGCCCAATCACTATCCGTATAGCCAAACAAATTAGAGCTATTTTTCCCATAATCCACAATTCCAACCATATATCTCAGAATCCTTTTTGCGGCTCCAAGATGATGTCTTGAGGGAAAATGCATGAACCTTGAGACAGCTCCCGCGGAGAAGGTAATGTTTGGTCATCTATGAGTCAAATAAATCAAACCACCAACCAGGCTCCTGAAAAAACCCTCATATGCTTGTTCTGTACCATCCTTGAGTTGGAGTTTTTCTTTTGTGTTCATGGGAGTAGGAGAAGTCTTGCAATTCTCCATTCTGAAATGCTGAAGTAAATTCTCAGCATATTTTCAGTCTCCAATTTGGAGCCATATCATGGAGCTAAAAAAAACAGGCGTCCATCACATTATCATCCTCAGAAGCTGAATATATCGCATCAACTTCTTCAGCGTGTCAGGCGGTGTGGTTGAGAAGAATGTTGTTAGACCTTGGGCAAGAGCAAGAGAAAGCAACTGAGGTCCGGTGTGATAGTAAATCAATGATAGCAATGACAAGGGATCCAATTTATCATGGGAGAGCTAAGTATATTGACATTAGAGCTCATTTCATTCGTGAACTTGTAGCTGAAGGAATTATAATCCTAAAATACTGTATCACCAATGAACAGGCTACTGATATACTGACCAAGTCTCTTCCTCGAAGCAAGCATGATTACTTAAGGGCTAAAATCGATGTTTGCAAATTTGAATCAAGGGGGGGATGTAGGAGAATGATTAAACCTTTAGTTATAGCTCTCCTATCCTTCTGCCAGTATCTCTACATGTTCAGTTAGTTTGTTTATTGTTTATCTTTCCAGTTCATGTAAACACGTCAAGAACGTGTGCTATTTTTTCGGTGTTTGTTTTTTTATCATTCCTAATGTAATGAGCCTATATAATAGGCACCTCTTGAATTCAATAATATGTAGAATAAATATTGCATTTCAAGCAGAAACATTAAGTGTTGCTATTTTTTTAGTCTAATTAATCTTCTGCTCTTAGAGTGATTCTGCAAAATTTCCTTCAGGAAGGAGGCATTATGTGAATCAGAAGTTTCAATGGAAAGATAGTAGCCAAACTTCACCATATACATATTCTTCTCTTATTAAAGCCCAAGACCATTTATTTGGCTTAACTTGAAATCTAAGGGGGATCCTCATAATAGATTTAATAACTTCTCAAGTAAAAGATCTATCCCATGAAAGAAATGTTCTATTGTCTACTCTATTCTATGATAAGGTTAGATGCACAAAGGTCCTCTAAATTGCTAGAAGTAGCCATAGAGAAGTTCTCCGAGTCTTGAAACCACACCTGAACATTGCGACACCATCACCAACTCACCAATTAGAACCTTTTAACAACGTACTTCTAGAGCTTAGCAAATTCTTCCATGTGAAGCTTGTGTTGAAGATTGTTTCTAAATTAGCACATATTTACTATTAGTTTGATTTGGTCTTTGTTAGCTAATTTCTATTAACATTTTTTATTTACTATTTCTTTGTTTGCTATCGAGTCAAAAGCATGTCCAGTGTAGTGGCATTATTTTCTCACTTCTGTTACAAATATTTTTCTATTCTTTGTAATGTCTATTTAAAGGTAATGAGTTGTTATGTGTTCAAGGTGTGATCAGTTGCAGCCTCTGAATAAAATCTTCAGTTTTCAAATCCAAATTGCTAGTTTCTGTTAGCTATATTTTTGAGCTATCCAATATTGTCTCATATATTATCTAATTTCTGCATAGTAATTACTTAGATATCTAATTTTATCCTTTGTTTTATACAATCCTCAATTTCCTTTTCCCAACAAAAGTGGTATCAAAGCCTCATTCATCCAGAATACTAGGTATAAACTCATGGCATCTCACGACAATATTGTAAGTATTTCTCAACCGATAATTCCTATTTTCAAAGGTGAAAACTTTGAATTCTAGAGTATCAAGATGAGAACTCTGTTTAACTCTCAAGATCTATGGAACTTGATTAAGAAAGGATATCCTGAACCAGATGAAGAGGCCAGGTTGAAAGAAAATAAGAAGAAGGATGACAATGCGTTATTTTTCATTCAACAAGCTATGGAGGAGTCAATTTTTTTCAAAAATTATAGCATCAACTATTGCTAAATATATGCTTGGACAACCTTGTAGATGCCGTACCAAGGCTTTTTTAAGGTAATCACATACCAAGACTCTTCTAAGGTAATCATGATTAAACTTCAGTCTTTTCGTCATGATTTTGAGACCTTACAAATGAAGAGTGAAGACACAGTATAAAGATTTTCTCTTAAGAGCAGCTGCTATTGTTAATTAAATGAGGTCCTAAGGAGAAGAAATTTTAGATCAAACTGTAATGGAAAAAGTGTTAAGGAGTTTGACTTCAAAGTTTGAACATCTTGTGGCTGCCATTAAAGATCTAAAAACTTGGCTACATACTCATTTGACAAATTAATGGGATCCTTGTAATTTCATGAAGCAAGATTATACAAATTAGATAAAAAGAATGAAGACAAAGCCTTTCATGTAAAAGGTGAGACAACTGGTAGAGGACGCGAAAAAGGAGAATATCGAGGTAGTGGAGGTCATGGTAGAGGTGATAGAATTGAGTAGCATGAACAAAAAAACAAAGAACCAGAGAACTAATAGGAGTACTATTCAATGCTACTACTATAAAAAAATATGAGCATATAAAAGTAGATTACTGGAAATGAGAAAAGCAAACTAATTATGCAGAAGAAGAAGAGGAGATCCAGTTGTTTATAGCTTATTAAGACAGTAAAATAACTTATGATGATATTTTTAGATAGTGGATACTCTATTCACATAACATGAATAAATTCATTATTCGAGGAGGTTGATGAATCATACAAGATGACAGTGAGGCTCGATGATGACAAGCAAATGCAAGTTGAAGATAAAGGTACCGTAGCAATTGAAAATAGACATAGTAATGTAAAGCTCCTATATAATATCTATTTTATTCCAAGTTTAACAGAAAATCTATTGAATACAGGGCAATTCATAAGTAGTGGATATTTTATTTTATTTGATGATCAGTCTTGTGTGATTAGGGATTAAAAAATCAGATAAGATTTTTGTTAATGTTTCTATTTCAAAAGATAAGTTATTTTCTCTTGTAGTCTCTAATTGTGATAATCATGTTCTTGTTGTTAAAGAAAGCAGTGAGTCTATGTTATGGCACTTATGATATGCCTATTTATATGCTAAGGGTCTCTAGTTATAGAGTTAAAAGAAAATAATTTTCGGGTTACCTAAATTAAGTCTCTCGACTTGTGTGAATGGTGTATTTATTGGAATATTATAAAAACCTATTTCATGTGGAAAAATCTCAAAGGGAAATTGAGTGTCTTAAGCTTGTGTATGCTGACTTATATGTGATGAACGATGAAATCTATGAATAATTCAGTTGTTGTGTATTCTTCTCCGGAAAGGAGGTTATATATAGATATATTTACAACACAAAATCAGGAGAGAAAAAGAAAGCAATCCTATTCTAAGAAAACAAGATAAGTCTATACAGGAAATAATATATATCAGATCTGTTAATTGTGTAAATCCCTAAGATTACATAATTTACTCCTAATTAGACAGTTCATTCCAACACTCCCCCTCAAGTTGGAGCATGGATATCTGTCATACCCAACTTGTCAACCATATAATAGAATATCCTCCCAGACATTGCTTTTGTGAGTATATTAGCTAACTGGTCTTCTGACATAACAAACGGAAACTGTATAATCTTCTGGTCTAGCTTTTCCTTGATGAAATGTCGATCAACTTCAACATGTTTGGTGCGATCGTGTTGTACGGGATTTTGTGCAATCTTAATTGCAGCCTTGTTCTCGCAGTAAAGTTTCATTGAGCTTGCATTGTCTATTCCCAATTCTTTTAGAATGCTCTTAATGCATAATAGCTCGCATAAACCATATGCTATACCTCTGAATTCAGTCTCTGCACTTGACCGCACCACAACTTTTTGTTTTTTACTTCTCCATGTAACCATATTCCCTTCCAAGAAGGTAAAATAACCCGAAGTAGATCGCCTTGTTGATTGATCGCCTGCCCAATCAGCATCCGTGTATCCTTCAATGTCTGATGTACCATTCTTTGAGAATAATAGTCCCTTGCCTGGAGCCCCTTCAAGTATCTCAAGATCTGGTATACTACATCCATGTGTTCTTAACTTGGTTTATGCATGAATTGACTTATAACACTTACAACATATGCTATGTTTGGCCTCGTGTGATTCAAATAGATCAATCTCCCAACTAATCGTTGATAGCGTCCCACATCTGTTGGAATTTATTCTGTAAACAAACCGAGTTTATGGTTCACCTCTATCGGAGTTTCTATTGGTTTGCAGGCAAGCATTTCAGTTTCAGTCAACAAATCCAGAATATACTCCATTGTGAAAGGAAAATCCTTCATTCTGATCTTGCTATTTCAATACCTAAGAAATATTTAAATTGCCCAAGATCCTTCATTTCAAATTCAACAGCCAAATAGTCCTGCAATAACTTCATTTCACAAGGATCATCTCCTATTAAGACCATATCATCGATATACAATTAAAGCTGTTATCTTCCCTTCTTTGTGTTTGATAAATAAAGTATGGTCTGAATTACTCTGTTTATAACCAAATGCCTTCATCGCTGAAGTGAACCTCCCAAACCAAGCTCTAGGTGATTGTTTAAGCCCATACAATGATTTCTTCAGCTTACAAAATTCATTTATGTTTGAAGTACTCTGTTTAACTCCCGGTGGGACCTCCATATAGACTTACTCCTCCAAATCTCCATTAAGAAAAGTATTTTTAACATCAAATTGATTCAAAGGCCAACCTCGATTTGCTACTACAGAAATAAGTGTACAAATTATGTTGAGCTTGGCCACCGGTGCAAAAGTCTCCTGATAATCTACTCCATACTTTTGTGTATATCCTTTTGCAACCAACCTCGTCTTATATCTATTAATGCTTCCATCTGCTTTAAGTTTCAAAGTGTATACCCATCTACATCCAACTGTCTTCTTTCCTTCAGGTAGAGGAACAAGTTCCCATGTAGAATTCTTTTGTAGGGCCTCTAACTCTTCGTTCATTGCTTTTGTCCATTTTGGATCTGCTAAGGCATCCTGCATACTACTAGGAATAGATACTTTGGATAATTAATTAATAGTAAGTGTATACGACTTGTACAATCTATGAGTAGAAAGATAATTACTAATTGGATACTTGACATTGGCTCCAAGGTCAGGTTGATACTGTTTCCTTGTCATAAGAGTTACTTGTTTCATTACACTCATCAAGTATAGGACTCAGGTTTATTTGAGTAGAAATGTTGGTGTCCAAGACATTCTGAGTTAATTCTTTGGTCGATGTGTTAGTGTATTTTCCCTAGGCCATTATCTTGGACCTTTTTTATGTCGTTTTGGTTATTAATAAAAGAGGTTTTTATTATCATTATTTGTTTGCATGTTACATAATAATGATTATCATCCCTGGTTACTTATTATTATGTTGATAATAATAAAATATAGCTAGTATGATTATTGATTGATAATCATGAAATGATTATGTATATGTTGATATAATTCAATAATCATAGATACTTGTTAGAGAAAAAATTATTGGATGGACCTGCATTGAGATCACTACATGGGTTATTGTCATAAGTGAATCTCAAAATAGTTATGTCTTAATCCTTTGACTTGAGATTGTCATAGTTTCCAACATAAGGACTATTATGTTTTGACATAACCAAACATTGTCTTTAATCGGACAGTCATAAAGGTTATGATTGAGCATAATAGAAATTATGTAGAGGATATTGAACAATCAAGATAGGATTTGTCCCTCTCTTTGAGAGAGATATCTTTTGGGCCCCTCGATAAGTGAGACTGAGAAATGCATGGCCGTACTCAAATGAATTGATAGTGTGATTAATATCATTTGAATTTATCAGTCTACTTAGAGATCGAGAAATCATAAGTTTAAACATTATAAGTTTGACATTGACCATGGCTTATGTTCAAACTAGATATCGTGTGACAAAGGGATTAATACATGTTCTATTTATTAGGCTTTATCGGACTATTGATCTTCATATTAGTTGGGTAGTCATAATGTCTTGCTAGAGGCCACTTATGACTTATGGGCCTTATGGGACTGGGCCTATTGCCAATTAATGTGAGCCTATTGGGTCACACACAAAAAAACGTTGTTGATGTGCTATGACATATTAATGGGCTAAAAGTCCAAAGCCCATTAATATAATTAATAATAATAAAGTGTTATTATTATTAATATTAATTAATATAAGATAATAATATTTAAAAGATCTGCAGTCTATCTGTAACTGTTACAGATAAATGACTCTATCACATAAGATATTTGAATATCTGCGAGATTGTGATAGTGGGTTTTGAACACAACTCTTTGGGAAAATAAAAGACTGAAACATATAAATACTCCTACGAATTTAGGAGTGATGAAACTTTTTAGAAAATTCAGTCTAACAGTTGCAGATTGTGGAGCACATAATCTATCCATCCTTGAGAGAGCTAGCACTCTAGAAGGATAGAAGACGTTCGTGTGGATACCATTGAGGGTGTTCGTTTGAAAAGGCAGCACCATCAGTCCAGCATTATATCTTCTCGATGAGATTAACAGGTTAGTCTCATATCCTTCTTTTGAAATAAACGAAGCACTCAGATTTTGGGAAAGGAAATCAGAGATTTTTATTTTTTCGCTGCGCAATTTGGGTTGCAATAATCTCGGGATTTCCCAATAGTGGTATCAGAGCCAGGTTGTGCTTTTCGTTTAAGTTAATTATGCCATGATTGATATTATATATGCGATATATGTTTATTAGAATGGCATGATAATTATGGATAAATGATCAAATCATTTAGGTAATTTTTGTTAGAAAAAAAAATTAAATTAAAAAAAATTAATTAAATAAAAAGGATTTTCCTGAAAATCGTGGATGTAACAGCCTGCAAATCGGACCGCTACCGGCGCTAGGATCCAGATCGGCTTAAGGCCGCCGGGACCCGTAGCAAGCCTAACACACAACCTGTGAACCTGTGTAATCCCATACATGATCAACAACATACATAAAAATTAAAACTTTTCTTTTCATTCATGAACCAAACTCAACCTGTGCATGCATTAACGTAGACATTAACATTAACCCCACCATGGAGTCCTCATCAATGCTCCAATGGGGTACCATAATCATGCATTAAGTTTGGTAAAACATAAACATCAATAAAAGATCATGTATTCATAAAGAGATTACACAGCTAGGGTCAAGCACACTTCTAAACCTCAATACCGTCATTACATTACATAACTCAACATTACATTACAACATCCATTATGTCCACTACTAGCTATTACATAACCAAAACTTTACTCTATCCGACCTCCTGCTCTATCCTGTACCTGCAAACCTAGGGGTTAAGGGAACGGGGTGAGCTAAAAAGCCCAGTGAGCAGAACCATAAAATATTTTAATTATTCATGCTTTCATGGAATGCATCATAACACAGACATTTCACATCAAGGACAGACTTGTCACCAATAACTCTCATTTCCATAAACAATCATGCATTTGCTCGGACGCGTGGCATGGGCAGCCCTGGACTTCATAGGTTACATACTGAGAGCTAGTGGGTCATCCAACATCCATCCACATCAACAGTAAAAATGCAATGCATCATATTCGTGATTACTAATACAATACAACCTACATAAACATGGCATTTATGATGCATGGATCATGTTAAACATTTTATTAAATTTAAAACATAGTTCTGTTCTACTCACCTCTAGCTGATGTTCTAGGGACTCTGAAGCAGCTAGCACTGCTGACCTCCTCGGTTCTTCGGATCCGAACCTACACAGGTGGACTCAGATGAGGGACCAAACATACATAAACATAACTCTAAAACATCCCCCAAAAACCTCTTAAAACACCTCAAAACGATCATAGAAAACATGCAAGAAGTGGCTGGACAGGGCACTTTTGGCGGCAAGTTCGGCGGCCGAAAGTCCCTCCAGAGCCGAAAGTCAGGCAGGTTCGGCGGCACCTTCGGCGGCCGAAACTCCCAGACAGAGACGAAACTCATGCATGTTCGGCGGCACTTTCGGCGGCCGAAACTGCCCTCTAGAGACGAAAGTCCTCTTTCGGGGGCAGGCTTTGGCAGCCGAAGGCTGCCTCCACAAGCGGGTTCGGTGGCTGAAAGTCCATTCGGCAGCCGAACCTGAGTTTCTCCAAAGTGGCAGAAACTCAACTCCAACATGCACAAACGCCTCCCAAACCTTTCAAACATGCATAAACCTGATCTACAACATGCATACTCAAGCAAACAAGCTCCTAGGGGCTTCAAACTATCTTAAACCCCAACTACAACACATCAAGCAACCACAAACATCATACATTGCTCAAAAACTTAACATAACCCCTAAAACCAACCAAAACCTAAACATGCATTTCTACCCCATAGATCAACTTAAAACTTGTTTAAAATATACAGTGAGCTCAAGATTGGCCCTTACCTCTTGAAGATCGAGAGGAAAACGACCCTAGCTCGGAGATGGGAGAGATTGAGTTTCTTGAACTTCAAAAGCTCCAAAACTTGCTTTATACTCGAAAATCTTCAAAACAAAGTGAAAACTTGTGAAAATCTTGAAAGATCTGAAGGAAGAACTCAAAAATTGGTGAGGAACGGCGGAGAGCTCACCTTGGCCGAAAATGGGGAGAAAAGCTCGCCCATTTCGGCTAAGGGACCCCTTTATAGGTGGCTAGCCAGGCCACATTCGGGAGCCGAACGTGCCCCCGCATGCATGCCATGTTCGGCGGCCGAACATAAGGTTCGGCGGCCGAACCTGGACTTCCCTCACTCATGGTTTCGGGGGCCTAAGGCACACCCGAAGCGCATGCACGTTCGGCGGCTGAACTTGAGCTTCGGCGGCCGAACCTGGGTCTTCCTCCAAGATTATTTTCATGCAAAAACTCATTTCTTACTGGATTAAAACCATAAAATACATTAAAACATTTTATGAAAACATGACTTTACCCTTCTAGAGGTTTCCGACATCCGAGATCCCACCGGACGGTAGGGATTCCGATACCGGAGTCTAGCCGGGTATTACATTCTTCCCCCCTTAAGAACATTCGTCCCCGAATGTTCACCAACAAACATGGCATGGCATAAAACATAAACATACATAGCATGCAACATACACATTGACATAAAACACATAACACTTACATCAAAAGAGATGAGGATATTGCTGTTGCATGGACTCCCGTGTCTCCCAGGTACACTCCTCAATGTTGTGGTGATTCCAAAGGACTTTCACCATCGGGATTTCCTTGTTTCTCAACTTTCTGATCTGGGTGTCTAAGATCCGTACTGGCTGTTCAACATAGGTGAGATCTTCTTGGATCTCTATATCAGGCTCACTAAGAACCTTGCTCGGATTTGACACGAACTTTCTCAACATGGAAACATGGAAAACCGGATGGATTCTCTCCATTGAAGCAGGCAAGTCCAGCTTGTACGATACATTCCCAATCTTTTGCAAGACTTCAAAGGGTCCGATATACCGTGGAGCCAGCTTACCTTTCTTCCCGAACCGAATCACCCCTTTCATTGGAGACACCTTGATCAATACCAAATCCCCCTCCTAAAACTCTACTTGTCTTCTACGGATGTCTGCATAACTCTTTTGCCTGCTTGCAGCAGTCTTGATCCTTTCTCTGATTATGGGCACCACCCTGCTGGTGATCTCTACTAGCTCAGGCCCTGCCAAGGCCTTTTCCCCAACTTCTTCCCAGCATACAGGTGACCTGCACTTCCTTCCATACAAAGCTTCATATGGGGCCATCCCTATGCTAGCATGATGGCTGTTATTGTAGGCAAACTCCACCAAGGGTAGATGCTGCCTCCAAGAACCGCCAAAGTCCAGCACACACATTCTGAGCATATCCTCTATTGTCTGGATGGTTCTCTCTGACTGTCCGTCCGTTTGTGGATGGAAAGCAGTGCTAAAATCCAACCTGGTACCCATAGCGTTCTGCAGACTCCACCAAAACCTGGAGGTGATCTGGAGCCCTCTATCAGATACTATTGAAACAGGAACCCTATGCAGCCTGACAATCTCATCTACATACACCTGCGCCATCTTGTCCACAGAGTAGTTGCTCCTGACTGGGATGAAGTGAGCAGATTTGGTGAGTCTGTCCACGATCACCCATATGGAGTCTAATCTGTTGGACGTCGCCGGTAACCCCACCACGAAGTCCATAGCTATATTCTCCCATTTCCACTCTGGAATAGGTAGTGGGTTAAGCATTCCAGCCGGCTTCTGATGTTCCAGCTTCACCCTCTGACACACTTCGCAGGCTGACACGAACTGTGCCACTTCTCTCTTCATAGCTGGCCACCAATAGACCTTCTTCAGATCTTGATACATCTTGGTGGCTCCAGGGTGAACGCTGTATCTGGCATTATGAGCTTCTCTCATAATGTCTCCTTTTAGCCCTATGTCATCTGGTACACATAGTCGGCTCCCACAGCGGAGGATCCCCTTGCTGTCAAATCTGTACTCACTATCTTTGCCTGACTGAACAGTCCTCGCAATCTTCACTAACTCTGGGTCCTCATGCTGTTTCTAAGCCACCTGCTCCAGAAACACGGGTGCCACTCTCATCTGAGCAATCAAAGCACCTGTACCAGACAACTCAACCTGTAGACCTTCATTCATGAGCTCGAAGAACTCCCTCACTACTGGCCTCCTCTCTACTGAAATATGGGACAAACTGCCAAGTGATTTCCGGCTTAAGGCGTCCGCCACAACATTCGCCTTACCCGGATGGTACTGAATCTTGCAATCGTAATCACTGAGCAGTTCTACCCATCTTCTCTGCCTCAAATTTAAATCTCTCTGACTCAGGATGTACTGCAGGCTCTTATGATCTGTGAAGATCTCGCATTTAACCCCATAGAGGTAGTGCCTCCACATCTTGAGTGCAAAGATTACTGCTGCCATCTCTAGGTCATGTGTAGGGTAATTCAACTCGTGCTTCTTTAGCTGCCTAGAAGCATAAGCGATCACCCTTTCATTCTGCATTAGCACACAACCCAGTCCCACGCGGGACGCATCACAGTAAACCGAGAAGTCTTCATTACTAGATGGCAGAGCTAACACTGGTGCTGAAGTCAACCTCTTCTTGAGCTCCTCAAAGCTTTCTTCGCACTGGTCGGTCCACACAAACCTCTGGTTCTTCTTAGTCAGTCTGGTCATGGGAGCTGCAACTCTAGAGAAGTCCTGAACGAACCTCCTGTAGTAACCTGCTAAACCCAAGAAGCTCTTGATCTCTGTCACTGTAGTGGGTCTAGGCCAGTTTGCTACAGCTTCCACTTTCTTGGGGTCTACCTTGATTCCATTTTCTGACACCACATGCCCCAAGAATGAAATGCTCCTCAGCCAGAACTCACATTTGGAGAACTTGGCATACAAGCCATGTTCCCTCAAGGTCTGCAAAACCAACCTCAGATGATGGGCATGCTCTTCTGCATTCCTGGAATACACTAAGATATCATCTATGAAGACAATAACAAAGTGATCCAGGTACTGGCTAAATACTCTGTTCATGAGATCCATGAATACTGCAGGGGCGTTGGTCAACCCGAACGGCATTACAAGGAACTCATAATGCCCATATCTGGTCCTGAAGGCTGTCTTCGGCACATCCTCTTCCCTTATCCTCAGCTGATGGTACCCTGATCTCAGATCTATCTTGGAGAAACAACCCGCTCCTGCTAGCTGGTCGAATAGATCGTCAATCCTTGGCAATGGGTACTTATTCTTGGTAGTGACTTTGTTCAACTGCCTATAGTCGATACAAAGTCTGAGGGATCCAATCTTCTTTTTCACAAATAGCACTGGAGCACCCCAAGGTGAGGTACTCGGTCGGATGAAGCCTCTATCTACCAACTCTTGCAACTGCTCCTTAAGCTCTTTCCATTCTGCTGGTGCCATCCTGTAGGGAGGGATAGAGATCGGTCTAGTTACAGGCATCAACTCAATTTCAAACTCTATCTCCCTAGCAGGTGGTAAATTTGGCAGCTCGTCTGGGAAGACATCTAAGAATTCTCTGACTACTAGCACTGAGGCGGGCTCCCTGACCTGACTATCGATCTCTCTCACATGTGCTAGAAAACCCTGACAACCCCTCCTGAGCAGCCTACGAGCCTGTAGGGCTGATATCAAACCTCTAGGTGTACTCCCCCTGTCTCCTCTGAAGACAACCTCTGACCCACCCTGACATCTGAACTTGACTACCTTGTCTCTGCAATCCAAGGTAGCACCATGGGTAGATAGCCAATCCATCCCTAGAATGACGTCAAAATCTGTCAAATCTAAAACCACAAGGTCGGCTGAAAGGCATCTTCCCTCTATAAAAACTGGACTATACTGGCAGACTGACTCTGCCACTGACGGGTCACACTTGGGTCCACTGACCCAGAGGGGACACTCTAACCCAGAGACCATCAAACCCAACCTCTCTACTGCTCTCGGAGCCACAAAAGAATGAGATGCTCCAGGGTCCATTAATGCATACACATCAGAACAGCCAATGATGAGATTACCTGCCACCACGGTGTTAGATGTGTTCGCCTCCTGCTGTGTCATGGTGAAGATCCGTGCTGGAGCTGATGGACCTTCACCCCGGGAACCTGAAGAAGATGCTGCTCCTCTCCCTCTGCCTCTGCCACTTGCCTGAGTCATGGCTGGAGCTACTGGTTGGGCTGCACTACCAGAACCCGTCTGTTGAGACTGTGCCCCTGAAACTGCTCTAGGACACTCCCGAGCCATGTGTCCCTCTTGTCCACATCTGAAGCATGTGTTCGTCCCAGCCCGGTAGATTCCTTTGTGTGGTCTACCACACTTCATACAGACATGTCCGCCCGAACCAGAACTTGAGCCACCTCCCATTCCCAGACTAGATTTTATCTTGTTCCAGAACTTGCTCTTTTTGGACTTGGATCTGTCCCACTTTGCACTGCTTGGTGTCTTAGAAGCTGAAGACTGATCCACTGACTGTTTAACCCTTCCTTCTATGATTGCGTTAGCCTCCATTTTCCGGGCCATATCCACTATGGCATGGAAGCTCTCCCTTTCTGCTGACTGAATTAAAAAGGAATACCTGGAGTCAAGCTTCATGATATACCTCCTTGCCTTCTTCTGATCTGTGTCTAAGGTTTGCCCTGCAAACGGCAGCAGCTCTAAAAACTTGTCTGTGAGCTCCTCCACACTCATTCCATCGGTTTGCCTCAACTGTTCAAACTCAATCATTTTCAATTCCCTGGAGCTATCAGGGAAAGCCCATCCAGCAAACTCGTTTGCAAACTCCTCCCAGGTCATGCTGTCCACCCTCGGGTTCACATAATTTTTGAACCACTCACGGGCCTTCTTGCATTTGAGGGTGAACCTAGCCATCTGAATGGCTCTGCTATCATCAGCTCCTATCTCATCTGTAATCATTTTGACCCTTCTGAGGTACTCGAACGGGTCATCCCCTTTGTCATACTGAGGAGCACCAAGCTTCATGTAGTCGGTCATCTTCACCTTGCTCCCTCCAGATGAGCTAGGTTTAGGTATGTGGGTTTCTGGAACTGTGGGTTCTGCTGGGGGTGGAGGAGGTACAGCATTCCCTGAGGTAGGGTCTGCTGGATTTGGATGGTAGGGAGGGGGTGGATACATAGGGTACTGTGAGTATGGTGGGTAGTAAGGTGGGTATGGCATCTGAGAGTGATAAGGGTTATAGCTGGGGTAATCCGATGTACCTCCCATCGAATAACCGGGGTTTTGAGAAAAGGGTAGGTAGTAAGGTGGCTGAACAAATCCCGAGGCCTGAGTGCCTCCTTGGGACTCGCCCATTCCTTCTTCCGACATACTTACTCCGAGACTGCCATCCCTCCTCTGGTCCACATCCATCTGATCCTCCATATCCTCTGACATCTCACCTTGAACTGTTCCCCTCACTGATCTACTTCTGCTCATATCCAAAGACCTTCTAGGGTCTCTTACTGCTCTTTCCCTGCTAGACCTGCTAGACATTGCCCTTGGCAATGCAGGGGGACGGGCACTCATGCCCTCATCCTCAGGTGGTACTCCAGTCAATCGTGCAGATCGACGAGTTCCCCTCATCCTGTTTTTTGAAAAACAGTACACCTCACATACACATTAGCATCATATGGTTCATGTGAGAACACATGAACCCGCATCACATACATAGCATACATAATATATCATAAATGCTCATGCATATAATCATGGCATTTCACATCATCATCAAAAGACAGGACTACTCCTCCTATCCTAGTGGACATGATCTTTCCTATTGTGCTTGACCTTCTATAACATCTATGAGCCCGACACACTATAGGTCCGACCATATGAACCTAGGGCTCTGATACCAATCTGTAACAGCCTGCAAATCAGACCGCTACCGGCGCTAGGATCCAGATCGGCTTAAGGTCGCCGGGACCCGTAGCAAGCCTAACACACAACCTGTGAACCTGTGTAATCCCATACATGATCAACAACATACATAAAAATTAAAACTTTTCTTTTCATTCATGAACCAAACTCAACCTGTGCATGCATTAACGTAGACATTAACATTAACCCCACCATGGAGTCCTCATCAATGCTCCAATGGGGTACCATAATCATGCATTAAGTTTGGTAAAACATAAACATCAATAAAAGATCATGTATTCATAAAGAGATTACACAGTTAGGGTCAAGCACACTTCTAAACCTCAACACCGTCATTACATTACATAACTCAACATTACATTACAACATCCATCATGTCCACTACTAGCTATTACATAACCAAAACTTTACTCTATCCGACCTCCTGCTCTATCCTGTACCTGCAAACCTGGGGGTTAAGGGAACGGGGTGAGCTAAAAAGCCCAGTGAGCAGAACCATAAAACATTTTAATTATTCATGCTTTCATGGAATGCATCATAACACAGACATTTCACATCAAGGACGGACTTGTCACCAATAACTCTCATTTCCATAAACAATCATGCATTTGCTCGGACGCGTGGCATGGGCAGCCCGGGACTTCATATCATGATGCCAGGACGCGTGGCATGGGCAGCCCTGGACTTCATAGGTTACATACTGAGAGCTAGTGGGTCATCCAACATCCATCCACATCAACAGTAAAAATGCAATGCATCATATTCGTGATTACTAATACAATAGAACCTACATAAACATGGCATTTATGATGCATGGATCATGTTAAACATTTTATTAAATTTAAAACATAGTTCTGTTCTACTCACCTCTGGCTGATGTTCTAGGGACTCTGAAGCAGCTAGCACTGCTGACCTCCTCGGTTCCTCGGGTCCAAACCTACACAAGTGGACTCAGATGAGGGACCAAACATACATAAACATAACTCTAAAACATCCCCCAAAAACCCCCTAAAACACCTTAAAACGATCCTAGGATCCTAGAAAACATGCAAGAAGTGGCTGGACAGGGCACTTTCGACGGCAGGTTCGGCGGTCGAAAGTCCCTCCAGAGCCGAAAGTCAGACAGGTTCGGCGACACCTTCGGCGGCCGAAACTCCCAGACAGAGACGAAACTCATGCATGTTCGGCGGCACTTTCGGCGGCCGAAACTGCCCTCCAGAGACGAAAGTCCTCTTTCGGGGGCAGGCTTCGGCAGCCGAAGGCTGCCTCCACAAGGGGGTTCGGCGGCCGAAAGTCCATTCGGCGGCCGAACCTGAGTTTCTCCAAAGTGGCAGAAACTCAACTCCAACATGCACAAACGCCTCCCAAACCTTTCAAACATGCATAAACCTGATCTACAACATGCATACTCAAGCAAACAAGCTCCTAGGGGCTTCAAACTATCTTAAACCCCAACTACAACACATCAAGCAACCACAAACATCATACATTGCTCAAAAACTTAACATAACCCATAAAACCAACCAAAACCTAAACATGCATTTCTACCCCATAGATCAACTTAAAACTTGTTTAAAATATACAGTGAGCTCAAGATCGGCCCTTACCTCTTGGAGATCGAGAGGAAAACGACCCTAGCTCGGAGATGGGAGAGATTGAGTTTCTTGAACTTCAAAAGCTCCAAAACTTGCTTTATACTCGAAAATCTTCAAAATAAAGTGAAAACTTGTGAAAATTTTGAAAGATCTGAAGGAAGAACTCAAAAATTGGTGAGGGACGACGGAGAGCTCACCTTGGCCGAAAATGGGGAGAAAAGCTCGCCCATTTCGGCTAAGGGACCCCTTTATAGGTGGCTGGCCAGGCCACATTCGGGAGCCGAACGTGCCCCCGCATGCATGCCATGTTCGGCGGCCAAACATAAGGTTCGGCGGCCGAACCTGGACTTCCCTCACTCATGGTTTCGGGAGCCTAAGGCACACCCGAAGCGCATGCACGTTCGGCGGCCGAACCTGGGTCTTCCTCCAATATTATTTTCATGCAAAAACTCATTTTGTACTTGATTAAAACCATAAAATACATTAAAACATTTTATGAAAACATGACTTTACCCTTCTAGAGGTTTCCGACATCCGAGATCCCACCGGACGGTAGGGATTCCAATACCGGAGTCTAGCCGGGTATTACAGTGGAAGATGATCTGCAGCTCTTGGAACATCTGGCGACAGCCTGATGATGTCCGACGATGGGCTTTGTGTCCCTATGGCCAACGACGCACGCATGCCGTGCGCAGCTACAACATCTGTGGCTGTTGAAATCGTCATCGGGCATCTCGATCTGCTCGACGATCTTATCATTGTCCATTGTAGGAACCGCCGATGGCTGAAGCATGGCGACGAGCGGGGAATGAGAAGGCCGAGAAAGTCTTGGTTCAAGATCCCCTCACGAGTCGACGGCCATCGTCGAGGCATGTTGCCGCCTTGCGCACTTGCTACGTGATGGCGGACGAAGCCTCGCATGGTGTGGCTGCCATGCGTAGGCCCGTGGAGTATCCGGCGGGCTACTGGTTTCTTGGTGGCGGCTAGGGCTTCTTCCTGAGGAAGAAGATGATGCCCTAATTACAATTCTGCCCCTGGAAATTTAAAATAAAAAAATAAAAAAATAAAAAAAATTAATGAGAAAATAAATTTTAAATTATTTTCTTTTAGTCTTTAAATCAGATTTAAATGACTATGTAAAATAGTTTTATTATTTTGTCATATATTAGTATGAGATACTATGCATGATAGTCCATATATATGTATGCATATAGGATGTTATAATATATATATGCAAGACAAAATAATTAAAATTGAAAGTTGAACCCTCAC
Source organism: Manihot esculenta (assembly GCF_001659605.2). NCBI lineage: Eukaryota > Viridiplantae > Streptophyta > Magnoliopsida > Malpighiales > Euphorbiaceae > Manihot > Manihot esculenta. The sequence continues at coordinate 15,266,318 of NC_035168.2, forward strand.
TCTAAAATTTTAAGTTTTAATGCCACCCATATATTAAATACCTATCAAGACTAAGATCACCAAAATGCAGGTTTTGCCAAAGCAAAGTGCTTAGGTTATCTTAGTAAGATAGGATGAGTAATAGTTACTCATTTATTTAATTTTGGTTGGGCTTAATTAGGCTATCAAAATGGTTTTGGGCCTAAGGCATTAGATGGGGTATAACATGCATTTGACATATGATGTCAATACCTCATAATCTAAAAGTTACATTAGATGTAATTGGTAAGGAGTTACCTACCTAAATAACTTAATTCTAAGCGTCATGCCAAAGCTGACTTAGAATTAGGTGAAATATGGATCTTAGCCCACTAAAATATTATTATTCTTCTTGAAGGTTATATTTTAGTGGGAGATTATTATCACCTCAATATTAATTTACTAAATTAATTGTATTTGCATATTTTGTAGATCATTATGGCTACTAATAACAATTCAACTTTATCACTGCGATCCATCCTTGAGAAGGATAAACTGAAAGAAAATGGGACTAATTTTGTTGACTGGTTTAGAAACTTCAGAATTGTTCTCAAGCAAGAGAAAAAGTCCTACGTGCTTGATGAAGCTGTCCCTAAACCACCTCCTGCTAATGCTACTAATGCTATTAAGAACAAGCATAAGAAGCATATGGATGATTCTAATGACATTGGATGTCTTATGTTGGCAACTATGTGCCCAGAATTTCGAAAGGATCTGGAGCACCTTGAGGCTTATGAGATGAGTGTCCGTCTCAAACAAGCTTTCCAATAGCAAGCTAGGCAGGATAGGTATGAAACTACTATTGCATTGCATGATTGCAAAATGGCTGAAGGTGAATCAGTTAGTGCTCATGTTTTGAAGATGAAAGGCTACATTGATCACCTTGCTAGGCTTGGCTACCCTCTGAGTTTAGAACTCTCCACGGATTTGATCCTATATTCTTTACCTGGCAGTTTTTCTCAGTTTTTCATGAACTATAACATGAACAATATGGAGAAATCCATTCCTGAGCTGCATGGGATGCTAAAGACAGCTGAGGTAAATGTCAAGAGAAGGCCTACCCAAATTTTGAATTTCAATAAGGGTAAGCCCATGAAAAATAAGGGGAAGCCCAAGTCTAGAAGTGGTAATGGGCCTAAGGAACGAGGCAAGCCGAAATGGCAACCCAAGGCAAAATTTCCTAAGGAAATAGTTCCTAAGGAAGGAATTTGCTTCCATTGCAAGGAACCAGGGCATTGGAAGAGAAATTGCAAACTCTATTTGGATGAGTGCAAGAAGAAGAAGAGTAGTGAGACTACGAATTCAGGTATTGGATACCGGATGTGGTTCTCACATTTGTATAAATGTGCAGGATCTCAAAAGGAGTAGAAGACTGAAAAAGGGAGATGTGGACCTACGTGTAGGCAATGGAGCAAGAGTTGCTGCCTTAGCTGTAGGGACTTATGAACTTGTTTTGCCCAATGGGCTTTTGTTAGTTTTTAACAATTGCTTTTATGTTCCTACTTTGAGTAGGAATATTATTTCAGTTTCTGTTTTGAACGATGAAAGTTTTTCATCTCTTATTAAGAATAAGAAATGCTCCATTAATAAAGATGGTTTGCTTTATTGTATTGCAAATTCATATGATGGCCTTTATGTCCTTAATCTAGATGATACTAGAGACAATAATATTTATAACATAACTTCTAAGAAAACTAAGCCAAATGAGTTAAACCCAACATATTTATGGCACTGTCATCTTAGTCATATAAATGAGAATCGCATATCTATGCTCCATAAAGATGGTTTATTAGATTCATTTTATTTTAAATCATTTGAAAATTGTGAATCTTGTTTGCTTGGTAAGATGACAAAGGACCCTTTTATTGGACAAGGTTAAAGGGCTTCAGACTTATTAGGCTTAATACATACAGATGTATGTGGCCTACTAAGCATTAGTGCCAGGAGAGGTTATCAGTACTTCATTACATTCACTGATGATTTCAGTAGGTATGGCTATGTCTACCTAATGAAACATAAGCATGAATATTTTGAAATGTTTAGAACTTTTCAAAATGAAGTACAAAATCAACTTGGTAGAACTATTAAAATGCTTCGATCTAATCGAGGTGGTGAATATTTGAGCCAAAAGTTTGATGAACATCTTAGAAATTGTGGAATTGTTTCACAATTGACTCCTCTAGGAACTCCACAATGCAATGGTGTTTCTAAAAGGAGAAATCGAATTTTATTAGATATGGTTCGATCTATGATGAGTCAAACAAATCTCCTTTTATCATTTTGGGGTTATGCCTTGGAAACAGCTGCATTCATTTTAAACCGAGTACCATCGAAAGCGGTTGAAAAGACACCATATGAGTTATGGACTGGCAATGTAACGACCCAAAAATCGAACCGCTACCGGCGCTAGGATCCAGATCGGCTTAAGGCCGCCGGGACTCGTAGCAAGCCTAACATACATCCTGTATAACTGTTTAATCCCATACATGATCAACAATTACATAAAATTTTAAAACTTTCTCTTCGTTCATTCATTCACTCATTCATTCATTCTTTCATTCATTCATTCCTTCACCAAGCTTAACCTGTGCATGCACAAATCATAACATAAAACCCCTCACTGGAGTCCTCATCAAATACTCCAATGGGGTAACATAACATACATTAAGCTTGGTTTACAAAAATCATCATTTAACATTTAAGATCATGTACCACAAGGGGATTAACAATCATACTATGGTCAAGCACAACTCTAAACTTCCATAAGCAACATTACATTACATTTCTATACTATACTTTTACATTACATCATATTCATGTCCACATCTATCCATTACATAAAACATGACTCTACTCCTGCTGACCTCCTAGTCTACCCTGTACCTGCAAACCTGAGGGTTAAGGGAGAGGGGTGAGCTATAAAGACCAGTGAGCAGAATAAATAAACATTCAATTTAAATTTCATGCTTTCATGAAGTGCAACACATCACAAACAAATCACATCAAGGATGGACTTGTCACCAATAGTCCTCTACATAATCCAATCGTGCCAGGGGCATAGAATAGGCCTCACTGGTCTTTTTCTTAACATAACATAACATAGCATAACATTCCATAGTGCCAGGGGCGTAGAATGGGCCTCACTGGTCTTTCTCTTAACATAGTGCCAGGGGCGTAGAATGGGCCTCACTGGCTATCCATACCGTATCATCATCATACCATAACATACGAGGACTAAAGGGTCATTCAACATCCATCCACATCATCATCAAGTTATGCAATGCAACATATTCGTGAATTCTAATGCAAACAACCTAGTATATCTCATGGCATACGTGATGCATGTATCATGCTCAAAATTTATTTATTTGCTTTGAAACATAAAGAGTTATTCCACTCACCTCTGGCTGAAGCTCTAATGACTCTAAAGCAGCTATCTCACTGCTGAGGTCCTCGGTTCCTCGGGTCCGAACCTACACAGGTGGACTCAAATGAGGGACCAAACATCCATGAACATGACTCTAAAATACTCCCTAAAAATCCCCCTAAAACACCTTAAAACAATCACATAAATCATGCAAAGGAAGGCTGAACAGGGCACTTTCGGCGGCAGGTTTGGCGGTCGAAAGTCCTTCCAGAGCTGAAAGTCATGCACCTTCAGCGGTACTTTCGGCGGCCGAAGGTTCCCTCCAGAGACGAAACTCATGCATGTTTGGCGGCACCTTCAGCGGCCGAAACTCCCTTCCAGAGCCGAAAGTCCTCTTTCGGAGGCAGGGTTCGGCAGCCGATACATGCTACCACAGGCAGGTTCGGCGGCCGAAAGAGCCTTCGGCTGCCGAACCTGAGTTCTTCCCAAAGGGCAGAAACTCAGCTCCAACATGCACAAAAGCCTCCCAACTCATTCAACATGCATTTACCTATTCTACAACAAGCAAACTCAAGCCAACAAGCACATAGGGGTCTTAAACTAACTTAAACCCCAACCAAAACACATCAAACATGCATATTCAACATACATTGTTCATAAACACACATTTAACCAAAAACTCATCATAAACCTACACATACATTTCTACCCCAAGAAACTTCATAAAACTTGCTTAAAACATGAAATGAACTATGGATCTACTCTTACCTCTTGAAGAACGAGAGGAGAGACGATCCTAGCTTGGAGATGGGGAGAAATCAACTCTTTGGTCTCCAAGCTTCAAAACTTGCTCTTTTTGTTTAAATATCTTCAAATCAACATAAAGCTTGTTAAAATATGAAAGATTGGAGGAAAAACATCAAAGATCAACCATGGGAGAGCATGGACTCACCGTGGCCAAAAATGGGGAGAAAACTCGCCCGTTTCGGCCATGGAGCCCTTTTATAGGGGCTGCCAGACCACCTTTCGGCAGCCTAAAGTGCCTCCAAAACTCATGCAAGTTCGGCGGCCGAACATGAGGTTCGGCGGCCGAACCTGGAAATGCCGCCTTGGTCTTTTTCATTCAAAACTCAATTTCCTTTCTTGCTTAAAACCATAAAATACATTAAAACAATTTAGGAAAACATGGTTTTACCCTTTTAGAGTTTTCCGACATCCGAGATTCCACCGGACGGTAGGAATTCCGATATCGGAGTCTAGCCGGGTATTACAGGCAAAATGCCCAGTTCGTCTTTTCTTAAGATTTGGGGTTGTGAGGCTTATGTGAAACGCCCAATTTCAGATAAGCTAGCTTCCAAATCTATCAAGTGTAATTTTGTGGGGTATCCTAAGGAAACCAAAGGATACTATTTCTATATTCCCTCAGAGAACAAAGTGTTTGTTGCTCGAAATGGTACCTTTTTAGAAAAGGAATTTATCTCTCAGAGATTCAGTGGGAGTACAGTGCGACTTGAGGAAACTCAAGCACCACAAGAGAGCATTGAACCGCCGGTAGAACCACTTCCAGAACCACAAACAGTTGTGGAAGCTGAAAGGGTGACACAAGTCCCACGCAGATCTGATAGGACACGTCATCAGCCTGAGAGATATAGATTTCTCATGATTGATGGTCATGAACTTTTGCTCATTGATCAAGATGAGCCTACTACCTATCAAGAGGCTATGTTAGGTCCAGATTTTGAGAAATGGCTTTCTGCCATGAAATCTGAAATGTAATCCATGTATGACAATCGAGTTTGGTCATTAATTGATCCCCCTAAGGGTGTTAAGACCATTGGTTACAAATGGGTTTTCAAGAAGAAAACTGACATGGATGAAAATGTGCATACCTACAAAGCAATGCTTGTTGCAAATGGTTTCAAGTAAACTCATGGTATAGACTATGATAGGACCTTTTCTCCAGTTGCAATGCTTAAGTCAGTTAGAATTCTCATTGCCATTGATGCATACTATGATTACGAGATATGGCAAATGGATGTCAAAACAGCTTTCCTTAATGGAAACTTGCTCGAGGATGTGTACATGACACAACCTGAGGGTTTTGTAATTCCTGAGAATTCTGGAAAGATTTGCAAGCTTCAGAGATCCATTTATGGATTGAAGCAAACTTCTCGGAGCTGGAATCTTCGTTTTGATGAGACAGTAAGGGACTTTGGATTCATCAAAAATGAAGATGAACCTTATGTTTACAAGATGGTTAGTGGGAGTGCAGTTGTATTTCTAGTCCTATATATGGATGACATATTACTCATTGGAAATGATATCCCTACCTTGCAAAAGGTTAAGACTTGGTTAGGGAATTCTTTTTCAATGAAGGACTTAGGTGAGGCCGTATATATCCTTGGTATTAAGATCTATAGGGATAGATCTAAGAGGATAATCGGTCTGAGTCAACGTACTTATATTGACAAGGTGCTGAAAAGGTTCAGCATGCAAGATTCCAAAAGAGGATTCTTGCCCATGTCTCATGGTATTCATCTCAGCAAGAATCAATATCCTATGACATCTAATGAGCGAGAACGAATGAATAAGATTCTTTATGCTTCTGCTATTGGATCTATTATGTATGCCATGTTATGTACTACACCAGATGTCTCATATACATTAAGCACAACAAGCAGATATCAGGCAGATCCCAGTGAAAGTCACTGGACAGTTGTTAAGAATATCCTAAAATACCTTAGAAGGACTAAGGATGCATTCCTAGTTTATGGAAGTTTGGAAGACGAGCTAGTTGTAAATGGTTACACAAATGCTACTTTCCAAACCGACATAGATGACTTCAGATCGCAGTCAGCATTCGTATTCACTTTAAATGGTGGAGCTGTTAGCTGAAAAAGTTCCAAGCAGAGCACTATAGCAGATTCTACAATAGAAGCTGAGTATATAGCAGCATCAGATGCAGCTAAAGAGGCAGTCTGGTTGAAGAAATTCATCACAGAGTTGGGGGTGGTTCCCAGCATTGCAAATCCTATGGACCTTTATTGTGATAACAATGGTGCCATAGCACAGGCAAAGAAGCCCAGATCTCATCAGAGATCTAAACACATACTCAGATGATATCACCTTATTCGAGAAATCATTGATAGAGGAGATATCAAAATATGCAAAGTAGACACAAATGACAACATTGCAGATCCACTGACCAAGTCTCTTTCACAGGTCAAGCATGATCAACACACTAGGTCTATGGGTATTAGATATTTGTATGATTAGGCTTAGTGCAAGTGGGAGATTGTTAGTGTATTTGCCCTAGGCCATTATCTTGAACCTTTTTTATGTCGTTTTGGTTATTAATAAAAGATGTTTTTATTATCATTATTTGTTTGCATGTTACATAATAATGATTATCATCCCTGTTTACTTATTATTATGTTGATAATAATAAAATATAGCTAGTATAATTATTGATTGATAATTATGAGATGATTATGTATATGTTGATATAATTCAATAATCATAGATACTTGTTAGAGAAAAAAGTATTGGATGGACCCGCATTGAGATCACTACATGGATTATTGTCATAAGTGAATCTCAAAGTAGTTATGTCTTAATCCTTTGACTTGAGATTGTCATAGTTTCCAACATAAGGACTATTATGTTTTGACATAACCAAACATTGTCTTTAATCGGACAGTCATAAAGGTTATGATTGAGCATAATAGAAATTATGTAGAGGATATTGAATAATCAAGATAGGATTTGTCCCTCTCTTTGAGAGAGATATCTTTTGGGCCCCTCGATAAGTGAGACTGAGAAATGCATGGCCGTGCTCAAATGAATTGATAGTGTGATTAATATCATTTGAATTTATCAGTCTACTTAGAGATCGAGAAATCATAAGTTTAAACATTATAAGTTTGACATTGACCATGGCTTATGTTCAAACTAGATATCGTGTGACAAAGGGATTAATACATGTTCTATTTATTAGGTTTTATTGGACTATTGATCTTCATATTAGTTGGGTAGTCATAATGTCTTGCTAGAGGCCACTTATGACTTATGGACCTTGTGAAACTGGGCCTATTGCCAATTAATGTGAGCCTATTGCCAATTAATGTGAGCCTATTGGGTCACACACAAAAGAACGTTGTTGATGTGCTATGACATATTAATGGGCTAAAAGCCCAAAGCCCATTAATATAATTAATAATAATAAAGTGTTATTATTATTAATATTAATTAATAATAATAAAGTGTTATTATTATTAATTATTTATTATTATAAGATAATAATATTTAAAAGATCTGCAGTCTATTTGTAACTGTTACAGAAAAAGGACTCTATCACATAAGATATTTGAGTATCTGCGAGATTGTAATAGTTGGTTCTGAACACAACTCTTTTGGGAAAAGAGTTGTGGGAAAACAAAAGACTGAAACATATAAATACTCCTACGAATTTAGGAGTGATGAAACTTTTTAGAAAATTCAGTCTAACAGTTGCAGATTGTGGATCACATAATCTATCCATCCTTGAGAGAGCTAGCACTCTAGAAGGATAGAAGACGTTCGTGTGGATACCATTGAGGGTGTTCATTTGAAAAGGCAGCACTATCAGTCCGGCATTGTATCTTCTCGACGAGATTAACAGGTTAGTCTCATATCCTTCTTTTGAAATAAACGAAGCACTCAGATTCTGGAAAAGGAGATAAGAGATTTTTATTTTTCCGCTGCGCAATTTGGGTTGCAATAATCTCAGGATTTCCCAACACGACGGTGTTATCGTGGGCAACTCTTCAGATGTTGGTGATTCTTCAGCAGACGTTGGTATTTGTAATTTTCCAGAAGGAACTAATAAATCTTCATCACATCTTTCAGGGAGACCTTGCTGACTGTTATGTTGAAAACTTTCACTTACTTTCTCTAGTTCTAAGAAATATATCATATTTTCTTGTGGCACATTCTCTTCACTAAAGTTCTCCCCCTGAAGAGAAGGAGGTGTGACTCCCCCTGAATAGTATGGTTTTGATTGACGAAAGGACACTTCCAAGGTCACATGTAAACTTTTTGTGTGTGGATCATAACATCAGTATCCCTTCTGGAAATCAGAATAGCCAACAAATACACATTGTTTAGCACGAGGATCAAGTTTATTCTGCAAAATTTTTGGAATATGGACATATACTGTGCAACAAAAAATCCTTGGTTCAAGATTTGGGACATGTGACAGTGAGAAGAAAGCTTGCATCTTTTGTTGAGGAGTTTGGAAATCAAGTACGCAAGAGGGGACCCAATTAATTAGATAAATAGCGAAATTCACTGCTTCTCCCCAGTAAAACCGAGGCATATTCATGCCAAAGAGAGAAGCACAAACAACTTTCATGATTTGCCTATTCTTCCTTTCTGCCATGCCATTTTGTTGTGGAGTATAGGTGTTAGAAGTATGATGTCGAATCCCTCTTTCACTTAGGAACTTTCCACAGTTTGTATCCAAGAACTCCAGTGCATTGTCAATTTGCCAAATACGAATCTGCCTTTGATATTGAATGCCCACCATATTGTAGAATTCCTGAAATGTTGTAGGAACATCACTTTTTTTGTGAAGCAGAGATACCCAAGTCATTTGTGTGTACTGATCAAAGAGTGTAACAAAATATCGTGCTTCAGAAATAGAATGAATCTTTGCAGGGCCCCAAACATCAGAATGTATAATCATAAATGGTTCAGAATATTTATTTAAGCATGGTAAATAAGAAATACGGTGACTTTTGGCCAGTTTGCAAATATCACAATGAAAGTCTGAAATATTCAAATTTGAAAAAAGATGTGGTTGCAATTTCTTAAGATATCCAAATAAAATATGTCCTAATTGTCGATGCCATAACCAAACAGTTGCTTGAGCTTTGTCTCTACTACTCGTTTGACATGCAAGGTTATTTTTCTGTCTCCCATTCTTTGTCAGATCCAAGTAATAGAGTTTGCCCCTTTTAACACCATAACCAAGAATCTTTCGGGTCAGAATATCCTGAAAGGCACAGAATGAGGGCCAAAAAGTTACAATACACGCAAGAGAAGATGTTATTTGGTTAACCGACAAAAGGTTATATTCAAGAGATGGAACAATCAAGATAGTATCTAGAGTAAGGGTACTAGACAAGATAACTGATCCTTCTCCAGTAATTGGAGAAGTAACACCATTAGCTGTAGATATAACAGATTGTGAAGAAGTACAAATGGATTGTAAGTGCCCTGAATCTCTAGTCATATGATCAGATGCACCTGTATCAATAATTCAAGTACTATTCTTAGAAGTTGCAGAGAGTACATTTGCCTTACCAACAATACCTGGGTGGATAATGTTAGCTGCAGGTTGTGATTTGTCCTTCATATTTTGTTGGACCTCTGTTGTGGCTGAACAATAATGGTGCTGGGGAATACAAAATACGATGTTGCAGATGGTAAGCTATGGTGGAGGTTTCAAGATATGAAATTCGGGAAGCAATTCTTTCAGGATCAGAATTGCTCTGATACCATGATGAACAATGGAATCTGTGAATAATTCAGTTGTTGTGTAGTCTTCTTCGTAAAGGAGGTTATATATAGATATATTTACAACACAAAATTAGGAGAGAAAAAGGAAGCAATCCTATTCTAAGGAAACAAGATAAGTTTGTACATGAAACAATATATATTAGATCTGTTAATTGTGCAAATCCCTAAAATTACGTAATTTACTCCTAATTAGGTAGTTCATTCCAACAGTATGGTCCTATGAAAACACAGTCTTCTAGTAGGAGCAGAAATTTTTTATTGTTCACAGATGATTTTAGTCGCATAAGCTGGGTGTATTTTCTATAAAGGTTTCAGAAACCTTTAAGATCTTCAAGAAGTTCAAGGTATTTGTTGAGAAGCAGAGTAGGCAAAGTATAAAGACACTTCGTATCAAGGAGAGTTCGTGTCCCATGAATTTAATAAATTCTATGAAGAAGAATGCCTACATATAGAATTAACAAGTCCATATATGCTAGAGCAAAATGAAGTGGTTGAGCGAAAAAATCACGCAATTGTTGAAATGGAAAGAAGTTTGCTAAAGACCAAGGGATTACCAAATATTTTGAGCAGAAAGTGTTGCAACTATTGTTAACTTGTTGAATGTATTAGCAACAAAAGCTGTTTTAAATAGAACACTATTTGAAGTTAGAGTAGTAGAAGACCTTCGGTGGGCCACTTAAATTTTTTTGATTCTATTACCTATCCTATAATCATAGCAAACTTGATAATAAAATTGACCGTTAAATTTGGATCAAGTGTAATTCACTCCAAAAGCTAACTCTAGGGGGCAAGAGTGCTTAAGGCCCTTATAAGGGGTATTTTACCCTTATCCCAAACCGATGTGGGATTCAACACACCCTCTCATACCCAAAATTTTATTAGGACATGAAATATTTAAGGGAGGCCCAACATCAATGGAGAGTCTTTGATACCATATTAAATTTGGGTCAGGCCTAGCTCACCCAAAAAGATAGCTCTAAGGGGAGGAGTGCTTAAGGTCTTTATAAGGGGCACATTACCCTTATCCCAAAGCGATGTGAGATTTAACACCAGCAAAATATTTTTTTGTTGGTTTTTATTTTCAATCTAAAGCATATAGGTTGTATAATCTTATTAGTGGCAAAATGTTTATGAGCAGGAATATTATTTTTAATGAAGTGACAAGTTGGCCTTGGTATGAAGATTCAGACAGTATACAGATTGAAAGACAAGTTGAAAATGAAGCTCCACCTATTGAAGTACAACAAGCTACTTCTCTAATTTCATCTCCAATTTTAGCAAGCTTGTCTTTATATAAAGATGAAACTCCTTCAAGAAAATTTAGATTATTGGTTGAAATTTATGAGACTTCATAAGTACTGTTTATAGCTGATCTAACAACTTTTGAAGAAGTAATGGAGAAAGAAGAGTAACACAATGCTATAAAAAATGTAACTATAGCAATTCTAAGGAATAAAACTTAGGAATTGGTGGATCTTTCTAAAGACAAGAAAGCCATTGAAGTTAAATGGGTCTTTAGAATAAAGTTTCAAGATGTTAACATTCAAAAGCAGAAAGCTCAACTCGTGGTGAAGGACTATTCACATCAACAAGGTGTGGATTATTATAACACTTTTTATCTTGTTTCATGGTTTGAAAGGTGCAAATATTCAAAAAGCATAAATAAGCTTGGAGGTGCAGTTTTCAATCAAGGGAGTGTGTTGAAGATTAATTCTAAATTAGCACATGTTTACTGTTAGTTTGATTTAGTTTTTGTTAGCTAATTTCTATTCAGATTTTTTAGGCCTTATTTCCTTGTTTGTTGTTGAGTCAAAAGCACGTTCAGCATAGTGGCATTATTTTCTTGTTTCTATTACAAATATTTTTTACTATTTATAATGCCTATTTAAAGGTACGGAGTCGTTAAGTGTTCAAGGTTTGATCAGTTGCAATATCTGAATAAAACCTTTAGTTTTCAAATCTAAATTGCTAGTTTCCGTTAGCTATATTTTCTATTTAATATTGTCTCCTATATTATCTAATTTTCCCATAGTTCTTATTTAGATATCTAATTTTATCCTCTATTTTTTATGATCCTCAATCCATTTCCCCAATAGCTCAGATTATATACTTCTTGAGCATTTAAAAAAATATACTCTAGGATAAAGTCTAGCTTTGAAGATCGTAACCTAAAGAGAGTAAGGGTTAGAGATAAGATACCAATCCTATATGCTAAGCATAGTTGTGTTAAAAGTTGATAGATTTGGGAAACTCAGCCCATGCTCTTTTTCAAAATACATCCTTTTTAAGCCAACCAATGAATAGTGTTACAATGTTGGGAATCTTATGAACTTAATATCAGATTGGTACAACGAAAAACAAAATAATTTTAAGCCATAAGAACTGTAATACCCGGCTAGACTCCGGTATCGGAATTCCTACCGTCCAGTGGAATCTCGGATATCGGGAACCTCTAGAAGGGTAAAATCATGTTTTTATAAAATGTTTTAATGTGTTTTATGATTTTAAGTAAGAAGGAAATTGATGTTTTGAATGAAAAAGACCAAGGAGGCATTTCTAGGTTCGGCCGCCGAACCTCAAGTTCGGCCGCCGAACATAGGATAGTTTAGGAGGGCAAGTTAGGCTTCCGAAAGTGGTTCAGGTTCAGCCGCCGAACCTCATGCAAGTTCAGCAGCCCAAAGTGCCTTCAAAACTCATGCAAGTTCGGCGGTCGAACATGAGGTTCGGCCACTGAACCTCATGTTCGGCCGCCGAACTTGTATGAGTTTTGGAGGCACTTTAGGCTGCCGAAGGATGGTCTGGCCAGCCCCTATATAAGGGCTCCATGGCCGAAATGGGCGAGTTTTCTCCCCATTTTCGGCCAACGGTGAGTCCATGCTCTCCCATGGTCGTTTTTGATGTTTTTCCTCCAATCTTTCAAGTTTTAACAAGTTTTATCATGGTTTGAAGATATTTGAGAGAAAAGAGCAAGTTGTGGAACTTGGAGAACCAAGGAGCGAGATCTCCCCCATCTCCAAGTTAGGATCGTTTCTCCTCTAGATCTTCAAGAGGTAAGCTTCGATCCTACCATTCTTGTATGTTTTAAGTAAGTTTTATGAAGATTTGTGGAGTAGAAATGCATGTTTAGGTTATTTTTGAGTTTATGGGTTAATGTTGAGTTTTTGAGCAATGTGGGTTGTTTATGTATGTTTGATGTGTTGTAGTTAGGGTTTAGGATAGTTTGAGACCCCTATATGCTTGTTGGCTTGAGTTTGCTTATTGTAGAATAGGTAAATGCATGATTGAATGGGTTGGGAGGCAAATGTGCATGTTGGAGGCTGAGTTTTGCCCTTTTGGAAGAACTTAGGTTCGGCAGCCGAAGGGACTTTCGACCGCCGAACCTGCCTGTGGAGGCCAGCCTTTGGCTGCCGAACCCTGTCCCCAAAAGTGGACTTTCGGCTCTGGAAGGGAGTTTCGGCCATCGAAGGTGCCGCCGAACATGCATGAGTTTCGTCTCTGGAAGGAACCTTCGGCTGCCGAAAGTGCCGCCGAAGGTGCATGACTTTCGGCTCTAGAGGGCTTCTCGGCCGCCGAACCTGCCGCCGAAAGTGCCCTGTCCAGCCTTCCTATGCATGATTTCTATGATTGTTTTAAGGTGTTTTAGGGGGTTTTTGGGGAGTATTTTAGAGTCATGTTCATGTATGTTTGGTCCCTCATTTGAGTCCATCTGTATAGGTTCGGACCCGAGGAACTGAGGACCCCAGCAGTGAGTCAGCTGGTTCAGTGTCTTGTTAGAGCTAGCCGGAGGTGAGTAGAATGACTCTTTATGTTTCAAAGCAAATAAATGAAAGTTTTAGCATGATTCACGCATCATGAATGCCATGAATTATATTAGGGTGCTTGCATTAGAATTTACGAATATGTTGCATTGCATAATATGTTGATGATGTGGATGAATGTTGAATGATCCTTTAGCCCTCACTATGACATGATATGTTATGAGATGGTAATGATACGGTGTGAAAGACCAGTGAGGCCCATTCTATGCCCCTGGCACTATGTAAGAGAAAGACCAGTGAGGCCCATTCTACGCCCCTGGCACTAATGGAATATTATGTTACGTTATGCTATGTAAGAGAAAGACCAGTGAGGCCCATTCTACGCCCCTGGCACTTTTGGAATGTGTAGAGGGCTATTGGTGACAAATTCATCCTTGATGTGATTTGTCTGTGATGTGATACATTCCATGATATCATATGTTTTAAATATAATATTTTATTATTCTGCTCACTGGGCTCTAGTAGCTCACCCCATTTCCCTAATCCCCCAAGTATGCAGGTACGAGATAGATCAGGAAGTCAGCTAGAGTAAAGTCATGGTTATGTAATAGCTAGTGGTGGACATGATGAATATTGAAATGAAATGAATAGTATCAAACAGTTATGTAATATAATGATGTTATTGAGGATTAGAGTTGTACTTGACTCCAGTATGTTGTTAATCCCTTTTGTTACATGATCTTTCAAATGTAATGGTTTAATGATGTTTTATGTAGACCAAACTCATTATATGCTATGTTGCCCCATTGGAGTAATTGTTGAGGACTCCAGTGTGGGATTTGATGCTTATGATCATAAGTTGTGCATGCACAGGTTGAGTTCGGTGATTGAATGTTAAAGTTCAAAATTTTTATGTTTGTGTTGGTCATGTATGGGATTAAACAAGTATGCAGGATGTATGTTAGGCTTGCTACGGGTCCCGGCGGCCTTAAACCGATCTGGATCCTAGCGCCGGTAGTGGTCCGATTTCTGGGTTGTTACAGATTAGTATCAGAGCCCTAGGTTCATATGGTCGGACCTAGAGTGTCGGGCTCATAGATGTTCAAGAAGGTCAAGCACAATAGGAAAATCATGTCCACTAGGATAGGATATAGAGTCCTGTCTTGAATGTTGATGTGAAATGCTATGATTTTATACATGTGCATTGATGATATGTTATGTACGTGATGTATGTGATGCGGGTTCATGTGTTTGCACATAAACCATTTGATGCTAATGTTTTATGTGATGTGTGTTGTTTTTTAGTAAGCGAGATGAGAGGAACTCGTCGATTTGCTCGATTGACTGGAGTACCACCCCAGGATGAGTGCATGGATGCCCGTCCTCCTGCATTGCCTAGGGCAATGTCCTGCAGGTCTAGCAGGGAGAGAACATCGAGGGACCCTAGAAGGTCTTTTGATGTGAGCAAAAGAGGAACAGTGCAATGAGGAATGTCAGAGGATGTGGGGGATGAAATGGATGTGGATCAGAGGAGGGATGGCAGTCTTGGAGTGAGTATGTCGGAAAAGGGCATGGGAGAGTCCCAAGGAGGCACTCAGGCCTCGGGATTTGTTCAGCCACCCCAATACCCACCCTTTTCACAGAATCCCGGGTATTCGATGGGAGGTACATCGGATTACCCCAGCTTTAATCCTTACCCTTCTCACATGCCATACCCACCTTTCTACCCACCATACTCGCAGTACCCTATGTACCCACCCCCATCTTTCTATCCAGGTACAGCAAACCCTACTCCGGGGAATGTTGCACCTCCTCCACCACCAGCAGAACCCATGGTTCCAGAAACCCAAGTACCTAAGCCTAGCTCATCTGGAGGGAGCAAGGTCAAGATGACCGATTACATGAAGCTGGGTGCTCCCCAGTTTGAAACAGGTGATGACCCGTTTGTGTACCTAGAGAGGGTCAAGATGATTACAGATGAGATAGGAGCTGATGACGGTAGAGCCATTCAGATGGCTGGGTTCACACTGAAGTGTAAGAAGGCCCGAGAGTGGTTTAAAAATTATGTGAGCCCGAGGGTGGATGGTCTTTCATGGGAGGAGTTCGCTAATGAATTTGTTGGATGGGCTTTCCCTGACAGTTCAAGGGAGTTGAAGATGATTGAATTTGAGCAGTTGAGGCAGACAGAGGAGATGAGTGTGAATGAGTACACAGATCGATTCTTAGAGCTATTGCCGTTTGCCGGGCAAAGTCTGGACACAGACCAGAAGAAGTCAAGGAGGTATATCATGAGGCTTCATTCCAGGTATTCCTCCTTGATCCAGTCAGCAGAGAGGGAGAGTTTCCATGCCATTGTGGATATGGCTCGGAGAATGGAGGCTAGTGCGATCATCGAAGGGAAAGTTAAGCAGTCAGTAGCACAACCTTCTGGTTCCAAGACTCCAGGTGGGGGAAGGTTAGACCCTTCTTCTTTGAGTTCAGGTAGTAAGAGGTGGAGCAATACCACCAAAAAGTCGAAGAAGAACAAGTTCTGGAACAAGATCAAGTCAGGTCTGGGATTAGGAAGTGGCTCGAGCTCAGGTGCAGATAATGCAGTATGTATGAAGTGTGGAAAGCTGCACAAAGGAGTATGTCGGTTTGGGACGACAGCCTGCTTCAGATGTGGGCAGGAGGGACACATGGCACGGGAGTGTCCTAGAGCAGCTTTTGTGGCACAGTCCTAGCAGACAGCTTCTGGTAGTGTGGCTCAGCCAGCAGCTCCAGCCGCGACGCAGGCCAGTGGCAGAGGCAGAGGGAGAGGGGCAGCCTCTTCTTCAGCGGGTTTCAGGGGTGAAGGTCCATCAGCTCTAGCACGGATCTTCACGATGACTCAGAAGGAGGCGAACACATCTAACACCGTGGTGTCAGGTAATCTCATCATTGGTTGTTCAGATGTTTATGCCTTAATGGACCCTGGTGCATCTCATTCTTTTATTGCTCCGAGGGCCGTCGAGAGGTTGGGTTTGATGGTCTCTGGGTTAGAGTGTCCCCTATGGTTCAGTGGACACAAGTGTGACCCGTCAGTGGCAGAGTCAGTCTGCCAGTATAGTCCAGTTTTTATTGAGGGGAGATGCCTTTCAGCCGACCTTGTGGTTCTCGATTTGACAGATTTTGACGTCATTCTAGGGATGGATTGGCTATCTACCCATGGTGCTACCTTGGACTACAGAGACAAGGTAGTCAGGTTCAGTTGTCAGGATGGGTCAGAGGTTGTCTTCAGAGGAGACAGGAGGGGTACACCTAGAGGTTTGATATCAGCCCTACAGGCTCGTAGGCTACTCAGGAGGGGTTGTCAGGATTTTCTAGCTCATGTGAGAGAGCTGGATAGTCATGTTAGAGAGCCCGCCTCAGTACCCGTGGTTAGTGAGTTCTTAGATGTTTTTTCAGACGAGCTGCCAGGTTTACCACCTGCTAGGGAGATAAAGTTCAAAATTGAGTTAATGCCTGGAACTAGACCGATCTCTATCCCTCCCTACAGGATGGCACCAGCAGAATTGAAGGAGCTTAAGGAGCAGTTGCAAGAGTTGGTAGATAAAGGCTTCATCCAACCGAGTACCTCACCTTGGGGTGCTCCAGTGCTGTTTGTGAAAAAGAAGGATGGATCCCTCAGACTTTGTATCGACTACAGGCAGTTGAACAAGGTCACTACCAAGAATAAGTACCCGTTGCCGAGGATCAACGATCTATTCGACCAGCTAGCAGGAGCGGGTTGTTTCTCCAAAATAGATATGAGATCCGGGTACCATCAGCTGAGGATAAGAGAAGAGGATGTGCCGAAGACAGCATTCAGGACCAGATATGGGCATTATGAGTTCCTTGTGATGCCGTTCGGGTTAACCAATGCCCCTGCAGCATTCATGGATCTCATGAACAGAGTGTTTAGTGAATACCTGGATCGCTTTGTTATTGTCTTCATAGATGATATCTTAGTGTATTCCAGGAATGCAGAGGAGCATGCCTATCATCTGAGGTTAGTTCTGCAAACCTTGAGAGAACATGGCTTGTATGCCAAGTTCTCCAAGTGTGAATTCTGGCTGAGGAGCATCTCATTCTTGGGGCATGTTGTGTTAGAAAATGGGATAGAGGTGGACCCCAAGAAAGTGGAAGCCGTAGCTAACTGGCCTAGACCCACTACAGTGACAGAGATCAAGAGCTTCTTGGGTTTGGCAGGTTACTATAGGAGGTTCGTTCAGGACTTCTCTAAGATTACAGCTCTTATGACCAGACTGACTAAGAAAAACCAGAAGTTTGTGTGGACCGACTAGTGTGAAGAGAGCTTTGAAGAGCTAAAGAAGAGGTTGACATCGGCACCGGTGTTAGCTCTGCCAACTAGTAATGAAGACTTTACGGTTTTCTATGATGCGTCCCGTGTGGGACTGGGTTGTGTGCTAATGCAGAATGAAAGGGTGATTGCTTATGCTTTTAGGCAGCTGAAGAAGCACGAGTTGAATTACCCTACACATGACCTAGAGATGGCAGCTGTAATCTTTGCACTCAAGATGTGGAGGCACTACCTTTATAGGGTAGAATGTGAGACCTTCACTGATCATAAGAGCCTGCAGTACATCTTGAGTCAGAGAGAATTGAATCTGAGGCAAAGGAGATGGGTAGAACTGCTTAGTGACTAAGATTGCAAGATTCAGTACCATCCGGGTAAGGCGAATGTTGTGGCAGACGCCCTAAGCTGGAGATCACTTGGCAGTCTATCTCATATTTCAGCAGAGAGGAGACCAATAGTGAGGGAGTTCTTCGAGCTCATCAATGAAGGGTTGCAGTTGGAGTTGTCTGGTACAGGTGCTTTGATAGCCCAGATGAGAGTAACACCTGTGTTTCTGAAGCAGGTGGCTCAGAAACAGCATGAGGACCCAGAGTTAGTAAAGATTGCCAGGACTGTTCAATCAGGCAAGAATGAAGAGTTCAGATTTGACAGCAAAGGGATCCTCCGCTATGGGAATAGATTGTGTGTGCCAGATGACGTGGGTCTGAAGGGAGACATTATGAGGGAAGCTCATAATGCCAGATACAGTGTTTACCCTGGAGCCACCAAAATATATCAAGATCTAAAAAGAGTTTATTGGTGGCCAGCTATGAAGAGAGAGGTGGCACAGTTCGTGTCAGCCTGCGAAGTATGTCAGAGGGTGAAGCTGGAACATCAAAAGCCAGCTAGAATGCTTAACCCACTACCGATTCCAGAGTGGAAATGGGAGAATATTGCTATGGACTTCGTGGTGGGGTTACCGGCATCGTCCAATAGATTGGACTCCATATGGGTGATTGTGGACAGACTGACCAAATCTGCTCACTTCATCCCGGTCAGGAGCGGCTATTCTGTGGACAAGTTGGCGCAAGTGTATGTTGATGAGGTTGTCAGGTTGCATGGGGTTCCTGTTTCAATAGTGTCTGATAGAGGACCCCAGTTCACCTCTAGGTTTTGGCGGAGTCTGCAGAACGCTATGGGTACCAGGTTGGATTTTAGCACTGCTTTCCATCCTCAGACGGACGGACAATCAGAGAGGACCATCCAGACAATAAAGGATATGCTCAGAATGTGTGTGCTGGATTTTGGCGGTTCTTGGAGGCAGCATCTACCTTTGGTGGAGTTTGCCTACAATAACAGCCATCATGCTAGCATAGGGATGGCTCCATATGAGGCTTTGTATGGAAGGAAGTGCAGGTCACCTGTTTGTTGGGAAGAAGTTGGAGAAAGGACCTTGGCAAGGCCTGAACTAGTAGAGATCACCAGCAGAATAGTGCCCATAATCAGAGAAAGGATCAAGACTGCTGCAAGCATGCAAAAGAGTTATGTAGATATCCGCAGAAGGCAAGTGGAGTTTCAGGAGGGGGATTTGGTATTGCTCAAAGTGTCTCCAATGAAAGGGGTGATTCGGTTCGGGAAGAAAGGTAAGCTAGCTCCACGGTACATCGGACCCTTTGAGATCTTGCAGAAGATTGGGAATGTATCGTACAAGTTGGACTTACCTGCTTCTATGGAAAGAATCCATCCGGTTCTCCATGTTTCCATGTTAAGAAAGTTCGTGTCAGATCCGGGCAAGGTTCTTAGTGAGCCTGATGTGGAGATCTAAGAAGATCTCACCTATGTTGAGCAGCCAGTACGGATCCTAGACACCCAGATCAGAAAGTTGAGAAACAAGAAAATCCCGATGGTGAAAGTCCTTTGGAATCACTACAACATTGAGGAGTGTACCTGGGAGACACGGGAGTCCATGCTCCAGCAATATCCTCATCTCTTCTAAGGTGAGTTTTATGTGTTTTGTATGCGTGTTGATGTTTTATGTTTTGCATGTGTTGTTTGGTGAACATTCGGGGACGAATGTTCTTAAGGGGGGAAGAATGTAATACCCGGCTAGACTCCGGTATCGAAATTCCTATCGTCCGGTGGAATCTCGGATATCGAGAACCTTTAGAAGGGTAAAATCATGTTTTTATAAAATTTTTTAATGTGTTTTATGATTTTAAGTAAGAAGGAAATTGATGTTTTGAATGAAAAAGACCAAGGAGGCATTTCCAGGTTCGGCCGCCGAACATTGGATAGTTTAAGGGGGCAAGTTAGGCTTCCGAAAGTGGTTCAGGTTTGGCCATCGAACCTCATGCAAGTTCGGCAGCCTAAAGTGCCTCCAAAACTCATGCAAGTTCGGCGGCTGAACATGAGGTTCGGCCGCCGAACTTGCATGAGTTTTGGAGGCACTTTAGGCTGCCGAAGGATGGTCTGGCCAGCCCCTATATAAGGGCTCCATGGCCGAAACGGGCGAGTTTTCTCCCCATTTTCGGCCAACGGTGAGTCCATGCTCTCCCATGGTCGTTTTTGATGTTTTTCCTCCAATCTTTCAAGTTTTAACAAGTTTTATCTTGGTTTGAAGATATTTGAGCAAAAAGAGCAAGTTGTGGAACTTGGAGAACCAAGGAGCGAGATCTCCCCCATCTCCAAGTTAGGATCGTTTATCCTCTAGATCTTCAAGAGGTAAGCTTCGATCCTACCATTCTTGTATGTTTTAAGTAAGTTTTATGAAGATTTGTGGAGTAGAAATGCATGTTTAGATTATTTTTGAGTTTATGGGTTAATGTTGAGTTTTTTAGCAATGTGGGTTGTTTATGTATGTTCGATGTGTTGTAGTTGGGGTTTAGGATAGTTTGAGACCCCTATATGCTTGTTGGCTTGAGTTTGCTTGTTGTAGAATAGGTAAATGCATGATTGAATGGGTTGGGAGGCAAATGTGCATGTTGGAGGCTGAGTTCTGCCCTTTTGGAAGAACTCAGGTTCGGCAGCCGAAGGGACTTTCGGCCGCCGAACCTGCCTGTGGAGGCCAGCCTTTGGCTGCCGAACCCTGCCCCCGAAAGTGGACTTTCGGCTCTGGAAGGGAGTTTCGGCCGCCAAAGGTGCCGCCGAACATGCATGAGTTTCGTCGCTGGAAGGAACCTTCGGTTGCTGAAAGTGCCGCCGAAGGTGCATGACTTTTGGCTCTGAAGGGCCTTTCAACTGCCGAACCTGCCGCCGAAAGTGCCCTGTCCAGCCTTCCTTTGCATGATTTCTATGATTGTTTTAAGGTGTTTTAGGGGGTTTTTAGGGAGTATTTTAGAGTCATGTTCATGTATGTTTGGTCCCTCATTTGAGTCCACCTGTGTAAGTTCGGACCCGAGGAACCGAGGACCCCAGCAGTGAGTCAGCTACTTCAGTGTCTTGTCAGAGCTAGCCGGAGGTGAGTAGAATGACTCTTTATGTTTCAAAGCAAATAAATAAAAGTTTTAGCATGATTCACACATCATGAATGCCATGAATTATATTAGGGTGCTTACATTAGAATTCATGAATATGTTGCATTGCATAATATGTTGATGATGTGGATGAATGTTAAATGATCCTTTAGCCCTCACTATGACATGATATGTTATGAGATGGTAATGATACAGTGTGAAAGACCAGTGAGGCCCATTCTACGCCCCTGGCACTATGTAAGAGAAAGACCAGTGAGACCCATTCTACGCCCCTGGCACTAATGGAATGTTATGTTACGTTATGCTATGTAAGAGAAAGACCAGTGAGGCCCATTCTACGCCCCTGGCACTTTTGGAATGTGTAGAGGGCTATTGGTGACAAATTCATCCTTGATGTGATTTGTCTGTGATGTGATGCATTCCATGATATCATATGTTTTAAATATAATGTTTTATTATTCTGCTCACTGGGCTCTAGTAGCTCACCCCATTTCCCTAATCCCCCAGGTATGCAGGTACGGGATAGATCAGGAAGTCAGCTAGAGTAAAGTCATGGTTATGTAATAGCTAGTGATGGACATGATGAATATTGAAATGAAATGAATAGTATCAAACAGTTATGTAATATAATGATGTTATTGAGGATTAGAGTTGTGCTTGACTCCAGTATGTTGTTAATCCCTTTTGTTACATGATCTTTCAAATGTAATGGTTTAATGATGTTTTATGTAGACCAAACTCATTATATGCTATGTTGCCCCATTGGAGTAATTGTTGAGGACTCCAGTGTGGGGTTTGATGCTTATGATCATAAGTTGTGCATTCACAGGTTGAGTTTGGTGATTGAATGTGAAAGTTCAAAATTTTTATGTATGTGTTGGTCATGTATGGGATTAAACAGGTATGCAGGATGTATGTTAGGCTTGCTACGGGTTCCGGCGGCCTTAAGCCGATCTGGATCCTAGCGCCGGTAACGGTTCGATTTCCGGGTCGTTACAAGAACAACCAAGAGTCGATGCATGCAATAATGGCATTAAAAGTGCAAGTGTTATATTCACTAAATCATTTGTAAGACAAGACCAAAACGAAACAAATGAAAACCATCTTTTCGATCTCCTATTCTGGCAGTAAAACATGACCAAGGGACTGCCCAATAGTGACTCCCCTCTATGATTTCACACACTAAAATTCTCGGCCAAAGGAAGTATGCTAGCACCTTGAATGTTTGTCTCTTTCTTTTAGTTTTTGTGAATTCGGCTTAGGTAGAGAATTGCAGATCTGATCTCAATCAATTCTTGATGTGTATAGTGCCAAAAAACTTAAGAGCAAGTAGGAGAAAAATCTTTTCTTTTACTCTAAGAAATTCAGCCAAAGAGAAGAGGTGGAAGAGTTTGCTTTTCTATCTCCTTTTTCTCACTTATATATAGCCCCATCTTCAGAGTCCTATTAGGGGGTTATTTCTCCCTATTTTAGATACTCTAATTCGGCCAAGGGAGTGAGAAACCTGGAGAGAAAGTTTTTATTTAATTTCAATTCAAATCCAATTAGATATTGACATTTAATTCAAAATATACTTCCTTAAAACAAGCCCTAATCCAATTAGGACTCTCTCTTTCTTTTAACTAATTAATTAAACCTTTTAATTAGCTAATTATATCAGACCTTAAGCCATATTAAGTGGGTCTAGGAATATGTGCCAAAATTCACATGAGCCCATTGATAATGTTTTAAATAAAACACTTATTAATAGCCCGATAAGGAAAAGACCAAAGTACCATTTGTCCAAATTTTATTGTGTATGATCCTGTAGGACTATTCAATATTGGTAATAGATTTTTAAGATTCATAAATTATAATTGGTCTCTAGCAATATATTATAATTACTCAAATTGAATAGTTATGGATTTGCTCAGAAAATCACATTACTAGTGAACTAGTACAATCCTTTGCCATAAGATATCATTTGCCATAAGATATCATAATTTGCATAAGGCATATAACAAGTCATCCTTACACATTGTTAAATCATTTACCTTGACTTATTAGTGATACTGAATCAATCAAATTGATGATAACTCTTATCATACAACTTGGGTGTGGCTACACTCTTCTCAGTTTCACTAGTCAAGTGGCCAATGATATTTTCTCTTTCTTCGAGAGAGGTAATCCCTTCACTTCTCTTATGTTGTTTAGCATGAATTGTGGTATACCCAATCATACCCGTACTTGCCAACCCATTTATGAGCACGTTAGGTGTAAGTCAAAGTATATGAGGACTCATCTAGGCATCCATAAAGATTTCCTGTCTAAGAACTTCTAGTACAAGTATCACTAGAGAAACACTTATGACTTTTAACCATATAGTGTTCTCGTAAGTGGATTGTTTCCAAATACAACATTCTTAAATTGTTTTTATGTTTTTTGATTGATATTCATTATCTTATGACTCGTAAAACATGATCATCTCACAGAGACCATACTAGCCTTAGTTCAATGTCACTCCCATGACAATGATTGACTAGGAAAGTTTAGAATATTGTTCTTTAAAGTTCCAAGGTTTTACTACCAAGTACCTCACACTTGATAACTTGAACAGATCCAACATTCAAGAATATTTTATCAATTTAATATGCATAGTAATAAACAAAGTGATAAAAACAAATGCCTCATCTTTATTTATCATAGATAAAATCTCTTTATAATGTATATAGGACTAGGGCTTACACTAACAATCTCCCACTAGAACTAGTCCTAATCAGGTATAGCTCTAAGCCCGAATGATCTAACATGTCTCTCATGTTTGTCTCTAGCTAACTAATTGGTTAGAGGATCAGCTATATTGTCTTGACTTGCATTCTTGCTTATCTTGACAATCCTTTCTCCAATGATCTCTTGGATGAGATGGTACCTTCTGAGTATATGTTTGGATTTCTGGTGTGACCGGAGCTCTTTAGCCTGTACAATAGCCCCGTTGTTGTCACAAAATAGTTCTAATGGATGTAGGATGCTTAGGACAACTTCTAATCCTGTAATGAACTTTTTTATCCAAACAGCCTCCTTAGCAACTTCACAAGCCGCAATATACTCAGACTCTGTAGTAGAATCAGCGAAAGTTTCTTGCTTTGAGCTCTTCCAGCTTACAGCACCTCCATTCAAACAAAACACATAACCACTTTGTGATTTAGAGTCTTCTACGTTGGTTTAGGAAGCAGCATTGATATAACCTTTTATGATGAGCTCTTCCTGACCACCATACACTAAGAGAAGATTTTTAGTCCTTCGTAAGTACTTTAAGATCCCTTTAACAAAAATCCAGTGTTTTACACATGGATCCTATTGATATCTACTTATGATACTTAGTGCATGTGCAACATTAAGTCGAGCACATAACATGGCATACATGATAGATCCAATAGCAGATGCATATGGAATCTTACTCATATATTCCCTATCCTCTTTAGTAGAGGGATAAATTCTTTACTAAGAGTTACTCCCTGTGATAAAATTATATACCCTTTCTTGGAGTCTAGCATAACTGAACCTCTTCATTACTTTGGTTATGTACTTTTCTTGACTTAGTCCCAAGAGCTGACGCGATCTATTTCTATAGATCTTTATACCCAGTATAGTCTCTGTAATACCTGGCTAGATTCCGACATCAGAATCCCTACCTTCCGGCAGAATCTCCGTTGGAATCTGGAATTCTGAAGATGCCAGAGGCTTCTAAAGGGGTAAAATGTATTTTCTAAAATGTTTTTACTGATTTCATGGTTTTAAATGGAAAAAGAATTGAGTTTTGAAAGGAAAGACCAAGGAGGCATTCGCCAGGTTCAGCCGCCGAAAGTGAAGTTCGGCCGCCGAACATGGGAAGGTTTCGGGAGCGCTTTTGGCCTCCGAAAGCTTTGCTTGAACGAACCAAGGTTCGGCCGCCGAACCTCAAGTTCGGCTGCCGAACATGCATGAGTTTAGGGGGCACGTTAGGCTGCCGAAGGTCTTTGACCAGGCCACCTATAAAGAGCCCTCAGATCGGAAATGGGCGAGTTTTCTCTCCATTCTCGAGCTCAGGTGAGTTTATGCCTTCCTTTGGTCATTTTTATGTTTTCTCTACCCATTCCTCAAGTTTTCATGAGTTCTACCCTTGTGTTTGAAGATTTGAAGCTTAAGTAGGAGTTTTGGGAGCTTGGAGGCTTTTGGAGCTTGGATCCTCCACACCTCCGAGTTAAGGATCGCACCACCCCTCGATCTTCAAGAGGTAAGTGTAGATCCTTGCTTTCCTTGTGTTTTAATGAAGTTTTAAGTAAGTTTAAAGATGTTTTGATGGTTGAGTATGGGTAGATATGCATGTTAGGGGTTATGTGGGTTTTATGCCCAATGTATGCTTATGCTTGTTTATGTATGTTTATGTGAAGTTATGTTGAAGGTTTAAGCTATTTTATGCATGTGGGAGAGTGTATGCATGATGGGGAAAGAGCAAGTGAGGTTTTGAGTAGTTTTGATAGTTTTGGCTTATGTGGGTCATAAGCTATTTATGTATGCTTTTTGATGTTCTTGTTGGAGTTTAAGCTTGTTTAAGCTCCTTTGTGCATGGTTAAGGGTTTATGCATGTTTTTAGGAGGTTGGGTGTTTGTTTTGGGGTGTTTGGAAGGCTTGGGAGGCTGGTATGCAAAAGAGGCTGAGTTCTGGACGAACTCAGGTTTGGCCGCCGAAGGTAGTTTCGGCCGCCGAACCTGCCTATGGATGCATGGATTGGCCGCCTAACCTTGCCCCTGAAAGTTGAGTTTTGGCTTGAAAGCAGACTTTCGGCCGCCGAAGGAAGGTTCGGCCGCCGAAAGTGCCTGAGTTTCGTCTTTGGAGAGGGACTTTCGGCCGCCGAAGGTGCCGCCGAAAGTGCCCTGTCCAGCCCTTTCATGGTTATTTTCTATGCATGTTTTGAGGTTGTTTTAGGGGGTTTTTGGGGAGTTGTTTATGAGTTGTTTTAAGTGTGTTTGGCACCTCATTCGAGTCCACCTGTGTAGGATCGGACCCGAGGGACCGAGGAGGCCATCAGTGTTAGCAATTGTAGAGTTAGTTCAGCGTCTGCCAGAGGTGAGTAGAACTAAACTTAATCTTTATTTTACGAAATCAAATGCCTAAAGCATGTTCATGCATCATGTTTATATGTAATAGGTTGATTGTACTAGTTACATGAATATGACGCATTGCATTATTTACTGTTGATGTGGATGGACCAAGGCAACCCCAATAGCCCTAGATATGTTATGTTAATGAAGTCCTGAGGAGCCCGAAGGGCCGGGCATAATGAAGTCCTGAGGAGCCCGAAGGGCCGGGCATAATGAAATCCTGAGGAGCCCGAAGGGCCGGGCACCATGTTATGTTATAGTCAGAGGGAGTTTTGGTGGTCATGTCCATCCGTTATGTCAATTGTTTGTGCTGTGACGCATTTCATAAGAGCATGTAATTAATGAACTGTTTTCCCTGTTTCTACTCACTGGGCTTTTTAGCTCACCCCTCTCCCCTAACCCCAGTTTTGCAGGTCAGAGGTAGGCCAGGAAGACATCAAGGGTAAAATTCTTGTTAATGTAATAGATTAGTACTTTTAGTGTGGACATGTAATATAATTGATTTAATGCATAGTAAGATAATGTAATGTAATGTAACGTAAAGTAGAGTTATGTTTGTGGATTAGTGCTGTACTTGGCCCTAAGACTTGGTTAGTCCCTGTTTAATACATGATGTATGTAATGGTTTAATGTTGAGTTGTGTTTGAACTAAACTTGTGGCATGTGTTGTTTACCATGCTAGAGTTTGATAAGGACTCTAGTGGAGATTTTATGTTTGTAGTCTGATGCATGCACAGGTTAGGTTCTAGTTCTTTGGATGTGATCCCAGCTTGATGTATGTTATGTTGACCCAGCTAGAGTTTTGATGAGGGCTCTAGTAGGGGGTTCTTTATGTTTTCAGTTATGTTGCATACAGGTCAAGCTCGGTATTTACATCAGATGTTTAAGTTTTTATGTTAAAGTTTTGATCATGTATGGGATTTGACCAGGTGATAAGATGTTTGTTTGGCTTGCTACGGGTCCCGGCGGCCTTAAGCCGATCTGGATCCTAGCGCCGGTAGCGGTTCGGGCCGTTACAGAGGGGTATCGGTTTTCGGGTCGTTACAGTCTCAGCTTCTCCTAAGTCTTTCATTGAGAAACATTTTCCTAACCGTTGCTTAATACTTTGCAATGTTGGATGTCGTTTCCAATGTGCAAGATGTCTTCTACATATAAGACTAGAAACACCACAATGCTCCCACAAGCCTTTTTGTACACACAAGGTCATCGTCATTCTTGAGAAAGCCAAAATCTATTACTGCTTCATCAAAATGAAGATTCCAACTTCAGGATGCTTGCTTCAATCTATAAATGGATCTTTGAAGCTTGCAAACCTTGTTAGGATTCTTTGAATCGACAAAACCCTCGGGTTGTGTCATATACAAATCCTCAAAGAGGTTCCATTAAAGAAAGCCATTTTGACATCCATTTGCCATATCTCATAGTCATGATATGCAACTATGGCAAGCAAAATTCTGATGGATTTGAGCATGACCACTGGAGAAAAATTTTCATTATAGTCTATACCATAAGTTTGCTTAAAATCTTTTGCCACTAGTTTACCTTCGAAGGTATTATCAGCCTTGAGTTTATAAATCTATTTGCATTCAATTACCTTACCACCTTTAGATGGATCAACCAAAGTCCACACCTGGTTATCGTACATTGATTGCATCTCAGATTTTATGGCTTCGAGCCATCTTTCTGAGTTAGGACTCTCAATAGCCTCTGGGTAGGTAACTGGATCATTTCGATCCATTAACTCTATAATTTTATCATCAATCACAAGAAAATCATATCTTATGGGTTTGTGATGAATCCTACCGGACCTTCTCAGGTCTTGTGTAATGGGTTCGGACTCCATAACTTATTGTGAAACCGATTCCATTTCTAAACTATCTTAAATAGGAGTTTACGGAACTTGAATTTCTTTAAGTTGTGTACTCCTCCCACTGTTTTTCTTGAGAACAAATTTTCTTTCTAGAAAAATAGCTTTTTGAGCAACAAATACTTTGTTCTCTTCAGGATTGTAGAAATAGTATCCTTTAGTTTCTTTAGGATACCCCATAAATAAGCACTTTGAAGTTTTGGCAGATAGCTTATCCGATTTCTTAACATGAGCTTCGCAATCCCAAATCTTCAGAAAAGATGTATTGGGCTATTTTTCAATCCATATTTCATATGTTGTCTCTTCAACTACTTTAGTTGGAGTTTTATTTAGTAGGAATGCAGTTGTTTCAAGGGCGAAACCCCAAAAGAAAGTTGGAAGATAAGCTTGACTCATCATTGATCGAACCATATCTAATAGAGTTCGATTTCTCCTTTCGGACACACCATTCCATTGAGGTGTTCGTAGAGGGGTAAGTTGTGAAACTATTCCACACTCTTTTAGATGATTGTTAAACTTTTGGCTTAAGAATTTGCCACCTCGATCGGATCGAATGGCTTTTATACTTTTGCCAAGTTGGTTTTGCACTTTATTTTGAAACTCTTTGAACGTTTCAAAAGTCTCATATTTGTGCTTCATCAGATAGACATAGTCATATTGACTAAAGTCATCCATGAAAGTTATGAAGTAGCTAAAACCACCGCTAGCAGATGAGCTTAGTGGTCCACATACGTCAGTATGTATTAGGTCTAATAACTCAGTTGCCCTTTCTCAACTCTCCAGGTATAAAGGACAGTTCCCTTTCCAATGCCTAGCATTGTTACAGTGGAACCATGTGCTCTCTTCTTGCTTGGGCTTGGGCTTGGGCTTGGATGCCTTTTTCTGATTGCCTTTGGATTTAGGCCTAGTCTTGTTATCCTTGGGCTTAGGTGGAACCTTTTCCTTGCCTTTCCCCTTCTTGTGCCCTTTTGAACCATGAGCATGGTATTAGTTTTATGGATGTTCTCTTCAGCACTCTTGAGCATCCCATGCAACTCGGTGATTGATTTATCCATTCCGTGCATGTTATAATTTATGATAAATGAATCATAACTATCCAGAAGTGACCCTAAAATTAGGTCAGTTGCAAGCTCTCTACTGACGTGCACATCAAGCTTCTTAAGAGTATCAAGATACCCTTTCATCTTAGTACATGGAAACTAATAGGAGTCTCCGGTGCTATCTTACAGGATGTCAATGCCTTAGTAGTCATGAACCTTTTGTGACGGGCTTGCTCTTAGAACATTTCCTTAAGATGTACCATTATCGCGAAGGGCTCTTGATCCATGAATTGCTTTTGCAAATCAAGAGTCATAGTTGTCAACATTAGGCAGTCACATCTTTGGAGTCACTTTTCTTTTTCTCAAAAGCCTCCCTTTGAGTAGTTGTGGCATTTCTTGGAGGTTTAACGGGCAATGGATGATCCAATACATCTAAATTCTTCTTTTATTTGAGAATAATTTTCAAATTTCGAGACTAGTCAATAAAATTGATTCCATTCAGCTTGTCCTTCTCAAGGACAGATCATAGTGAAAATGTTTGATTATTGTTGGTAGTCATTATTCAATCTTTAGAGTTTAATTGAAATAAGATTAGATAAGAGCTTTAATTATAGTCCCATAAATAATTTGTTTGTTAGTGATTAAATTGTGGACCAAGATTCATATTTCACTTTGTCTTAGTCAAATTGAGTTTGTATAACTAAGACTAGGCAATTGAGGTAGGAACTCTTTTCAATCATATCCTATATGGTACTTGTTTTTAATGGGTTGACATCGTATGTTAGACAAATACCCATTTTAGATTGCCTAGGGCCAAAAGCAAATCTAACTATCCATGTTAAGTCTAAAACTATAATCGAGTTTTAAGTGTAACAGTTATCCTAACACTTGCATCACAAAGATAATCTAACGCACCTAACTTTGGCTAGCCCATTCTTCGATTATAGATGCCTTGACAAGTTTCAATTTAGGAAGGCAATTCATATTGATTTAATTTTTAGGGATTGTTTGGAAAAATGACTTACATGGCAAAACAAATATCCATATATTCACACATGCATAAGTATAAAGTGTAAAAGTAAACGTGTCACTCATGGGCCTATGGACCTATAACTGAGAACTAAGACCTATTATAAAATAGCCTTCTTCTTCGAGTTGGGCCTTTTTCTTTGATTTGGGCCAAAATGAATTAGCTCACCAATCAGTTGGGCCAAAATGAATTAGTTCAGAACTATTGGGTCAAGACAAGTTAGCTTCCCAACTTGGACTCCGTCTTCAAATTCTATACTATAAAATTTAACGTACATTATAAAATTAATAAAAGAAACGCAGGCAGTATTTAATTTATAAATCCAAAATAAGGCTCATAAGTGCGCCATGCAATGAAATTCATCATACGTAGTAATAATAATCATGACATTTTCGATTTTATTTTTAGTTTAAGCCCATTAAGGAAATTGTGTGTTTAGCCTTTTAGAATTATCCCGATGAAGGATTTGGATCTAAACCCATTAGGTCAACCATTGACCAACTCATCTTTTGAGTCATTCTTAAAGTTTAGAAATACAAAGCAACTTTGATTAGTGCCATTAATTAAAAAGCCCAATTTTCGATTTAGTCTGATTTACATGTTTAGTGATTTAACATTTAAAGTATAAACATATAATTTGCATATACCAAAAATACAAAATAAGCAATTTAGACATATAATTGTATAAAATAGAATTCACCGTTAAAAGAACAAAATTAATAAAATTTAATCATACGAAACAAAACAAATGACATACATATACAATATGCAAAAGTGTATATTATGAAGATGTTATATTAAACATGTTAACATTAACTATTAATCACTAAAATCATATTTATCACTTAATTAAAACACTCATTTCAGATATGATCTAAATGATGTTTGAATATCTTAAGTGGATTTAGACCTTACTAATCATATTTTTAGCACATACTATTATAAATATGAAAGATAATGTGCATCAAAGCCAAATTTATATGCATAAAAAAAAAATTCTAAGTAATAATTAATAATAATAAACTTAGATTCGAAAGTTCACTATATTCCCATCATAAATTCTAATGTATAATAAGCTAAAAGAAAATTATTGAAGAAACAAAATCTTAAATTACTTATAACTTAAGATTTAATAGAAAAAATTTAATGACGTATTATTGAATAACATTAAATATCTACAAACACATTTATTTGATTATATAAATAAATAAAAATAAATAAATAAATAAAATTAATTTGAAAAATCAACAATCCACATTCTTATCACTTATAATAATCTCTGAAAATCATTAATCAAGTCTTCAGGTAGCCTGCAAATGACTTTGGCTACCATCAGTTTTGTTAAATACTGCTAAATGCTGCTTCTTACTATCTCGTATAACAGTCCAACAGAATGACTCATAGTTTTTCTCGTTGTCCAATTAGTATATTTATAGATGAAGTTTTGAACTAGACACCTATAAGCACCACTACCATTACGATTCAATTTATGCCGCATTATATCAAGAATACTTTTCTGATTGATAGTAAGTAAAGCTGACCTAAAAGCCCTATATCTGTCTTCATGAGTTAATAGACCCATACCAAATTACATCTTGAATCAGTTCATTGACTTTAATAATATGCCTCACTAGGCAATACAAATCGTTCCCCTTAATATTTAGATCCATTGGCAGATTGAATAAATTATAAATCATGCTGACCACTGTTATTCTTGATTGTAGATCCTTACTAGTATTCTTATTAAAAGCACCATAATTTTCTTTAATACATTAGAGAAAAAGAAGGTTAAAATAATCATAATTTATATCAAAATAAATTATTTTAGAGACAAATATTATGAGTAAAAAATATATAATTTTCATAATTTTTGGATAATAAAATAATTTTTTAAAAATAAATAATGTCCAAAAGATTAATTTTAAGTCACAAATACTTTAAAATATTTTTTTGTAATTTTTTCTCAATTTTTTCTACTAAAAAATCACTTATAATTTTTTTTTTTTTTTAAAAAGGAAAATCTTACCAAACTAAAACGACGCATCATTTAGTCCAAACGACGTGCCATTTAGGACGTCCAACGCGCCGGGGCGTGAAGGAAGAATGACTAAGAAAGAAATGCAAAGGCAAAATCAATGGAAGCAGAGAGTTGGGAGGAGGTGATGGTCAAGCAGCAAATAGATGAGGCATTGGGGAGAAAAGATTTTCAGCTGTGAGAGAGAAATGACGAGGATAAAGCAAAACAAACATTTTTAAAGTGATAGAGTGGAAGAAAGGAAGTCTTGGGTTATTTTCAACATGAGTTAGAAAACAGTCAGCAACAAATGGCAATATTTCTGACATCATTTACATGTCACCGCGTGTAAAATTCACGCATCTATAATTATATTAATTTGTACTTGATTATAATGATTTTAGTGAGTCTAAATATTTGACAGGTTAAAATAAAATTTAAATGTTTAATAGGTAAATTTTAAATTATTTAAAGATGTAAATATGTATTTAACGTTAATTTAAAAAAAAACATATATATTAAATATAATTTATTAAATTATTAAATTTATAGCAGTACAATTATCGTTACAAAGTAATTGGTGCGACTTTTCTATTTTTTAATATTATAAAACTAACTTATGAAATCACTACTAAATTATTGATTTAAAGCAAAGATTGTAAAATAAGTTAAATAATAATTTCTTTAATAAAAGAATAGAAAAGTTAAAATAAATTAAATAATAATTTCTTTAATAAAAGAATTAATGAGTTTAATTTACATGAATGTTTTAATTGAATGATTTTGAAATATGGACAAACTAATAAATATTTTAGAAATTCAGAGGGTTGATAGTAATTTTCCCTTAAATAAACTAATTTTTCAAAAGAAAAATAGCCAGAAGAAAAAGAAAGCTAGCTAATCCTTTCAGAGGATTATTTCCTCATTTCTCTTTCCACACTTTCTCCTCCGTAATCTCCCTTCAATTTCTTTCCCATTGCTTCCCCTGGAAAAAGCATAAGGGATAGAAAATATGGGCCCTGCACCATACATCCTGCTGCCTAGATTTACTGAGGCTAAGAAAAATCATGACCATGAGAGAGAGAGAGAAAGAGAGAGAGGGAGAGAGGATCCTTCTCACAACCAAATGATGGTATTATGCATGAAATGGGGGAACTAGGAATTACAATTCTCTGCTACATTTCCTATACTGGGAAAGCTTTATACCAATTATCCAGCCAAAATCTCAAATTAATATACAGTATTAGCTTTTCCCTCACAAGCAGGGACATTGAGAATCGCTACTATTTTACATTTGTGTACCTATAACAAAGTAATCACGTTTGAGCATTCACCTCTTCAAGTAATGGACAATGTATGACGCTCAACAGTCTCAATAATCATTGATTTTAAGGCCACTTACTGACCTTGAAAGTCCATCACCATTCTCGAACTTGTGTAGCTCAGATTCAATGGTTTTGGCGATTTCTGTTCTTTCCACAGCTTCCTCAGGGAGATCCACGTGGAAAGATCCCTGTTTAATTGGTTTGTCAGGTTCAGTGATCAAGCACTGCTGCTTTATGTAGTTGTAGAGTTGTTGATGAAACGGATGATCCAAGGAATAGCAGTTCTCGGCTGCGTTCTCTGCATGTCGTGATGATCCAGACCCTTCCTTTTTACAGAAATGTGGAAGAGATGCCAAATCCATTATCTACATTGAAAATGTCCAACAAGATCAGTCTGTCACGAGCTACGCTGACAAATTCGGGGAAAGGAATTTATATTCCTTAGATTTCTAGAGATCAGTAATCAAACATAGTGAACTGCATAGAACATGTAAACTGCAAGTTTCAGACACCTAAAAAATCATGGAGAGAGTGTCTTACCTTCAACAACTCATCTCGCCCATTACCTGGTAACACCTGAATTTTTTTCCTCGTCCTCTCTTGCAGTAGAGGCTTGACAACCTGCCAAAAATTTCAAATCTTATCTGGTGCCCATGGTTCAATGCTAAGGTCATCATACATAGAATGCTGAAATCCTGTTTCTGATACAATAACTAAGGAAAGCTAACCTTCCAACATGCTGAAAATATGTATGGGGCATTTACAATGTAATATGTTTTTGTTTTCTCTGGATAATTCAAGTCATCAACTGTTGATATGATTGTCAGCAACTGCAGCAACACAAAACAGAGATCTCAGTCAATGTCACAATGCAATTACATTGTCAGCACATGAACTTCTAAAATGCAACCACCCATTAGAGCAGTGAAGGTTCACAATTATTATGCACCGATTAGAAGTTTTAAAGTATAGATTAAATATGGTTGACCGAGTTAAATATCCTGCTGCTTCAGAAAATATAGTTAACTAAGGTATGAGTGCTATTGATTTCTTGATACACAGGTTGGCACAACTTGAAAGAGAAAACTGAACATTATTCAAGGAAAGACCGGAGGAGAAAAACAAAAGGCCGAATACAGGTTTTTAGTCAATATTTTACATCTAACATCTAATATATTTTTATGGGTAATGGATATCCATAACATATATATGAAAATGTAACTGTTTAACCCCTGATTTTGTAAAGTGTAACTATTTGACATCTAAACTTTAAAATGCAACTATTAAACCCTTAAAAAATACAAGCACATATAACCCAAAATCCGCACATGGAAGTTAAATAGTTATATTTCTATAAAGGTTAGGTATTAATGTTAATCAGGAAAGGGTCAAGGTGTCAATGGACTTTTGTGTAAAGATAAGGTCAAATGATGCATTCAGCCAAAACAAAGACTTCCAGAATGGCACGTTGTACCTTTATTTGGCCAAGTGCTGAAAGCTTCAGACCAGTCATATCCAACACCTTCACACAGGTGGTTACTGGTCGCCCATATTTTTTTGAAGCAAAAGGCTGCAAAAATGCATACAAGGTTATCTGCCCACTTAAAACACTAGGTATGCAGAAAATCTAATACTCACCAGAATTATACAGTCCCGATATTCATTTATTTGAATGTGTGACTGAACATAGTAGTGGACCTGTGATGAAATCAGAAATGGGAAACAGGGTTATAATTACATACTTAAAAGTCAGGATACTCCAAAATGCCTGATTAATATGTATCACAAAGTTACTACAAACATAACAAGTCATCAGAACGAAAAATTAGGAAAACGATTATCCTAATACTTACAGATGCTTTATCCAATGTGCTGAGCCCAACACCAATAGCAAAGACTGGAAGCCCCTGAAGGAGATGGAAGAAGTTACAGGAATATCTGAGAGTATATACACCATTCTTGGAATGCAAACAAACTTTTTTATGCATCATTTAACACAATGCAGCAGTAACTGAAATTTTTTTCCAAACTGGGAATTAAAAATCATAAGCATGAAAATTTTAAAGTTTAAACATAGAATGCGCACCTCTCTTGAGTAACCAGACATGCCTATGAGCTGTGAATCACGCATTGCTCTGTACAAATCAGTTGGAACTATAGGTTTCTGTACAAAGAAATAACACCCAGATATCACATTTAAGAATTCATTGACCATGTAAATAATTAAAAATGTTAGCTAGATTAGAAACTAAGCACCCAAAGGAACTTGATATGAGCGTAAAGCCCTTCCTTTCCCCTAAACTACCTTGCAAGTAAAGAAAAGGAGAAATAATACTTGTCCTCAATCTTGATAGTTTGTACAGGGTGGATAGGTGGGCAGTGTTACACGTGTTGGAGGTGGGGGCATTTGTGCAATTGTAATTTAAAATTTATTCCTTGTGGAAAACAAGTTTGAAGTTTAGCAGTTCCATAATACAATTATTGGAATCTCGTGAACTGTTAGTCTGCATTCCATGAAGTGAATCAAGCTCATGATCCATACATTTTGCAAACTGTAACAACAAAACTCAATCAAACAAAAAGCAAAAACTCAAAACTCATTAAGCACAACTATTAATGAGTCCCGTATCACAGTGGTTCATTTTCTAGTTTCAATAGCTCAAGTTTTCATGTAAATTTTTTTATCTGATACTAATTGATGATAAAAAGCTTGTGGAACAAAGAAAATGTTAGACTATGTGAGATGTATCTAGGAAATTAATTTGGCCATTCTTGATATATTGAACTTTCATACATGGATTATGTATCAGATCACATTTATCTTTTAGTAATATGCTACTTGGGTGATGTATTTAGTCATAGTTATTTAATTATTTGTCGTTTTATGTAAAATCTTTAATTATTTTATTCTTATTAGTTTCTATAAAAGTGAAGTCTTTCAATGAAATTAATTAATCAAGTGAAAAGTTCATTCATATACTCTCCATTTTTTTTTACATCTGCCATTGCATTTTATAATTGGTATCAGAGCTTTCGTTCTGCAAGGGACTGTGAGTAAGAGAAAACAAGTAAGAAAACCTCACCAAAAGACCTTAAACACTTTCAAATTTCTTCAATGACTTCTAGTAGTTTTTTAGCTCAATTGCCATCTTAATTTTTGGGTGAAAATTACCCAGTTTGGGCAGTAAAAATATAAGTTTATCTCAAAGCATGTCATCTTTGCAAAGTTGTAGAAACTGGTAAGGATCCTCATCCATTGCCCAACAATCCAACACTTGCTTAGGAACAAGCAAAGAGATACAAAGCTCTCTCTTATATTCACTTTGCTGTTTATGAATCCATTTTTGCAAGAATCATGGCATGTGGCACTGCCAAAAATGCTTCAGATAAGATCAAAGAAGAATTTCGAGGAAGTGATAGAACAAGCCAGATGCAGTCTTAAATTTGATAAGAGAATTTGAGATTTTGAAAATAAAGGAATCTGAAACTGTCAAAAAGTATACTGATAAACTTATTAAGGTTTTAAACCAAATCCAATTGCTCGGAGAGGACCTCAAAGACAGTAGAACTATGGAGAAAGTTCTTGTGAGTCTGCCTGAAAAGTTTCAAGCTAAAATTTCCTCTTTTGAAGACTCTACAAACTTGTCAAAACTCACCATCGCTGAACTTGTCAATTCTTTTCAAGCTTTGGAGCAAAGAAGAGCTATAAGACGAGGATACTGTTGAAGGTGCCTTTTATGCCAAACAAAAACAAAAGAAGGTGATTCCCACAAGTTATGGAGGTCATATTCATCATGTCAAAAGGAAAGCTGATGGCAAAGAAGGTGAGAAGAAAGGCAAATATCCACCATGTTCTACTTACAACAAAACAACTTATTTGGACAAAAATTGTTGGAAGAAAACCAAGTGCAACCACTATGGTAAAATTAGGCACATTAAAAAGTATTGCAGGCAAATATGAAATCAAAAGCAAAAAGAACAAGCAAATTTTGCAGAAGTTAAAAGGGAGGTTGAAGAACACTTCTTTATGGCTTCTCACATTTTTTCTTCATCATCATCATCAGACACTTGGTTCTTCAACAGCAGTGCTACCAGTCATATGGTCAAAGATGCAAACTTGTTTAGCACTTTGGACAAATCTTTCAAAAAAGAAATCAATTTAGCTAATGGCGATAAAGTTTAAGTTCAAGGAATTGGTTATGTATCTTTCCATACCACAAAAGGTATAAAGCTTCTTTTAGATGTATTTTACATACCTACCTTAACACAACATCTCTTAAGTGTTGCCCAAATGCTTCATAAGAATTATACTTTGCTCTTTACAAATAAGATGTGCACTATTTATGACCTTAATGATATTGAAATTGCTAAAGTTAATATGATTCGCAATAGCTTTCCTTGGGATTCAGTTTTTTAGAATGCTTTTATAGTGCCATAGCTGATGATTCTTGGATTTGGCATAAGAGATTTGGTCACTACAATCTGAAATCTCTTCAATTTCTGTATTCTAAAGAAATAATGAGCAATATGCTTGAAGTCAGCTTATATAGTAAAGTGTGTGGTGCCTGTCAACTTGAGAGGATGCATAGAGACTCTTTTCCTATAAATCAACCTTGGAGAACCACAGAAAAATTAAAGCTTGTTCATATCGATGTCTGTAGCCCCATGAGTATTCCTTCACTCAATCAAAACAAATATTTTGTTTTGTTCATTAATGATTTCGCTAGAATGTGCTGGATTTCTCTTCTTAAGAGCAAGTCACAAGTTCTTCCTATCTTCAAGAAGTTCAAAGTTCTTGTAGAGACTCAAAGTGAATGTAAAATTAAAACTTTGAAATCTAACAATTGAAAGGAATATACATCACATGAATTTGACAAATTTCGTGAAGATGCAGGCATGAATCACCAACTAACTGTGAGCTACACTCCACAACAAAATAGGATAAGTGAAAGGAAGAACAGAACTGTTGTAAAAATGGCTAGATGCATATTGTTTGAGAAGAAATTGCTAAAGAAGTTTTGAGCAGAAGCTGTCTATATTGCAATTTACCTTTTAAACAGACTTCTTACCTCATCTGTTAAAGATAAAACTCCAATTGAAGCATGGAGTGATTTCAAACCTTCAGCAAATCATCTATGAATTTTTGGTTTTTGTGTTATGCATTTGTTCTAGTAGCTAAAAGAACCAAGTTAGATGAAAAGGCTGAAGTTGGAATTTTTCTTGGATATGCCGTTCAATCCAAAGGCTACAAGATTTATAACATCCAAATAAAAAATATGATGGTTTGTAGGAATGTCAAATTTGATGAAACTTTTTTTTGGGATTTTAACACACATCAAATTGAGCGTGATCCAAAAGTTTCTCAAGGGACAGTGAAGTCACAAATTTTTAAAGTTAAAGCTCCAAGTTCTTTAATTTCTAATGAACTTGACGATTCAGAACATAATTCACCAGTCTTGAAGATGAAATCCTTGTCTGAAATTTATGAAAGATGCAGTTTTGTAAGAGCAGAACCATCTACTTTTGATGAACCTTCACAATTTAAAGAATGACAGCAAGCTACGAAGGATGAGATTGCTATGATTGAGAAAAATCAAACATGGGAGCTCACTACAAAACCAAAAGGCAAAAATGTCATTGGTGTTAAGTGGATTTATAGAACCAAATTAAAGCCTGATAGTTTTGTGTTCAAACATAAAGCAAGATTGGTAGTTAAAGGTTATTCTCAACAAGCTGGTGTAGATTATAGAGACACCTTTGTTCCTGTGGCCAGACATGACACAATCAAATTGGTTTTAGTACTTGCAGCTCAACATGGCTAGATTTTTGAATGGTTTACTTCAAGAGGAGATTTATGTCCATCAACTTGAAGGATTCCTAGTTGAAGGTCAATAAGATAAAGTCTACAAACTTAAAAAGGTGCTTTATGGCTTGAAACAAACACCTAGAACTTGGTATAGCATAATTAATAACTACCTGCTACAATAAAGTTTTAGGAGTGAAAATGAAGCTACACTTTATATGAAGACTTATTCAAATGAAAAGTTATTAATTGTCTCGTTATATGTAGACGATCTTCTTGTTACAGGAGGAGATTCAAATTTGATGCAACTTTTCAAATCTGATATGGAGCAAGAATTTGAAATGTTAAATTTGGGTCTCATGAACTATTTTTTGCGAATGGAGATTCATCAATGCAAGGCAGGTATCTTCATTTCTCAAAGAAAATATGCTTTAATGTTTTGCAAAAATTCCACATAGAAAATTGCAAATTTGTGACTGTTCTGTTGTCGCAAAATAAAAAATTAACTAAAGATTATGGCGGAAAAAGTGCAGATGCATCGGTGTACAGAAGTTTGATTGGTAGCTTGCCTTGTTTGACGGCTACAAGGCCTGATTTGATGCTTTCAGCAAGTTTACTTTCAAGGTTTATGAATTCTCCTAGTGAATTTCATTTGACTGCTGCAAATTGCAGTAAATTTTAAAGTATGTCAAGGGTACAATTGACCTTGGTGTATGGTATTTGAAGAAGTCAAGTGGCAAGCTTGAAGGTTACGTTGATAGTGATCGGGCTACTTGTTTGGATGACATGAAAAGTACTTATGGGTATTTGTTTTCTTTTAGTTCGGGTTCATTCTGGTGGAATTCAAAGAAGTAAGAAGTGGTTGCACAATCTAGCGGAGACCGAGTATGTTGCAGGCGCAACTATTGCAAATCAAGCCTTACGGCTTAGAAAAGTTTTACAAAATCTTACGAAGGAGCAAATGGAGCCAACAATCATCCATTGTGACAACAAGCCAGCTATAGCCATAACCCAAAATCCAGTTCAATATGGAAGAACCAAACACATTAAGGTAGCAATGATTTAGTTTTTTTTTTTTTTCATGAATTTCATATACAGAAAATTGGTTTTTATTAATACTATTGGTTTAAGGGGAAAAAAAAAAGAACAAACAGTAATAGAAAAACAAATTTAATTCATGACAAGATATCAATTAAAGAAAATTGTCAAAATCTAAGTGAAAAGGAAAAGGAAAACAAAAACAAATTAAAAGACCCTAAAAATTGGTCTCTAGTCCTGGTGATCCAAAGTAGATCTACAACCAAACAAAAAAAGAACCAATTATAGTTAAGTAAGCCTTGCAGAAAATGACTTCCCAAATCCCAATCTGGAAATAGGCAAGTCATTTTCCCAATCTTAAAAGTACTTCTCATGACCAAGAAAATGATATCTCTAAACTTTTTGTTTTGGTCCCAAACAACAAAAAATTTAGAAAATATTTTCCTGGAAAATGTTTTATGAAATGGTGAGCCTAATCACAGAGCAACATCAACTAAGCATTGCTTCCACACTAGTTTGGGTAGGTTATATGGATAGATTGTTACCATTCAGCTTTATTCAAGACTAGTTCCACATCAATATACGGATCAATCACACACAAATTCAATAAATAAATGAAGCACTTAGATATCACAAAAACTTACCGTTAATACATTGTCGATCTCATTTTGTATCCTCCAATGTAAGCAATCAATCAACTAGAGCATATTACAGTACCAAATCAGCAAATGGTGATTGGATTATTTTATTATAGCTCAAAGAATAAAAAATGAAAATCAATGTATTAATGAAGCATTCAACTGAAAAGGGAACTGCTACCATCTTATGGGCCTTGGCAACATTCCATTCTCTAGCTTTTAGGAAACGCATCAAAGTTTCAGTGTGATATCCTTGATGAATATTCTGCAAATAAAGAAACAATAATTTAGCCAATGCATAATCAACAGCCAACAAAGATTTTGCCAATAAGAGTCCACAAAACCTCAACTATACTAAGAGAATATAAACAAATCAATAAACTTTTCTACAGTGCAAACCAAAGCAAATACACAGCTGGCTCTCATGGCATCACTACCTCTGAAGGATTTACAACCAGGAGTAGTCATACCTTCAAGCAAAGATAAATTAAAGTTTGAGATAAAACTAACTCACTGTTTATCTCATATTCCTTAGTGCGAAAATAAAATTAAAATGGAAACCAACTCTAGTACAATAGACATAGGATAAAATAATTAACTGAAGTTCTCAATATTTTGAATTGAATACTTGCACAGATCAGTCCAAATGAACTTATTGGTTACAAGTTATTGGAAGGGCAAAAGAAAACTACAAGAGCTTCAATGTAAAACAAGCACTTAATGATTGTAATAAGATGAATTTGTAGAAAAGTTGTGTATTTTCTCTATTGAACAAGGGGTTATATATACAGATTACAAAACCTTGCTAAGGTAACAAATCAGTCCCCTAAAAATCATCTATCAATCAATTAGTCTCTAATTATGTACATATTATATTCACACTACAACACTCCCCCTCAAACTAGAGCATATATATTTATCATGCCCAATTTGTGTCAAAGATATTTTATTCTAGGACACTTAATGCCTTGGTGAATAAATCACCCAGTTGCTCTCCTATTTTCATATAACTAGTTAAAATTAAACTTTTTTTAAATCTTTTCACGGATAAAATGGCAATCAACTTCAATATACTTAATCTGCTCATGGTATACAAAATTAGAGGTAATATGAAGAGCAGTCTGATTATTACACTAAAGTGCTACGGGTATTGCAGCATTCATGCCAACTCCTTTTAACAGATGATTTATCTACAAAATCTCACAAGTGGATTGAGCCATAGTCATGTATTCTGACTCGGCGCTAAATCTGGATTCGACATTCTTCTTCTTACTTTTCCAAGACACTATGTTTCCTTCGACAAACACACAATAGTCTGTCTATCACTTTTGGATCCCGTCCAATCAACATCTGAAAAACACTCAACTGTAGTATGCCCATAATTACCGAGTCCAGAGGTCCTTTTTAGATACCATAAAATTTGTTCTAGGGCGACCCAATGTTTCACTATAGATGCAAACATGAACTAGCTTATCACACTTATCACAAAAGCAATATCTAGCTGAGTCATCACTATAAGATAGTTCAGCTTTCCAACTGTTATATATTATAAGAAGTAAATATGTTAATATAAGAAGTAAATATTGATAGATGGATCAATTGCTTAATCTTAGAATTGTATAATCATAGATTTGATTCTCCTTCCTGTTTAGATATCGTCTCTCATGTATAAATAGATTGTAATCTCTATTGTGAAAGACAACAACAACTATTATCATTCTACATGGTATCAGAGCCTCATTAGAGATTTAAATTTTTTGGAGATTTAGGGCTCCTGTTCTTTTGTGTTATCCATCTAGGATAATATTTGTCTCTCACCGTCCACCTAAAGTCGCCTTGCAGCCCCTTGTCAGATTTGTGGTTCGTTTGCCGTTTGGGTGTTGGGTGGAGGCCTTTTTTGATAATGGTCATTTGGGTTATCCATAGTAACATTTGGAGGCTTAGGACTCTATTCATTTGGGTTGTTCATTTGGGTTACCGATAAAGGGTAACATTTGGAGGGTAACGTTTAGAGACTTAAGAATCTGTTCATTTGGGTTACCAATAAAGGGTAATGTTTAGAGACTTAGGGCTCTGTTC
Source organism: Manihot esculenta (assembly GCF_001659605.2). Taxonomy (NCBI): domain Eukaryota; kingdom Viridiplantae; phylum Streptophyta; class Magnoliopsida; order Malpighiales; family Euphorbiaceae; genus Manihot; species Manihot esculenta. The sequence continues at coordinate 15,309,746 of NC_035168.2, forward strand.
ATTTGGGTTACCAATAAAGGGTAACGCTTGGAGACTTAGGACCTTGTTCATTTGGATTACCAATAAAGGATAACACTTGGAGACTTAGGGCTCTGTTTATTTGGATTACTCATAAAGGGTAACATTTGGAGACTTAGGGTTCTGCTCATCGGGATTACCCATATAACATTTGGAGATTTAGGACTCTGTTCATTTGGATTACCCATAAAGGGAAACATTTGGAGACTTAGGGCTCTATTTATCGGGACTATCCATAAAGGGTAATATTTGGAGACTTAGGGCTCTGTTCATTTGGGTTACCCATAAAAGGATAACATTTGGAGACATTTGGCTTCATCAGGTACGGTTCATCAGGTACTGTTCACGAGTTATTGTTCACGAGTACCGTTCATGGGTTCTGTTCTTCTGATATTTTGTTTATTTTGATTGTTTTGGGTTTGTTGTCCTTATGGCTGAAATTGATTATATATGTAACAAGTTGGACATAATTAACATTTATGCTCCAACTTGAGGGGGAGTGTTATAGATTATAGGAAATAAATATGTTAATATAGGAAGTAAATATTGATAAATGTATCAGTTGCTTAATCTTAAGATTGTATAATCATAGACTTGATTTTCCTTCCTGTTTAGATATCGTCTCTCATGTATAAACAGATTGTAATCTCTATTGAGAAAGACAACAACTATTATCATTCTACACCAACCAACCTCCTGTACCATTCTTGGTCATTATAGGAGTCTCTATTATCCTTTGTGAGACATACATTAGAAATCATCGGTATGCTACAGGGTTTAACTCTCAACTTTCCAGTTTCTGCAAGCAAATCAATGACATACTTTCTTTGAGACAAGAAAATTCCCTTGCTACTCCTCAAGACTTCTACTCACAAGAAGAACTTAAAGCTGATTCAAGTCTTTGGTGGGAAAACTCGCATGCAAGAACGATTTGAATGACGAGATCTCTGAATTATCATTCCCTGTAATAACAATGTGATTAACATACACAACAAGAAGAATAGTACCAGCATTTGAATGTCTATAGAAAACTGAGTGGTGATACTTATTTTTTTTCAATCCAAATTCTTGAACTTCTCTAAACTTGCCAAACCAAGCACGGAGACTGCTTCAAACCATATAAAAATTTCTTCAAATGGCATATTTTCTCATACTTCACCCTGAGTAACAAAAACCAGGTGTTTGCTACATATATACCTTCTCTTGGAGGTCACCATGCAAAAAGGCATTCTTAATATCGAGTTGGTGTAGAGGCCAATGCTCAGAAACAGCTAAGGAGATGAACAAGTGAACTGAAGTCATTTTGGCCATAGGGGAAAAAGTTTCAAAATAGTCGACTCCATAGATTTGTGCTTATCATTTCGCAATAAGACGGGCCTTATGCCTTGCTATAAAACCATCTAGATTGACTTTGATAGCAAACACCCATTTATAGTCCACAAACTTCTTGCCATAGGGTAAGTCCACTAATTCTCAAGTATGATTTTTATTTAGAGCCTTGATCTCCTCAAGCATTGCACCACACCAGCTAGAATGGGTCAGAGTCTCTTTAACTGTCATAGATAAGAAAATGGAATATAGAGAGGCAATTAAGGAAGTAGAAAAAGGAGACAGTTGATCATTAGAAAGAAAGTTAACAACAAAATATATAGACTTACACTGTCGTTTACCTTTACAAAGACTAATGGGAAGGTCAAGGTCACTCGGTGATGGATCTGATAGCAAAGAAGATTCTGGTGCACAACATGTATAATTGGGTGCTGGTGTTTTAGAATAAACTTAAACTACTGGTGATTTAGCAGAAAGCTGTGTACTAGAAGAAACCCCTTTAGTGGGTTGTGGAGGAGAAGACAAACTAGTGGAGATCTCATTATCTGATGTGACCCTATAGATGAGCCACTCATCTTCCTCCTCTTGACTAGTAGATGGTTGTAATACCCGACTAGACTCCGGTATCGAAATTCCTACTGCCCGGTGGAATCTCGGATGTCGGAAACCTCTAGAAGGGTAAGAACATGTTTTTATAAAATGTTTGCATGTATTTTATGATTTTAAGTAAGAAAGAAATTGAGTTTTGAATGAAAAAGACCATGGAGGCATTTACAGGTTCGGCCGCCGAACATGGGATAGTTTAGGGGGGCACGTTAGGCTTCCGAAAGTGGCCTTCTTTCGGCCGCCGAACATGCATGAGTTTTGGATTCACCTTCGGCTTCCGAAGGTGGCCTGGCCAGCCACCTATAAAAGGCCCCATGGCCGAAAATAGGCGAGCTTTCTCTCCTATTTTCGGCCAACGGTGAATCCATGCTCTCCCATGGTTGGTTTTGATGATTTTCCTCAAATCTTTCAAGTTTTAACGAGTTCTAGCTTGGTTTTGAAGATTTTTGTAGCTAAGATCAAGATTTGAAGCTTGGAGACCCAGGAGCTCTTTTCCTACATTTCTCCAAGTTTAGGTCACCTCCCCTCTCGATCTTCAAGAGGTAAGAGTAGATTAGCTCATTCCATGTTTTAAAAAAGTTTATGAGTTTTTGTTGGGGTAGAAATGCATGTTTAGGTTAATGTGAAGTTGATGGTTAATGTAGGTTATTTGTGTTGTTGTTGGGGTTTAGGATAGTTTGAGACCCTTATATGCTCATGTATGTGTGTATGCATGTTTTAGAAGTGTTGAATGCATGTTTGGAAGGTTTGGGAGGCAATGTGTATGTGAGAGGCTGAGTTTTGCCATTTCTGGAAGAACTCAGGTTCGGCGGCCAAAGGCACTTTCGGCCGCCGAACCTGCTTGTGGTAGCATGTTTGGCCGCCTAAACTTGCCCCCGAAAGTTTGAACTTTCGGCTCTAGAGGGCAGTTTCGGCTGCCGAACCTGCCGCCGAACCTGCCGCCGAACATGCATGAGTTTCGAATCTGGAGAGAGCTTTCGGCCGCCGAAGGTGCCGCCGAAGGTGCATGACTTTCAGATCTGGAGGAGAGTTCGGCCGCCGAAGGTGCCCTGTCCAGCCTTCTTTTGCCTGTTTTGCATGAATGTTTTGAGGTGTTTTTGGGGGTTTTTGGGGAGTGGTTTAGAGTCATGTTGGTCTATGTTTAGTACCTCATACGAGTCCACTTGTGTAGGATCGGACCCGAGGAACCGATGAGCCCAGCAGTGAGTCAGCTGCTTCAGAGTTAGATCAGAGTCAGCCAGAGGTGAGTAGAACTGAACTATGTATTAAAATAACAAAGTTTTGAGCATATTCATGCATCATGAATACCATGATATATTTTAGGTTGTTGCATTAGAATCTCACGAATATGATGCATTGCATTCTATGTTGTTGATGTGGATGAATGTTGAATGATCCATTAGCCCTCAATATGTATGATGATTAATGAAAGTCCAAGGCTGCCCATGTCCACGCGTCCTGGCATTTTATATGTATGATGATTAATGAAAGTCCAGGGCTGCCCATGTCCACGCGTCTTGGCATTGTATGTTATGAGTAAGAGGAAGTCCTGCGGAGCTCCGTCGAGGGCCGGGCACATTGGAATTAGAGGGTTATTGGTGACAAGTTCATCCGTGATGTGAAATGTATGTGTTGTGATGCATTCCATGAAAGCATGATTTTTGTATATGTTTTATTGTTCTGCTCACTGGGCTTTTTAGCTCACCCCCTTTCCCTTAACCCCCAGGCTTGCAGGTTCAGGATAGACAGGGGAGTCTTCAAGGTTGAAGTATGTTATGCCTATGTAATAGTGTTAGTAGTGGACATGTATTGTAAAAATAGTTTAAGGATGTTATGAAATGCAAATTAATGTATTGAGGTTTAGAATTTGTGCTTGGCCCAATGTATGATTAGTCCCTTTTAGTACATGATCTTTTATAATGAAATGTTTTTATGATGAAAAATGATAGTCCAAACTTAATGTATGTTTTGATAACCCACTAGAGCATTTGATGAGGGCTCTAGATTGGGGTTTTATGTTTATGGTATAGTGCATGCACAGGTCAGGCTTGGAATGTGAAAAGATTTAAATTTTTATGAAAATGTATGATCATGTATGGGATGTTATCAGGTATCCAACAGGTACAGGAGGCTTGCTACGGGTCCCGGCGGCCTTAAACCGATCTGGATCCTAGCGCCGGTAGCGGTTCGGTTTCCCGGTCATTACAATGGTTATGCTGCAAATTTTCTCAGAAAAGACCACATCAATTGAAACTAAGTATTTATTGAGGTCTAAAGAATAACATTGATACCCCTTCTGACGACGAGAATATCCCAAGAAGATACACTTCAAAGCCTTAGGATCAAGATTAGTTACATGAGGTCGGACATCTCGAACATAGTAAGTGTTGCCAAAAATACATGGTTTCAATGGAAACAATGACTTATTAGAAAACAATATACTATATGGAGTATCTCCATTCAGTACCCAGGAGGGCATACGATTAATGAGAAAACATGCTGAAGATATAGCGTCAGCCCAAAATTAGAAACTTGCATTTGAAATAAATGGGCACAAGTACTCTCAAGAAGATGCTTATTCTTCCTTTCAGCAACTCCATTTTAAGCAGGTGTATCTACACACGTTTGATGAAAAATACCATTAGCCTGACGTGTATTCTTTAGCATTGTCACTTCACAAAATAGGCACAGAAGCATTAAATTGAGTCTTGATTTCATCACAAAAAGTAGAAAAATGAGAAAAAATCTAAAAATCACACTTCATAAAATAAATCCAAATCATTCTAGAAAAATCATCTACAAAAGTGAGAAAATATCTAAACCCACTCTTAGACCCAACAAAACAAGGCCCCTAAATGACATAACTCACATTCCACTGAAGATACATCCTGAAATTGAGGGCATAGCTTATTCAAAACTGGTAATGAATGATCTCCCAACCGACAATGTGCTTCAAGTCGAGAGACAACACTGGAACAGGCAACTAAATGAGGTGCCCACTCATCCAAAATGTAGAAGCCATCGGATACATTTCATTTACCAATAATCTGCTTCGTCATAAGATTTTGGAAAAGACAGTGATCAGGGAATAATGAAACACAACAATTTAGGTTGTTATAGGTTATAGGAAGTAAATATTGATAAATGGGTCAGTTGCTTAATCTTAGGGATTGTATAATTATAGGCTTGATTTTCTTTTCTATTTAGATACCGTCTTTCATGTATAAATAGGTTGTGATCTCTACGGTGAAATACAACAAAATATTATCTTTCTACATGGTATCAAAGCCTCATCCATAGAGATTTAATTTTTTTTGGGGACTTAGGGCTCTGTTCATTTGGGTTACCCATAAAAGGTAACATTTTGAGACTTAGGATTCTGTTTATTTGGATTACCATAAAGGATAACATTTGAAGACTTAGGGCTTTGTTCATTTAGATTACCCATAAAGGATAACATTTAGAGATTTAGAACTCTGTTCATTTGGGTTACTCATAAAGGATAACATTTGGACTTTGTTCATTTGCGTTATGCGACATTTGGAGACTTAGAGCTCTGCTCATCGGGTACAGTTCACGAGTACCGTTTACGAGTACTATTTTTCTTATCCTTTATTTATTTTGATTGTTTTGGGTTAGTTGTCCTAATGACTGAAGTTAAAATCACCATAACTAATGTGATTCTTGTGATTACTAAAATCACGGAATACAAATTAAATGGATATAAATTTTTGGATTGGAGTAAGACTATCCATATTTATTTATGAAGTATTGAAATGGATGATAATCTTACCAAGGATCCTCCAACTGATGAAACTCGTAGAGATTGGATGAGGGATGATGCTAGTTTGTTTCTGCAGATTCGAAAGTCTATTCATAGTGAGGTGATTAGACTTGTTAATCACTGAATTTGTATATGAATTAATGGAGTATTTGGAATTTCTATATTTTAGCAAAAAGAATATTTCTCGTATTTATGATGTGTGTAAGGCGTTTTACCGAGCTGAGAAAATGTGGTCTCTCGTTCTAGTGCTGAATCTGAACATCGAGATTAATTGTCATTTTGTTCGTGAAAATGTCCAACAAAAAATAATATCAACAGGACATATCTGAACTGGAGAACAACCAGGAGACATCTTCACTAAAACTCTAAATGGGACTCGAGTTTATTATATATGTAACAAGTTGGCATGATTAACATTTATGCTCCAACTTGAGGGGGAGTGTTATAGGTTATAGGAAGTAAATATGTTAATATAGAAAGTAAATATTGATAAATGGGTCAGTTGTTTAATCTTAGGGATTGTATAATAATAGGCTTGATTTTCTTTTCTATTTAGATACCGTCTTTCATGTATAAATAGGTTATGATTTCTACGGTGAAATACAACAAAATATTATATTTTTACATAGGTCTTTGATAAGTTTACTCATAGAAATTAAGTTAAAGGCAAGAATTTGGTAAACTTAGTACAGAGGAAGGGTAATAGAAGAAGTAAGCTTACCGGTCCCATAACCTTCAATAGTATATGTTGACCCATCAGCTATGGTATCAGGAGTATGTGCTTTATGTGATTAAAAACTTGCAAAGGTATGAGGATTATCTGTCATGTGATCCGTGGCACCAAAATTCATGACTCAATTATGTGACGATATAAGGCAAATTTTATCTTAGTATTAGCATTTATTGGGATGGACCCTCTCAACAGATCCTGATACTGAGCATATTCTTCAACTGAGATGATAAAAATATTCTCAAAGGAACAGCTAATTGTAACAACATTAGCAGTTCTTTGATTGATATGAGACTTACTATTGTATGATATTTCAACCAATTCAAGCTAATCTGTGAACAAGAATAAGACCCTATATAGTGCCCAACCAATAGAGAACCTACTACACGAGCTCAGATGATCGATGGATGACTGGGAAATGGCCGGAAATACGGCGGCAACACTCGAAAAGAAGATTGGAGGTTTGTCAGACGTCCCACGTGCCTACACTCGTCGATGCGTGAAGGACAAGCAGAAACAGAAAGCACATGAAGCTCACGCACTGCCCAGATGGTCACCGATTCTAGGGATTAGCCGAAAACAGGGGCAGACTCCTCCCTTTGGTGGTGATGAGACCCAAAGACCACAAAAAATAGTGATCCACAACTAGCAAAAGCCAAAACGCATAAAAAAGCGACCTAATCGAGCCAAAGGCTCTAATACCATGAAATAAGACGGATTTGTAGAAAATTTATGTATTTTCTCTATTGAAAAAGGAAGCTATATATATATACAAATTACAAAATCTTGTTAAGATAACAAATCACTCTCCTAAAATTCTTCTATCAATGTAATCTATTCTAATTATGTACATATCATGTTCATACTACAACAATGATAAAGGGAAAAAAAAAAAAATCTTTCTATGTGGATTAAGCCCTACCTTATTTTCTCTCAAATATGCTCTTCAGGCTTCACACAGATTTTGAGAAGAGCATCCATCAACTTTGTCTTATTATCTTTAGTCTTGTCTTGTTTGTGTAGAAACTAGAAAACTATAAATTCAGAGAAAACAGTAATTTTGAAAACACTTTCTCATTTACTTGACTCTTCGATTTTATCAATATTTTAGAAAAACTCTCATCAACTTCAATAGTTTGAAATTAAACTATAAATTTAGGCTTTTTCAAATGCGTTTTTACCACTTTTGATCTTAAAAAGAAAAAATCAAATGCATTTAATATTTTATTTCAGAAAACTAATAATTGCTTTCAAAAGCAATCATTTCATTGGCTTGAGCATAATTACAAGCTAACTTCAGAGCTACCTCCTCACATTTCTCCAGTCACCATTTATTGAAAGAGAATCTCTTTCCATATTTGCCTATATTCTTATTTCTTTAGCTCCAATTAAACTAGAACTTGAAATGTTTTTGCATTTTAGAAAAGAGAATGATGCTAATGAGTTTCAAAGAATTTAAGAGTGTGTTTAATTATAGAAAACATGCCTATTTTCTAAAAATAATTACCTTGTTTTTTAAAAGAATTAGAAAACGTGTTCATTTTAACTTTTTTACTCTAATTGGAAAACAGAAAACAAATTTTATGTTTTTTAAATTTTATAAAGGAAACGGAAAACATTGAAATGATTATTTTCCATGGCTTTTTCATTATATTCGAAAATTGAAAAATATGGTTTCCAAATGTGAAAAACATGTAACGGATAGACTCTACATAAACAAAACATGATTTTTAATAATTATGTTTATATATTTAAGCATGCATAAATTTTTTTTATTTTAAATTAATATAAAATGCATGAATTTTTCTCCTTATTTTAAATTAATATAAAAATTAAGGTGGGGATTATTATAAAAAAAAATAAACATATTTTCTACAAAAAACAATGATAATTTGAACATATTTTCTAGTTTTTCCTATTGAAAATAGTTTTCAATATTACATGAAATACACACATTTTCCTAATATTCCATGGAGAACAAAACAAAAAAAATAAATAAATAAATGAAAACAAAACTAGAGATAGAAAATAAAAAATTATTTTCTGTAAATAAACGCACCCTAATGTTTTCAAGAATCCTTCAGTTACATTACAAGGAAAATAAAGTTTCATATTTTGGACAACATTCGATTTGTATTTCTGCTAAAAAAGTAATTGATGCTTTTTGGAATGATCAATAGCATTGCTATTGCCTATGATATTATAGATGTTGATATTTCTTTTCACATACAAAATCCCAAGCTGGATCCATGACAAATTGAATATATTGAGAGAATGGAAAAGAATTGAGATACAGTTTTGATGTTAAGACGATTATTGTTCAGATTTTTTAATAACCCAATCCCTCTCAAAAGTGTTTCTCCATAACAAGAGACTTCTGAAAACAAATATTTCTTTTATAACTGAACCTAGAATTCTTCAAATTCAAATCCAAAAATTAGTAAATCAAAAGATTGTCCCAAAATTTTTTTTTTTCTTCCAACTTATCAAGAAAAATCCAAAAATTTTCTGAATTTGCTTTAATAGATCCTAAGATAATTGAAATCAAATGCCATCATAAATACAAGGATGTCATTACCCATTGGAACTCACAATCCTGAGGGTATCAGAGCTACCTAATGGAACATCAAACCCTATAAGGAAAATGAGCATATATAAATACTGCAACTACAAACAAGCTAGTTGGAGGACCTACATTTAAAACTAACAGTTAGATCATTTATGGTTTATTTATTTTTCTTATGGTGTTAGTTTGGCTTTTGGAAACGTGACTAACCCCAAATGAAAGAGAAAATTAAACCGAAAGGGGGAATGTATGCTATTGGGCCAGCCACAAAATCCTACCAGAACGTGATGTTTGAGGTTACCAAATTTGCCTATCAAACTACCATCTCAGCGTGATATTTATTCCCAATTCTTATTGATCCTTTAAATAATTTCAATCCGTTATGGATCATAGCTTGGAAGTTCTATGCCATTGAGGTGGTAGTTCCAATGGTTGAGAGCTGCCTCACAGAACAATAGGTCAAAAGTTCAAACGCAGCCTAGAAGAAAGCTCAAGAATTAGAAGTTCTAACTGTGCTCAATCAATCCAATAATTTTTTCTTAAATAAGGGCATTACTATTTCTCAGGCATCTTGTAACCTTGAGATGACAAATATCTCAATCATTCTAGATTAGTTCACTCTGTTAATGCATCACACCAACCCTATTAACTCCATCCTTAAGTTCTAATTTTTTGCTCAAGAATAGCATACCCTGAAAACTGGTTATGGGAAGCAAAGTTATCCAATAGAAACTGTAAATATAAATATAAATACATGTGCACATAAACACTGAGATGATGTTTTACTGGTAGATTCTCTTCAAGTTTCTCTCTGCTGTTTTTCCCTGTACTATTATCTTCAAAATTTCCTAAAAGATACTAGTAAGAGTTTATCCTTTTATTTATTTTCTTATCCTGTATATATACTTGGAGGCGATCTTTCTTCTATATGTTCTGTTTACCTCACCAGTTGAACTTTTGACTAAAAAGATGTTGTTCCATAGCTTAAGAAGCACAAGCAGACAACAGGAGAAAAGTCTCAGAATTCCTCTGAAGGCATTGTAGTCACAAATTTAAGATATTAGGCAGAAAAAGAAATCAGAAATGGAGGGAAGAACAGTTCCATTTTGCGAATGCACAACTGTCTAGTTTCTATAGCATAGGCGTTTTAAAACATCATCAAAGAGATGGCAACAAGGGGATTAGGTTCAAGTTCTAGTTTAAATAATAAAAATTACCAGAAACTATCAGTGGGCTAGTGAAACAAACTAGAGAAGCACTCCTCTTAATTAGTTACCCGGCTTGAAGACTAATAATAAAAACTCTTTGCCACTAATTATCCAGAGTATAAACAGAAAGGCCCATCAATCCATCTACCGCTTGATTATTCATTAAAAATGTCCAAATCATTGGTTAAATGGAAAAACTTCAGGCATAAACCTTAGTGGGTATTCAGGTATAGGCTAAAAGGTTGAGACTCTCTTATTGCTATCCATAGGGAAGAGATGGCAAGGTACAGAGAAACAAATGGCCGTGCAGATAGGCATGCTACCCTGCACTAAAGTTGGATAAGAGATTCCTGAAAATCCTCCAAATGGACTCCTGAATAGAAATGTACCAGTTTCAAGTTGTTGCTTTATCAGTATGGTTAGGTGGTGTAGCTATCTGGATTTCTTCAGTTTTAACTTAATGGAAAATTTAGGTGTCCCAAATGTAAACATATTCATGTAGCCCTCGTTTGGAATGGCTAATTTTGAAAGAATTCAAATGAAATAAATTCTTTTTCCTTTTTCTTTTGTGTTGGCAGAACTATTTGGGCAGAGAATTGATTTTGAATTAAAAGTAAATCTTGCCAAAATTGTTAGAATTTTGCAAGAAATTATTTCACTTAAGATTATTTACATCAAAATTACTTAATTAGCTTTTGAGAGTTTTTCTTTTCTTTTCTTTTCCTTTTATCCTTTGTTTTTTGCTTGTTTTAATTTTAAATTTATTTTTTATTTTTTAATTAATAATTTCTCTTTGAAAAATTAATTTAATTTAATATTAACTATTAGTATTTAATGCATTTATAATTTAGTATTAAGAAATTTATTATATTATTTTGTTAATTTAAAAAATCTTAATTTTTAATTTTTTAATGGTAAAAAATTATATAAAATTCAGATTTTAAATATTATAAAAATATTAATAAAATTTTTTCAATAAAAATGATTATTATTTATAAGAATAAATATTTATGTTTAGTTTAAAAATAATAAGAAAGATGAATAAATTAAAGCAACTTGAATTTATTATTATTTTGTTTAATATAAAAGAGTTCAATTGAATACTGTTATATTTAAATTGATTCCAAACAAATAAATTCTTCTATAAATAGAAATGAATTAAATTCTATTAATAGAATTCAATTCTCTTCTCACAAGAAATACATACCAAACAAGGGCATAAACAAACTCAAAGACAAATACCAAACCTCCATCAAACAGCCTTGAACATAAATTCAATCAATGCACCGACCCCAACTGATTAGGAAAACTTGAAAAGGAAACTCAGATCAAAGCCCCCAATTAATCCAATGTGATAGCAAATAAAAATGATGGGTACATTTTACAAGCAACTCCAAATTCAATTACCCACATACACAATAAGCACCCCTCTACCCAGGCCAAGCTTCCTAGAACTTCACAACTTAATCTTTGCATTTTTCATTCATTTATTTATTCTTTAACCAAACTTTTACTTGATTCCAGATTTCGATAAAATTTTCAACATACCAAAAATTTCCAATATGTAAAAATAATAAATAAATAAATAAATAAGCAGAATGGCAAAAAAAAGAGTGGTTCAGCGTCACAAAATGCAGCTGATACCAGCAAAATCAGCCAAGTTCCCATTGACAATTAAAAGACGCTTGAAAGACTTCTGACCAAAGTCGAGGAAAATATCAATAATAATAATGAAATAAAGTAGAAACAAATGCAGAGAGTAAATTCCATACTTGATATGTCCTCTTCAATGGCTCCTCAACTGTCATCACATTCCGAAAAACAAACAAAATAAAAGTGAGAAACAGTTAATTTAGGCAATATCTTTAAAATAATAGATATCAACACAAACAAAATACACAAATTAACTAGAGATCAACCTTGATCCATTAGTGCTTTGAACTGATTGATTGCCTCATCTGGAACAATACCCATTTCTCCTCCCCCCTCTCTCTAGCAGAAAAGTAGGAGAAAGACCCAAATTTGAGGACCCTTCTAGCTTCTTTTGGTTGACTCTCTGTGCGGCAGTAGCATCTCCTCTAACGCTGGATTTCAGAGAAACAAGGGACACATTTAAACACGGGAAGAATGGTTCTATAAATGTGCTTATATTGAGAAAATAGGAACAAATAATTCAAGATCATAGAGTCAAGAAAGGCGGGTCTACCAGCAAAATCCATAGCCCACCTACAATTTTTTTTATTAAAAAAAAAAAAACAACTTTTAAAAGGAAAAATCTCTCTCTCCCTACATGTATATCTATATATGGCATTATGTGCTTCACTTGCATAAGAAAGGTAGAAACGCCACTGATACTATGAATTTATAGCAGAAAATAAAAGTATTTGTTTTACAGTGCTTATTTTCTTTTTTTTTTTTTTTTTTTGAAGTTTGTGTAATGATAATATAGTAAATTGTAGCAGAAAAAACTAAAAAGGAAGCTTTCAGAACCTCAGATGATGAGAGAGAAATATAAAATCTCTGAAAGGCGTAGTCGGTGGTCCTAAACCTGCAGATCTATCTAATTCTTCCACCGTCTGATTTTTACTACCCAACGACCTTCTTTAGTCACTTTTTTTTAATTATTTTTTTCTTATTTATTTATGTAATTAAATTCAAATTCTCAGGGTATATATATATCCTTTAGGACCAACATTCCATCCATAATTAAATTAAATAAATTAAAAATTAAAATTTTAATATTTATAAAAATTAAATTAAATTAATTTTAATTAAAAATTAAATTAAATCAAATCAGTAAATTCGATTTAATTTAATTAATTTTAATTTTTAATAAATTTTTTTATTTTTTATATTTTATTTTTAATATTTTAAAATTTAATTAAAATATTTTACTTTTAATATGATTTAATTTCTCTGTATTATTAAAAATAATATATTATTATTATTAATCGGTTCGATTTAATTTTTTTGATTTTTTTTATTAAAATCAAATTGAATTGAAATAATCAAAATTTTAAAATTAAAAATAAAATCAAATCAAAATTTTAAATTAATTCATCCATTTTTTCGATTTGAACTAAATACTGCTTACACACAGTTTTATGTGTAAGATGACATATCATCAAATTAAAGCGTTAAATTTATAATTTTTAAAAATTTAATTAATTTATTTACTGTCCAACTAAATCTATGAATATATTACATTCTCATTTTAAAATAAAAAGTTACAATAATGAAATATGCTTTTAACTTATATTTAAAATTTAAAATAATTAATTTTTAAATTCTTTTTATTGAAAATAAAAATTTTAATTTTTTTAATATAGAAAATTCCATTTATAATTTTATAAGAATTTTTTAATAAAATGAATCATTTTACATCAAGCCTAATATTTTAGTTATTTATAAAATTATAATTAAAAAAGCCGGCAGTCTCTCTAATAATAAGTTACAGTGAACATGAGTTTCAACATTTCAATAATTTCAACCTTTACCCAACTCACAATTCTTCATTGATTTAGTGCATGTATGTCCAAAATTTTCAGTATCCTGAATAGGTAAGAGATACGAAATACAAAAGTTATGTGATCAATGATATTTTACTCATGAGTTATCTCTGTCTTTTATTGAATTTTTTTAGGGTTAGATAGATAATTTGATAAGCTAATAATTTTTTTTTCTTTATATTTCAGAATATGGTTAATTGATAACTAATTTATATTTCAGAATATGGTTAATTGTTAACTAATTGATAATTATTGTCATCTTTGATGAAGCAGTATCTCAACTTTCACAAATTGCACAAAATATTTAGTGCAATAACAATTTTCTACGTCAGAAAGCTAATAACAAATAAGGGTAGTTTTTGCAGAAATTCCTTTTTGTTGGCAATCTAATTTCTACTAAGAATCTCGGTGAAGGCACACCAAAATGAATTTCAAACGAAAATAAAGTTGTACTGTGATTGATTAAACTTACAAGAAAGAAAATGTGAAGTGGTGGATGTTCACAGTAGTCACTCTGATACTTAAGTTAATAAATTGCATAATATGGTAAATATAAGGAATTGCTTAGAGTTTGAGTTGTGTAATAATTGCATACTTTTTGCCTCTGTGATTGTTAGCTTTTATACTATAAGGGAACGGAGTTAAATATAGCAATTTCTTATAGTCCGACGATGTTGTGGTCGGTGGCTTGATAGGGGATCTCGTTAGCTAATCTGTTGGTAATCCCACGATTACAAACGTAACGGAGTCTGCGAGATTGTGCTTGCTAATAGTAAATTTATGTCGAGACTCATCTTATCCAGAGGAGGGCAAGTCTTGATGATGAATCAGATGTTAAGGTGTCTGGGTCTTCCTTTTCTCGAGTAGGACCACGCTGCCTATTTATCATATCCTTGCCACGTGACCCTATTTTGTGTGTGACAACTTGACTCGCGGTTGTCGAATCCGGTAAAAAATAACCTTTCTGGTTATCAACAATTTACAACTGCAGATAGTGGTGAAAGGATCGAATCCACAGAGGATTGAGAACTCACATATTTCTCTTTTATGACCAAGAAAATAAACTGAAACGATAATAAATTAAAGATGAGATAAAAGACTGAAAGTGGGATCAAATGAGATAAATTGAAAATTGGGATCAAAACTGTCAACAAAATAACAGGGGGGTTTGAGATTGATTGTAGTAAACTAATAATGAGAATAATAATGGAAAGCAAATAATTAAATAAAAAGTAATCAATAATGAGAAAGCTCTAGTTGAAGTATTGGATCCACTTTAGTTGTTGGGATTGATCACAAACACTTTGTTCTTTTGGGTTGATTCAATAGATTAGTTATGGAGATGGAGGAAGCCTCTTACCACCATTATCTCTCCTTATTATTAAATTAATTAGGGAACGTTGTAATACCCGGCTAGAGTCCGGCATCGGAATTCCTATCGTCCGGTGGAATCCAGGATGTCGGACATCTCTAGAGAGTAAGATTTATGTTTTTCTAAAGTAATGTAGGATGTTTTCATGTTTTAAGTTAACAAGAACTGAGTTTTTGAAAGAAAAGAACCAAGGCAGAAAAGCCAGGTTCGGCCGCCGAAGGAGACATTCGGCCGCCGAACATGCATGGCTTTTGGTTTCACGATAGGCCGCCGAAGGTGGTCTGGCCAGCCACCTATAAAAGGCCCTCAGTCGGTTGAAAGGATAAGGCTTGCCGTTTTCTTTCCCTTTCTGAGGTGAAACCCTGACCTTCTTTAGTTTCCTTCATGTTTTCATTACATCATGCAAAGATTTGATTGAGTTTTATAGTTTTTTTGAAGGTTTTGAGCTAAAAACACAAAGTTGTGACGTTTGGAGAGTTTGAAGGAGAGTTGCTCCAAAACTCCACATTAGGATCGTTCATCTTCTTGGTTTCAAGAGGTAAGTGAAGATCCTGAGCTTGTTTTCATGTTTTATGGAAGATTTTTGAAGTTTTGGGGGAGAGTTGCATGAATAGGGTTAAAAGAGCGTTTTTTATGATTTTGTGAGAAGAGTTTGTATATGTGTTATGCTTTGTTGTTTGTTGGGGTTTTTAGGTAGTTTTTGACCCCTTTGAGCATATACTTGGGTGTATGCAAGTTGAGGAATTGAGGTGTTTGAGATTGGGAGAGTTTTGTGCCTTTGGCGAGAGGCAGAGCAAGTTTCTGCCTTGCGGATGAACTCAGGTTCGGCAGCCAAAGGTACATTCGGCCGCCGAACCCCTGAGGAGGTGGCTTCGGCTGCCCAAGCTTGCCCCCGAGCTTTTGGACTTTCGGCTCTGAAGGGGGTTTCGGCCACTGAAGGTTAGAGACTTTCATCTCTGGAGTGCCTTTCAGCCCCGAAACTTGCCCCCGAAAGGGTTTGGCTGTCGAAAGTAGAGCTTCGGCCGCTAAAGGTGCATGAGTTTCGGCTCTGGAGAGGACTTTCGGCCACCGAACCTACCGCCGAAAGTGTTCTGTCCAGCCTTCCTTTGCGTGCTTTGCATGGATGTTTGAGTAAGTTTAAGGGGATTCTTGGGGAGGTTAATAGAGTTGTTCTTGCGTTAGTTTGGTCCCTCATTTGAGTTTATCTGTGCCTACACAGACCAGAGGAACCAGAGAGAGCAGCAGTGAGTACTGCTCCAGCGTTTCAGAGCCTGCAAAGTCAGTCCAGATAGCCAGAGGTGAGTGGAACTAAACTTAATTCTTTTACTTGAGAAATGGTATGTTTTTAGCATATTTCATGCATCATGGTTATGCAGTAGGTTGTGTGCATTAGAATCCATGAATATGTTGCATTGCATAGTTACTTGTTGATGTGGGTGAATGCTGAATGATCCAATAGTCACTAAGATAAGTCCAGGAGGCTTTGCCTATGCCCTGGCAGGTATAGAAGTCCAGGAGCCTTTGACTACGCCCTGGTAGGTATAGTAAAGTCCAGGAGCCTTTGACTACGCCCTGGCAATGGTAAGTACAGGTGTTATATACACATATACATATATGAGACAGGAAATCCAGGTGCCTTTGACTACGCCCTGGTATGAGAAACTGGGACTATTTGGTGACAGGTTTACCTTTGCTGTGGATTGTCTGTGTTATGATGCATTCCATAAGGTCATGTTTTAATGATATGTTTTATTGTTCTACTCACTGGGCTATAGAGCTCATCCCACTCCCTTAACCCCAGTCTTGCAGGTTCAGTGTCCAGTGTACAGGGGAGATCAGCAGAGTACAGAAAGAGTAAAGAGATTTGTAATAGCTTAGAGTGGACATGTAATATTAAAGAGATATACTAGTTGTGTATACAGTTAAAGTTGTGCTTGACTTAGTTATTTTGTGTTGTAAATCTTTTGTTATGTACATGATCTGTATATGTATATGTTTTATAGAGTATGTGAAAAACCAGGCTTAACATATATGAGTTAACCCATCTAGAGCAAGCTCTGGTCAGGGGTACAGAGTATAGAGTACAGAGTACAGAGATAGTGCATGCACAGGTTAAGCCTTGGTTCAGAAAAGAGTTTTTATTTTCATAGAAAATGTATGAATATGTATGAGATTTACAGGTACACAGAGAGTATAGCAGGCTTGCTACGGGTTCTGGCGGCCTTAAGCCGACCTGAATCCTAGCGCCGGTGACGGTTCATTTTGGGGTCGTTACAGATTGTTATCAGAGCCCAAGGTTCAATATGATCGGACCTATAGAGAGAGTGTCGGGCTCATAGAGGTTAGAGGTGGTCAAGCACAATAGGGAATCATGTCCACTAGGATAGGATGTTGCGTCCTGTCTATTGGATGCTATGATTTATGCATGTGCTTTCCTGTTATATGAGTTACTTATGTGTTGTGATATGTGTTGTTTTCCAGAGGTAAGATGCGAGGAACTCGTCGATCAGCTCGATTGACTAGAGTCCCACCAGATAGTGAGAGAAGAGATGCTCGTCCTCCTGCATTGCCAAGGGCAAGGTCTCAGAGATCTAGCAGGGAAGGTACGTCAATAGACCCTAGAAAGTCTATGGACGAGAGCAGAAGAGGTACAGTTAGAGGAGGAAGATCAAAGGAAATGAGGGAGGCTATGGCGATTGACCAGTCTATAGATGAAAGCATGAGTGTAGGCAGATCTGACGAAGGTATGGGAGAATCCCAGGGAGGCGCTCAGACCTTGGGGTTTGGTTATCCAGCCTTTCCTCAAGACCCAGGGTATCCGATGGAAGGTATGTCGGAGTACTCTAGTTTTGTCCCATATCCTACTTACATGCCAAATATGCCTTATCCTCATTATTACCCACCATATCCTATGTATCCATCCTCACCTACCCATCCAAGTGCAGCACACCCAGAGCTAAATGAACCAGTACCTCCACCACCACAATCAGAACTAATAGCTCCTGTTGCCCAAAGACATCAACCTAGCTCATCTGGAGGTAAGGTGCAAATGACAGAGTACTTGAAATTGGATGCTCCGAAATTCACTCCAGGAGATGATCCATTTGAGTATCTGAGAACTGTGAAGATGATTACTAATGAGTTGGGAGTAGATGATAGCAGAGCCATAGAAATGGCGAGGTTTACACTTAAGTGTAAGAAAGCTCGAGAATGGTTCAAGAACTATATGGAGCCCAGGAAGGACAGTATGTCATGGGGAGAGTTCGCCAATGAGTTTGCAGGGTGGGCTTTTCCTGATAGCTCTAGAGAGATGAAAGTAATAGAATTTGAGCAGTTGAGACAGACAGACGAGATGAGTGTTGACGAGTTTACAGATAAGTTCCTGGATTTGCTTCAGTATGTGGGTCAAGCCTCTGATACTGATCAGAAGAAGGCAAGGAGATATACTATGAGACTTCATCCCAGGTATTCTTCCTTGATTCTTCCAGCAAAGAAGGAGAGTTTCCACTCTATTGTGGATGCAGCCAGGAAAATGGAAGCAAGTGCCAATATTCAGAGACAGTCAAAAGCACAGGCTTCGGGTTCTAAGGCCCCCAGTTCAGGAACTTCAGGCAGCAAGAGATGGGATAGAGCAAAAGGAACAAAGAGTAAGTTCTGGAGTAAAGTCAAGTCTGGTCTGGGAATGGGCAGTGGCTCAAGCTATGGCGCAAGCAGTCCAGTATGTAGAAGATGTGGGAGACCACACAAGGGAGCTTGTTAGTTGGGATCTTCAGCCTGTTTTAGGTGTGGACAGGAAGGGCATTTTGCTCGGGATTGTCCTCAGGTGACTTTTGCACCATCCCAGCAGATGAGTTCAGGCAGTGTAGTACAGCCAACAGCTCCAGCCGTACCGCAGAGTAATGGCAGAGGTAGAGGGACAGGATCAGCCTCTACTTCAGCAGCAGGTTCCCGAGGTGGAAATCCGGTAGCCCCAGCATGGATTTTCACTGTGACACAGGAGGAGGCTAACACGTCGAACACAGTGGTGTCAGGTAATCTCATCATTGGGTGTTCAGATGTGTATGCTTTGATGGACCCCGGTGCTTCTCATTCCTTTATTGCTTCGAGAGCCATAGAGAGGTTGGGTTTGATGATTTCTGAGTTAGAGTATCCTCTCTGGGTCAGTGGACCCAAGTGTGACCCATCAGTGGCAGCGTCCGTCTGTCGTTTCAGTCCAGTCTTCATAGAGGGTAGATGCCTTCCAGCTGACCTTGTAGTTCTAGAATTGACAGATTTTGATGTCATTCTAGGGATGGATTGGTTATCTACATATGGTGCGACCTTGGACTGTAGAGAGAAGGTAGCTAGTCTCAGAGACCAGGATGGGTCAGAGTGTGTCTTCAGGGGAGACAGGAGGGGTACACCCAGAGGTTTGATTTCAGCCCTTCAGGCTCGTCGTTTGCTTAGGAGGGGTTGTCAGGGGTTTCTAGCTCATGTGAGAGAGCTAGACAGACAGGTTAGGGAACCAGCTTCGATACCAGTAGTCCGAGAGTTTCTAGATGTTTTCCCAGACGAACTTCCAGGACTACCGCCTGGTAGGGAGATAGAGTTTGAAATTGACTTGCTGCCGGATACAAGACCTATCTATATTCCTCCCTACAGGATGGTGCCAGCAGAGTTAAAGGAGTTAAAAGAACAGTTGCAGGATTTGGTAGATAAAGGGTTCATCCGCCCTAGTACCTCACCTTGGGGTGCTCCAGTGCTTTTTGTCTGAAAGAAGGATGGATCCCTCAGACTTTGTATCGCCTACAGACAGTTGAACAAGGTCACTACCAAGAATAGGTATCCTCTACCTAGGATTGATGATCTATTCGACCAGCTAGCTGGAGCGGGTTATTTCTCTAAAATAGATCTGAGATCTGGGTATCATCAGTTGAGAGTCAGAGGGGCAGATGTGCCAAAGACAGCTTGCAGGACTAGATATGGGCATTATGAGTTCTTAGTGATGCCGTTCGGGTTGACTAACGCCCCTGCAGCATTCATGGATCTCATGAACAGAGTTGTCAGCGAGTGTCTGGATCACTTTGTTATTGTTTTTATCGATGATATCTTAGTGTATTCCAGAGATGCAGAGGAGCATGCCCAGCATCTGAGGATAGTTCTGCAGACACTGAGAGAGCATGGTTTATATGCCAAGTTCTCTAAGTGTGAGTTTTGGTTGAGGAGCATTTCCTTCTTGGGACACGTGGTATCAGCAGAAGGGATTGAGGTAGACCCCAAGAAGATAGAGGCTGTAGCTAACTGGCCCAGACCCACGACAGTGACTGAGATTAAAAAGCTTTCTGGGACTGGCAGGTTACTACAGGAGGTTCGTTCAGGACTTCTCGAAGATAGCGGCTCCTATGACCAAACTGACTCAGAAGAACCAGAAGTTTATCTGGTCAGACCAGTGCGAAGAGAGCTTTGAGGAGCTCAAGAGGAGATTGACTTCCGCACCAGTGTTAGCTCTGCTTATTAGTAATGAGGATTTCACAGTGTTCTGTGATGCATCTCGAGTGGGATTGGGTTGTGTTTTGATGCAGAGTGATAGGGTAATTGCTTATGCTTCTAGACAGTTGAAGAAGCACGAGTTGAATTACCCCACCCATGACCTAGAGATGGCAGTAGTTATTTTTGCACTCAAGATGTGGAGGCATTACCTCTACGGGGTGAAATGCGAGATCTTCACTGATCACAAGAGTTTACAGTACATCTTGAGTCAGAGAGAGCTGAATATGAGGCAGAGAAGATGGGTAGAATTGCTCAGTGATTATCCTGTATCATCCGGGTAAGGCGAATGTTGTGGCAGACGCCCTAAGCCGGAAGTCACTAGGCAGTTTATCCCATATAGCAGCAGAGCGGAGACCAGTAGTTATGGAGCTTTACAAGCTCATCGAGGAGGGGTTACAGCTAGAATTGTCTGGTACAGGTGCGTTGATAGCACAGATGAGAGTGACACCTGTGTTTCTGGAGCAGATAGCTCAGAAACAGCATGAGGACCCTGAGTTGATGAAAATTGCCAGGACTGTTCAGTCAGGCAACAGTGTAGAGTTCAGCTTTGACAGCAAAGGGATCCTTCGCTATGGGAGTCGACTTTGTGTACCAGATAGTAGCAGTCTGAAGGAAGACATTATGAGGGAAGCTCATAATGCGAGGTATAGTGTTCACCCAGGAACCACCAAGATGTATCAGGATTTGAAAAAGGTATATTGGTGGCTAGCCATGAAGAAAGAAGTGGCGCAGTTCGTGACAGCCTGTGAGATTTGTCAAAGGGTGAAATTAGAACATCAGAAGCCGGCTGGAATGCTTAACCCACTGCCGATTCCAGAGTGGAAATGGGAGAACATAGCTATGGATTTCGTAGTGGGCTTACCGGTAGCGTCCAACAGGATAGACTCCATATGGGTAATTGTGGACAGACTCGAAATCTGCTCATTTCATTCCAGTTAGGAGTAACTATTCTGTGGATAAGTTAGCACAGGTATATCTGGATGAGATAGTGAGATTACATGGAGTCCCAGTGTCTATAGTTTCAGACAGAGGACCTCAGTTCACCTCCAGATTTTGGCGAAGTCTGCAGAGTGCGATGGGCACGAGATTGGATTTTAGCACTGCTTTCCATCCGCAGACTGATGGACAGTCAGAGAGGACCATCCAGACCATATAAGATATGCTCCGAAGGTGTGTGTTAGACTTTGGCGGTTCTTGGAGGCAGCATCTACCTCTGGTGGAGTTTACCTACAATAACAGCCATCATGCTAGCATAGGGATGGCTCCTTATGAAGCATTATATGGGAGGAAGTGCAGATCCCCTGTTTGCTAGGAAAAGATAGGAGAGAAGGCTCTTGCAGGGCTAGAGTTGGTAGAGATGACCAGTAGAATAGTGCCCATGATCAGAGAGAGGATCAGAACAGCTCAGAGTAGACAGAAAAGCTATGCGGACGTTCGCAGGAAACTGTTAGAATTCCAGGAAGGTAATTGGGTATTGCTAAAAGTGTCTCCGATGAAGGGAGTGGTTCATTTTGGGAAGAAGGGTAAGTTAGCTCCACGGTACATCGGTCCCTTTGAGATTTTGCAAAGGATCGGCAATGTGTCGTATAAGCTAGATTTACCTACGTCTATGGAGAGAATTCACCCGGTACTTCATGTTTCTATGCTACGGCAGTTTGTGTCAGATCCGAATCAGGTTCTGAGTGCACCTGATGTGGAGGTCCTTGGAGATCTCACGTATATAGAGTAGCCAGTGCGGATTCTTGACACACAAATCAGACAGCTAAGGAACAAGGAGATTCCGATGGTGAAAGTTTTGTGGAACCACCATAATTTAGAAGAGTGCACCTGGGAGACGCGGGAGTCTATGCTCCAGCAGTATCCATATCTATTTTGAGGTTAGTTTCCTCCTTTTTCTCTGTTTTTCCGTTTGTTTTAGGAACATTCAGGGATGAATGTTCTTAAGGGGGGGAGAATGTAATACCCGGCTAGAGTCCGGCATCGGAATTCCTGTCGTCCGATGGAATCCAGGATGTCGGACATCTCTAGACGAGTAAGATTTATGTTTTTCTAAAGTAATGTAGGATGTTTTCATGTTTTAAGTTAACAAGAACCGAGTTTTTGAAAGAAAAGAACCAAGGCAGAAAAGTCAGGTTCGGCCGCCGAAGGAGACATTCGGCCGCCGAACATGCATGGCTTTCGGTTTCACGATAGGCCGCCGAAGGTGGTCTGGCCAGCCACCTATAAAAGGCCCTCAGTCGGTTGAAAGGATAAGGCTTGCCATTTTCTTTCCCTTTCTGAGGTGAAACCCTGACCTTCTTTAGTTTCCTTCATGTTTTCATTACATCATGCAAAGATTTGATTGAGTTTTATAGTTTTTTTGAAGGTTTTGAGCTAAAAACACAAAGTTGTGACGTTTGGAGAGTTTGAAGGAGAGTTGCTCCAAAACTCCACGTTAGGATCGTTCATCTTCTTGGTTTCAAGAGGTAAGTGAAGATCCTGAGCTTGTTTTCATGTTTTATGGAAGATTTTTGAAGTTTTGGGGGAGAGTTGCATGAATAGGGTTAAAAGAGAGTTTTTGATGATTTTGTGAGAAGAGTTTGTATATGTGTTATACTTTGTTGTTTGTTGGGGTTTTTACGTAGTTTTTGACCCCTTTGAGCATATACTTGGGTGTATGCAAGTTGAGGAATTGAGGTGTTTGAGATTGGGAGAGTTTTGTGCCTTTGGCGAAAGGCAGAGCAAGTTTCTGCCTTGCGGATGAACTCAAGTTCGGCAGCCAAAGGTACATTCGCCGCCGAACCCCTGAGGAGGTGGCTTCGACTGCCCAAGCTTGTCCCCGAGCTTTTGGACTTTCGGCTCTGGAGGGGGTTTCGGCCGCTGAAGGTGCCGCCGAAGGTTAGAGACTTTCGTCTCTGGAGTGCCTTTCAGCCCCCGAAACTTGCCCCCGAAAGGGTTCGGCTGCCAAAAGTAGAGCTTCGGCCGCCAAAGGTGCATGAGTTTCGGCTCTGGAGAGGACTTTCGGCCGCCGAACCTGCCGCCGAAAGTGTTCTGTCCAGCCTTCCTTTGCGTGCTTTGCATGGATGTTTAAGTAAGTTTAAGGGGATTCTTGGAGAGGTTAATAGAGTTGTTCTTGCATTAGTTTGGTCCTTCATTTGAGTTTATATGTGCCTACACAGACCAGAGGAACCAGAGAGAGCAGCAGTGAGTACTGCTCCAGCGTTTCAGAGCCTGCAAAGTCAGTCCAGATAGCCAGAGGTGAGTGGAACTAAACTTAATTCTTTTACTTGAGAAATGGTATGTTTTTAGCATATTTCATGCATCATGGTTATGCAGTTGGTTGTTTGCATTAGAATCCACGAATATGTTGCATTGCATAGTTGCTTGTTGATATGGGTGAATGCTGAATGATCCAATAGTCATTGAGATAAGTCCAGGAGCCTTTGCCTATGCCCTGGCAGGTATAGAAGTCCAGGAGCCTTTGACTACGCCCTGGCAGGTATAGTAAAGTCCAGGAGCCTTTGACTACGCCCTGGCAATGGTAAGTACAGGTGTTATATACACATATACATATATGAGACAGGAAATCCAGGTGCCTTTGACTACGCCCTGGTATGAGAAACTGGGACTATTTGGTGACAGGTTTACCTTTGCTGTGGATTGTCTGTGTTATGATGCATTCCATAAGGTCATGTTTTAATGATATGTTTTACTGTTCTACTCACTGGGCTATAGAGCTCATCCCACTCCCTTCACCCCAGTCTTGCAGGTTCAGTGTCCAGTGTATAGGGGAGATCAGCAGAGTACAGAAAGAGTAAAGAGATTTGTAATAGCTTAGAGTGGACATGTAATATTAAAGAGATATACTAGTTGTGTATACAGTTAAAGTTGTGCTTGACTTAGTTATTTTGTGTTGTACATCTTTTGTTATGTACATGATCTGTATATGTATATGTTTTACAGCGTATGTGAAAAACCAGGCTTAACAGATATGAGTTAACCCATCTAGAGCAAGCTCTAGTCAGGGGTACAGAGTATAGAGTACAGAGTACAGAGATAGTGCATGCACAGGTTAAGCCTTGGTTCAGAAAAGAGTTTTTATTTTCACAGAAAATGTATGAACATGTATGAGATTTACAGGTACACAGAGAGTATAGCAGGCTTGCTACGGGTTTTGGCGGCCTTAAGCCGACTTGAATCCCAGCGCCGGTGACGGTTCATTTTGGGGTCGTTACAAACGTCCTCTAATTAATTACTAATCAATAAGTTGCCAAGGAACGTCCTTGGGCCTCAGGCAACAAACAACTATCAATTGCATTAAGAAATAGACAGATCCAATCCTAACTACCCAAACGTATGGAGATAATGCTAGATCATGCAACTTCCTTGGTTTTTATGCCAAGTGTTCTTATGTAAGAATAATCTAAGCAATTATGGACTTAAATCATTCAAACTAACAAATAATTATTTTGCAATTAAAAATCAACGTAGATCTCAATAACAAAGTAATATGAAAATTAAGTATGAAATTGCATGAGTATTGAACTCCCAAAAGTTAAACAATATTTGATCAAGTCTCACAACCTATTAAACAACTAAAGCTTCGACCAATATCCAACTAGATTAAAGAAATCAGCCACTCATTGGCTGAATTAAAAATAGAAAAATAAAAGGGGAAAAGAAAGAAACCGAAGAAATTGAGAGGAATTGCAATCTTCCCTTTGCGCCGAGCCTTGCGAAAACTACCGAGAGAAGAGAATTGTGTCTTTTGGTCGTCCACTGAAGAGTCTTTAAATAGGATGAGAGGAGTGCGTGACCTAGTTTTCAATCGTGGGCCATGTGCGTGTGAATTGTTGAAGAGCATTGGTTCGCAATTTGCGCCGAATGGTGAAGTGCTGGTGGGTCCATGTGCGGGAGCTTGGCCCACGTGAAGTTCTTGGGCTGTCCATGTGCTGGAGTTGAAGTGCTGGCCACATGTGTTTGAGTGATGTTGAGGCGCTTTGGCCCACGGTGAAGGTGCGGTTCATGTGCGCGAGATTGCGCTTGGTTCATGTGCGCGTTGGATGTGCGGGTTGTAATACCCGGCTAGACTCCGGTATCGGAATTCCAACCGTCCGGTGGAATCTCCGATGTCGGAAGCCTCTAGTAGGGTAGAAACATGTTTTCATAAAATGTTTTAAAGCATTTCATGGTTTAAGTATGAAAAATTAACGAGTTTATGCATGATTTGAGAGTTGGGAGGCAAATGTGCATAGAGGAGCCAAAGTTTCTGCCCTTTGGCAGAAACCAGGTTCGGCAGCCGAAGGCACTTTCGGCCGCCGAACATGGCTGGGAAGGCAGGCCTTTCGGCTGCCGAAGTTGCCTCCGAAAAGAGACTTTCATCTCTGTCTGGGACTTTCGGCCGCCGAAGGTGCCGCCGAACATGCATGAGTTTCGCCTCTGTCTGGGAGTTTCGGCCGCCGAAGGTGCCGCCGAACCTGCCTGACTTTCGGCTCTGGAGGGACTTCAGGCCGCCGAAGGTGCCGCCGAAAGTGCCCTGTCCAGCCTTTTCTTGCATGCTTCCTAGGAATGTTTTAAGGTGTTTTTAGGAGGTTTTTGGGGGTATGTTTAGAGTTATGTTCTTGTTGTTTGGTGCCTCATTTGAGTCCACCTATGTAGGTTCGGACCCGAGGAACCGAGACCCCCGGTTGTGAGATAGTCGTTTCGAGTTCGTTGTTAAAGCTTCAGTCACCATGTGAGTGGAACAACCCCTTAAGTTTTAAAGTAAAATAAATGAATAAATGAATGAATCATAAAGCATTGCCCATGCATCATTATGCCATGCAATATTTCAGGATGTTTGCATTAGAATTCACGAATATGCTGCATTGCATAAATTGATGTTGATGTGGATGGTTGTTGGGTGATCCATAGTCCTCTGATGTTATGCTATGATGATATGTTATGGGAGACCAGCGAGGCCCATTCTACGCCCCTGGCACTATGCAAGAGAAAGACCAGCGAGGCCCATTCTACGCCCCTGGCACTTTAGAATGTTATGTTATGTAAGAGAAAGACCAGTGAGGCCCATTCTACGCCCCTGGCATTTGGAGATGTTGAGGACTAATGGTGACAATACCATCCTTTATGTGATTAGCTGTGATGTGTTGCATTTCATGAAAGCATGAATAAGAAAAAGAAAGAAAAAGTTAAATAATAATAATAATAATAATAATAATAATAAAATGAATAATAATATACCTAAAAATGGAGGAATTAAAGCAAATGTTTTTAGTTTCTGCTCATTGGGCTTTATAGCTCACCCCCTCTCCCCTAACCCCAGTCTTGCAGGTGCAGAGTAGATAGAGAAGTCAGCAGAGTAAGAGAAGTTTATGTAATAGCTTAGCTGTGGACATGGTTTGTGGGTAATGTAAAAGTATGAGATGTAATGTAATGTAAGTTTAATAATGTGCTTGACTAGAGTCTGTTGTATTCCCTGTACAAATGGTCTTGTATGAGATATAATGTTTTTATGATGCCTATGTAATCCAAGCCTATGTTACGTTATGTTACCCCATTGGAGTATTTGATGAGGACTCCAATGAGGGGTTTATGTTATGTTTGTGCATGCACAGGCTAGGCTTGGCAAAGAAATGTTTGAATGAAAGAAAAGTTTTTAATTTTTATGTCTGTTGTTGACCATGTATGGGATTAAACAGGTTCACAGGATGTATGTTTGGCTTGCTACGGGTTCTGGCGGCCTTAAGCCGACCTGAATCCTAGCGCCGGCAGCGGTCCGGTTTCCGGGTCGTTACAGAGTGGTATTAGAGCCCTAGGTTCATATGGTCGGACCTAGAGTGTCGGGCTCATAGATGTGATAGAAAGTCAAGCACAATAGGAAATCATGTCCACTAGGATAGGATGTAGAGTCCTGTCTAGAATGAAAGTATGATATGCCATGAGATATGCTATGTATATGATGTGGGTTCATGTGTTTCCACGTGAACCATTGGATGCTAATGTTTTGTTATTTGCGCTGTTTTCAGTAAACAGAATGCGAGGAACTCGTCGATCAGCTAGATTGACCAGAGTACCACCGGAGGATGAGGGCACGAGCGCCCGTCCTCCAGCATTGCCAAGGGCAATGTCAAGTAGGTCCAACAGGGACAGAGCAGTGGGAGACCCTAGAAGATCTCTGGATCTGGGTAGAAATAGATCAGTAAGAGGAACGGTTCAAGGAGGCAGGTCAGTGGATGTGGGAGAAGAGATGGATGTGGACCAGAGGAGGGATGGTAGTCTTGGTGTGAGCATGCCAGAAGAGGGCATGGGTGAGTCTCAGGGAGGCACTCAGGCCTCGGGGTTTGTTCCACCACCCCAGTACCCACCTTTTTCACCATACCCCGGGTATTCGATGGGAGGTACATCGGATTACCCCAGTTTTAATCCTTACCCTTCTCACATGCCATACCCACCTTTCTACCCACAGTATCCACAGTACCCTATGTACCCACCTCCATCCTTCCATCCAGGCACAGCAAACCCTATCCCAGGGGATGCCGCACCTCCACCACCAGCAGAAACCGCAGTTACAGAAACCCAAAGACCTCAACCTACCTCATCTGGAGGGAGCAAGGCCAAGATGACCGACTATATGAAGTTGGGTGCTCCCCAGTTTGATACCGGTGATGATCCGTTTGTGTACCTGGAGAAGGTCAAAACAATTACAGATGAGATAGGGGCTGATGACAGTAGAGCCATTCAGATGGCTGGTTTCACTCTGAAATGCAAGAAGGCACGAGAGTGGTTCAAGAACTATGTGAAACCAAAGGTGGACAGTTTGTCATGGGAGGAGTTTGCGAATGAATTCGCAGGATGGGCTTTCCCTGACAGTTCCAGGGAGCTGAAGGTGATTGAGTTTGAACAGCTGAAGCAGACAGATGAGATGGGTGTCGATGAGTACACCGATAGGTTCTTAGAGTTGTTGCCGTTTGCTGGGCAACATCTGGACACAGATCCGAAGAAGTCGAGGAGGTATATCATGAGGCTCAATTCCAGGTATTCCTCTTTGATTCAGTCAGCTGATAGAGAAAGTTTCCATGCCATTATAGACATGGCCAGGAGAATGGAGGCTAGTGCCGTAATAGAGGGAAAAGTCAAGCAGTCAGTGGCACAGCCTTCTGGTTCTAAGACCCCAGGTGGGGGAAGGATAGACCCTTCATCCTTGAGTTCAGCTAGTAAGAAGTGGGGCAGTACCACTAAGAAACCAAAGAAGAATAAGTTCTGGAGCAAGATCAAATCAGGTCTGGGATTAGGAGGTGGCTCAAGCTCTGGTGCTGATAATGCAGTGTGTGCAAGGTGTGGTAAGCTACACAGGGGGGTATGCCGGTTTGGGACGACAGCCTGCTACAGGTGTGGGCAAGAGGGACACATGTCTTGGGAATGTCCGAGAGCAGTTCCTACGGCACAGCCCCAGCAGACAACTTCGGGTAGCGTAGCACAGCCAGCAGCTTCAGCCGCAACACAGGCTAGTGGCAGAGGCCGAGGGAGAGGGTCAGCCTCTTCTTCATCAGTTTACAGAGGGGAAGGTCCGTCAGCTCCAGCACGGATCTTCACAATGACGCAGCAGGAGGCAAACGCATCCAACACCGTGGTGTCAGGTAATATCATCATTGGTTGTTCAGATGTTTATGCCTTAATGGACCTGGGTGCATCCCATTCTTTTGTTTCTCCGAGAGCGGTCGAGAGGTTGGGCTTGATGGTCTCTGGGTTAGAGTGTCCCCTATGGGTCAGCGGACCCAAATGTGACCCGTCAGTGGCAGAGTCAGTCTGCCAGTACAGTCCAGTTTTCATAGAGGGAAGATGCCTATCCGCCGACCTAGTGGTTCTAGACTTGACAGATTTTGACGTCATTCTAGGGATGGATTGGCTATCTACCCATGGTGCTACCTTGGATTGCAGAGACAAGGTAGTTAAGTTCAGATGTCAGGATGGGTCAGAGGTTGTCTTTAGAGGAGACAGGGGGAGTACACCTAGAGGTTTGATATCAGCCCTACAGGCTCGTAGGCTGCTCAGGAGGGGTTGTCAGGGTTATCTAGCTCATGTGAGAGAGCTAGACAGAGATGTCAGAGAGCCCGCCTCGGTGCCTGTGGTTAGAGAGTTCTTAGATGTTTTCCCAGACGAGCTGCCAGGTTTACCGCCTCCTAGGGAGATAGAGTTCGAAATAGAATTGATGCCAGAAACCAGACCGATCTCTATCCCTCCCTACAGGATGGCGCCAGCAGAGCTGAAAGAGCTTAAAGAACAGTTGCAAGAGCTGGTAGACAAGGGTTTCATCCGACCGAGTGCCTCACCTTGGGGTGCTGCAGTGTTGTTCGTGAAAAAGAAGGATGGATCCCTCAGACTTTGTATCGACTATAGACAGTTGAACAAGGTCACTACCAAGAACAAGTACCCGTTGCCTAGGATCGATGATCTATTCGACCAGCTAGTAGGAGCAGGTTGTTTCTCCAAAATAGATCTGAGATCTGGGTATCATCAGCTGAGGATCAGAGATGAAGATGTGCCAAAGACAACATTCAGGACCAGATATGGGCATTTTGAGTTCCTAGTGATGCCGTTCGGGTTAACAAACGCCCCTGCAGCATTCATGGATCTCATGAACAGAGTATTTAGCCAATACCTGGATCACTTCGTTATTGTCTTCATAGACGATATCTTAGTGTATTCCAGGAATGCAGAAGAGCATGCCCATCATCTGCGGTTGGTCTTGCAGACTTTGAGGGAACATGGCTTGTATGCCAAGTTCTCTAAATGTGAATTCTGGTTGAGGAGCATTTCGTTCTTGGGGCATGTAGTGTCAGAGAATGGTATTGAGGTGGACCCCAAGAAGACAGAAACTGTGGCTAATTGGCCTAGACCCACTTCAGTGACAGAGATTAGAAGTTTCTTGGGTTTGGCAGGTTACTACAGGAGGTTCGTTCAGGACTTCTCAAAGATAGCAGCTCCTCTGACCAGGTTAACCAAGAAGAATCAGAAGTTTCTGTGGACCGACCAGTGCGAAGAGAGCTTTGAAGAGCTTAAGAAGAGGTTGACTTCAGCACCAGTTTTAGCTCTGCCATCTAGTGATGAGGACTTTACAGTCTTTTGTGATGCGTCCCGTGTGGGACTGGGTTGTGTACTGATGCAGAATGAGAGGGTGATTGCTTATGCTTCTAGGCAGCTGAAGAAGCATGAGTTGAATTACCCCACACACGACCTGGAGATGGCAGCAGTAATCTTTGCACTCAAGATGTGGAGGCACTACCTCTATGGGGTAAAATGTGAGATCTTTACAGATCATAAGAGCCTGCAGTACATCCTGAGTCAAAGAGATTTGAATTTGAGACAGAGAAGATGGGTAGAACTGCTCAGTGACTACGATTGCAAAATCCAGTATCATCCGGGTAAGGCTAATGTTGTAGCTGATGCCTTAAGCCGGAAATCACTCGGCAGTCTATCCCACATCACAGCAGAACGAAGACCAGTAGTAAAGGAGTTCTACAAGCTCATCGAAGAAGGGCTACAGTTAGAGTTGTCGGGTACAGGTGCCTTGTTGGCTCAGATGAAAGTGACACCCGTGTTCCTTGAGCAAGTCGCTCAGAAACAGCATGAGGACCCCGAGTTAGTGAAGATTGCCAGGACTGTTCAGTCAGGCAAGAATAATGAGTTCAGATTTGACAACAAGGGGATCCTCCGCTATGGGAGTCGATTATGTGTACCAGATGACATAGGGCTAAAAGGAGACATTATGAGAGAGGCTCATAATGCAAGATACAGCATTCACCCTGGAGCCACCAAGATGTATCAAGATTTGAAGAAAGTTTATTGGTGGCCAGCGATGAAGAAAGAAGTGGCACAGTTCGTGTCAGCCTGCGAAGTGTGTCAGAGGGTGAAGCTGGAACATCAGAAGCCAGCTGGAATGCTTAACCCGCTACCGATTCCAGAATGGAAATGGGAAAACATAGCTATGGACTTCGTAGTAGGGTTACCGGCGACGTCCAACAGAGTGGACTCCACATGGGTGATTGTGGACAGACTCACCAAATCTGCTCACTTCATCCCTGTCAGGAGTGGCTACTCTGTGGACAAGTTGGCGCAGGTGTATGTGGATGAGATTGTCAGGCTGCATGGGGTTCCTGTTTCGATAGTGTCAGATAGAGGGCCCCAGTTCACCTCCAGGTTTTGGCGGAGTCTGCAGAATGCCATGGGTACTAGGTTGGATTTCAGTACTGCCTTCCACCCCCAGACTGATGGACAGTCAGAAAGGACCATCCAGACTATAGAGGATATGCTTAGGATGTGTGTGCTGGACATTGGCGGTTCTTGGAGGCAGCATCTACCTTTGGTGGAGTTTGCCTACAACAACAGCCATCATGCTAGCATCGAGATGGCTCCATATGAAGCTTTGTACGGAAGGAAGTGCAGATCACCTGTTTGCTGGGAGGAAGTTGGAGAGAAGGCCTTGGCAGGGCCTGAGCTAGTAGAGATTACCAGCAGGGTGGTACCCATAATCAGAGAGAGAATCAAGACTGCTGCAAGAAGACAGAAGAGTTATGCAGACATCCGCAGAAGGCAGTTAGAGTTTCAGGAGGGGGACCTGGTATTGCTCAAGGTGTCTCCAATGAAGGGAGTGGTTCGCTTCGGGAAGAAAGGTAAACTAGCCCCACGATACATCGAACCCTTTGAAATCTTGCAAAAGATTGGGAATGTGTCGTACAAGCTGGATTTGCCTGCTTCAATGGAAAGGATCCATCCGGTTTTCCATGTTTCCATGTTGAGGAAGTTTGTGTCAGATCCGAGCAAGGTTCTTAGTGAGCCTGATGTGGAGGTCCAAGAGGATCTCACCTATGTTGAACAGCCAGTACGGATCATAGACACCCAGATTAGAAAGTTAAGAAACAAGGAAATCCCGATGGTGAAAGTCCTATCGAACCACCACAACTTGGAAGAATGCACTTGGGAGACACGAGAGTCTATGCTCCAGCAGTACCCTCATCTCTTTTAAGGTTAGACCCCTATGTGTTGATGTGCTATATATGTATGTTATATGTTTGCCATGTTATGTGTTGTTTGGTGAACATTCGGGGACGAATGTTCTTAAGGGGGGGAGAATGTAATACCCGGCTAGACTCCGGTATCGGAATTCCAACCGTCCGGTGGAATCTCCGATGTCGGAAGCCTCTAGTAGGGTAGAAACATGTTTTCATAAAATGTTTTAAAGCATTTCATGGTTTAAGTATGAAAAATTAACGAGTTTATGCATGATTTGAGAGTTGGGAGGCAAATGTGCATAGAGGAGCCAAAGTTTCTGCCCTTTGGCAGAAACCAGGTTCGGCAGCCGAAGGCACTTTCGGCCGCCGAACATGGCTGGGAAGGCAGGCCTTTCGGCTGCCGAAGTTGCCTCCGAAAAGAGACTTTCGTCTCTGTCTGGGACTTTCGGCCGCCGAAGGTGCCGCCGAACATGCATGAGTTTCGCCTCTGTCTGGGAGTTTCGGCCGCCGAAGCTGCCGCCGAACCTGCCTGACTTTCGGCTCTGGAGGGACTTCCGGCCGACGAAGGTGCCGCCGAAAGTGCCCTGTCCAGCCTTTTCTTGCATGCTTCCTAGGAATGTTTTAAGGTGTTTTTAGGAGGTTTTTGGGGGTATGTTTAGAGTTATGTTCTTGTTGTTTGGTGCCTCATTTGAGTCCACCTGTGTAGGTTCGGACCCGAGGAACCGAGACCCCCGGTTGTGAGATAGTCGTTCCGAGTTCGTTGTTAAAGCTTCAGTCACCAGGTGAGTGGAACAACCCCTTAAGTTTTAAAGTAAAATAAATGAATAAATGAATGAATCATAAAGCATTGCCCATGCATCATTATACCATGCAATATTTCAGGATGTTTGCATTAGAATTCACGAATATGCTGCATTGCATAAATTGATGTTGATGTGGATGGTTGTTGGGTGATCCATAGTCCTCTGATGTTATGCTATGATGATATGTTATGGGAGACCAGCGAGGCGCATTCTACGCCCCTGGCACTATGCAAGAGAAAGACCAGCGAGGCCCATTCTACGCCCCTGGCACTTTAGAATGTTATGTTATGTAAGAGAAAGACCAGTGAGGCCCATTCTACGCCCCTGGCATTTGGAGATGTTGAGGACTAATGGTGACAATACCATCCTTTATGTGATTAGCTGTGATGTGTTGCATTTCATGAAAGCATGAATAAGAAAAAGAAAGAAAAAGTTAAATAATAATAATAATAATAATAATAATAAAATGAATAATAATATACCTAAAAATGGAGGAATTAAAGCAAATGTTTTTAGTTTCTGCTCATTGGGCTTTATAGCTCACCCCCTCTCCCCTAACCCCAGTCTTGCAGGTGCAGAGTAGATAGAGAAGTCAGCAGAGTAAGAGAAGTTTATGTAATAGCTTAGCTGTGGACATGGTTTGTGGGTAATGTAAAAGTATGAGATGTAATGTAATGTAAGTTTAATAATGTGCTTGACTAGAGTCTGTTGTATTCCCTGTACACATGGTCTTGTATGAGATATAATGTTTTTATGATGCCTATGTAATCCAAGCCTATGTTACGTTATGTTACCCCATTGGAGTATTTGATGAGGACTCCAATGAGGGGTTTATGTTATGTTTGTGCATGCACAGGCTAGGCTTGGCAAAGAAATGTTTGAATGAAAGAAAAGTTTTTAATTTTTATGTCTGTTGTTGACCATGTATGGGATTAAACAGGTTCACAGGATGTATGTTTGGCTTGCTACGGGTTCTGGCGGCCTTAAGCCGACCTGAATCCTAGCGCCGGTAGCGGTCCGGTTTCCGGGTCGTTACACGGGTCTTCTTTGCAAGGATGGGCCGTCCATGTGGAGCGTGAATGTGCGGGTGTGAGTGCATGCTGCTTGACCCATGTGCGTTGGCGGGTCCTTATCCGAAAACTTGGTTCTCGTGAGAGAATGGGCTTGGTCCAAGTTTGCTGGTGGGTCCGTTGCGTGAGCTTGGACTGTCCAAGTGCGTGGGCCTAAGTGCTTGAATATTTAAGCTTCAAAATATTTTCCTCATTTAGCTTGACTTGAATCCAACTTGGCAGACTTGCTCTCTTTTGCTCCAAATAAGGCAGTTTTAGGGGGATTTTCTCCAAATTGTCCTTTTACACCATTTTCTGCAAAATAATATCAAAAGCACTAAATTAAGCAGAAATCATGTAAATATTCATCAATAATATTAATATAAATTGGACTAAATTATGCTCTATCAAATATCCCCACACCTAGCCTTTTGCTTGTCCTCAAGCAAACAAACATAGTCAAATAAGCTTTCTTACTCTAGATCCTTATTTCCACTTAACCTCTTACTCAAGACACCTATTTTGAATCATTGTAGAGAAGAATATATGCATGAAGATTACTCACCTTCTTTCCTTGTTTTCCTTTACTTACCATGGCTAGGATTTATTTTAGTCAAGAGAGAGATCATACATGCACATATTATTTGTTTAGATAAGACTTTTTCTAACTTTCAGAGTGACTTGCCCTTACCTTGAAGTACTTTATTAAGCTTTTTGCACTTTTAATCTTGCTTGAACAAGTCACCAACCTTTTGACGTGAAGGTACATATTTGTGATACCCACCCCCAGTTACTCAGTTGGTCACCTGTCCAAGTGGCTACTAGCTCTGTTCATAGTCTTTTGACCATTGGAACAATTTTCAATTTGTGCTTTTGAAGTCTAAGCCTTTGTGAATTTCTTTCTCTCAATGATTTGGGCAAATCAACACCAATTGCTAAATCAAGTCATGTTAAGTTCATTCACACAATTTCAATTCATTCTCTCTAATGAGTGTCATCAATACATTTTTCACTATGGCAAGCTCAAAGATTCAATTCAAAAGGCAATTCTCAAACATGAATATAACTCACTGCAATTGATTCAACATAAGTTTAAAGAGTCATCACATCAATGGGGTCATGGAAAGAAAACTCATCCAACATAGTCTATATGATGAGTAAAGCATCTCAAAAAATGAAAAAAAAAACTGTGGCTATTTGTGTGTGTTATTGAAAGCAAAAATGAAAAATTTCAACTAATGCAAGCAAAATAAAAATCAAAGCAAAAATAAACTCAAAAAGTAAAAATTCAGAAATATGCACCCCCACACCTAAATCATGTATTGTCCTCAATGTATAGAAAATATTAAAATGTAAAAGAAACTGAGTACTCCCCTGGGTGTGGTGTGCATGGTGCGATCCACTTGATCAAGGCTCAAGTAATTGGGGAAGGGAAAAGAGTCCCAACTGCATTGAGCAAAAAGTGTAGCACTCCTTTTGATTTGGTCATAACCCATCCTATTTTTTCCATGTACTCATGAAGTAACATGATTAACTTCTCTTCTTTCAGATGAGGTGTGCCTCTAGCCCTTATGTTTGCATTTTTGAGATGACTGGGAAGCACTTTGAACTCCAATTCATGTTTCTCTATGGCTAGCTGCAATTTAGTACTGAATTTAGGCAAAACAAACTCTACCTTATCCGGAGGTTTGGGAAAGCATTGATCTGCATGGTCCTTTGGTTTGGGCTCTTGAACTTCCACTTATTCCTTGTGAGCATGGGCTGTTTGCATTGGATCTATGGCTGAAATGGTTTTAGTTTGCTCCTTCTGCGCAAGACTTACCTGAAAGGGATGACTGTCCTGCGGTTTAAGCTGAAGTGGTTCGGTTGGAGTTCCTTCTGACTGCGCAAGATTGATCTGAATAGGTGCGATCAACTCTTCCTTGTTTTGCACATGGTTTGACTGAAGGAGAGGACTTGAAGGGTTCTCTTTCGTTGGAAACTGAAGTGTTGCGCTGGAGATGGTCTCAGGCTGCGCAAGGCCCTTCTGAAATGGGAGAATGGTGGGATTGTCCTGTGATGGGAGCTGAAGAGGTTCGGTTTGGATGTCCTCTGTCTGTGCAAGGCTCTTCTGCGAACTCATTTAAAGAGGTGCGATTGAGCTTCCTTCATTCTGTGCATGGCTGTAGTCCACCTGTTGGATGCAACAGTCAGTTTCTTTCAGTGCTGGCTCTTTCTGGATCTCTTCCCTGCAAGGATCATTGTTTAGTATATCATCTTGATTCATAAAAAAATATCTTTTCTCAAACAATCAATGATATCTAAACTATCAATAGGTTCTGTAATACCCGGCTAGATTCCGGCATCGGAATCCCTACCTTCCGGCAGAATCTCCGTTGGAATCTGGAATTCTGACGATGCCAGAGTCTTCTAGAGGGGTAAAATGTGTTTCTAAAATGTTTTCACACGATTTTATGGTTTTTAATGGAAAAGAAATGAGTTTTTAAAAGATTAGGCTAAGGAGGCATTTGCCAGGTTCGGCCGCCGAAAGTGAAGTTCGGCCGCTGAACATGGGAAGGTTTCGGGAGCGCTTTTGGCCTCCGAAAGCTTTGTTTGAACGAACCAAGGTTTGACCGCCGAACCTCAAGTTCGGCCGCCGAACATGCATGAGTTTAGGGGGCACGTTAGGCTGCCGAAGGTGGTTGACCAGGCCACCTATAAAGAGCCCTCAGATCGGAAATGGGCGAGTTTTCTCCCCATTCTCGAGCTCAGGTGAGTTTTTATCCTCCTTTGGTCGTTTTGATGCTTTCTCTACCCATCCCTCAAGTTTTCATGAGTTCTGCCCTTGTTTTGAAGTTTTGAAGCTTAAGTAGAAGTTTTGGAGCTTGGAACCTCCACACCTCCAAGTTAGGGATCGCACCAACCCTCGATCTTCAAGAGGTAAGTGTAGATCCTTGCTCCCCTTTGTGTTTAATGAAGTTTTAAGAGGTTTTAATGGTTGAGTATGGGTAGATATGCATGTTAAGGTTTTTGTGGGTTTTGTGCCCAATGTATGTTTATGTGCTGATTGTTGGGGGCTTGGACTAGTGTTTATGCCCTATATGCATGTGGGAGAGTGTATGCATGATTGGGAGAGGGCAAGTGAGATTATGGGTTGTTTTAATGGTTTTGGCTTATGTGGGTCATAAGCTATTTAGGTATGCTTTTTGCTGTTGTTTTTGGAGTTTAATCTAGTTGTTAAGCTCCTTTACGCATGGTTAAGGATTTATGCATGTTTTTGAGAAGTTGAATGCATGTTTAGGATGTTTAGAGACTTGTTTGTGCATGAGGCTGAGTTCTGGATGAACTCAGGTTTGGTAGCCGAAGGGACTTTCGGCCGCCGAACCTGCCTGTGGAGGCAGCTTTTGGCTGCCGAACCTTGCCCCCGAAAGTTGGACTTTCGTCTCTGGAGGGGAGATTCGGCCGCCGAAGGTGCCGCCGAAAGTGGCTGAGTTTCGACTCTGGAGGGACTTTCGGCCGCCGAACCTGCCGCCGAAAGTGCTCTGTCCAGCCTTCCTTTACCTGTTTTGCATGCATGTTTTGAGGTGTTTTAGAGGGGTTTTTGGGGAAATGTTTAGTGTTATGTGAGAGTTGTTTGGTCCCTCATTTGAGTCCACTTGTGTAGGATCGGACCTGAGGAACCGAGGTGGTCAGTAGTATTAGTTGCTTCAGAGTTAGCCCAGAGCTAGTCAGAGGTGAGTAGAACTGAACCTTATGTTTTTGTTAAATTTAAACCAAATGATTTAAGCACGTTCATGCATCACGAATACCATGTTATGTAATAGGTTGTTTGCATTAGAATTCACGAATATGATGCATTGCATAATACGATGATGATGATGTGGATGAATATTGAATGATCCTCTAGCCCTCAGTACTATATGATATAATATGATATGACATGGTATGACATGAGATGGAAAGACCAGGTGTGGCCTAATCGCCCCTGGTAATATGTTATAGGACAGAGAAGACCAGGTGTGGCCTAATCGCCCCTGGTAATATGTTATATGACAGAGAAGACCAGGTGTGGCCTAATCGCCCCTGGCATAGTTGGACATGTTATGATATGAGTTATGTGAGAAAAGACCAGGTGTGGCCTTATCGACCCTGGCACAGTTGGACATGTTACGATTTGTGGAGGGCTATTGGTGACAAGTTCATCCTTGATGTGATATGTTTGTGATGTGATGCATTTCATGAAAGCATATGTTCAAATGATTTTTATTATCGTTTTGCTCACTGGGCTTTATAGCTCACCCCTCTCCCCTAACCCCAGATTTGCAGGGTCAGAGATAGTTCAGAAAGTCAACAGGATATGGCTATGGTTATGATATGTAATAGAATAGCAGTGGACATGATGTAATGGAAGGTTATGTAATGATGTAAGAGAGTTGTATTGTAAAATGATATTATGTAATGTGTTCAGAGTTATAGTATTGTGCTTGGCCCGAGTTGGATAATCCCTTTGTATATGATTTTTACGTTATGTTGATATATGTGTTGGACTGAGTTTGACATAGAGTATGCTGACTGTAACGACCCGAAAATCGGACTGCTACCGGCGCTAGGATCCAGGTCAGCTTAAGGCCGCCGGGACCCGTAGCAAGCCAAACATTCATCCTGTAAACCTGTTTAATCCCATACATGATCAACAATTACATAAAAATTTTAAAACTTTCTCATTAGTCATTCA
Source organism: Manihot esculenta (assembly GCF_001659605.2). Classification (NCBI taxonomy): domain Eukaryota; kingdom Viridiplantae; phylum Streptophyta; class Magnoliopsida; order Malpighiales; family Euphorbiaceae; genus Manihot; species Manihot esculenta. The sequence goes on from NC_035168.2 coordinate 15,348,950, forward strand.
TTCACTCATTCATTCACTCTTTCATTAATTCTATCATTCTTTCACCAAGGTTAACCTGTGCATGCACAAATCATAACATAAAACCCCTCACTGGAGTCCTCATCAAATACTCCAATGGGGTAACATAACATACATTAAGCTTGGTTTACAATAATCATCATTTAACATTTAAGATCATGTACCACAAGGGGATTAACAATCATACTATGGTCAAGCACAATTCTAAACTTCCATAAGCAACATTACATTACATTTTTATACTATACTTTTATATTACATCATATTCATGTCCACATCTAGCTATTACAATAACATAACTCTACTCCTGCTGACCTCCTGGTCTACCCTGTACCTGCAAATCTAGGGGTTAAGGGAGAGGGGTGAGCTACTAGAGCCCAGTGAGCAGAATAGTAAAACATTAAATTTAAAGTCCATGCTTCCATGAAATGTATCACATCACAAACATATTACATAAAGGATGAACTTGTTACCAATGGCCCTCTACATAATTCCATAGTGCCAGAACGTAGAATGGGTCCTGGTCTTTCTCTTACATGGTGCCAGCGAACGTAGAATGGGTCCCACTGGTCTTTCATTCCGTACCGTACATATCATATCATCACATCATAGATCGAGGGCTATGGATCATCCAACATTCATCCGCATCAACAATATATTATGCAATGCAACATATTCGTGAATTCTAATGTAAGCACCCTAGTATATCTCATGGCATTCATGATGCATGTATCATGCTCAAAATTTATTTATTTGCTTTGAAATGTAATGAGTTATTCCACTCACCTCTGGCTGAAGCTCTAATGACTCTGAAGCAGCTATCTCACTGCTGAGGTCCTCGGTTCCTCGGGCCCGAACCTAAACAGGTGGACTCAAATGAGTGACCGAACATCCATGAACATGACTCTAAAATACTCCCCAAAAATCCCCTAAAACACCTTAAAACAATCACATAAATCATGCAAAGGAAGGCTGAACAGGGCACTTTCGGCGGCAGGTTCGGCGGCCGAAAGGCCCTCAAGAGCCGAAAGTCATGCACCTTCGGCGGCACTTTCGGCGGCCGAAGGTTCCCTCCAGAGACGAAACTCATGCATGTTCGGCGGCACCTTCGGCGGCCGAAACTCCCTTCCAGAGCCGAAAGTCCTCTTTCGGGGGTAGGGTTCGGCAGCCGATACATGATACCACAGGCAGGTTCGGCGGCCGAAAGAGCCTTCGGCTGCCGAACCTGAGTTCTTCCCAAAGGGCAGAAACTCAGCTCCAACATGCACAAAAGCCTCCCAACTCATTCAACATGCATTTTCCTATTCTACAACATGCATACTCAAGCATATAAGCTCCTAGGGGGTTCAAACTATCCTAAACCCCAACTACAACACATCAAACATGCATATTCAGCATACATTGTTCATAAACACACATTTAACCAAAAACTTATCATAAACCTACACATGCATTTCTACCCCAAGAAACTTCATAAAACTTGCTTAAAACATGAAATGAACTATGGATCTACTCTTACCTCTTGAAGAACAAGAGGGGAGACGATCCTAGCTCGGAGATGGGGAGAAATCAACTCTTTGGTCTCCAAGCTTCAAAACTTGCTCTTTTTGTTCAAATATCTTCAAATCAACATAAAGCTTGTTAAAACATGAAAGATCGGAGAAAAAACATTAAAGATCAACCATGGGAGAGCAGGAACTCACCGTGGCCGAAAATGGGGAGAAAACTCGCCCGTTTCGGCCATGGAGCCCTTTTATAGGGGCTGCCAGACCACCTTTCGGCAGCCTAAAGTGCCTCCAAAACTCATGCAAGTTCGGCGGCCGAACCTTTCAAACTTTCGGAAGCCTAACTTGCCCCCCTAAACTATCCAATGTTCGGCGGCCGAACCTGGGGTTCGGCGGCCGAACCTGGAAATGCCTCCCTTGGTCTTTTTCATTCAAAACTCAATTTCCTTTCTTGCTTAAAACCATAAAATACATTAAAACATTTTAGGACAACATGGTTTTACCCTTCTAGAGTTTTCCGACATCCGAGATTCCACCGGACGGTAGGAATTCCGATACTGGAGTCTAACCGGGTATTACATTCTTTCCCCCTTAAGAACATTCATCCCCGAATGTTCACCAAACAAACATAGCATGGCATAAAACATAAACATTCACATAAAACACAGAACACTTACTTTAAAAGAGATGAGGATATTGCTGGAGCATGGACTCCCGTGTCTCCCAGGTACACTCCTCAATGTTGTGGTGATTCCAAAGGACTTTCACCATCGGGATTTCCTTGTTTCTTAGCTTTCTGATCTGGGTGTCTATGATCCGCACTGGTTGCTCAACATAGGTGAGATCTTCTTGGATCTCTACATCAGGCTCACTAAGAACCTTGCTCGGATCTAACACGAACTTTCTTAACATGGAAACATGGAAAACCGGATGGATTCTCTCTATAGAAGCAGGTAAGTCCAGCTTATACGATACATTCCCGATCTTCTGCAAGATCTCAAAGGGTCCGATGTACCGTGGAGCTAGCTTACCTTTCTTTCTGAACCGAATCACCCCTTTCATTGGAGACACCTTGAGCAATACCAAATCCCCCTCCTGAAACTCTACTTGCCTTCTGCGGACATCTGCATAACTCTTTTGCCTGCTTGTAGCAGTCTTGATCCTTTCTCTAATTATGGGCACCACTCTGTTGGTGATCTCTACTAGCTCAAGCCCTGCCAAGGCCCTTTCTCCAACTTCTTCCCAACAAACAGGCGACCTGCACTTCCTTCCATACAAAGCTTCATATGGAGCCATCCTTATGCTAGTATGATGGCTGTTATTGTAGGCAAACTCCACCAAAGGTAGATGCTGCCTCCAAGAACCGCCAAAATCTAGCACACACATTCTGAGCATATCCTCTATTGTTTGGATGGTTCTCTCTGATTGTCTGTCCGTCTGTAGATGGAAAGTAGTGCTAAAATCCAACCTGGTACCCATAGCGTTCTGCAGACTCCGCCAAAACCTAGAGGTGAACTGGGATCCTCTATCAGACACTATTGAAACAGGAACCCCATGCAGCCTGACAACCTCATCTACATACACCTGCGCCAACTTGTCCACAGAATAGCCACTCTTGACAGGGATGAAGTGAGCAGATTTGGTCAGTCTGTCCACAATCACCCATATGGAGCCCAATCTGTTGGACGCCGCCGGTAGCCCCACCACGGAGTCCATAGCTATATTCTCCCATTTCCACTCTGGAATGGGTAGTGGGTTAAGCATTCCAGCCGGCTTCTGATGTTCCAGCTTCACCCTCTAACATATTTCGCAGGCTGACACAAACTGTGCCACTTCTCTCTTCATAGCTGGCCACCAATACACTCTCTTTAGATCTTGATACATTTTGGTGGCTCCAGGGTGAACACTGTATCTGGTATTATGAGCTTCCCTCATAATGTCTCCCTTCAGTCCCACGTCATTTGGTACACACAATCTATTCCCATAGCGGAGGATCCCCTTACTGTCAAATCTGAACTCTTCATTCTTGCCTGACTGAACAGTCCTGGCAATCTTTACTAACTCTGGGTCCTCGTGCTGTTTCTGAGCCACCTGCTCCAGAAACACGGGTGCCACTCTCATCTGGGCTATCAAAGCACCTGTACCAAACAACTCCAACTGTAGACCTTTATTGATGAGCTCGAAGAACTCCCTCACTATTGGCCTCCTCTCTACTGAAATATGGGACAAACTGCCAAGTGATTTCCGGCTTAAGGCGTCTGCCACAACATTTGCCTTACCCGGATGGTACTGGATCTTGCAATCATAGTCACTGAGCAGTTCTACCCATCTTCTCTGCCTCAAATTTAGCTCTCTCTGACTCAGGATGTACTGCAGGCTTTTATGATCTGTGAAGATCTCACATTTTACCCCATAAAGGTAATGCCTCCACATCTTGAGTGCAAAGATTACCGCTGCCATCTCAAGGTCATGTGTAGGGTAATTCAACTCGTGCTTCTTCAGCTGCCTAGAAGCATAAGCAATCACCCTTTCATTCTACATTAGCACACAACCCAGTCCCACACGGGACGCATCACAATACACTGAGAAGTCTTCATTACTAGTTGGCAGAGCTAACACTGGTGCTGAAGTCAACCTCTTCTTGAGCTCCTCAAAGCTTTCTTCACATTGGTCGGTCCACACAAACCTCTGGTTCTTCTTAGTCAGTCTGGTCATAGGAGCTGCAATCTTAGAGAAGTCCTGGATGAACCTCCTGTAGTATCCTTCCAAACCCAAGAAGCTTTTGATCTCTGTCACTGTAGTGGGTCTAGGCCAGTTAGCTACAGCTTCCACTTTCTTGGGGTCTACCTCGATTCCATTTTCTGACACAACGTGCTCCAAGAATGAAATGCTCCTCAGGCAGAACTCACACTTGGAGAACTTGGCATACAAGCCATGTTCCCTCAAGGTCTGCAGAACTAACCTTAGATGATGGGCATGCTCCTCTGCATTCCTGGAATACACTAAGATATCATCTATGAAGACAATAACAAAGTGATCCAGGTATTGACTGAAAACTCTGTTCATGAGGTCCACGAATGCTGCAGGGGCATTGGTTAACCCGAACGACATCACAAGGAACTCATAGTGCCCATATCTTGTCCTGAATGCTGTCTTCGGCACATCCTCTTCTCTTATCCTCAGCTGATGATACCCCGATCTCAAATCTATTTTAGAGAAACAACCTGCTCCTGCTAGCTGGTCGAATAGATCATCGATCCTTGGCAACGGGTACTTATTCTTGGTAGTGACCTTGTTCAATTGCCTATAGTCGATACAAAGTCTGAGAGATCCATCCTTCTTTTTCACAAACAGCACTGGAGCACCCCAAGGCGAGGCACTCGGTCGGATGAATCCTCTATCTACCAACTCTTGCAACTGCTCCTTAAGCTCCTTCAATTCTGCTGGTGCCATCCTATAGGGAGGGATAGAGATCGGTCTAGTTCCAGGCATCAACTCAATTTCGAACTCTATCTCTCTAGCAGGTGGTAGACCTGGCAGCTCGTCTGGGAAAACGTCTAAGAACTCACTGACCACGGGCACTGAGGCGGGCTCTCTAACATGACTATCCAGCTCCCTCACATGAGCCAGAAAACCCTGACAACCCCTCCTGAGTAACCTACGAGCCTGAAGGGCTGATATCAAACCTCTAGGTATACTCCCCCTGTCTCCTCTGAAGACAACCTCTGACCCATCCTGACATCTGAACTTGACTACCTTGTCTCTGCAGTCCAAGGTAGCACCATGGGTAGATAGCCAATCCATCCCTAGAATGACACCAAAATCTGTCAAATCTAGAACCACAAGGTCGGCAGAAAGGCATCTCCCCTCAACAAAAACTGGACTATACTGGCAGACTGACTCTGCCACTGACGGGTCACACTTGGGTCCACTGACCCATAGGGGACACTCTAACCTAGAGACCATCAATCCCAACCTCTCGACGGCCCTCGGAGCAATGAAATAATGAGATGCACCAGGGTCCATTAAGGCATAAACATCCGAGCAACCAATGATGAGATTACCTGCCACCACGGTGTTCGATGCATTTGCCTCCTGCTGTGTCATTGTGAAGATCCGTGCTAAAGCTGATGGACCTTCACCTCTGAAACCCGCTGAAGAAGAGGCTGCCCCTCTCCCTCTGCCTCTGCCACTGGCCTGAGTCGCGGCTGGAGCTGCTGGTTGAGCCACACTACCAAAGGCTGTCTGCTGAGACTGTGCCACAAAAGCTGCTCTAGGACACTCCCGTGCCATGTATCCCTCCTGCCCACATCTGAAGCAGGCTGTTGTCCCAACTAGACATACACCCTTGTGCGGCTTCCCACACTTCCTACATACTGCATTATCTGCACCTGAGCTCGAGCCGCTTCCTAATCCCAGACCTGACTTGATCTTGCTCCAGAACTTGTTCTTCTTTGGCTTCTTAGTGGTATTACCCCACCTCTTACTGCCTGAACTTAGAGAAGAAGGGTCTAACTTTCCCCCACCTGGGGTCTTGGAACCAGAAGGCTGTGCCACTGACTGCTTGACTTTCCTTTCGATTATTGCACTAGCCTCCATCCTCCGAGCCATATCCACTATGGCATGGAAACTCTCCCTCTCTGCTGATTGAATCAAGGAGGAATACCTGGAATGGAGCCTCATGATATACCTCCTTGACTTCTTCTGATCTGCATCCAGATTCTGCCCAGCAAACGACAACAGCTCCAAGAATCTGTTTGTATACTCATCCACACTCATCTCTTCTGTCTGCCTTAGCTGCTCAAATTCAATCATCTTCAACTCCCTTGAACTGTCAGGGAAAGCCCATCCTGCAAACTCATTTGCAAACTCCTCCCATGATAGGCTATCCAATCTCGGGTTCACATAATTTTTAAACCACTCTCGGGCCTTCTTGCACTTCAGTGTGAACCCAGCCATCTGAATGGCTCTACTATCATCAGCTCCTATCTCATCTGTAATCATTCTGACCCTCTCAAGATACACAAACGGGTCATCACCGGTTTCATACTGGGGAGCACCCAGCTTCATGTAGTCGGTCATCTTGACCTTGCTCCCTCCAAATGAGCTAGGTTTAGGCATTTGGGTTTCTGGGACAGTAGGTGCTGCTAGTGGTGGAGGAGGTGCAGCATCCCCTGGGGTAGGGTTTGCTGTACCTGGGTAGAAGGACGGGGGTGGGTACATAGGGTACTGCGGGTATGGTGGATAGAAAGGTGGGTATGGCATGTGGGAGTGGTAAGGGCTAAAGCTGGGGTAATCCGATGTACCTCCCATCGAATACCCGGGATTCTGAGAAAAGGGTGGGTACTGGGGTGGCTGAACAAATCCCGAGGCCTGAGTGCCTCCTTAGGACTCTCCCATACCCTCTTCCGACATACTCACTCCAAGACTGCCATCCCTCCTCTGGTCCACATCCATATCATCCCCCACATCCTCATACATTCCTCCTTGAACTGTTCCTCTTATTGATCTGCTTCTATTTATATCCAAAGACCTTCTAGCGTCTCTCACTGCTCTTTCCCTGCTAGACCTGCTAGACATTGCCCTTGGCAATGCAGGGGGACGGGCACTCATGCCCTCATCCTCCGGTAGTACTCCAGTCAATCGTGCAGATCGACGAGTTCCTCTCATCCTGTTTACTGAAAAACAGCACACATCACATAAACATTAGCATCAAATGGTTCATGTGCAAACACATGAACCCGCATCACTTATATCACATATCATAGCATAACATTAATGCACATGCATATAATCATGGCATTTCACATCATCATTCAAGACAGGACTCTACATCCTATCCTAGTGGACATGATTTTCCTATTGTGCTTGACCTTCTAGAACATCTATGAGCCCGACACTCTAGGTCCGACCATATGAACCTAGGGCTCTGATACCAATCTGTAACGACCCGAAAATCGGACCGCTACCGGTGCTAGGATCCAGGTCGGCTTAAGGCCGCCGGGACCCGTAGCAAGCCAAACATTCATCCTGTAAACCTGTTTAATCCCATACATGATCAACAATTACATAAAAATTTTAAAACTTTCTCATTGGTCATTTATTCACTCATTCATTCACTCTTTCATTCATTCTATCATTCTTTCACCAAGCTTAACCTGTGCATGCAGAAATCATAACATAAAACCCCTCATTGGAGTCCTCATCAAATACTCCAATGGGGTAACATAACATACATTAAGCTTGGTTTACAATAATCATCATTTAACATTTAAGATCATGTACCACAAGGGGATTAACAATCATACTATGGTCAAGCACAACTCTAAACTTCCATAAGCAACATTACATTACATTTCTATACTATACTTTTACATTACATCATATTCATGTCCACATCTAGCTATTACAATAACATAACTCTACTCCTGCTGACCTCCTGGTCTACCCTGTACCTGCAAATCTGGGGGTTAAGGGAGAGGGGTGAGCTACTAGAGCCCAGTGAGCAGAATAGTAAAACATTAAATTTAAAGTCCATGCTTCCATGAAATGCATCACATCACAAACATATCACATAAAGGATGAACTTGTCACCAATAGCCCTCTACATAATTCCATAGTGCCAGAACGTAGAATGGGTCCTAGTCTTTCACTTAAACATAACATTCCAAAGTGCCAGAACGTAGAATGGGTCCTGGTCTTTCTCTTACATGGTGCCAGCGAACGTAGAATGGGTCCCACTAGTCTTTCATTCCGTACCGTGCATATCATATCATCACATCATAGATCGAGGGCTATGGATCATCCAACATTCATCCGCATCAACAACATATTATTCAATGCAACATATTCGTGAATTCTAATGCAAGCACCCTAGTATATCTCATGGCATTCATGATGCATGTATCATGCTCAAAATTTATTTATTTGCTTTGAAACGTAATGAGTTATTCCACTCACCTCTGGCTGAAGCTCTAATGACTCTGAATCAGCTATCTCACTGCTGAGGTCCTCGGTTCCTCGGGTCTGAACCTACACAGGTGGACTCAAATGAGGGACCGAACATCCATGAACATGACTCTAATATACTCCCCAAAAACCCCCTAAAACACCTTAACACAATCACATAAATCATGCAAAGGAAGGCTGAACAAGGCACTTTCGGCGGCAGGTTCGGCGGCCGAAAGGCCCTCCAGAGTCTAAAGTCATGCACCTTCGGCGGCACTTTCGGCGGCCGAAGGTTCCCTCTAGAGACGAAACTCATGCATGTTCGGCGCCACCTTCGGCGGCCGAAACTCCCTTCCAGAGCTGAAAGTCCTCTTTCGGGGGCAGGGTTCGGCAGCCGATACATGCTACCACAGGCAGGTTCGGCGGCCGAAAGAGCCTTCGGCTGCCGAACCTGAGTTCTTCCCAAAGGGCAGAAACTCAGCTCCAACATGCACAAAAGCCTCCCAACTCATTCAACATGCATTTTCCTATTCTACAACATGCATACTCAAGCATATAAGCTCCTAGGGAGTTCAAACTATCCTAAACCCCAACTACAACACATCAAACATGCATATTCAACATACATTGTTCATAAACACACATTTAACCAAAAACTCATCATAAACCTACACATGCATTTCTACCCCAAGAAACTTCATAAAACTTGCTTAAAACATGAAATGAACTATGGATCTACTCTTACCTCTTAAAGAACGAGAGGGGAGACGATCCTAGCTCGGAGATGAGGAGAAATTAACTCTTTGGTCTCCAAGCTTCAAAACTTGCTCTTTTTGTTCAAATATCTTCAAATCAACATAAAGCTTGTTAAAACATGAAAGATCGGAGGAAAAACATCAAAGATCAACCATGGGAGAAAAGGAACTCACCGTGGCCGAAAATGGGGAGAAAACTCACCCGTTTTGGCCATGGAGCCCTTTTATAGGGGCTGCCAGACCACCTTTCGGCAGCCTAAAGTGCCTCCAAAACTCATGCAAGTAGAGGTTATAGAAGGGCAAGCACAATAGGAAAGATCATGTCCACTAGGATAGGATGTGGAGTCTTGTCTTGTATGATGATGTGAAATGCCATGATGATATGCATGTGCATTAATGTTATGCTTTTAGAAGTCAAGATGAGAGGAACTCGTCGATCTGCTAGATTGACTGGAGCTCCACCAGAGAATGAGGGCATGGATGCCCATTCCCCTGCTCTGCAGAGGGCAAGATCTTGTAGGACAATCAGAGAAGGTACATCAAGGGACCCTAGAAGGTCTTTTGATGCAAGTCGGAGGAGATCAGTTCATGATAGTATATCAGCGGATGTGATGGAAATAGAGGAGGATAACCAGAGAAGAGATAGTAGTTTGGGCATGAGTATGTCAGAAGAGGATATGGGAGAGTCCCAAGGAGGCACTCAGGCCTCAGGCTTTGTTCCACCACAGTATGCACCCTATTCTCAGGGGCCAGGGTATCCGATGGGAAGCACGTCGGATTATTTCAGTTACCACCCATATCCCACCTTTATGCCCTACCCTCCCTTTTACCCACCGTACCGACAGTACCCTATGTTTCCATCCTCACCCTTTTACCCAGGTCCAGGAAACCCTAACCCAGGGAATGCTGCACCTCCTCCTCCACCAGCAGAGCCAATTGTCCCTAATACCCAAACACCCAAACCTAGCTCATCAGTTGGGGGTAAGGTAAAGATGACAGATTACCTAAAGTTGGATGCCCCCAAGTTTGAAATAGGTGATGACCCTTTTGAGTATCTCAGAACGGTAAAGATGATAACTGATGAGTTGGGAGCAAGTGATTATAGAGCCATTCAGATGGCAGGGTTCACGTTGAAATGCAAGAAGGCAAGGGAATGGTTCAAAAACTATGTGGACCCAAGGTTGGAGAGCTTATCCTGGGAGCAGTTTGCCAATGAGTTTGCAGGATGGGCTTTTCCAAATAGTTCTAGAGAATTGAAGATGATTGAGTTTGAACAGCTGAGGCAAACAGAAGAGATGAGTGTTGAGGAGTTTACAGATAAGTTTGTGGAGTTATTGCCATATGTGGGGCAAGCCTATGATACGGACTAGAAGAGGGCTAAGAGGTATACCATGAGGCTCCATTCCAGGTATTCCTCTTTGATTCAATCAGTAGGCAGGGAGAGCTTCCATGCCATAGTAGATATGGCTCGGAAGATGGAGGCTAGTGCCATCATTCAAGGGACAGTTAAACAGTATGTGGCACAGTCTTCGGGTTCCAAAATCCCGGGGACAACTGATGTTAATCTCTCCCCTCTGAGCGAGGCTGTCACAAAGAGTAAGAAGGGAGGCAGAGGCCTCAGAAGATCGAAGAAGAGCAAGTTCTGGAACCGGATAAAGTCTGGTCTGGGAATAGGTGATGGTTCGAGCTCTGGTTTGGACGACTCCAGATGTATGAGGTGCGGTAGGCCGCACAAGGGAGTCTGTCTGGTGGGGACAACGGCATGTTTCAGGTGCGGACAGGAGGGGCACATGGCACGTGAGTGTCCCACCGCGACCTTGGTGACACAGTCCCAGCAGACAGCTTCAGGTAGAGTGGCTCAGCCAGGAGCTCCAGCCATGGCGCAGGGCAAAGGCGGATGGAGAGGGATGGCTCCTTCTTCAGCAGGTTCCCTAAGTGAAGGTCCATCAGCTCCAGCTCGGATCTTCACTATGATGCAGCGGGAGGCTGACACATCGGACATGGCGGTGACAGGTAATTTTCACTCCCTTATGTTTTGATGTGTCTGCTTTTATGAACCCTAATGTTTCTCTTTCCTTATTGCTTTGAGAGCCGTAGAGAGAGTGGGGTTGATAGCTTTTGGGAATAGAGTGTCCTCTCTAGGTCAGTGGACCCAAGCGTGATCCATCAGTGGCAGAGTCAGTCTGTCGGTATAGTTCAGAGTGTGTTGTGAGTAGATACCTTCCAGCCGACCTAGTGGTTCTAGATTTGACTGATTCTGAGGTCATTCTAGGGATGGCTTGGCTTTCTGCTCATAGTGCTACCTTGGATAGCAGAGACGAGGTAGTCAGGTTCAGAGTTCAGGATGGATCAGAGGTAGTCCTTAGAGAGGACAAGGTTGGGATACCTAGAGGTTTGATATCAGCCCCTCAGGCTCGTAGGTTGCTCAGGAGAGATTATCAGGGGGTTTTTTTAGCTCTTGTGAGGGAGTCAGTAGTCAGGTCAGGGAACCCGCCTCAGTGCCCGTAATCAGAAAGTTCTTAGATGTTTTCCCAGATAGGCCGTCGGGTGTACCATCTGCTAGGGGGATGGAGTTTTGAATTAAAGTGATAATGGGGACCAGACCCGTCCCTACCCCTCCCTACAGGGTGGCACCTGCAGAGTTAATGGAGCAGAAAAAGCAGTTATAAAAGTTGGTAGCCAAGGGTTTCATCCGACTGAGTACCTCGCCCTACGATACTCTAGTGTTAGCTATGAAAATGAAGGATGGATCCCTAAGACTTTGTATTGACTACCAGTCATTGAACAAAGTCACTACCCAGAACAAGTATTTGTTACCTTGGATCGACGATCTATTTTAAACCAGCTAGCAGGAGCTGGTTGCCTTTCCAAGATAGATCTGGAGTCCAGGTACCATCAGTTAAGATTAAGGAAGAAGATGTACCGAAGGTGGTGTTTAGAACCAGATATGGGCACTATGAGTTCCTAGGAATGTCGTTCGGGTTAATGAACGCCCCTACAACATTCATGGATCTCAAAAGCAGAGTTTTAGTTGGTTTCTGGATCACTTCGTTATTGTCTTCATTGACGGTACCTCGGTGAGTTCCAGAAATACAGAAGAGTATGCCCATTATCTGAGGAAATGATTGCAAATCCTGAGAGAACATGGCTTGGATGCCCAGTTCTCCAAATGTGAGTTCCGGTCAAGGAGCATATCTTTCTTGGGTCATGGTATGTCGGAAAAAGAAAAGTGAGGTAGACCCCGAGAAAGTTGAAGTTGTAGCTGACTAGCCCAGGCCCATTATAGTGACAAAGATCAAGAGCTTTTTGGGTTGGGCAGGTTACCTACTAGAGGTTCATCCAGAACTTCTCTAGAGTTGCCGCTCCTACGACTAGATAGATCAAGAAGGACTAGAGGGTTGTGTGGTTTACTCAGTGTAAAGAGAGCTTTGAAGAGCCGAAGAAAAGGTTGACGTCAGCACCGGTGGTAGCTCTGCCTACCAGTAATGAAGATTTCGCAGTGATCTGTGATGCGTCCCGTGTGGGGTTAGATTGTGTGTTAATGCAAGTGATGGGGTAATTGCTTATTTTTCTAGGCAGCTGAAGAAGCATGAGTTGAATTATCCTACACATGATCTAGAAATGGCAGTTGTAATCTTGGCACTCAAGATGAGGAGGCATTACCTTCATGGGGTAAAATGTGAGATCTTTACAGATCATAACAGTTGGCAGTACATCTTGAGTCAGTGAGAGTTGAACCTAAGTCAGAGAAGATGGGTAGAACTGCATAGTGACTATAATTGCAAGATCCAATATCATCCGGGTGAGGCAAATGTTATGTTAGACGTCCTCAGCTGGAGATCACTTGGCAGTTTATCCCATATTGCAGCGGAGAGAAGGCCGGTGGTTAGAGAAAGAAGTAGAACTGCTGTGAGTCAGCAGAAGAGTTGTGTAGAGTTCCAGAAGTGGGAAGAGTTTTATCAGAGTACGCAGTGAAAGCTTGTTAAGGTCTAGGAGAAGGTTGTGGTATACTGGGGGTGTCTCCTTAGAGAGGGTGATTCGTCATGGGAAAATGGGTAAACTAACTCTAAGATACATCGGACCCTTTGAAATCCTGCAAAGGATTGGGAATGTATCCCACGAGTTAGATTTGCCCACTTCAATGGAAGAGATCCATACGTTTTTCCATGTTTCCACGGTATATGAGTTCGTGTCGGATCCGAGTGAGGTTCTTAAAGGAACCAGAGGTGGGGATCGTAGAGGATCTCACCTATATTGAGCAGCTAGAACGGACCGCAGACACACAAGTCAGAAAGTGTGGAAACAAGGAAATCCCGATGGTGAAAGTCCCTTAGAATCACCTTAAGATGAAAAGTGCACCTGGGAGACCGGGAGTTCATACACCAGTGGTACCGTGTTTCTTTATAGACTAGAGTTTATGTGTTGTTATGATTGTGCTTATGTTATGTATATGCATGTGCTAGTTGAGGAACATTCGGGGACGAATGTTCTTAAGGGGGGAAGAATGTAATACCCGGCTAGATTTCGGCATCGGAATCCCTACCTTCCGGCGGAATCTCCGTTGGAATCTAGAATTCTGACGATGCCAGAGTCTTCTAGAGGGGTAAAATGTGTTTCTAAAATGTTTTCACACGATTTTATGGTTTTTAATGGAAAAGAAATGAGTTTTTAAATGATTAGGCCAAGGAGGCATTTGCCAGGTTCGGCCGCCGAAAGTGAAGTTCGGCTGCCGAACATGGGAAGGTTTTGGGAGCACTTTTGGCCTCCGAAAGCTTTGTTTGAACGAACCAAGGTTCGGCCGCCGAACCTCAAGTTCGGCCGCCGAACATGCATGAGTTTAGGGGGCACGTTAGGCTGCCGAAGGTGGTTGACCAGACCACCTATAAAGAGCCCTCAGATCGAAAATGGATGAGTTTTCTCCCCATTCTCGAGCTCAGGTGAGTTTTTGTCCTCCTTTGGTCGTTTTCATGCTTTCTCTACCCATCCCTCAAGTTTTCATGAGTTCTACCCTTGTTTTGAAGTTTTGAAGCTTAAATAGAAGTTTTGGAGCTTGGAGGCTTTGGAGCTTGGATCCTCCACACCTCCGAGTTAGGGATCGCACCAACCCTCGATCTTCAAGAGATAAGTGTAGATCCTTGCTTCCCTTTGTGTTTAATGAAGTTTTAAGAGGTTTTAATGGTTGAGTATGGGTAGATATGCATGTTAAGGTTTTTGTGGGTTTTGTGCCCAATGTATGTTTATGTGCTGATTGTTGGGGGCTTGGACTAGTGTTTATGCCCTATATGCATGTGGGAGAGTGTATGCATGATTGGGAGAGGGCAAGTGAGATTATGGGTTGTTTTACTAGTTTTGGCTTATGTGGGTCATAAGCTATTTAGGTATGCTTTTTGCTATTGTTTTTGGAGTTTAATCTAGTTGTTAAGCTCCTTTACGCATGGTTAAGGATTTATGCATGTTTTTGAGAAGTTGAATGCATGTTTAGGATGTTTAGAGACTTGTTTGTGCATGAGGCTGAGTTCTGGATGAACTCAGGTTCGACAGCCGAAGGGACTTTCGGCCACCGAACCTGCCTGTTGAGGCAGCTTTTGGCTGCCGAACCTTGCCCCCGAAAGTTGGACTTTCGGCTCTGGAGGGGAGATTCGGCCGCCGAAGGTGCCGCCGAACATGCTTGAGTTTCGTCTCTAGGAAGGACTTTCGGCCGCTTAAAGTGGCTGAGTTTCGGCTCTGGAGGGACTTTCGGCCGCCGAACCTACCGCCGAAAGTGCTCTGCCTAGCCTTCCTTTGCCTGTTTTGCATGCATGTTTTGAGGTGTTTTAGAGGAGTTTTTGGGGAAATGTTTAGTGTTATGTGAGAGTTGTTTGGACCCTCATTTGAGTCCACCTGTGTAGAATCGGACCTGAGGAACCGAGGTGGTCAGCAGTATTAGTTGCTTCAGAGTTAGCCTAGAGCTAGTCAGAGGTGAGTAGAACTGAACCTTATGTTTTTGTTAAATTTAAACCAAATGATATAAGCACGTTCATGCATCACGAATACCATGTTATGTAATAGGTTGTTCGCATTAGAATTCACGAATATGATGCATTGCATAATACGATGATGATGATGTGGATGAATATTGAATGATCCTCTAGCCCTTAGTACTATATGATATGATATGATACGACATGGTATGACATGAGATGGAAAGACCAGGTGTGGCCTAATCGCCCTTGGTAATATGTTATATGACAGAGAAGACCAGGTGTGGCCTAATCGCCCCTGGCATAGTTGGACATGTTATGATATGAGTTATGTGAGAAAAGACCAGGCGTGGCCTTATCGCCCCTGGCACAGTTGGACATGTTACGATTTGTGGAGGGCTATTGGTGACAAGTTCATCCTTGATGTGATATGTTTGTGATGTGATGCATTTCATGAAAGCATATGTTCAAATGATTTTTATTATCGTTCTGCTCACTGGGCTTTATAGCTCACCCCTCTCGCCTAACCCCAGATTTGCAGGGTCAGAGATAGTTCAGGAAGTCAACAGGATATGGCTATGGTTATGATATGTAATAGAATAGCAGTGGACATGATGTAATGGAAGGTTATGTAATGATGTAAGAGAGTTGTATTGTAAAATGATATTATGTAATGTGTTCAGAGTTATAGTATTGTGCTTGGCCCGAGTTGGATAATCCCTTTGTATATGATTTTTACGTTATGTTGATATATGTGTTGGACTGAGTTTGACATAGGGTATGCTGACCCTAGGGATTCTATGAGTTCAGTGATAGTGCATACACAGGTCAAGCTTGGTAAAGGTAAAGTTTTAATATTTTATGGAAATGTTTGATCATGTATGAGATTATACCAGCTGTACAGGATGCATAGTAGGCTTGCTACGGGTCCCGAAGGCCTTATGCCGATCTGGATCCTAGTGCCGATAGCGGTCCGGTTTTCGGGTCGTTACAGGTTCTGTTTGACAAGTTTGTTTGGACAAACAGTTTTCTGGTTGTGTTTCTTCAACAACTTGTTCTTGTATTTGTGAGCTTTCATCATCATCCCATACATCTTGAAGCTCTTCCTCTCTTCTTAACATGATTGCATTTAATGAGGTGGCCATTTATCCCATCTGTGTATGGAGGCTTAGCACAGAAGTTGCCAATGTCTCCATCATCTCTTCAAGGTGCCTATTGGAACTTGGAGGTGCTTCTTGGGCTTGATTTCCTTGATAATTTTGATAGTCGTTAGCCCATGCATGACTGAAGTCTGGATAGTCTCTCCAACCTGGATTGTATGTATCATAGTATGGATCATATCTAGGCTGTTCATAGTATCCTCCAAAAGTATGTCTAGGCTGACTATTGAATCCTCCAAGTGTATGCACTGGTTGGTCATCCTCATAAAGTATAGGATATTGTTCAGTTGGGTGTCCTACATATGCATAGGTCCCACATGGCCTTGGTGGCTGAAATTGTTGAGCTTTACCTATGACATAACTTTTCACAACAGAGGTCAGTTCAGAAAGCCGAGAGGAAAGAGTAGATCTACATACCTCATCCATGAATCAATTCTGCGATGGCATGTTGTGTTTCAGAGGCTTCTGAAACAAGCTCTGCGATGGGATGCCCTTCAATGGGAGGTTCAGTGGTGTCCCTTTTTTTTTTTTTTTTTTTGGTCCTGAAAGAAAAATAAATGAGTTAAATTAATTCCCCGGCAACGGCGCCAATTTTTGACTTGTGGTTGTCGAAGTCGGTAAAAAATAACCTTTCTGGTTATCAACAATTTACAACTGCAGATAGTGGTAAAATGATCGAATCCACAGAGAATTGAGAACTCACTTATTTCTCTTTTATGACCAAGAAAATAAACTGAAACGATAATAAATTAAAAATGAGATAAAAGACTGAAAGTGGGATCAAATGAGATAAACTGAAAATTGGGATCAAAACTGTCAACAAAATAACAGGGGGGTTTGAGATTGATTGTAGTAAACTAACAATGAGAATAATAATGGAAAGCAAATAATTAAATAAAATGTAATCAATAATGAGAAAGCTCTAGTTGAAGTATTGGATCCACTTTAGTTGTTGGGATTAATCACAGACACTTTGTTCTTTTGGGTTGATTCAATAGATTAGTTATGGAGATGGAGGAAGCCTCTCACCACCATTATCTCTCCTTATTATTAAATTAATTAGGGAACGTCCTCCAATTAATTACTAATCAATAAGTTGCCAAGGAACGTCCTTGGGCCTCAGGTAACAAACAACTATCAATTACATTAAGAAATACAGAGATCCAATCCTAGCTACCCAAACGTATGGAGATAACGCTAGATCATGCAACTTCCTTGGTTTTTATGCCAAGTGTTCTTATGTAAGAATAATCTAAGCAATTACTGACTTAAATCATTCAAACTAACAAATAATTATTTTGCAATTAAAAATCAACATAGATCTCAATAACAAAGTAATATGAAAATTAAATATGAAATTGCATGAATATTGAACTCCCAAAAGTTAAACAATATTTGATCAAGTCTCACAACCTATTAAACAACTAAAGCTTCAACCAATATCCAACTAGATTAAAGAAATCAGCCACTCATTGGCTGAATTAAAAACAGAAAAATAAAAGGGAAAAAGAAAGAAACTGAAGAAATTGAGAGGAATTGCAATCTGCACTTTGCGCCAAGCCTTGCGAAAACTGTCGAGAGAAGAGAATTGTGTCTTTTGGTCGTCCACTGAAGAGCCTTTAAATAGGATGAGAGGAGTGCGTGACCTAGTTTTCAATCGTGGGCCATGTGAGTGTGAATTGTTGAAGAGCATTGGTTCGCAATTTGCGCCGAATGGTGAAGTGCTGGTGGGTCCATGTGCGGGAGCTTGGCCCACATGAAGTGCTTGGGCTGTCCGTGTGCTAGAGTTGAAGTGCTGGCCACATGTGTTTGAGTGATGTTGAGGCGCTTTGGCCCACGGTGAAGGTGTGGTCCATGTGCGCGAGAATGCGCTTGGTTCATGTGCGCATTGGATGTGCGGGTCTTCTTTGCAAGGATGGGCCGTCCATGTGGAGCGTGAATGTGTGGGTGTGAGTGCGTGCTGCTTGACCCATGTGCGTTGGCGGGTCCTTATGCGAGAACTTGGTTCTCGTGAGAGAATGGGCTTGGTCCAAGTTTGTTGGTGGGTCCGTTGCGTGAGCTTGGACTGTCCAAGTGCATGGGCCCAAGTGCTTGAATATTTAAGCTTCAAAATATTTTCCTCATTTAGCTTGACTTGAATCCAACTGGGCAGGCTTGCTCTCTTTTGCTCTAAATAAGGCAGTTTTAGGGGGATTTTCTCCAAATTGTCCTTTTATACCATTTTCTGCAAAATAATATCAAAAGCACTAAATTATGCAAAAATTATGTAAATATTCATCAATAATATTAATATAAATTGGACTAAATTATGCTCTATCAAATACCTCCACACCTAGCCTTTTGCTTGTCCTCAAGCAAACAAACATAGTCAAATAAGCTTTCTTACTCAAGACACCTATTTTGAATCATTGTAGTGAAGAATATATGCATGAAGATTACTCACCTTCTTTCCTTGTTTTCCTTTACTTACCATGGCTAGGATTTGTTTTACTCAAGAGAGAGATCATACATGCACATATTATTTGTTTAGATAAGACTTTTTCTAACTTTCAGAGTGACTTGCCCTTACCTTGAAGTACTTTATTAAGCTTTTTGCACTTTTAATCTTGCTTGAACAAGTCACCAACCTTTTGACGTGAAGGTACATATTTGTGATACCCACCCCCAGTTACTCAGTTGGTCACCTGTCCAAGTGGCTACTAGCTCTGTTCATAGTCTTTTGACCATTGGAACAATTTTCAATTTGTGCTTTTGAAGTCTAAGCCTTTTTGAATTTCTTTCTCTCAATAATTTGGGCAAATCAACACCAATTGCTAAATCAAGTCTTGTTAAGTTCATTCACACAATTTCAATTCATTCTCTCTAATGAGTGTCATCAATACATTTTTCACTATGGCAAGCTGAAAGATTCAATTCAAAAGGCAATTCAAAAGGCAATTCAAAAGGCAATTCAAAAGGCAATTCTCAAATATGAATATAACTCACTGCAATTGATTCAACATAAGTTTAAAGAGTCATCACATCAATGGGGTCATGGAAAGAAAACTCATCCAACATAGTCTATATGATGAGTAAAGCATCTCAAAAAATGAAAAAAAAAAACTGTGGCTATTTGTGTGTGTTATTGAAAGCAAAAATGAAAAATTTCAACTAATGCAAGCAAACTAAAAATCAAAGCAAAAATAAACTCAAAAAGTAAAAATTCAGAAATATGCACCCCCACACCTAATTCATGCATTGTCCTCAATGTATAGGAAATATTAAAATGCAAAAGAAACTGAGTACTCCCCTGGGTGTGGTGTGCATGGTGCGATCCACTTGATCGAGGCTCAAGTAATTGGGAAAGGGAAAAGAGTCCCAACTGCGTTGAGCAAAAAGTGTAGCACTCCTTTTGATTTGGTCATAACCCATCCTATTTTTTCCATGTACTCATGAAGTAACATGATTAACTTCTCTTCTTTCAGATGAGGTGTGCCTCTAGCCCTTATGTTTGCATTTTTGAGATGATTGGGAAGCACTTTGAACTCCAATTAATGTTTCTCTATGGCTAGCTGCAATTTAGTACTGAATTCAGGCAAAACAAACTCTACCTTATCCGGAGGTTTGGGAAAGCATTGATCTGCATGGTCCTTTGGTTTGGGCTCTTGAACTTCCACTTGTTCCTTGTGAGCATGGGCTGTTTGCATTGGATCTATGGCTGAAATGGTTTTAGTTTACTCCTTCTGCGCAAGACTTACCTGAAAGGGATGACTGTCCTGCGGTTTAAGCTGAAGTGGTTCGGTTGGAATTCCTTCTGAATGCGCAAGATTGATCTGAATAGGTGCGATTGGCTCTTCCTTGTATTGCGCATGGTTTGACTGAAGGAGAGGACTGAAAGGGTTCTCTTGCGTTGGAAACTGAAGTGTTGCGCTGGAGATGGTCTCAGGCTGCGCAAGGCCCTTCTGAAATGGGAGAATGGTGGGATTGTCCTGTGATGGGAGCTGAAGAGGTTCAGTTTGGATGACCTTTGTCTGTGCAAGGCTCTTCTGCTAACTCATTTGAAGAGGTGCGATTGAGCTTCCTTCATTCTGCGCATGGCTGTAGTCCACCTGTTGGATGCAACAGTCAGTTTCTTTCAGTTCTGGCTCTTTCTGGATCTCTTCCCTGCAAGGATTATTGTTTAGTATATCATCTTGATTCATAAAAAAAAAATCTTTGCTCAAACAATCAATGATATCTAAACTATCAATAGGTTCTGTTTGACAAGTTTGTTTGGACAAACAGTTTTCTGGTTGTGTTTCTTTAGCAACTTGTTCTTGTATTTGTGAGCTTTCATCATCATCCCATACATCTTGAAGCTCTTCCTCTCTTCTTAACATGATTGCATTTAATGAGGTGGCCATTTGTCCCATCTGTGTTTGGAGGCTTAGCACAAAAGTTGCCAATGTCTCCATCATCTCTTCAAGGTGCCTATTGGAACTTGGAGGTGCTTCTTGGGCTTGATTTCCTTGATAATTTTGGTAGTCGTTAGCCCATGCATGACTGAAGTCTGGACACTCTCTCCAACCTGGATTGTATGTATCATAGTATGGATCATATCTAGGCTGTTCATAGTATCCTCCAAAAGTATGTCTAGGCTGACTATTGAATCCTCCAAGTGTATGCACTGGTTGGTCATCCTCATAAAGTATAGGATATTGTTCAGTTGGGTGTCCTACATATGCGTAGGTCCCACATGGTCTTGGTGGCTGAAATTGTTGAGCTTTACCTATGACATAACTTTTCACAACAGAGGTCAGTTCAGAAAGCTGGGAGGAAAGAGTAGATGTACATACCTCATCCATGAATCAATTCTGCGATGGCATGTTGTGTTTCAGAGGCTTCTGAAACAAGCTCTGCGATGGGATGCCCTTCAATGGGAGGTTCGGTGATGTCCCTTTTTTCTTATTTTTTTTGGTCCTGAAAGAAAAATAAATGAGTTAAATCAATTCCTCAGCAACGGCGCCAATTTTTGACTCGCGGTTGTCGAAGTCGGTCAAAAATAACCTTTTTGGTTATCAACAATTTACAACTGCAGATAGTGGTGAAAGGATCGAATCCACAAAGAATTGAAAACTCACCTATTTCTCTTTTATGACCAAGAAAATAAACTGAAACGATAATAAGTTAAAGATGAGATAAAAGGCTGAAAGTGGGATCAAACGAGATAAACTGAAAATTGGGATCAAAACTGTCAACAAAATAACAGGGGGGTTTGAGATTCATTGTAGTAAACTAATAATGAGAATAATAATGGAAAGCAAATAATTAAATAAAAAGTAATCAATAATGAGAAAGCTCTAGTTGAAGTATTGGATCCACTTTAGTTGTTGGGATTAATCACAGACACTTTGTTCTTTTGGGTTGATTCAATAGATTAGTTATGGAGATGGAGGAAGCCTCTCACCACCATTATCTCTCCTTATTATTAAATTAATTAGGGAACATCCTCTAATTAATTACTAATCAATAAGTTGCCAAGGAACGTCTTTGGGTCTCAGGCAACAAACAACTATCAATTGCATTAAGAAATAGAGAGATCCAATCCTAGCTACCCAAACGTATGGAGATAATGCTAGATCATGCAACTTCCTTGGTTTTTATGCCAAGTGTTCTTATATAAGAATAATCTAAGCAATTACGGACTTAAATCATTCAAACTAACAAATAATTATTTTGCAATTAAAAATCAACGTAGATCTCAATAACAAAGTAATATGAAAATTAAGTATGAAATTGCATGAATATTGAACTCCCAAAAGTTAAACAATATTTGATCAAGTCTCACAACCTATTAAACAACTAAAGTTTCAACCAATATTCAACTAGATTAAAGAAATCAGCCACTCATTGGCTGAATTAAAAACAGAAAAATAAAAGGGGAAAAGAAAGAAACCGAAGAAATTGAGAGGAATTGCAATCTGCCCTTTGCACCGAGCCTTGCAAAAACTGCCGAGAGAAGAGAATTGTCTCTTTTGGTCGTCCACTGAAGAGTCTTTAAATAGGATGAGAGGAGTGCGTGACCTAGTTTTCAATCGTGGGCCATGTGCGTGTGAATTGTTGAAGAGCATTGGTTCGCAATTTGCGCCGAACGGTGAAGTGCTGGTGGGTCCATGTGCGGGAGCTTGGCCCATGTGAAGTGCTTGGGCTGTCCGTGTGCTGGAGTTGAAGTGCTGACCACATGTGCTTGAGTGATGTTGAGGCGCTTTGGCCCACGGTGAAGGTGCAGTCCATGTGCGCGAGAATGCGCTTGGTTCATGTGCGCATTGGATGTGCGGGTCCTCTTTGCAAGGATGGGCCGTCCATGTGGAGCGTGAATGTGCAGGTGTGAGTGCGTGCTGCTTGACCCATATGCGTTGGCGGGTCTTTATGCGAGAACTTG
The DNA here is from genome assembly GCF_001659605.2 of Manihot esculenta. NCBI lineage: Eukaryota > Viridiplantae > Streptophyta > Magnoliopsida > Malpighiales > Euphorbiaceae > Manihot > Manihot esculenta. The sequence goes on from NC_035168.2 coordinate 15,371,696, forward strand.
GTTCTTGTGAGAGAATGGGCTTGGTCCAAGTTTGTTGGTGGGTCCGTTGCGTGAGCTTGGACTGTCCAAGTGCGTGGGCCCAAGTGCTTGAATATTTAAGCTTCAAAATATTTTCCTCATTTAGCTTGACTTGAATCCAACTGGGCAGGCTTGCTCTCTTTTGCTCCAAATAAGGCAGTTTTAGGGGAATTTTCTCCAAATTGTCCTTTTACACCATTTTCTGCAAAATAATATCAAAAGCACTAAATTAAGCATAAATCATATAAATATTCATCAATAATTTTAATATAAATTGGACTAAATTATGCTCTATCACAACTTATGGCTTTCTTTGGGCGATCGTTGTATAACATCAGAGGTCTCCCCGCTGGTCTTTGTTTCTTTAAATTCGAAGGTGACAGTTGTTTTCACAATCTGGGGCACATGGCCTTTTGAGATTGGTCTTTCCCTGCTCATGCTATTTTTTCCTACCTAGCCCTTCAATAATGGTTGCCTTGTTTCTCGAGACACACTTAAAGCCTGCCATCAAAACCGTCTTATAAGAATGCTTCTCCACCCTCAAATATTACTTTTACTCTCATTTGTAATCTTTGCTTTCAGAAAGACTCAATCGCTCCTTCTTTCCGGATTACACTCTCTTACTTTCACGGTAATTTCTTTTTTCCTTTAAAATAAATAGGAATACTTCCTCTTCTTCTCTTACTCTTGATGAAAGCTTCGCCTCAAGCTCTTTTTCTAATGGTCCCATCCGTGCCCCAGCTCCTATCGTCCCACTAGGGGTGGCTTAAGAAGGCGAAGGTAGCCTGATTGGTGATACCCCGTCCATCCTATCAGAGTGGGATGTAGATCGACTTCACGATAAATACCAAATTCCTCAAGAGACTTTTTGTATTTTTGCTCCTTCCTCAAACGTTCGCGTAAGCGACCTGATTCCTACAGAGAATACTATCATAGTCTCTGAGGAGCAGCTGAAGCGGGTCTTTAGTTCTCCATGGACCCTTTTTTGTTAATTTCCTTCGGTTCCATAAGCTTTTGATCGCTCAGCAGCATCCCAACAGCTGAAGGATCTTGGTGGTTTTCCGATTCATTTGTCTCAATAACAACATTGAATCGAGCGTGGCCCTCTTCTCCCAGTTATACTAATTGGATACTCACAAAAATGAAGAGTTATAGTTTTTTAGCAGACAAAAATGCCAGACAATGTTCAATTGGATACCTTCTTTCTTTAAGTGGTGGAAGAACAAGTTTTTCATCCTTCATCATCGAACGTCTGAAGGTTTTGGATGCCTCCAAACAAGGGGTCCAGCCAATGAGGAACGAGGATGAGGCTCTATCCGTTCTCTTGACGAATGTAATACCCGGCTAGAGTCCGGCATCGGAATTCTACTTGCCGGTGGAGTTCAAGATGTCGGAAGTCTCTAGAAGGGTGAGATTTATGTTTTTCTTAAATGTTTTGCTATGTTCATGAAGTTTTAAGCATAATGACATGAGTTTTTGAGTGAAATGAACCAAGGCAGAAAAGCCAGGTTCGGCCGCCGTAGTTGAGGTTTGGCCGCCGAACATGCATGGCTTTCGGTTTCACGTGTGGCCGTCGAAGGTGGTCTGGCCAGCCACCTATAAATGGCCCTCAGTTGGTTGAAGCGGTAGAGCATCGTTTCTTTCACTTGCTGAGGTGAAACTCTGCCCTTTGTGAGTATGTCTTCATGTTTTCATTAAATCATGCAAAGATTTGATTAGTTTTTATGATCTTTTGAAGGGTTTAAGCTAAAAACTCAAAGTTGTGAAGTTTGGAGAGTTTTAAGGAGAGTTGCTCCAAAACTCCACGTGATGATCATTCATCTACTTGTTTTCACAAGGTAAGTGAAGATCCTGAGATTGTTTTTATGTTTTCTGAAGGTTTTATGGGGTTTATAGAGAGAGATGCATGAATAGGGTTATGTGTGAGGTTTTGATGATTTTGTGCATAGAGCTTGTTTCTGTGTTGTTTGTGTTGTGTTTTTGGGGTTTTAAGGTAGTTTCTGACCCCTTTGAGCATATACATGAGTGTATGCAAGTTGAGGAAGTGTGGTGTGAAGTTGGAGAGGAGTTTGGTGCATTTGGCGAGAGGCAGGGCAAGTTTCTGCCCTGCTGATGAACTCAGGTTCGGCAGCCGAAGGTACATTCGGCCGTCGAACCCCTGAATAGGTGTGAGGAGGTGGCTTCGGCTGCCCAAGCTTGCCCCCGAGCTTTTGGACTTTCGGCTCTGGAGGGAAGTTCAGCCGCCGAAGGTGCCGCCGAAGGTTAGAGACTTTCGTCTCTGGAGTGCCTTTTGGCCTCCGAAACTTGCCCCCGAAAAGGTTCGGCAGCCGAAAGTGGAAGTTCGGCCGCCGAAGGTGCTTGAGTTTCGTCTCTGGAGAGGACTTTCGGCCGCCGAACCTGCCGCCGAAAGTGTCCTGTCCAGCTTTCCTTTGCATGCTTTGCATGGATGTTAGAGTGAGTTTAAGGGGATTCTTGGGGAGTTTAAGAGAGTTGTTCATACATTAGTTTGGTCCCTCATTTGAGTCCATCTGTATAGGTACAGACAGAGGAACCAGAGAGAGCAACAGTGAGTTCTGCTCCAGAGCCTGCAGAGTCAGTCCAGTTAGCCAGAGGTGAGTGGAATTAAACTTAACTCTTTTACTTGCACAATGGAATGTTTTAGCATATCTCATGCATCATAAGTATGCCATAGGTTGATTGCATTAGTATCCACGAATATGTTGCATTGCATCATTATTTGGTGATGTGAGTGAATGCTGAATGATCCAATAGTCGCAGACAGGAAGTCCAGGAGCCTTTGACTACGCCCTGGCAGGTATAGAGAAGTCCAGGAGCCTTTGACTACGCCCTGGCAGGTATAGAGAAGTCCAGGAGCCTTTGACTACGCCCTGGCAGGTATATAGTAAAGTCCAGGAGCCTTTGACTACGCCCTGGCAATGGTAAGTACAGAGGTGTTATATACACATATACATATATGACAGGAAGACTAGGTGCTCGATTCTACGCCCTGGCACAGAGTTACTGGGACTATGTGGTGACAGGTTTACTCTTGATGTGGCTTGTCTGTGATATGGTGCATTCCATGAGATCATATTTTACTGAAATGTTTTACTGTTCTACTCACTGGGCTATAGAGCTCATCCCACTCCCTTAACCCCAGTTTTGCAGGTTCAGTGTAAAGTGTAGAGGGGAGATCAACAGAGTACCAGAAAGAGTAAAGAGATTTGTAATAGCTTAGAGTGGACATGTAATATTAAAGAGATGTAAGAGTTGTGTATAAAATTAGAAAAGTGCTTGACTTAGTGTTATATGTTTTGTACATGATCGGTATATGTATATATGTTTAACTGTATGTGAGTTAACCCAGGCTTAACAGGTATGAGTTAACCCATCTAGAGCAAGCTCTAGTCAGGGGTACAGAGTACAGAGTACAGAGTACAGAGATAGTGCATGCACAGGTTAAGCCTTGGTTCAGAAAAGAGTTTTTATTTTCACAGAAAATGTATGATCATGTATGAGTTTTACAGGTACACAGAGAATATAGCAGGCTTGCTACGGGTTCTGGCGGCTTTATGCCGACCTGAGTCCTAGCGCCGGTAACGGTCCATTTTGGGGTCGTTACAGATTGGTATCAAAGCCCTAGGTTCACATGATCGGACCTATAGAGAGAGTGTCGGGCTCATAGAGGTGAGAAGTGGTCAAGCACAATAGGAAATCATGTCCACTAGGATAGGGTCTTGAGTCCTATCTGTTTATTGCGATGATATGCCATGAGTTTTGCATGATATGTGATGTTTATGTGCTAAAGTGCTATGTTATGTGTTGTTTTTCAGAGAGTAACGATGAGAGGAACTCGTCGATCAGCTCGATTGACTGGAGTCCCACCAGAGAGTGAGAGACCAGCTGCTCGTCCTCCTGCATTGCCCAGGGCAAGGTCTCAGAGATCTAGCAGGGAAGGTACGTCAATAGACCCTAGAAGGTCTATAGACGAGAGCAGAAGAGGTACAGCGAGAGGAGAAAGATCAGAGGAAAGGAGGGAGGCTATGGAGATTGATCAGTCTAGAGATGATAGCATGGGTATAGGCAGATTTGAGGAAGGTATGGGAGAGTCGCAGGGAGGCGCTCAGGCCTCAAGTTTTGGTTATCCAGCCTTTTCGCAGGACCCAGAGTATCCGATGGGAGGTATGTCGGAGTACTCGAGTTTTGTCCCATATCCCCCTTACATGCCATATATGCCTTATCCTCCTTATTACCCACCATATCCTATGTATCCACCTTCCCCTACCCATCCAAGTGCAGCACACCCAGAGCCAAATGACCCAGTACCACCACCAGAACCAGTAGCCCCTGTTGTTGACAGACATCAACAGAGCTCATCTGGAGGTAAGGTACAAATGATGGAGTACTTGAAATTGGATGCTCCTAAATATAACACGGGAGATGATCCATTTGAATACCTCAGATCAGTTCAGATGATAACCAGTGAATTGGGAGCTGATGATAGTAGAGCCATTGAGATGGCAGGGTTTACATTGAAATGCAAGAAAGCCAGAGAATGGTACAAGAATTATGTGGAACCCAGGATGAACAGTATGTCTTGGGGAGAGTTCGCCAATGAATTTGCAGGGTGGGCTTTTCCTGACAGTTCTAGGGAGATGAAAGTCATAGAGTTCGAACAGTTGAGACAGACAGATGAGATGAGTGTTGATGAATTCACAGATAAACTCCCGGATTTGCTTCAGTATGTGGGTCAAGCCTATGATACTGATCAGAAGAAGGCAAGGAGATATACTATGAGACTGCATCCCAGGTATTCTTCCTTAATTCTTCCAGCAGAAAAGGAGAGTTTCCACACTATAGTCGACGCAGCCAGGAAAATGGAAGCGAGTGCCAATATTCAGAAACAGTCAAAGGCACAGGCTTCGGGTTCTAAAGCCCCCACTTTAGGCAGTAAGAGATGGGATAGAGCAAAAGGAACAAAGAGTAAGTTCTGGAGTAAAGTCAAGTCAGGTCTGGGAATAGGTAGTGGCTCAAGCTCTAGCACAGCTCCAGTATGCAGACGATGCGGAAAACCATATGGAGGAGTTTGTCGGTTGGGATCTACAGCTTGTTTTCGATGTAGACAGGAAGGGCATATTGCTCGGGATTGTCCGCAGATGACTTTTGCACCATCCCAGCAGATGAGTTCAGGCAGTGTGGTACAGCCAGTAGCTCCAGTCATGCCTCAGAGTAGTGGCAGAGGTAGAGGGAGAGGGGCAGCCTCTACTTCAGCAGCAGGTTCCTGAGGTGGAAATTCGGTAGCCCCAGCATGGATTTTCACTGTGACACAGGAGGAGGCTAACACGTCGAACACAGTGGTGTCAGGTAATCTCATCATTAGGTGTTCAGATGTGTATGCTTTGATGGACCCCGGTGCTTCTCATTCCTTTATTGCTTCAAGAGCCATAGAGAGATTGGGTTTGATTAGTTCTGAGTTAGAGTATCCTCTCTGGGTCAGTGGACCTAGATGTGACCCATCAGTGGCAGTGTCAGTCTGTCATTTCAGTCCAGTGTTCATAGAGGGTAGATGCCTTCCAGCTGACCTTGTGGTTCTAGACTTGACAGATTTTGATGTCATTCTAGGGATGGATTGGCTATCTGCATATAGTGCTACTTTGGACTGTAGAGAGAAGATAGTGAGTCTCAGAGACCAGGATGGGTCAGAGTGTGTCTTCAGAGGAGACAGGAGAGGTACACCCAGAGGTATGATTTCAGCCCTTCAGGCTCGTCGTTTGCTTAGGAGGGGTTGTTAGGGGTTTCTAGCTCATGTGAGAGAGCTAGACAGTCAGGTGAGGGAACCAGCTACAGTACCAGTGGTCCGAGAGTTTCTCGATGTTTTTCCAGACGAACTTCCAGGACTACCACCTGGTAGGGAGATAGAGTTTGAAATAGAATTGCTGCCTGATACCAGACCTATCTCTATTCCTCCCTACAGGATGGCACCAGCAGAGTTAAAGGAGTTGAAAGAACAGTTGCAGGACTTGGTAGATAAAGGTTTCATCCGCCCTAGTACTTCACCTTGGGGTGCTCCAGTGCTCTTTGTCAGAAAGAAGGATGGATCCCTCAGACTTTGTATCGACTACAGACAGTTGAACAAGGTCACTACCAAGAATAGGTATCCTCTACCTAGGATTGATGATCTATTTGACCAGCTAGCTGGCGCAGGTTGTTTCTCGAAAATAGATCTGAGATCCGGGTATCATCAGTTGAGAGTCCGAGAGGCAGATGTGCCTAAGACAGCTTTCCGGACCAGATATGGGCATTATGAGTTCTTAGTGATGCCGTTCGGGTTTACTAACGCCCCTGCAGCATTCATGGATCTCATGAACAGGGTATTCAGTGAGTTTCTGGATCACTTTGTCATTGTTTTCATCGATGATATTTTAGTGTATTCCAGAGATGCAGAGGAGCATGCCCAACATCTGAGGATAGTTCTGCAGACACTGAGAGAGCATGGTTTATATGCCAAGTTCTCGAAGTGTGAGTTTTGGTTGAGGAGCATTTCCTTCTTGGGACATGTGGTATCAGCAGAGGGTATTGAGGTAGATCCCAAGAAGATAGAAGCTGTAGCTAACTGGCCCAGACCCACGACAGTGACTGAGATTAAAAGCTTTTTGGGACTGGCAGGTTACTACAGGAGGTTCGTTCAGAACTTCTCAAAGATAGTGGCTCCTATGACCAAACTGACTCAGAAGAACCAGAAGTTTGTCTGGTCAGACCAGTGTGAAGAGAGCTTTGAGGAGCTCAAGAGGAGATTGACCACAGCACCAGTGTTAGCTCTACCTGTGAGTAATGAGGATTTCACAGTGTTCTGTGATGCATCTCGAGTGGGCTTGGGTTGTGTTTTGATACAGAGTGATAGGGTGATAGCTTATGCTTCTAGACAGTTGAAGAAGCACGAGTTGAATTACCCCACCCATGACCTCGAGATGGCAGCAGTTATCTTTGCACTTAAGATGTGGCGGCATTACCTCTACGGGGTTAAATGCGAGATCTTCACCGATCACAAGAGTTTACAGTACATCTTGAGTCAGAGAGAACTGAATTTGCGGCAGAGAAGATGGGTCGAATTGCTCAGTGATTATGATTGTAAGATCCAGTATCATCCGGGTAAGGCGAATGTTGTGGCAGACGCCCTAAGCCGGAAGTCACTAGGCAGTTTATCCTATATAGCAGCAGAGCGGAGACCAGTCGTGATGGAGCTTTATAAGCTCTTAGAAGAGGGGTTACAGCTAGAGTTGTCTGGTACAGGTGCGTTGATAGCACAGATGAGAGTGACACCTGTGTTTCTGGAGCAGATAGCGCAGAGACAGCATGAGGACCCTGAGTTAATGAAAATTGCCAGGACTGTTCAGTCAGGCAACTGTGCAGAGTTCAGATTTGATAGCAAAGGGATCCTTCGTTATGGGAGTCGACTTTGTGTACCAGATAGGAGCAGTGTGAAGGAAGACATTATGAGGGAAGCTCATAATGCGAGGTATAGTGTTCACCCAGGAGCCACCAAGATGTACCAGGATCTGAAAAAGGTTTATTGGTGGCCAGCCATGAAGAAAGAAGTGACGCAGTTTGTGACAGCCTGTGAGGTTTGCCAGAGGGTGAAACTAGAGCATCGGAAACCAGCCGGAATGCTTAACCCATTACCGATTCCAGAGTGGAAATGGGAAAACATAGCTGTGGATTTTGTAGTGGGTTTACTAGCTACGTCCAACAGGATAGACTCTATATGGGTGATTGTGGACAGACTCACGAAATCTGCTCATTTTCTTCCAGTTCGGAGTAACTATTCTGTGGATCAGTTGGCACAGGTCTATCTGGATGAGATCGTGAGATTACATGGAGTTCCAGTGTCTATAGTTTCAGACAGAGGACCTCAGTTTACTTCTAGATTTTGGCGAAGTCTGCAGAGTGCGATGGGCACGAGCACTGCTTTCCACCCATAGACTGATGGACAGTCAGAAAGGACCATCCAGACCATAGAGGATATGCTTCGACTGTGTGTGTTAGACTTTGGCGGTTCTTGGAGGCAGCATCTACCTTTGGTGGAGTTTGCTTACAATAACAGCCATCATGCTAGCATAGGGATGGCTCCTTATGAAGCTTTGTATGGGAGGAAGTGCAGATCCCCTGTTTGCTGGGAAGAGATAGGAGAGAGGGCTCTTGCAGGGCCAGAGTTAGTAGAGATGACCAATAGAGTAGTGCCAATGATCAGAGAGAGAATCAGAACAGCGCAAAGCAGACAGAAAAGTTATGCAGACGTTCGCAGAAAGCAGTTAGAGTTCCAGGAGGGTAATTGGGTATTGCTGAAAGTGTCTCCAATGAAAGGAGTGGTTCGTTTTGGAAAGAAGGGTAAATTAGCCCCACGATACATTGGACCCTTTGAGATTTTGCAAAGGATCGGAAATGTGTCGTATAAGCTCGATTTACCTGCTTCTATGGCGAGAATTCACCCGGTATTTCATGTTTCTATGCTACGGTAGTTTGTGTCAGATCCGAATCAGGTTCTGAGTGAGCCTGAGGTGGAGATTCTTACAGATCTCACCTATATAGAGCAGCCAGTGCGGATTCTGGACACACAGATCAGACAGTTAAGGAACAAGGAGATTCCGATGGTGAAAGTCCTGTGGAACCACCATAATCTAGAAGAGTGCACCTGGGAGACGCGGGAGTCTATGCTTTAGCAGTATCCATATTTGTTTTGAGGTTAGTTTCCTCCTTTTTATGTGTTCCGTGTTTGTTTTAGGCACATTCGAGGACGAATGTTCTTAAGGGGGGGAGAATGTAATACCCGGCTAGAGTCCGGCATCGGAATTCTACTTTCTGGTGGAGTTCAAGATGTCGGAAGTCTCTAGAAGGGTGAGATTTATGTTTTTCTTAAATGTTTTGCTATGTTCATGAAGTTTTAAGCATAATGACATGAGTTTTTGAGTGAAATGAACCAAGGCAGAAAAGCCAGGTTCGGCCGCCGTAGTTGAGGTTCGGCCGCCGAACATGCATGGCTTTCGGTTTCACGTGTGGCCGCCGAAGGTGGTCTGGCCAGCCACCTATAAATGGCCCTCAGTTGGTTGAAGCGGTAGAGCATCGTTTCTTTCACTTGCTGAGGTGAAACTCTGCCCTTTGTGAGTATGTCTTCATGTTTTCATTAAATCATGCAAAGATTTGATTAGTTTTTATGATCTTTTGAAGGGTTTAAGCTAAAAACTCAAAGTTGTGAAGTTTGGAGAGTTTTAAGGAGAGTTGCTCCAAAACTCCACGTGAGGATCATTCATCTACTTGTTTTCACAAGGTAAGTGAAGATCCTGAGCTTGTTTTTATGTTTTCTGAAGGTTTTATGGGGTTTATAGAGAGAGATGCATGAATAGGGTTATGTGTGAGGTTTTGATGATTTTGTGCATAGAGCTTGTTTCTGTGTTGTTTGTGTTGTGTTTTTGGGGTTTTAAGGTAGTTTCTGACCCCTTTGAGCATATACATGAGTGTATGCAAGTTGAGGAAGTGTGGTGTGAAGTTGGAGAGGAGTTTGGTGCATTTGGCGAGAGGCAGGGCAAGTTTCTGCCCTGCTGATGAACTCAGGTTCGGCAGCCGAAGGTACATTCGGCCGCCGAACCCCTGAAGAGGTGTGAGGAGGTGGCTTCGGCTGCCCAAGCTTGCCCCCGAGCTTTTGGACTTTCGGCTCTGGAGGGAAGTTCAGCCGCCGAAGGTGCCGCCGAAGGTTAGAGACTTTCGTCTCTGGAGTGCCTTTTGGCCTCCGAAACTTGCCCCCGAAAAGGTTCGGCAGCCGAAAGTGGAAGTTCGGCCGCCGAAGGTGCTTGAGTTTCGTCTCTGGAGAGGACTTTCGGCCGCCGAACCTGCCGCCGAAAGTGTCCTGTCCAGCTTTCCTTTGCATGCTTTGCATGGATGTTAGAGTGAGTTTAAGGGGATTCTTGGGGAGTTTAAGAGAGTTGTTCATACATTAGTTTGGTCCCTCATTTGAGTCCATCTGTATAGGTACAGACAGAGGAACCAGAGAGAGCAGCAGTGAGTTCTGCTCCAGAGCCTGCAGAGTCAGTCCAGTTAGCCAGAGGTGAGTGGAATTAAACTTAACTCTTTTACTTGCACAATGGAATGTTTTAGCATATCTCATGCATCATAAGTATGCCATAGGTTGATTGCATTAGTATCCACGAATATGTTGCATTGCATCATTATTTGGTGATGTGAGTGAATGCTGAATGATCCAATAGTCGCAGACAGGAAGTCCAGGAGCCTTTGACTACGCCCTGGCAGGTATAGAGAAGTCCAGGAGCCTTTGACTACGCCCTGGCAGGTATATAGTAAAGTCCAGGAGCCTTTGACTACGCCCTGGCAATGGTAAGTACAGAGGTGTTATATACACATATACATATATGACAGGAAGACCAGGTGCTCGATTCTACGCCCTGGCACAGAGTTACTGGGACTATGTGGTGACAGGTTTACTCTTGATGTGGCTTGTCTGTGATATGGTGCATTCCATGAGATCATATTTTACTGAAATGTTTTACTGTTCTACTCACTGGGCTATAGAGCTCATCCCACTCCCTTAACCTCAGTTTTGCAGGTTCAGTGTACAGTGTAGAGGGGAGATCAACAGAGTACCAGAAAGAGTAAAGAGATTTGTAATAGCTTAGAGTGGACATGTAATATTAAAGAGATGTAAGAGTTGTGTATAAAATTAGAAAAGTGCTTGACTTAGTGTTATATGTTTTGTACATGATCGGTATATGTATATATGTTTTACTGTATGTGAAAAACCAGGCTTAAACAGGTATGAGTTAACCCATCTAGAGCAAGCTCTAGTCAGGGGTACAGAGTACAGAGTACAGAGTACAGAGTACAGAGATAGTGCATGCACAGGTTAAGCCTTGGTTCAGAAAAGAGTTTTTATTTTCACAGAAAATGTATGATCATGTATGAGTTTTACAGGTACACAGAGAATATAGTAGGCTTGCTATGGGTTCTGGCGGCCTTATGCCGACCTGAGTTCTAGCGCCGGTGACGGTCCATTTTGGGGTCGTTACAACGAAGGCTAGGTCCTCTTAGAAAATGGACATCACAAGGCAGTAAGGAATGCCATTTTGTCTTGGCAGAGTCATCTCCAGGCAAGCCAGACTCAGGATTCTGACTCGCCCAGCCTTCCCAGCCTCGGGGAAAGCTCTTCCTTGGCTAGAGAGTAGGGTATCTTTCTTTCTGCCTTCTTTTAGATTTCAATCTGTCTTACTTACTTACTTTTCAATTTAAGTAGATATGTCTGGGTCAAAAAGCAAATTTGCTAAAGCAACGCGTGTTGTCTGTAAAGGCAAGACTGTCGTTGGGGTAACCGATCCCCTTCCTAAGCATGCTCGCTAGGCAAAGGAAGCGATCATGCTTCTTTCTCCTCCTCCCCAACCTATAGTAGAAGAGTCGACCCACTCGCAGCCTGAGTCTTCTTCAATAGGCGCCTCTGTACCTGTTCTAGTTTTGAGCCTTCTACTATTGTCCCTACTCCTACTAAGCCCATTCCTGCAAATGTGGGGTTGATTCCTCATGGCTTCCCAGCATCCAACGCTTGGCATTGGCTCTAACCCGGATGTCCTCTCTCCTTGAGGATCCGAACCTAGTCGTCTTATTAACCAAGAATGCCTTAAGGCACAAGGACCATCGCCGCTTGAACAAGCTCGAGATGGATGAGCTTTTTGACAATGTCATGCACTCTGCCCTAGAGAGTGCCTTTTGTGCCTATGTGGCCAAAGAGCGTAACAAAGTCTTAAGGTGAGAGTTTGGTGCTCAAGAAATAGATAGAAAGCTCCTAGCAAATGAGTGCTTGAGGCTAAAGACTCGGGTTGATGAGGTGGAAGGCATTATGAAGGAGACTCTAGAGTCAGTGGATAGGCTCTAGGCTGAGCTGGGTGAGGCCAATGCTCCAAAACTAGCCCTAGAGAATCAAGTAAAGAGTGTCGAGGATCAAATGGCCATGCTTTAGTACCAAGTTCAAGAGCTGCAGTCTCAAGTTTAGGAGAATTGAGCCGCCTCCAACATAATTGTTGAACTAGAGGTCGAGCTTCAAAAGATTATGACCCGGGGAAGAGAAATGTTCGTCGAGGGCCAAGATTTTATGAAGAAGGAGCTAGTGAAGCGATTTCCTTTTGAGAAATTTGCATAGATGACATCATTCTAGAGGAGGAGGAGAATGAGGACGAGCATGAGGAGGGGAAGGTTGATGATATTGACCAAGCCCCTGCATAAAATATGATAAATATAAGGAATGCTGATAGAGCCAAATTTAGACCCATTTTCCATATTGATATTTATGTTAATTTACACATTTTTCTGCCTAATTTTGTGATTTTAATCTTATTTTACAGAAAATGAAATAAAATGGTAATTTGGCAAAAAAGGCCTTAAATCTGCCCAAAAGAGAGCAAAACTGCACAAGCATGGTTTGCCCAACTTGTTTGCCCAACTTGTTTGCCCAAACCAAAGTGAAGCTAAAATGAAGAGGAAAAGTGATAATTGACTGACCAGACTGTTTGCCCAAGACTGTTTGGGCAAACAACAGAGCAAGGCATAAACAACACCAGGCACGCATACAGCAGTCATGACAGACAACCTGTTTGCCCAAACAACACCGGACAAACAGCACCAGCAACCAGAAAACCAGCAAATCTGTCAAACTTAGAGACCAAGTCAACACGAGTCTTTTTGCACTCCAATCACGTGGGACAGCTCAGCAACACATAATTCCACCTTAGCACTCTCTCCTACATATTTGGGAAGCCAAAAATCAAAAAGACAAAAATGCCCTCCAAGAATCCAAGTTCAAAAAGGAAAAGGAGTCCTAACTCAACAAGGAAACCCTAGGGCAGCCACTCCAGCCTATAAAAGGACCAGCAAACCAGCAGAAGAATCATCTTTGGATCTTTGGATCATCACACATCCTCAGCAGAAGCTGCACCAGCAGCCGCACCACACCAGCAGGTTGATTGACCCTTTTTCTCCTTCTTTTTGTTTTCTTTTTTTTTCTTTTATGTTAGTTTCAGCCATGAGTGGCTGAAACCCTTTTTCTAGTTGAAGAATAAGGTGAAACTTTAGTTGTTTATGGATTGGGAGATCTGAACCTATATGTTTTTCTTTTATTTATCAATATTTATGCAATTTCATGCTTAAAGTCATTGTTGCTTTGTTATTTTAGATCAATAGGTCCTATTGAATCTTGATTGCAAGGTAATAATTTGTTAGTTTGGATAGTTTTTAATCCGTAATTGCTGGACTTATTCAAACACAAGAACACTTGTGTAAAAACTAAGGAAATTGCATAATCTAGTAATATCACTATGCGTTTGGGTAGCTAGAATTAGGTCTCTCTATCTCTTAATGCAATTGACAATTATTTGTTGCCTAAGGTCCAAGGACGTTCCTTGACAACTTGTTGATTAGTGATTAATTAAAGGACATTCCCTAATTAATCTATGCTTAAAGAGGGATTTGGTTGGTGAGAAGCGTCTTCCACCTCCATAACTAATTTATTGAGTCAAATAAAAGAATTTTTGTGTCAATGATCAATGCCAACAAATAAAGTGGACTCAATTCTTCAACTAGGCTTTTCTCTTTATTGATTTCTCTTTACTTTATTCTTTACTTTACTTGTTTGCTTTCAATTCTAGTTTAACTCAACAATCTCAAAACCCCCTTTTTTTATATTATTGTCTTTTTATTTACTTGGTCTTGACAAGAAAAATAAGTAAGTATCAATTCCCTGTGGATACGATCCTTTTGCCACTATCTACAGTTGTAAAATTGTTGATAACCAAAAAGGTTATTTTTGACCAATTTCGACAACCGCGAGTCAAATGCTGATGTAATAGAGACTTCTGGAGTCAACCCTCCCCTTTTGTAATCTTCCAAGGCTTTTAATGAAGAATATTTTTTGTCACATTTTTATTATCTTTGCATGCTTTGTATGATTGGTGTAACGACCCCAAAAAAGGACCGTCACCGGCGCTAGGATTCAGGTCGGCTTAAGGCCGCCAGAACCCGTAGCAAGCCTGCTATACTCTCTGTGTACCTGTAAACCTCATACATGATCATACATTTTCAGTGAAAATAAAACTCTTTTCTGAACCAAGGCTTAACCTGTGCATGCACTATCTCTGTACTCTGTACTCTGTACTCTGTACTCTGTATCCCTGACTAGAGCTTGCTCTAGATGGGCAACTCATACCTGTTAAGCCTGGTTTTCACATACAGGAAAACATATATACATGTACAGATCATGTACAACACATACATCACTAGGTCAAGCAACAACTATTACATCTCTTTAATATTACATGTCCACTCTAAGCTATTACAGATCTCTTTACTTTTTTTCCTGTACTCTGCTGGACTGTCCCTGTACACTGTACACTGAACCTGCAAAACTGGGATTAAGGGAGTGGGATGAGCTCTATAGCCTAGTGAGTAGAACAGTAAAACATCTCAGTAAAATATGATCTCATGAAATGCATCATATCACAGACAAGCCACATCAAGAGTAAACCTGTCACCACATAGTCCCAGTAACTCTGTGCCAGGGCGTAGAATCGAGCACCTGGTCTTCCTGTCATATATGTATATGTGTATATAACACCTGTAAACTTACCATTGCCAGGGCGTAGTCAAAGGCTCCTGGACTTTGCTATATACCTGCCAGGGCGTAGTCAAAGGCTCCTGGTCTTTGCTATACGTGCCAGGGCGTAGTCAAAGGCTCCTGGTGACGCGGAACCCTATGGCACAAGCCTCAAACCCACACGCACAAGTAGATATTGAATCCAAAGATCTGATAAACCCACCTCCTATGGCACCCCACACTTAGAGAAGCTGAAACACCAATGATTGAAGGATTTAGATGAGAATCTGACAAACGCCACAACAAATAGTTGATAAGTTAATCGAGATTCCTGGTGCAATTGATGAAAGCAAATCCTCACTCTCACTCAAAGCAATACACGCCAAAGGCATGAAAATAATTCTGATAATTTGATTTCAAAGCTGTCTCTTACAATTGTTTCTTATCCTTATATAGTAAGGAGAAAAACAATTAAAACCCTAAGACACTCTTCTTGGGCCTGACTTAAACACATAAGGCCCAAGCCCAATCATATACTAAAATAACACATAAGTATTAAAACATAAGCCCAAAACATGGCCCAACACTCTAAAACTTAAAAGATAAAATATGGCCAGAATACAAGCCCAAACAAAACTAAAATAAAACAAGTGTTTAAATAATAAAACTAGCAAGCCCATCCTAACAAAGTTGAATCTTCACAAAAGCCTTACTTGATCTTCACTTTAGGCTTTCCTTTATGTAGTTTTAGCCCATAGGTTTGATTAGGCTCCCTCAGCCTATGATTGCAAGTGTTGCACCAAATCTGTCCCATATGAATTAAAGCACGCCCCAAATATATATGGATTATATGAATATGATTTTGAACTACTCTTGGATCCATTGGAATGATATAAGTTTGCTCCACACCATAGTTAGAAATTTGTCCTATTGGATCCGTATCATTCCCTCTTTCTTTAGAAAAGATTCGTCCTCGAATCTTGTTGATATTTATGTCAAGAAGGAAAGCTTTAGGCACCCATGTATCTTTAAAGACCTCCTTTTGAATAGGTGGAAATAGTATAAAACTTTCATCATGGATGTTTTCATCAACAACCTGCACATCAAGAACAAATGAACTAGACATAAAAATATTAGTCATAGAAATATCATGTGGATGTGACCCATTCTCCTCTACAACTTCCAAAACAGTCTTATTCACCTCCTCCACCTCATCAATCATGTGCTCCCCATGTCTACCATCATTCACAACCTCTTCTATAAGCTCATTAATGGAATTTTCAAGAACAACTACATTAGATGATTGCATTACAACTTCCTCTTCAATTTGAATCTGTATGGAAGTTGACATTGCAACTTTAGCCTCTTCTTTCTCCTTTTCTTTCTCCATCTTCCCTCCTTGAACTAGTCTTGATTCTTTTCCAGCCTCGTTACCCTCAAACTCACTCTTTTCTCTCATTTTTTCCACAGAACTCAAGCTCTCACTCACCTTTGTAGCCAAGGCCGAAGCCTCCCTCTCCCTCTCCAGCATTTTTATGTGATCGGCATATACCTCTTGAGGTGATAAAGGAGCGAGTATAAGCTTCTGTCCTTCATGAGTGAAGGAGTACTTGTTATTGAGCCCATCATGTTGCACCTTTCTATCATATTGCCACGGCCTACCCAACAATATATGGCTTGCCTGCATAGGTACCACATCGCACAAGATCTCATCCTTATACCTACCAATAGAAAATGGTATAACCACCTGGCGTGTAACTCTGACCTCACCACAGTCGTTCAACCATTGCAATCTGTATGGCTTAGGGTGTTTAATAGAAGCCAAGCCCAATTTCTCCACCATATACACACTAGCCACATTTGCACAACTACCTCCATCAATAATGACAGTACACACTTTTCCATTAACCAAACACCTAGTGTGAAATATGTTTTCCCGCTGTTTCAGGCTTTCTTCCTTAACCTGCATATTCAGAGCACGCCTAGCAACAAGCATCTCACAATGTGCAGCAAGCAACACATTATTAACAAACACATTCGAATCATCACAGTCATTATTGCAATTATGAGTTCTTTGAGGTATTCTTGTAGAAGTGGACGCTGGTGAGACATTCTGATCTTTACTCATCCTACCTTTAATCAACAAAGAACAAAGAGAACTAGCAAATATTGTGTTAGAAAAGAAAGAACTCAAGTGTTTGCACACTTACCACTCTTTTGCTGATTCTTCAATTGCACTTCAGAAACTAAGGTCAACCAACTAACCACAAGGTGCGTTTAATGAAACAAAAAAAAAAAAAAAAGAAAACCTAAAGAAAGAACGAAGAGCGCAAAAACTAGAAAGAAGACACTGACAATTTGGAAAGTAACACACGAACTAGGTTTTGTGCTACTTGAAAATATCACCTAGAGTATAGATCCAAGCAAACAATACTCCAGCAATGTCAAGGAAATAAAAACAAGCTTAAACCAAAAAGGAGACTTAGAATTCAAATAAAAACGAATCTGGAAAATTTTGAATTTAATTCACTTCAAAGTAAATTAAATATGGATCTATTAAAATCTACCCAAAAAGGCAAGTATCAAGACCCACAAATAGAGACAGAAAAAAAATCAAATAAAATTCAATAGGCAGATTTCTTTTGTCTCTAATCTGGATTCAACCCAATTCAAATTTCAAATTTTCAAATTGATTCCCACAAACTACAGCAATCAATTGAGATAGGTACGGAAATATAGATACAATCACAATTTCTGCCAGAACAAGATAAGGCAAAGGGATTTTTTTTTTTTCGTTATTTTTTTTGTATTGCGATTTTTTTTTTTTGTGATGCACGAAGAAAAGGAAAACTCAGAAAAAAAAAACTCAGAAAAAAGGAAAACTCAGTAACGAAGAAAAGGAAACTCACAGAAATCAATAACGAAGAAAAGGAAAACCCAGAAAAAAAACTCTAGATCCTGAGATAAATAAGAATTTACCTCACTTTGGCTCTGATACCAACTGACGCGGAACCCTATGGCACAAGCCTCAAACCCACACGCACAAGTAGATATGGAATCCAAAGATCTGATAAACCCACCTCCTATGGCACCCCACACTTAGAGAAGCTGAAACACCAATGATTGAAGGATTTAGATGAGAATCTGACAAACGCCACAACAAATAGTTGATAAGTTAATCGAGATTCCTGGTGCAATTGATGAAAGCAAATCCTCACTCTCACTCAAAGCAATACACGCCAAAGGCATGAAAATAATTCTGATAATTTGATTTCAAAGCTGTCTCTTACAATTGTTTCTTATCCTTATATAGTAAGGAGAAAAACAATTAAAACCCTAAGACACTCTTCTTGGGCCTGACTTAAACACATAAGGCCCAAGCCCAATCATATACTAAAATAACACATAAGTATTAAAACATAAGCCCAAAACATGGCCCAACACTCTAAAACTTAAAAGATAAAATATGGCCAGAATACAAGCCCAAACAAAACTAAAATAAAACAAGTGTTTAAATAATAAAACTAGCAAGCCCATCCTAACAAAGTTGAATCTTCACAAAAGCCTTACTTGATCTTCACTTTAGGCTTTCCTTTATGTAGTTTTAGCCCATAGGTTTGATTAGGCTCCCTCAGCCTATGATTGCAAGTGTTGCACCAAATCTGTCCCATATGAATTAAAGCACGCCCCAAATATATATGGATTATATGAATATGATTTTGAACTACTCTTGGATCCATTGGAATGATATAAGTTTGCTCCACACCATAGTTAGAAATTTGTCCTATTGGATCCGTATCACCTGGTCTTCCTGTCTGTGACTATTGGATCATTCAGCATTCACTCACATCACCAAATAACGATGCAATGCAACATATTCGTGAATACTAATGCAATCAACCTATGGCATAAACATGATGCATGAGATATGCTCAAAGCAGTTTGTGGTTCAATTAAAGTCATAAGTTTAGTTCCACTCACCTCTGGCTATCTGAACTGACTGACTCTGCAGGCTCTGAAACTCTGGAGCAGTACTCACTGCTGCTCTCTCTGGTTCCTCTGGTCTGTACCTATACAGATGGACTCAAATGAGGGACCAAACTAACTTATCAATACCTCTATTAAACTCCCCAAGAATCCCCTAAAACTCACTTAACTAGCCATGCAAAGCATGCAAAAGAAAAGCTGGACAGAACACTTTCGGCGGCAGGTTCGGCGGCCGAATGTCCTCTCCAGAGACGAAACTCAAGCACCTTAGGCGGCACCTTCGGCGGCCGAATCCCCCAAACAGAGCCGAACATGCAAAAACACTCGGGGCAAGCTGTGGCAGCCTAAGCTACCATGCAAGAGGTTCGGCGGCCGAATGAACTTTCGGCTGCCGAACCTGAGTTCATCCAGAACTCAGTTTCAACGGCAAACCATCTCCTTCTTTCCTTCAACTTCTCAAACCATGCAAACGTCACCTCCTCAACATACATATACTCATGTATATGATCACAGGGGTCCAAAACTAGCTAATAACCCCAAACAACAAAACAAACATAACACATAAACATATATACATGCATAACTCATCAAAACTATCATTAAAAACCTAAACATGCATCTCCTTCCACAAATCCCCCTAAAACCTTTAGAAAACATATTCAAGAACATCACTTACCTCCTGTAGTAAGAAGCTACACACTCTGAACAAGGGAAAAACGGATCACCTCCTCTCACACTCTCAAACTCTCTCAAACTCACTTTTTGCTCAAACTCTCAAAACTTGGTGAATGAGCAAACTCCTGCATGAGCTGCTCAAAACACTTGCAGATGAGTCATAGACGACGTGGCTAATTCATGGCAAGAATCTGAAGCCAACATCTGTCAAAACACATGACTCAGCTCACTAGCCAACTCAGCTTCGGCTGCCCACTCACATGCACACGCATGCAACCTTCGGGGGCCGAACTTCCCTTCGGAAGCCAAACACTTTCGGCGGCCGAACTTACTTTCGGCGGCCGAACTTACTTTCGGCGGCCGAACTTGGCTCAACTGCCTTAGGTCATTTCAACTCATAACTCAAAACTAAAGAACTGTAAAACCATAAAACACCTCATAACACATAGAAACCATAACTCCTACCCTTATATAGAATCCCAACACCCCGGAGTCCACCAAACAACAGGAATTCCGGTGCCGGATTCTAGCCGGGTATTACATTCTCCCCTCCTTAAGAACATTCGTCCTCGGATGTTCCGAAAACACACAATTAACAAATGAAACGGAGAAAACTAACCTCAAAACAAATGTGGATACTGCTGGAGCATAGAGTCTCGCGTCTCCCATGTGCACTCTTCTAAGTTATGGTGGTTCCATAACACTTTCACCATCGGAATCTCCTTGTTCCTTAGCTGTCTGATCTGCGTGTCCAGAATCCGTACTGGCTGCTCTATATAGGTGAGATCCGTATGAATCTCCACCTCAGGCTCACTCAGAACCTGATTCGGATCTGACACAAACTGTCGTAGCATAGAAACATGAAATACCGGGTGAATTCTCTCCATAGAAGCAGGTAAATCCAGCTTATATGACACATTTCCGATCCTCTGCAACACCTCAAAGGGTCCAATGTACCGTGGAGCTAATTTACCTTTCTTCCCAAAACGAACCACTCCTTTCATTGGAGACACTTTCAGCAATACCCAATTACCCTCTTGAAACTCTAACTGCTTCCTGCGCACATCTGCATAACTTTTCTGTCTACTCTGAGCTGTTCTGATTCTCTCTCTGATCATGGGCACCATTCTACTGGTAATGTCTACTAACTCTGGCCCTGCAAGAGCCTTCTCTCCTACCTCTTCCCAACAAACAGGGGATCTGCACTTCCTCCCATATAATGCTTCATAAGGAGCCATCCCAATGCTAGCATGATGACTGTTATTGTAGGCAAACTCCACCAAAGGTAGATGCTGCTTCCAAGAACCGCCAAAGTCTAACACACATAGTCGAAGCATATCCTCTATGGTCTGGATGGTCCTTTCTGACTGTCCGTCAGTCTGTGGGTGGAAAGCAGTACTAAAATCTAATCTCGTGCCCATCGCACTTTGCAGACTCCGCCAAAAGCGAGAAGTAAATTGAGGTCCTCTGTCTGAAACTATAGACACTGGAACTCCATGTAACCTCACTATCTCATCTAGATAGATCTGTGCCAACTTATCCACAGAATAGTTACTCCGTACTGGAAGAAAATGAGCAGATTTCGTGAGTCTGTCCACAATCACCCATATCGAGTCTATCCTGTTAGACGCTACTGGTAAACCCACTACAAAATCCATGGCTATGTTCTCCCATTTCCACTCTGGAATCGGTAATGGGTGAAGCATTCCGGCTGGTTTCTGATGTTCTAATTTCACCCTCTGACAAACCTCACAGGCTGTCACGAACTGCGCCACTTCTTTCTTCATGGCTGGCCACCAATAGATTTTTTTCAGATCCTGATACATCTTGGTAGCTCCTGGGTGAACACTATACCTCGCATTATGAGCTTCCCTCATAATGTCTTCCTTCACACTGCCCCTATCTGGTACACAAAGTCGACTCCCATAGCGAAGGATCCCTTTGCTGTCAAATCTGAACTCTGCACTATTGCCGGACTGAACAATCCTGGCAATTTTCATCAACTCGGGGTCCTCATGCTGTCTCTGAGCTATCTGCTCCAGAAACACAGGTGTCACTCTCATCTGTGCTATCAACGCACCTGTACCAGACAACTCTAACTGTAATCCTTCGTCAAAGAGCTTATAAAGCTCTATCACAACTGGTCTCCGCTCTGCTGCTATATGAGATAAACTGCCTAGTGATTTCCGGCTTAGGGCGTCTGCGACAACATTCGCCTTACCCGGATGATACTGGATCTTACAATCATAATCACTGAGTAATTCAACCCACCTTCTCTGCCTCAAATTCAGCTCTCTCTGACTTAAGATGTACTGTAAACTCTTATGATCAGTGAAGATCTCGCATTTAACTCCGTAGAGGTAATGCCGCCACATCTTAAGTGCAAAGATAACTGCTGCCATCTCTAGGTCATGGGTAGGGTAATTCAACTCGTGCTTCTTCAACTGTCTAGAAGCATACGCTATTACTCTATCACTCTGCATCAAAACACAACCCAATCCCACTCGAGATGCATCACAGAACACTGTGAAATCCTCATTACTGACAGGCAGAGCTAACACTGGTGCTGTTGTCAATCTCCTTTTGAGCTCCTCAAAGCTCTCTTCACACTGGTCTGACCAGATAAACTTCTGGTTTTTCTGAGTCAATTTGGTCATAGGAGCTGCTATCTTTGAGAAGTTCTGCACGAACCTCCTGTAGTAACCTGCCAGTCCCAGAAAGCTTTTAATCTCAGTCACTGTAGTGGGTCTGGGCCAGTTAACTACAGCCTCTATCTTCTTGGGGTCTACTTCAATACCCTCTGCGGATACCACATGTCCCAAGAAGGCAATGCTCCGCAACCAAAACTCACACTTCGAGAACTTGGCATATAAACCATGTTCTCTCAGTGTCTGCAAAACGATCCTCAGATGCTGGGCATGCTCCTCTGCGTCTCTGGAATACACTAAGATATCATCGATAAACACAATGACAAAGTGATCCAGAAACTCACTGAATACCCTGTTCATGAGATCCATAAATGCTGCAGGGGCGTTAGTCAACCCGAACGGCATCACTAAGAACTCATAATGCCCATACCTGGTCCGAAAAGCTGTCTTAGGCACATCTGCCTCTCTGACTCTCAACTGATGATACCCAGATCTCAGATCTATTTTCGAGAAACAACCTGCTCCAGCTAGCTGGTCAAATAGATCATCAATCCGTGGTAAGGGATACCTATTCTTGATAGTGACCTTGTTCAACTGTCTGTAGTCGATACAAAGTCTGAGGGATCCATCCTTCTTTCTGACAAAAAGCACTGGAGCACCCCAAGGTGAGGTACTAGGGCAGATGAAACCCTTATCTACCAAGTCCTGCAACTGTTCTTTCAACTCTGTTAACTCAGCTGGCGCCATCCTGTAGGGAGGAATAGAGATAGGTCTGGTACCTGGCAGTAATTCAATTTCAAACCCTATCTCCCTATCAGGTGGTAGTCCTGGCAAATCGTCTGGGAACACATCGAGAAACTCTCGGACTACTGATACTGTGGCTAGTTCCCTCACCTGACTGTCTAGCTCTCTCACATGAGCTAGAAACCCCTGACAACCCCTCCTAAGCAAACGACGAGCCTGAAGGGCTGAAATCATACCTCTGGGTGTACCTCTCCTGTCTCCTCTGAAGACACACTCTGACCCATCCTGGTCTCTGAGACTCACTAGCTTCTCTCTACAGTCCAACGTAGCACTATATGCAGATAGCCAATCCATCCCTAGAATCACATCAAAATCTGTCAAGTCTAGAACCACAAGGTCAGCTGGAAGGCATCTACCCTCTATGAACACTGGACTGAAACGACAGACTGACACTGCCACTGATGGGTCACATCTAGGTCCACTGACCCAGAGAGGATACTCTAACTCCGAACTGATCAAACCCAATCGCTCTATGGCTCTCGAAGCAATAAAGGAATGAGAAGCACCGGGGTCCATCAAAGCATACACATCTGAACACCCAATGATGAGATTACCTGACACCACTGTGTTCGACGTGTTAGCCTCCTCCTGTGTCACTGTGAAAATCCGTGCTGGGGCTACCGGATTTCCACCTCGGGAACCTGCTGCTGAAGTAGAGGCTACCCCTCTACCTCTACCTCTGCCACTAGTCTGAGGCATGACTGGAGCTGCTGGCCTTACAACTGGCTGTACCACACTGCCTGAACTCATCTGCTGGGATGGTGCAAAAGTCATCTGCGGACAATCCCGAGCAATATGCCCTTCCTGTCCACATCGAAAACAAGCTGTAGATCCCAACCGACAAACTCCTCCATGTGGTTTTCCGCATCGTCTGCAGACTGGAGCTGTGCCAGAGCTTGAGCCACTACCTATTCCCAGACCTGACTTGACTTTATTCCAGAACCCTTTCCTGGTTCCTCTCGCTCTATCCCATCTCTTACTGCCTGTAGAACCTGAACTGGGGGCCTTAGAACCCGAAGCCTGTGCCTGTGACTGTTTCTGAATCTTGGCACTAGCTTCCATTTTTCTGGCTGCGTCTACTATCGAGTGAAAACTCTCCTTCTCAGCTGGAAGGATCAAAGAAGAATACCTGGGATGAAGTCTCATGGTATATCTTCTTGCTTTCTTCTGATCAGTATCATAGGCTTGACCCACGTACTGAAGCAGATCCAGGAACTTATCTGTGAATTCATCAACACTCATCTCATCTGTCTGTCTTAACTGTTCAAATTCAATTACTTTCATCTCCCTCGAACTATCAGGAAAAGCCCACCCTGCAAACTCATTGGCGAACTCTCCCCATGACATGCTGTCCATTCTAGGCTCCACATAATTCTTAAACCATTCTCTGGCTCTTTTGCATTTTATTGTGAAACCTGCCATCTCAATGGCTCTCCTATCATCTGCTCCCAACTCACTGGTTATCATTCTAACTGCTCTGAGGTAATCAAATGGATCATCTCCTGTGTTGTATTTAGGAGCATCCAATTTCAAGTACTCTGTCATTTGAACTTTACCTCCAGATGAGCTAGGTTCATGTCTGTCAACAACAGGGGCTACTGGTTCTGGTGGTAATACTGGTTCATTTGGTTCATTTGGCTCTAGGTGTGCGGCACTTGGATGTATAGGGGAAGAGGGATACATAGGATATGGTGGATATGATGGGTAATAGTGAGGATATGGCATATATGGCATATATGTAGGATATGGGTCAAATCGAGAGTACTCCGACATCCCCTCCATCGGATACTCTGGCTCCTGAAACAAGGAGGGATAGCCAAAACCTGAGGCCTGAGCACCTCCCTGTGATTCTCCCATACCTTCCTCAAAACTGCCTATACCCATGCTGTCATCTCTAGACTGATCACTCTCCACAGCTTCCCTCCTTTCCTCTGATCTTCCTCCCCTAACTGTTCCTCTTCTGCTCTCGTCTACAGACCTTCTAGGGTCTATTGACGTACCTTCCCTGCTAGATCTCTGAGACCTTGCCCTTGGCAATGCAGGAGGACGAGCAGCTGGTCTCTCATTCTCTGGTGGGACTCCAGTCAATCGAGCTGATCGACGAGTTCCTCGCATCTTTACTCTGGAAACACAACATATAACATACCACTTTAGCACATAAACATCACATATCAAGCATACACATACAACACTCATGGCATATCATAGCAGATAGGACTCAAGACCCTATCCTAGTGGACATGCTATTTCCTATTGTGCTTGACCACTTCTAACCTATCTGAGCCCAACACTGTCTCTATAGGTCTGATCATGTGAACCTAGGGCTCTGATACCAATCTGTAACGACCCCAAAAAAGGACCGTCACCGGCGCTAGGATTCAGGTCGGCTTAAGGCCGCCAGAACCCGTAGCAAGCCTGCTATACTCTCTGTGTACCTGTAAACCTCATACATGATCATACATTTTCAGTGAAAATAAAACTCTTTTCTGAACCAAGGCTTAACCTGTGCATGCACTATCTCTGTACTCTGTACTCTGTACTCTGTACTCTGTATCCCTGACTAGAGCTTGCTCTAGATGGGCAACTCATACCTGTTAAGCCTGGTTTTCACATACAGGAAAACATATATACATGTACAGATCATGTACAACACATACATCACTAGGTCAAGCAACAACTATTACATCTCTTTAATATTACATGTCCACTCTAAGCTATTACAGATCTCTTTACTTTTTTTCCTGTACTCTGCTGGACTGTCCCTGTACACTGTACACTAAACCTGCAAAACTGGGATTAAGGGAGTGGGATGAGCTCCATAGCCCAGTGAGTAGAACAGTAAAACATCTCAGTAAAATATGATCTCATGAAATGCATCATATCACAGACAAGCCACATCAAGAGTAAACCTGTCACCACATAGTCCCAGTAACTCTGTGCCAGGGCGTAGAATCGAGCACCTGGTCTTCCTGTCATATATGTATATGTGTATATAACACCTGTAAACTTACCATTGCCAGGGCGTAGTCAAAGGCTCCTGGACTTTGCTATATACCTGCCAGGGCGTAGTCAAAGGCTCCTGGTCTTTGCTATACGTGCCAGGGCGTAGTCAAAGGCTCCTGGTCTTCCTGTCTGTGACTATTGGATCATTCAGCATTCACTCACATCACCAAATAACGATGCAATGCAACATATTCGTGAATACTAATGCAATCAACCTATGGCATAAACATGATGCATGAGATATGCTCAAAGCAGTTTGTGGTTCAATTAAAGTCATAAGTTTAGTTCCACTCACCTCTGGCTATCTGAACTGACTGACTCTGCAGGCTCTGAAACTCTGGAGCAGTACTCACTGCTGCTCTCTCTGGTTCCTCTGGTCTGTACCTATACAGATGGACTCAAATGAGGGACCAAACTAACTTATCAATACCTCTATTAAACTCCCCAAGAATCCCCTAAAACTCACTTAACTAGCCATGCAAAGCATGCAAAAGAAAAGCTGGACAGAACACTTTCGGCGGCAGGTTCGGCGGCCGAATGTCCTCTCCAGAGACGAAACTCAAGCACCTTCGGCGGCACCTTCGGCGGCCGAATCCCCCAAACAGAGCCGAACATGCAAAAACACTCGGGGCAAGCTGTGGCAGCCTAAGCTACCATGCAAGAGGTTCGGCGGCCGAATGAACTTTCGGCTGCCGAACCTGAGTTCATCCAGAACTCAGTTTCAACGGCAAACCATCTCCTTCTTTCCTTCAACTTCTCAAACCATGCAAACGTCACCTCTTCAACATACATATACTCATGTATATGATCACAGGGGTCCAAAACTAGCTAATAACCCCAAACAACAAAACAAACATAACACATAAACATATATACATGCATAACTCATCAAAACTATCATTAAAAACCTAAACATGCATCTCCTTCCACAAATCCCCCTAAAACCTTTAGAAAACATATTCAAGAACATCACTTACCTCCTGTAGTAAGAAGCTACACACTCTGAACAAGGGAAAAACGGATCACCTCCTCTCACACTCTCAAACTCTCTCAAACTCACTTTTTGCTCAAACTCTCAAAACTTGGTGAATGAGCAAACTCCTGCATGAGCTGCTCAAAACACTTGCAGATGAGTCATAGACGACGTGGCTAATTCATGGCAAGAATCTGAAGCCAACATCTGTCAAAACACATGACTCAGCTCACTAGCCAACTCAGCTTCGGCTGCCCACTCACATGCACACGCATGCAACCTTCGGGGGCCGAACTTCCCTTCGGAAGCCAAACACTTTCGGCGGCCGAACTTACTTTCGGCGGCCGAACTTGGCTCAACTGCCTTAGGTCATTTCAACTCATAACTCAAAACTAAAGAACTGTAAAACCATAAAACACCTCATAACACATAGAAACCATAACTCCTACCCTTATATAGAATCCCAACACCCCGGAGTCCACCAAACAACAGGAATTCCGGTGCCGGATTCTAGCCGGGTATTACAATTGGTACTCACCCTCTTTCATTTATTTGTCAATATAAACTTGAATAATTGATAAAAATTGCTAAGGGGTCAACACCCAACAATAATACCTGGTCTTTGGTTTAACGACTGATCATAAAATAGCCTACCCTTTTTGTAAAATGGGACCGACACACGGATATGTGGCCTGGTGAATACCCGCATTTCGGCATGAAATGGCTTGAAGAAATCATTATATGGGACTAACACCCGGTTGTTGAGCTTGAATGATACCCACCTTATGTTCGGGCATCTAATGCCTTAGAAATATTTATATGGGATTAACACCCTATCATTGAGCCTGGTGGATACCCGCCTTGTGGCCTGGCATGAATGCCTTAATTTAGTGGGTGATCAAGCCAAATTTAGACCCTTTTTTCATGTTGCCATTTATGTTAATTTACACATTTTCTATCTAATTTTGTGATTTTGATCTTATTTTGCAGAAAAATGGTATAAAAGGGTAATTTGGTAAAAATGACCTTAAAACTGACCAAAAGAGAGCAAAAAAGAACAAGCCTGGTTTGTCCAAGTTAGTTTGCCCAAACTAAGTTGAAGCCGAAATGGGAGAAGGATGATTTGCTGTTTGACAAGACTGTTTGCCCAAACAGCCTGGGCAAACAGGCCCACAGAGCAAAAACAGAATGGCAGATAGCACCCAGACAGACTGTTTGACCGAGTTGTTTGCCCAAACAATTCGGACAAACAGCACTTGCGACAGCAGATCGTGGATAATTCGAATTTCAAACATTCAAGAAGATTTTTCCCTCCTAAACGCGTGAGGACAGCTCAGTAACCCATCAAGACACCTCAGCACTCAATCCCACATATTTAGGAAGCCAAATCTCATCAAGATATAATTGCCTTTCAAGAATTCAAATCCAATTGGGAAAAGAAGTCTAATCCAAACAAGAAAACTTAGGGCTGCTCAAATCAACTATAAATAGAGGATCAAACCAGTTCATCAACACTCCATCTTCGGGAATCACTGCACCAGCAGCCGCGCACCAACAGCCGGCCCTTCTCCATTTTCTTCTTGTTTTCTTTCTTTATTTTTATGTTTGTTTCAACCATGAGTGGCTGAAACCCTTCTTTCTAGTTGAAGATTAGGTGAAACTTCAAGTTGTTTATGAATTGGGAGATCTGAACATATATTGTTCTTCTTTTATTTTTCAATATTTATGCAATTTCATGCTTAATTCCATTGTTGCTTTGTTATTTAGATCAATAGGGCCCATTGATTCTTGATTGCAAAGTAATAATTTGTTAGTTTGGATAGTTTGGAGTCCGTAATTACTTGAATTATTCAAACACAAGAACATTTGGTGTAAAAACCAAGGAGATTGCATAATCTAGCAAGATCATCATACGTTTGGGTAGCTAAAATTAGGTCTCTCTATCTCTTAATGCAATTGACGGTTGTAAGATGCTAAAAGCTCCAAGGATGTTCCTTGGCAACTTGTTGATTAGTGATTGATTAGAGGACGTTCCCTAGTTAATCTATGATTAAGGAGGGATATGGTGGTGAGAAGCGTCTTCCACCCCCATAACTAATTTATTGAGTCAAATAAAGGAACCTAAGTGTCAATGATCAATCCCAATAATTGAAGTGGATCCAATTCTTCAACTAGAGCTTTTCTCATTATTGAATCTCCTTTATTTTATTATTTGCTTTACTTTGATAT
Source organism: Manihot esculenta (assembly GCF_001659605.2). Lineage (NCBI taxonomy): Eukaryota > Viridiplantae > Streptophyta > Magnoliopsida > Malpighiales > Euphorbiaceae > Manihot > Manihot esculenta. Next base: position 15,400,671 of record NC_035168.2, read on the forward strand.
TTTTAATTCTAGTTTAGCTCAACAATCTCAAAATCCCCCTTTTATTTTATTTTCACTTTATTTACTTGGTCTTGATAAGAAAAATAGGTAAGTATCAATTCCCTGTGGATTCGATCCTTTTGCCACTATCTATAGTTGTAAAATTGTGGATAACCAAAATGGTTATTTTTGACCGGCTTTCACAACCGCACAGTCAAGAATTGGCGCCGTTGTCGGGCATTTGATTTAACTAATTTAGTTTTCTTTCATGAACAGGGTTGGACGCAAAGATACTCTACTCTACGATCCAGAAATTGAGCGTACAGTAAAACAATTAAGGAAGCAAGCCAATCCGAGGAGCCTAACCTTAAAGCCATCCTCATCAATAGTTGCTGTCTAAACAGCATCTGTTGAAGCTACAGCTATTGAAGAGACATCACATACTAAAACTAATGTAAAAAATCTAGAATTTGCTGCTGTCCAAACTGCTGAAAACAGAGACAGCAACTGCTGTCAAACTGCTGAAATTGCTGATGTCCGAGAGATAGCACCTACCGAAGCCACTGCTGCAGAAACAGCACAGCCTGCATCCCCTGCTGCTATCCAAAAATCAGTGCCTGCTGAAACACACACTGTTGAACTAGCTGAACCAGCAACACCTACTGTAGAAGCAAAACAACACTTTGCTGAAACAGAGCACAACACTACTGTGTTTGCCCAAACAGCCGCTGAGATGGCTGACTTCAACATGCAACCTGCTGCACCCATCCTAAGACTTGCAGAACCTGCTGCCTTTGCTGATATTATACTAGAAAATCAAGCATTAAGGGCACCAATTCAAGAGAAAGAACACTAAGAGAGTTGGCAGCCCCTATAGGTGACCAAGCACCTCTTTGCATCACTTATCCGCCCTTGACAGCCCCATTTGAGCTAAAAATAGGTTTGATACACCTCCTACCTAAATTCAGAGGTTTGGAGAATGAAGACCCCCATAAACACTTGAAGGAATTTCACATTGTTTGTTCTACCATGAGGCTACAAGGCATATCTAAATAGCATGTGAAATTAAGAGCATTCCCCTTATCACTTGATGATTATGCCAAAGATTGGCTATTCTACCTACCACCTGGATCAATCACTTCTTGGGATGGTATGGTTAGAGTCTTTCTGAACAAATACTTCCCAATTTCTAAAGCCATAGGCATAAGGAGAGAGATTAGTGGCATCAAGCAAAAAGATACTGAAGACTTGTATGAGTATTGGGAAAGATGTAAGAGATTGTGCACAAGCTACCCTCAACATGACATCTCAGATAAATCACTCATAGAATACTTCTATGGAGGATTGCTACCATCCGAAAGGAAATTTATTGATGTAGCATGTGGAGGTTCAATTGAAGATAGAACACCTCAAGCGATTAGAGATTTGATTTCAACACTTGCAGCCGCATCTAGACAATATGGAAATGAAAGGCAGCTGCCAAGGAGAGTCAATTAGGTAAGTACATCTGCTCTTACTTCCTAAATTTCTGAACTAACCTCTGCTATGAGAAGTCTTGTCATAGGCCAAGCTAAACAAGCTCAACAACTTCAGCAAATTAAGCCAAGTGGGATATGAGCACAAGTGGGACATCCAACTGAGCAATGTCCCACATTTCAAGAGGATGACGAACAAGTAAATGCAATAGGAGAATTCAATAGACAACCAAGACATGATCTATACTCTAACACCTACAATCCAGATTGGAGAGACCATCCCAACTTCAGCTATGCTAGGGCCAACAACTACCAAAATTATCAAAGAAATCCAGTCCAAGCAGCACCTCCAAGGACCAATACGCACCTTGAGGAGATGATGAATGTTGGGAAATCCCGAGATTATTGCAACCCAAATTGCGCAACGGAAAAATAAAAATCTCTGATTTCCTTTCCCAGAATTCGAGTGCTTCGTTTATTTCATAAGAAGTATATGAGACTAACCTGTTAATCTCGTCCAAAAGATACATTGGCGGACTGATGGTGCTGCTTTTTCAAACGAACACCCTCTATGGTATCCACAAGAACGTCTTCTATCCTTCTAAAGTGCTAGCTCTCTCAAAGATGAATAGATTATGTGTTCCACAATCTGCAACTGTTAGATTGAATTTTTTCCCAAAAATTAACCTCATCACCACAATTCGTAGAAGGAGTATTTATATGTTTCAGTCTTTTGTTTTCCCATAATTCTTTTTCCAAAAGAGTTGTGTTCAGAACCCACTATCACAATCTTGCAGATACTCAAATATCTTATGTGATAGAGTCCTTTATCTGTAACAATTACAGATAGATTTGCAGATCTTTTAAATATTATTATCACATAATAATAAATAATTAATAATTAATATGATTAATAATAATAACACTTTATTATTATTAATTATATTAATGGGCTTTTAGCCCATTAATATATCATAGCACTTCAACAACGTTCTTTTGTGTGTGACCCAATAGGCTCACATTAATTAGCAATTGGCCCAGTCCCACAAGGCCCATAAGTCATAAGTGGCCTCTAGTAAGACATTATGACTACCCAACTAATATGAGGATCAATAGTCCGATAAAACCTAATAAATAGAACATGTATTAATCCCTTTGTCACACGATATTTAGTTTGAACATAAGTCATGGTCAATGTCAAACTTATAATGTTCAAACTTATGATTTCTCGATCTCTAAGTAGACTGATAAATTCAAATGATATTGATCACACTATCAATTCATTTGGGCATGATCATGCATTTCTCAGTCTCACTTATCGAGGGGCCCAGAAGATATCTCTCTCTCAGATAGAGGGACAAATCTTATATTGATTATTTATTATCCTCTACATAATTTCTATTATGCTTAATCATAACCTTTATGATTGTCCGATTAAAGACAATGTTTGGTTATGTCAAAACATAATAATCCTTATGTTGGAAACTATGATAATCTCAAGTCAAAGGATTAAGACATAACTACTTTGAGATTCACTTATGACAATAACCCATGTAGTGATCTCAACGCTAGTCCATCCAATACTTTGTTCTCTAACAAGTATCTATGATTATTGAATTATATCAATATATACATAATCATCTCATGATTATCAATCAATAATTATACTAGCTATGTTTTATTATTATCAACATAATAATAAGTAATCAGGGATGATAATCATTATTATGTAACATGAAAACAAATAATAATGATAAAACCTCTTTTATTAATAACCAAAACGACATACAAAAAGGTCCAAGATAATGGCCTAGGGTAAATACACTAACAATCTCCCACTTGCACTAGGCCTAATCATACAAGTATCTAATACCCATAGACCTAGTGTGCTGATCATGCTAGACCTGTGAAAGAGGCTTGGTCAGTGGATCTGCAATGTTGTCATTTGTGTCTACTTTGCATATTTTGATATCTCCTCTATCAATGATTTTTCGAATAAGGTGATATCGTCTGAGTATGTGTTTAGATCTCTAATGAGATCTGGGCTCCTTTGCCTGTGCTATGGCACCATTGTTATCACAATAAAGGTCCAAAGGAACCACTCCCAACTCTGAGATGAATTTCTTCAACCAGACTGCCTCTTTAGCTGCATCTAATGCTGCTATATACTCAGCTTCTGTTGTAGAATCTGCTACAGTGCAGGCTTGGAACTTTTTCAGCTAATAGCTCCACCATTTAAAGTGAATACAAATCCTGACTATGATCTAAAGTCATCTATGTCGGTTTGGAAACTAGCATCTGTGTAACCATTTACAACTAGCTCGTCTTTCGAACCTCCATAAACTAGGAATGCATCCTTAGTCCTTCTAAGGTACTTTAAGATATTCTTAACAGCTGTCCAGTGACTCTCACCGGGATCTACCTGATATTTGATTGTTGTGCTCATGGCATATGAGACGTCTGGTCTAGTACATAATATGGTATACATGATAGATCCAATAGCAGAAGCATAAGGAATCTTATTCATTCGTTCTCGCTCATCAGGTGTCATAGGATGTTGATTCTTGCTGAGATGAATACCATGAGACATGGGCAAGAATCCTCTTTTTGCATGTTGAACCTGTTCAGCACCTTATCAATATAAGTACTTTGACTCAGACCGATTATCCTCTTGGATCTATCCCTATAGATCTTAATACCAAGGATATATGCAGCCTCACCTAAGTCCTTCATTGAAAAAGAATTTTCTAACCAAGTCTTAAAATTTTGCAAGGTAGGGATATCATTTCCAATGAGTAATATGTCATCCACATATAGGACTAGAAACACAACTGCACTCCCACTAACCATCTTGTAAACACAAGGTTCATCTTCATTTTTGATGAATCCAAAGTCCCTGACTGTCTCATCAAAACGAAGATTCCACCTCCGAGAAGCTTGCTTCAATCCATAAATGAATCTCTAAAGCTTGCAAATCTTTCCAGAATTCTCAGGGATTACAAAACCCTCAGGTTGTGTCATGTACACATCCTCGAGTAAGTTTCCATTAAGGAAAGCTGTTTTGACATCCATTTGCCATATCTCGTAATCATAGTACACAGCAATGGCAATGAGAATTCTAACCGACTTAAGCATTGCAACTAGCGAAAAGCTCTCATCATAGTCTATACCATGAGTTTGTTTGAAACCTTTTGCAACAAGCCTTGCTTTGTAGGTATGCACATTTCCATCCATGTCAGTTTTCTTCTTGAAAACCCATTTGCAACCAATGGTTTTAACACCCTCGGGGGATCAATTAATGACCAAACTCGATTGTCATACATGGATTGCATTTCAGATTTCATGGCAGAAAGCCATTTCTCGGAATCTGAACCTGACATAGCCTCTTGATAGGTAGTAGGCTCATCTTGATCAATGAGCAAAAGTTCACGACTATTAGTCATAAGAAATCCATATCTCTCAGGCTGATGATGTGTCCTATCAGATCTGCGTGGGACTTGTGTCACCCTTTCAGTTTCCACAACTGTTTGTGGTTCTGAAAGTGGTTCTATCGGCGGTTCAATGCTCTCTTATGGTGCTTGAGTTTCCTCAAGTCACACTGTACTCCCACTGAATCTCTAAGAGATAAATTTATTTTCCAAAAAGGTACCATTTTGAGCAACAAACACTTTGTTCTCTGAGGCAATATAGAAATAGTATCCTTTGGTTTCCTTAGGATACCCTACAAAATTGCACTTGATAGATTTTAGAGCTAGCTTATTTGAAATTGGGCGTTTCACATAAGCCTCACAACCCAAATCTTAAGAAAAGAGAAATTGGGCATTTTTCCAGTCCATAACTCATATGGTGTCTTTTCAACCGCGTTCGATGGTACTCGATTTAAAATGAATACAACTGTTTCCAAGGCATAACCCCAAAACGATAAAGGGAGATTTGTTTGACTCATCATAGATCGAACCATATCTAATAAAGTTCAATTTCTCCTTTCAGAAACACCATTCCATTGTGGAGTTCCTGATGGAGTTAATTGTGAAATAATTTCACAATTTCTAAGATGTTCATCAAACTCTTGGCTCAAATATTCACCACCTCGATCAGATCGAAGCATTTTAATAGTTCTACCAAGTTGATTTTGTACTTCATTTTGAAAGGTTCTAAACATTTCAAAAGATTCATGCTTATGTTTCATTAGGTAGACATAGCCATACCTACTGAAATCATCAGTGAATGTAATGAAGTACTGATAACCTCCCCTGGCACTAATGCTTAGTGGGCCACATACATTTGTATGTACTAAGCCCAATAAGTCTAAAGCCCTTTGACCTTATCCAGTAAAAGGGTCCTTTTGCATCTTACCAAGCAAACAAGATTCATAATTTTCAAATGATTCAAAATCAAATGAATCTAATAAACCATCTTTATAGAGCTTAGATATGCGATTCTCATTTATATGGCTAAGACGACAGTGCCATAAATATGTTGGGTTTAACTCATTTGGCTTAGTTTTCTTAGAAGTTATGTTATAGATATTGTTGTCTCTAGAATCATCTAGATTAAGGACATAAAAGCCATCATATGAATTTGCAATACAATAAAGCAAATCATCTTTATTAATGGAGCATTTCTTATTCTTAATAAGAAATGAAAAACCTTCATCGTCCAAAACAGAAACTGAAATAATATTCCTACTCAAAGTAGGAACATAAAAGCAATTGTTCAAAACTAACAAAAGCCCATTGGGCAACACAAGTTCATAAGTCCCTACAGCTAAGGCAGCAACTCTTGCTCCATTGCCTACACGTAGGTCCACATCGCTCTTTTTCAGTTTTCTACTCCTTTTGAGACCCTGCACATTTGTACAAATGTGAGAACCACAACCGGTATCTAATACCCATGAAGTAAAGAGATAAATTAATATCTATAACATAAATACCCGAAGTTGTAGTCTCACTACTCTTCTTCTTCTTGCACTCATCCAAATAGAGTTTGCAATTTTTCTTCCAATGCCCTGGTTCCTTGCAATGGAAGCAAATTCTTTCCTTAGGAACTATTTTCTTAGGAACTTTTGCCTTGGATTGCCATTTGGGCTTGCCTCATCCCTTAGGCCCATTACCACCTTTAGACTTGGGCTTCCCCTTATTTTTCATGGGCTTACCCTTATTGACATTCAAAATTTGGGTAGGCCTTTTCTTAATATTTACCTCAGTTGTCTTTAGCATCCCATGCAGCTCAGGAATGAATTTCTCCATATTGTTCATGTTATAGTTCATGACAAACTGAGAAAAACTGCCAGGTAAAAAATGTAGGATCAAATCCGTGGAGAGTTCTAAACTCAGAGGGTAGCCAAGCCTAGCAAGTTGATCAATGTAGCCTTTCATTTTCAAAACATGAGCACTAACTGATTCACCTTCAGCCATTTTGCAATCATGTAATGCAATGGTAGTTTCATACTTGTCCTGCCTAGCTTGTTGTTGGAAAGCTTGTTTGAGATGGACACTCATCTCATAAGCCTCAAGGTGCTCCAGATCCTTCTGAAGTTCTGGGCATATAGTTGCCAACATAAGACATCCAATGTCATTAGAATCATCCATATGCTTCTTATGCTTGTTCTTAACAGCATTAGTAGCATCAGCAGGAGGTGGTTCAGGGACAACTTTATCAAGCACGTAGAACTTTTTCTCTTGCTTGAGAACAATTCTCAAGTTTCTAAACCAGTCAACAAAATTAGTCCCATTTTCTTTCAGTTTATCCTTCTCAAGGATGGATCGCAGTGATAAGGTGGAATTGTTATTAGCAGCCATAATTATCTACAAAATATGCAAATATAATCAATTTAGTAAATTAATATTGAGGTGATAATAATCTCCCACTAAAATATAACCCTAAAAAATAATAATATTTTAGTGGGCTAAGATCCATATTTCACTTAATTCTAAGTCAGCTTTGGCATGACGCTTAGAATTAAGTTATTTAGGTAGGTAACTCCTTACCAATTACATCTAATGTAACTCTTAGACTATGAGGTGTTGACATCATATGTGAAATGCATGTTATACCTCATCTAATGCCTTAGGCCCAAAACCGTTTTGATAGCCTAATTAAGCTCAACCAAAATTAAATAAATGAGTAACTATTACTCATCCTATCTTACTAGGATAACCTAAGCACTTTGCTTTGGCAAAACCTGCATTTTGGTGATCTTAATCTTGATAGGTATTTAATATATGGGTGGCATTAAAAACTTAAAATTTAGAGTGAGGGTTCAACTTTTAATTTTAATTATTTTGTCTTGCATATATATATTATAGCATCCTATATGCATACATATATATATAGAATATCATGCATAGTATCTCATACTAATATATGACAAAATAATAAAACTATTTTATATTGTCATTTAAATCTGATTTAAAGACTAAAAGAAAATAATTCATTTTCTCATTTTTTCTTCAAATTATTTCCAAGGGCAGAATTGTAATTAGGGTATCATCTTCTTCCTTAGGAAGAAGCCCTAATTGCTGCCCAAGGATTCAGCAGCCCGCTGGATGCTCCAGCCACCATCACGAAGGGAGCCGCGCACACCTACTGCTCTGATAAGCTATGCCCCCAATATTCTTAATATCGGTAGGCCTCTTTGTAGAGAGAATGCTTTGTACTAGCTGCTCTAACATTCGCTGGGCCAGCACTCTGCGACCATGCGATTCCCCTTAACATGGAATGGCAAGCCAGCAAGGGGCCCACCGGCACATCCACACCCAGCCGTAGTAGGCTATCAAGTAAATTCGGGCCCACCTTTAATGCCCCACTTCGGGTCACAAATGCTGCAGTGATGCCCCAATTTTTGGGTTCACGATGACTGTTCATCGTGAATCCAGTTGCAGATTCTAAATCTCAAATTCCTTTTTTCTTATTAATTTAATTTTTTCAACAAAAATTACCTAAATGATCCCATCATTCATCCATAATTATCATGCCATTCTAATAAATATATATCGCATATATAATATCAATCATGGCATAATTAACATAAACGAAAAGCACAGGTTGGCTCTGATACTACTGTTGGGAAATTCTGAGATTATTGCAACCTAAATTGCGCAGCGGAAAAATAAAAATCTATGATTTCCTTTCCCAGAATCTGAGTGCTTCGTTTATTTCATAAGAAGGATATGAGACTAACCTGTTAATCTCATCTAAAAGATACACTGGCAGACTAATGGTGCTGCTTTTTCAAACGAACACCCTCTATGGTATCCACACGAACGTCTTCTATCCTTCTAGAGTGCTAACTCTCTCAAAGATGGATAGATTATATGTTCCACAATTTGCAACTGTTAGACTAAATTTTTTTCCAAAAATTAACCTCAGCACCACAATTCGTAGAAGGAGTATTTATATGTTTCAGTCTTTTGTTTTCCCACAACTCTTTTCCCAAAAGAGTTGTGTTCAGAACCCACTATCACAATCTCGCAGATACTCAAATATCTTATGTGATAGAGTCATTTATCTGTAACAGTTACAGATAGATTTACAGATCTTTTAAATATTATTATCTCATAATAATAAATAATTAATAATTAATATTATTAATAATAATAACAACACTTTATTATTATTAATTATATTAATGTGCTTTTAGCCCATTAATATGTCATAGCACATCAAAAGCGTTCTTTTGTGTGTGACCCAATAGGCTCACATTAATTGGCAATAGGCCCAATCCCACAAGGCCCATAAGTCATAAGTGGCCTCTAGCAAAACATTATGACTATCCAACTAATATGAGGATCAATAGTCCGATAAAACCTAATAAATAGAACATGTATTAATCCCTTTGTCACACGATATCTAGTTTGAATATAAGTCATGGTCAATGTCAAACTTATAATGTTCAAACTTAGGATTTCTCGATCTCTAAGTAGATTGATAAATTCAAATGATATTGATCACACTATCAATTCATTTGAGCACGGCCATGCATTTCTCAGTCTCACTTATCGAGGGGCCTAGAAGATATCTCTCTCAGAGAGAGGGACAAATCTTATCTTGATTGTTCATTATCCTCTACATAATTTCTATTATGCTCAATCATAACCTTTATGATTGTCCGATTAAAGACAATGTTTGGTTATGTCAAAACATAATAGTCCATAAGTTGGAAACTATGATAATCTCAAGTCAAAGGATTAAGACATAACTACTTTGAGATTCACTTATGACAATAACCCATGTAGTGATCTCAACGCGGGTCCATCCAATACTTTGTTCTCTAACAAGTATCTATGATTATTGAATTATATCAACATATACCTAATCATCTCATGATTATCAATCAATAATCATACTAGCTATGTTTTATTATTATCAACATAATAATAAGTAACCAGGGATGATAATCATTATTATATAACATGCAAACAAATAATAATGATAAAATCTCTTTTATTAATAACCAAAACGACATACAAAAAGGTTCAAGCAACACCTCTAAGGTCCAATACGCACCTTGAGGAGATGATGAAGTCATTGGCAAATACTGTGCAAAGTCTCAAATAGCAAATGGGTCAGATAGCCACCTCTGTGAGCAAACTTGAATCTCAAGAGAAATTACCTTCCCAAACCGAGGCAAATCCCAAGCAAAATGTAAGTGCTATCATGTTGTGAAGTGGGAGAGAACTTCAAGATGTCAAGGCTGATGATGGAGGTTCACAATTGCAAAAATGAGCTGTTGAAGAAAATATGCCAGAAACTGAGATAGACTGCTGTTTGCCCAAATAGACTGGGCAAACAAGCAGACAACATACATAGCAAGATAGGGACAGTTTGCCCCAGCAGGACAAAAACTGTTTGCCCAAACAGACTGGGCAAACAGAATCAGTACACCAGCAGAATACAAACCAGCAAGCAAGCAAGCTTCAAAATTCCATGTCCCTTTTCAAAAAGGTTTGAAAAATCACAAAAAGAAAAAGAAGAAAGAGAGATCCTCAAAACCTTTAGGAAAGTGGAGATCAACATACCTTTGCTAGATGATGTGAAACAAATACCAAGGTATGCAAAGTTCTTGAAAGAATTATGTACAAACCGAAGAAAGCTTGCTGAGAAGGAAAAGGTAAGTGTAGGTGAGGTTGTTACTGTTGTCATAAAGAGAAAACTACCAGCCAAGTGCAAAGATCAAGGGATGTTTGCCATTTCTTGCAAAATTGGCAATATGGGCATCAAGAAAGTCATGTGTGACTTAGGTGCATCAATTAACCTTATGCCTCTTTCTATTTATAACTCTTTGAATGCAGGTGCACTTAAAGAAACTAGAGTGGTCATTCAGTTGGCTGATAGATCTGTGGTATATCCCAAAGGTGTTCTAGAAGATGTTCTTGTCCAAGTGGATCAACTTGTCTTTCCAGCAGATTTCTATATAATTGATATGGAGGAAGACAATAGCAACGCCACCTGATAGAGCATATTTTAGTCCTTTTTATCTTGATATTATTGATGATTATTTACATGATTTCTGCTTAATTTAGTGCTTTTGATATTATTTTGCAGAAAATGGTGTAAAAGGACATTTTGGAGAAAATACCCCTAAAACTACCTTATTTGGAGCAAAGGAGAGCAAGCCTGCCAAGTTGAAATCAGGTCAAGCTAAATAAGGAAAGTTCTAAATAAGAAAAGTGGTAAATATGGAAAGAACATTCAGCCAAGGCAGTTTGAAATTCAAATTTCAAATCTCCAAGTAGCCTTTTTCTTATTCAAGAAGCCATATCCCAAGCTGCCATATCTGGAGAGCCAAATGAGGAAAGTATTTTAAAATTCAAATCCTCAAGATTCATATTCAGATTTTGGATTTCAAGATCCAGCTTATTAAGGAAGCCAAATCCAAAGATCACATGTTTCCCACTTCATGCCTTGCACATTCAAAATTCAAATCGCAAAAGGAGGCTCCACCTTCCTTAATAGAGAATGGGCGGCAAGGGAATGTGAAGAGGCACCTTGGGCAGCAACTTGAACACCTTGGGCAGCAAATAAAAGACCAAAGAGCCCATCCCTTGCAATTTGATACATGCTCCACGTTTTTCCCTTCACACATGCACATAGAAGGCACATATTGGACCAAGGGCATTTTAGGCAGCCTCTAAAAGACTCATGGACTGCCAAGAAATCCTAGGCAGCCTCTCAAGACATATTTAAAGGTCTTAAGAAGACAAGAAGAGAGAATTTGATCACACCCCATCTCCTCCAAGGTTCGGCCGCCGCTCCTCACAAGGATTCTCCACCGTCGGTTTACCTTCTCCTACTCTCTCCTTCTATTTTCTGTTTTGGTTCAGCCATGAGTGACTGAAACCCTTAATTCTAGTTGAAGATTGGTTGAAACTAAGGTTGTTTTATGGGTTGTGAGATCTGAACATAAACTATTTGTCTTTGATTAGTTCAATATTCATACAATTGTGTGCTTGAATCCATGATTGCTTTGTTGTTTTGATCAAATTGGCCACTTGATTCTTGATTGAAAAGTTAATTAATTATTAGTTGGGATATTTTTTAGTCCGTAATTGCTGGAAATATTCTGACCTAAGAACACTTGGTGTAAAAACTAAGGAATTGTATGATCTAGCAACATCTCATGCGTTTGAGTAGCTAGGATTGGATCTCTCTCTTTCTTCATGCAATTGACAATTGTTTTGATGCCTAAGGCCCAAGGATGTTCCTTGGCAATTTGTTAATTAGTAATTGATTAGAGGATGTTCCCTAATTGATTTAATCATAAGGAGAGACATGGTGGTGAGAAGCGTTTTCCATCTCCATAACTAATCTATTGAACCAATCAAGAGAACATAAGTTTCAATGATCAATCCAAGCAACCAAGGTGGATCCATATCTTCAACTAGACCTTTCTCATATTGATTTCCTCTTTTATTTTAATTACTTGCTGATTTAATTGCTTTCAATAGTTGTTAGTCAAATCAATCTCAAAACCCTCCTTTTTACTTTATTGCACTTTACTCTTATTCTGCTTTCAGTTACTTGCTTTCAGTTGTGCTTTCAGTTGATTCTCTTGATATTGTTGGGAAAAATAGATAAGTATTCAATTCTCTGTGGATTCGATCCTTTACCACTATCTGCAGTTGTAAAATTGTTGATAACCGGAAAGGTTATTTTTGACCGGCTTCGACAACCGCGAGTCACCATCTTAGACATCTTGCTTGGACGACCTTTCTTGAGCACGGCCAGAACTAAGATAGATGTGCATGATGGCACATTGTCCATGGAATTTGAAGGGGTAGTGATAAAATTCAATGTTTATGATGCTATGAAATATCCCCATGACATGTCCCCTGTTTATGGTTTAGATATCATTGATTGTTTGAGCCAATAAATTTTTTACATGAATCAAAATGATCCGAGAGGGCGAAGGAAGCCAAAAAGAACTGAAACGGACAGCAACAGTCTGCTGCATACAACAGACAGACTGTTGTTTGCCCAAACAGGTAGGAAAGGTAGAATAGGCAAGCTTCTGTTTGCCCATACAAATCCAGCAACCAATGCAGACAGCTTGTGGCCTATCCATACCGCTGTAGCAAGCAAAAAATAGTCTTCCTAGATTAGTTAAGCAAGCAGCAGAGGCACCTGGAAAGACAAATTACTGTTCACCTGAACAGCCAGTAGAGAAGCATGAAGGAGATTGCTGTTTGCCCAAACAGCAAGGTAAGGCAGAAACTTGTTTGCCCAGACAGTAGATTGTAGGTCAGAAATTTCAGGACCATATCTGAAGCCTTTTCCTGGACACTTAAAATACATGTACTTGGGAGTTGAAAAGACACTTTCGATAATAGTGTCAAATCAATTAAGCCAACATGAAGAAGAAAGCTTTTGAATACACATGGAGGAAGACTGCAAGCCTGTCCGAGATGCTCAAAGAAGACTGAATCCTCCTATGATGGAAGTGGTGAAAAAGGAGATATTCAAGCTTCTAGATGCAGGAATCATCTACCCAATCTCTAATAGCAAATGGGTAAGTCCTGTACATGTAGTCCCGAAGAAAATTGGGATCACCATTGTTCCAAACACCGAGGGAGAACTTATTCCAAATCGAGTTCAGAATGGATGGAGAGTATGCATGGACTATAGGAAGCTGAATGCAGCAACAAGGAAAGATCACTTCCCCTTACCTTTCATAGATCAAATGCTAGAGAGGCTCGTAGGTAAGTCCCATTATTACTGTTTGGATGGGTATTTAGGATTTTATCAGATCCCAGTGGCCCCAGAAGACCAAGAGAAGACCACCTTCACTTTTGCATTTAGAAGAATGCCATTCGGATTGTGCAATGAACATGCTACCTTCCAGCGCTGTATGATGAGCATATTTTCTGATTATGTGGAGAAAATCATCGAAGTCTTTATGGATGACTTCACAGTGTATGATAACTCCTTCGAAGAATGCCTTGCAATTCTAGAAAAGATCCTCAAGAGATGCCTTGAATCCAGTCTTGTGCTTAATTATGAAAAATGCCATTTCATCGTTAACCAAGGTTTGATCTTGGGCCATGTTGTTTCAGCCAGAGGAATTGAAGTGGACAAAGCCAAGGTGGACAGCATCAAAAATCTGCCCTACCCCACAAATGTTAGAGAAATTCGCTCCTTTCTTGTTCACGCAGGATTCTACAGAAGATTTATAAAAGATTTCTCCTAAATCATGCAACCATTATGCAGATTGCTCCAACAAGATGTAACATTTGATTTTGATGCAGGTTGCAAGACATCATTTGATCTGATAAAAGAATTACTAGTGACTTGCCCAATCATTCAAGCACCTGATTGGAACTTGCCCTTTGAAATCATATGCGATGCAAGCAACTACGCTGTGGAAGCAGTCTTGGGACAACGTGTGAGCAACACATCTCATGTGATTCACTATGCATCCCAAACTCTAGACGCTGCCCAAAGCAATTACTCAACAATAGAAAAGGAGCTCCTAGCTGTTGTCTTTGCTTTAGAAAAATTCAGACCATACCTCCTGGGGACCAAAGTTATAATCTACTCAGACCATGCTATCTTACGATACTTGATCAAGAAAAAGGAGGCAAAACCGAGACTCATTCGGTGGATTCTACTTTTGCAAGAGTTCGATCTAGAGATACGAGACAAGAAAGGGAAGGAGAATCTAGTGGCTGATCATCTAAGCCGACTCCCTACTAGTTCAGAACCATATCCAATCAAGGAAGATTTTCTAGACGAACATCTGTTCACCTCTTTTCTAGCTTAGTAATCATTTTCATGTAAAAAAAAAAAAAACAGAGATATGTGATTGTTTGTCCAAACAGCAAGGGCAAACAAGACTAGGTGTGCAGAAACCAGCGCCTCAACCCTTTTCCAAGTTTTAGTTGTTTTGCATGTGCAAAGCTGTTTGGCTAAACTGTTTGCCCAAACAAACTGGGCAAACAGCGGAGACAACCCATGAGACAGAAAGCGGATTGGCACACAGTCTGCCCACACCATAGAGACACGCGCAACATGCTGTAATAAGGCAACACACCTGTTCAACCAGCTTGTTTGCTCACTCAACTAAGCAAACAACAGGACCTTGCGCGAGAAACTGCCAGTAACACACCAGATGCACTGATTGACGTTGTTCGACCAAGCTGTTTGCCCATACAGACTGGGCAAACAACCTAGGCAGAGAGAGCAATAGAGAAGAATTCAACAGGGCAGTACCTTCTTCATTTAAATTCAATATTCTATTCTGCCCTCTCCATGACAATTCTTCTTCTTCTCAAGAACTTCTTGTTGCTGCACAAAATAGGCAGCATCTTTTGCATTTTTCCTGAAAAGTCCAGTTGTCCCAAGACATGAAAGAATGTTTGGGCGTCACACAATAGCAACCAGCAGGCAGCCCAGTAGAATCCCAGCAGGTGGACCCTGATAGAGCACATTTTAGCCCATATTTTCATGATCTTATTGATGTTTGTTTGCACCTATTCTACCTAATTTTGTGGTTTTAATCATGTTTTGCAAGTATTAGGTGTGAAGAAACAATTTGGAGAAAATGCTCTTAAAAATGCCAAAAGAAGCCAAAACTAGAGAAGCAACCTCCGGAGGCAACTTTCGGAAGCCAAAAATCAGTCACCTTCGGCGGCGACCTTCGGCGGCCGAAAGAGGACTCCAGAGACGAAAGTCGACCACCTTCGGCGGCACCTTCGGTCGCAGAACCTTATGTCCAGAGCCGAAAGTCCAGCCTCCGAAACTCACTTTAGGCAGCCGAAAATGCACTCCAATGCACACTTTCCTTATTCAAGAAGCCATATCCCAAGTTGCCATATTTGAGGAGCCAAATAAGGGAAGTATCTTGAGATCCAAATCTTCAAGATTCACATTCAATTATTGGATTTCAAGATCCCCCTTATTAAGGAAAGAAAATCCAAAGATCACATGTTTCCTACTTAGTGCCATGCACATTCAAAATTCAAAAGGAGTCTCCACCTTCCTTATTAGTGCATGGGCAGCCTCTTAACTCTTTAGGCAACATCTTGAAGACCTTGGGCAGCAATTAAAAAGACCAAAGAGCCCCCACTTACCTCCCAACACATGCATCTCGTTTTTGCCTTCACCCATGCACAAAGAAGGCACATATGGGACCAAGGGCACTTTGGACAGCCTCTAAAAGACTCATGGACTGCCACCAAACCCTAAGGAGCCTCTCAAGATCTATTTAAAGGCTTCAAGAAGACAAGAAGGTAGATTTTGATTCACCATCTTCTCAAGGAAATTCGGCAGCCTCTCCTAGGCTCTCTCTTCATCTAGTTCTTCATCTTTCCTTCTTCTTTTCTTTTATTTTCTGTTTTGGTTCAGCCATGAGTGGCTAAAACCCTCTTTCTAGTTGAAGTTTGGTTGAAACTAAGGTTGTTTAAAAGGTTGTGAGATCTGAACAGAAACTTTTGTCTTTGATTTTATTCAATATTCATGCAATTGATGCTTAATTCTAAGATTGCTTTGTTGTTTTGATCAAATTGGCCACTTGATTCTTGATTGCAAAATTAATTGATTGTTGATTAGGATATTTGTTAGTCCGTAATTGCTGGAAATATTCTGATCTAAGAACGCTTGGTGTAAAAACTAAGAAATTGTATGATCTAGCAACATCTCATGCGTTTGAGAAGCTAGGGATTGGATCTTTCTTGTTCTTCATGCAATTGGCAATTGTTTTGATGCCTATGGCCCAAGGACGTTCCTTGGCAATTTGTTAATTAGTAATTAATTAGAGGACGTTCCCTAATCAGTTTGTTCATAAGGAAAGACATGGTGGTGAGAAGCGTCTTCCACCCCCATAACCAACCTATTGAATCAATCAAGATAACCATGTTTCAATGATCAACCAAAACAACCAAAGTGGATCCATATCTTCAACTAGACTTTTCTCATACTGATTTCTTGTTTTATTTTAATTACTTGCTATTTTAATTGCTTTCAATAGTTGTTAGACAAATCAATCTCAAAACCCCCCTTTTACTTTCCTTGCACTTGTTTCTATTTCTCTTTGATTACTTGCTTTCACTTGTGCTTTCAATTAGTTCTATTGGTCTTGATTGAGATAAATAAATAGGTAATCAATTCTCTGTGGATACGATCCTTCACCACTGTCTGCAGTTGTAAATTGTAGGTAACCAAGAAGGTTATTTTTGACCGGCTTCGATAACCGCTCCTATAAAAAATTGGCGCCGTTGCCGGGGAGTTGATTTTACTTGTTTGTTTATTTTTTCTTTCATGACCAGATCTGAAAGTAGGGACACTCTGCCCTTTGATCCAGAAATTGAACACACACTCAGAAGGCTTGGAAAGCAAGCCTCAAACGCAGAACCTTCTGCCCAACCTTCGGCCGCCGAAACTCATCAACATTCGGCCGCCGAAAGTCCTGAACTCCGGCAACCAAATCTTGCACCGATGGCAGAACCTCAAGCACCAGCTGCTACCCATAATGGACATGTTGTCCAAGGCCAGATAATTCAAGAAAATCCAGCAAATAGGCCATAAGCACAAAGAGAAAGAACCATGAGGGAGTTAGCAACTCCTATAGGTGATTATGCTCCACTTTGCATCACCTATCCGCCTCTTACAGTTCCCTTTGAACTCAAGACAGGTTTGATTCATATTCTTCCTAAATTTAGAGGTAGAGAGAATGAAAATCCACATAAGCACTTAAAAGAATTTAAGATTATTTGCTCATCCATGAGACCTCAAGGGATCTCTGAACATCATGTTAAACTAAGAGCCTTCTCCTTTTCATTAGATGACCATGCTAAGGATTGGTTATTTTATTTGCCACCTGGATCTATAACTTCTTGGGATGATATGGTCCAAGCCTTTTTGGACAAATACTTCCCACCATCTAAATCAATCGGCATAATAAGAGAAATCACTAGCATAAGGCAAAAACCAACTGAAGACTTATATGATTATTGGGAAAGGTTTGAAAGACTATGTACAGGATGTCCACAACATGATATGTCAGACAAAGCCCTCATTCAGTTCTTCTACGGAGGATTGATTCCATCAAAAAGAAAACTCATAAATGTAGCCTGTAGAGGATCTATCCTAGACAAGTCACCAAGGGAGATGAAAGAGTTGATATCTACTCTTGCAGCCTCATCTAGGCAGTATGGAGAAGAAAGGCAACTACAAAGGGCCAATGAGGTAAGTTTTCCCACCATGTCTGAACTAACATCTGTTATGAAAAATATTGTGGTAGATGTTGTGCAACAGATTCAATCACCCCAGCCTCCTAGGCCATGTGGGATCTGCTTATATATAGGACACCCCACTGATCAATGTCCTACCCTCCAAGAAGACAATCAGCAAGTCAATGCAATTGGGAGATACAACAACCAACCTAGATATGACCCATATTCCAATACATACAATCCAGGTTGGAGAGATCACCCCAATTTCAGCTACGGAAAGACCAACAATGATCAGAATTACCAAAATTACCAAAGAAACCAAGCCCAACCAGCACCTTCAAATCCAAATCAGAACCTTGAAAAGATGATGCAAACCATGATGGAAACAATGGTCAATACCATGCAAGGCGTGCGACAAGAGATAGGCCAACTAGCTGCATCCATCGGCAGAGCTGAATCCCAAGGTAAGCTCCCTTCTCAAACTGAAACCAACCCCAGACAGAATGTTAGTGCTATTACTTTGAGAAGTGGCAAAGAGCTTCAAGATACTAATCATGAGCAAGAAAAAGAACCAAGGCCACCTGAAGCTTCTCCATCTCAATCTGAACCACCTCATGCGCACAAGACTGATCCAAAGGTAAGCTTTCACATCCCACCTCCTTTTCCGAAAAGATTTGAAAGAACGCAAAAAGAAAAAGAGGAAAAGGAGATTCTTGAGACTTTCAGAAAAGTGGAGATCAACATACCACTACTAGACGCTGTCAAGCAAATTCCTAGGTATGCCAAATTTCTGAAGAAGCTTTGCACCAATAGAAGGAAGCTTGCTGAAAGAGAAAAAGTAAGTGTGGGAGAGGTAGTTACTGTTGTTATTAAAAGAGAACTCCCTACCAAATGCAAGGACAAAGGTATGTTTGCTATCTCTTGCAAAATTGGGAATGTTGGTATCAAGAAAGCCATGTGTGATCTTGGTGCATCTATTAATGTCATGCCTCTCTCCATCTATAAATCTCTCAATGCATGTGCACTCAAAGAAACAAGAGTTGTGATACAATTAGCTGATAGATCTGTAGTATATCCCATAGGTGTTTTAGAAGACGTGTTAGTCCAAGTAGATGAACTTGTCTTCCCTGCTGATTTTTATGTGATTGATACTAAGGAAGATAGTTGCAATACTAGTTCTGACATTCTTCTTGGACGTCCTTTCTTGAGTACTACTAGAACTAAAATTTATGTGCATGATGGTACTCTTACCATGGAATTTGAAGGGGAAGTCATTAAGTACAATGTCTATGATGCCATGAAATATCCTCATGATATGTCCCCAGTTTATGGTCTTGATATTATTGATTGTTTGAGCCAAGATGTGTTTAATGAAAATCAAGATTCTATTTTAGATGATGATCTTTGCAGGATTGAAAACCTGAAACTGAAAGAAACAATCTGCAGCATTCAGCAAGTTGAGGTAGCACAGACAGAAGACATTCGGCCGCCGAACATAGCCGACCTTCGGCCGCCGAACCCTACTGCTCCTCAGGAATCAGATTCTGTCACACCACTTCAGGAAAACACTGTGCAGAAAGAAGACATCCTTCGGCCGCCGAACATCTTCCGGCCACCGAACCCCACTGACTTGCGGAAGCCAAATCCATCGCCAAAGCTCATTCTGCAAACTGAAGGAATTCAGTCGCCGAACCCAGACACTTTTCGGCCGCCGAACCTCTCCCAGCAGCCCCCATCGCAAGCAAGCTCTTCTAATCCATCTTTGCAACAACCTTCAGATCTAAAGCCTCTTCCAGACCACCTGAAATACATGTATTTGGGAGCTAACAAGACACTACCAGTAATAGTGTCCAATGAATTGAGCCAACAAGAAGAAGCAAGCCTCTTGAAAGTACTACAAAAACACAAAGGAGCCATAGGATGGACTATTGATGACATCAAAGGTATTTCTCCCTCCACCTGCATGCATAGAATTCACATGGAGGATGAGTGCAAGCCAGTTAGAGATGCTAAAAGAAGACTAAATCCACCTATGATGGAGGTAGTGAAAAAAGAGATAGTCAAGCTCCTTGATGTAGGCATCATATACCCAATCTCTGATAGCAAATGGGTAAGTCCTGTATATGTAGTTCCAAAGAAAACTGGAATTACCGTTGTTCCAAATGCTGAAGGAGAACTTGTTCCCACAAGAGTTCAAAATGGATGGAGAGTATGCATGGACTATAGAAAGCTCAATACTACAACAAGGAAGGACCATTTCCCACTGCCTTTCATTGATCAGATGTTAGAAAGGCTTGCAGGTAAATCTCACTATTGTTGTCTTGATGGTTATTCAGGTTTTTACCAAATTCCAGTTGCTCCAGAAGACCAAGAGAAGACCACCTTCACTTGTCCTTTTAGCACTTTTGCCTTTAGAAGAATGCCATTTGGACTATGCAATGCACTTGCCACTTTTCAGCGATGCATGATGAGCATATTTTCTGACTATATGGGTAAGACAATTGAGGTATTTATGGATGACTTCACAGTTCATGGAAATTCTTTTGATGAATGCGTTACCAATTTAGAAAATATCTTGCAAAGATGCATTGAGACTAACCTTGTGCTTAATTATGAAAAATGTCATTTTATGGTTAATCAAGGTATTGTCTTAGGACATGTTGTTTCAGCTAAGGGTATTGAAGTGGACAAAGCTAAGGTGGATACCATCAAAAATCTGCCTTACCCTTCCAATGTTAAGGACATCCGCTCCTTCCTTGGACATGCAGGATTCTACAGAAGATTCATCAAAGATTTCTCAAAAATTACTTTGCCATTATGTAGATTGCTCCAACAAGATGTAACCTTTGATTTTGATGCAGATTGCAAAAAGGCATTCAATTTAATTAAAGAATTGCTTGCGACTGCCCCAATTATTCAAGGGCCTGACTGGAACTTACCATTTGAAATCATGTGTGATGCAAGCAATTATGCAGTAGGAGCAGTCTTGGGGCAACGTGTGGGAAACTCACCCCATGTCATTCACTACGCCTCTCGCACACTAGATGCTGCACAAAGAAACTACACAACAACTGAAAAAGAACTCTTGGCAGTTGTATTTGCTTTGGAGAAGTTCAGACCATATCTTTTGGGAACCAAAGTCATTGTCTATTCTGACCATGCAGCCCTGCGATATTTGATCAAGAAAAAAGAAGAAAAACCAAGGCTCATTAGGTGGATCCTACTTCTACAAGAATTTGATCTAGAAATAAGAGACAAGAAGGGCAAAGAGAATCTTGTGGCAGACCACCTCAGTCGACTTCCATATAGTTCTACACCATGCCCAGTCAAAGAAGAATTCCCAGACGAACATCTGTTCGTCACTCATTCTGCCTAGAGGATCATGCCAAGCACACCACACCCTAGGGAAGTACTAAGTTTCTTCTGTTCTCTTCTCTCTTCTCTTCTCCTCTTCTCTCTTCTTTTACATTGAGGACAATGCATAATTTAAGTGTGGGGGTGCATATAGCTTCTTCCTTCTTCTTCTCCCTTTTCTCCTTCTTCTCCCCTCCTCTTCTACAAAATCTTCATGCGATTTCTCATGCTTTCAGATTGCAAATTTTTTTTTTCTTTTCCCTTCCAGTTTTAAATTTCTTTCAAGTTAATTAGCCATAGTTAAATTTTAATTTGTTTATGCTTTCAATAAAACACACACAACCACAACCTTCTTCTTTTTTTTTTTTTTTTTTTTTTTTGCTTTGCTCTACTCAAACTGATAAACTATGTTGAATGAGTTTTTCTTTCCATGACCCCATTAATGTGATAACTCTTTAAATTTATGTTGAATCAATTGCAGTGAGTTGTATTCATGTTTGAGAATTGCCTTTTGAATTGAATCTTTGAGTTTGCCATGGTGAAAAATGTATTGATGACCCTCAATTGATTGAGAATCAATTAAAGTTGTGTGAATGAACTTAATGTGACTTGATTTAGCAATTAGTGTTGATTTGCCCAAATCATTGAGAGAAAGAAAATTCAGCAAAGGCAAAGCCCTTAAAAGCACAAAACAAGAAAATATTCCAATGGTCAAAAAGACTATGAAAAGAGCTAGTAGCCACTTGGAAAGGTGATCAACTGAGTAACTGGGGGTGGGTATCACAAATATGTACCTTCACGTCAAATGGTTGGTGATCTTTTCAAGCAAAATCAAAGTGTAAAAAGCCTGAATTAAGTACTTCAAGGTAAGGGCAAGTCAATCCAAAAGCTAGAAAAAGTCTTAACAAATTAATGTGCTTGTCTCTCTTGAGGAAAACAAATCCTAGCCATGGTAAGCAAAGGGAACCAAGGAAAGGGGGTAAGTAATCTTCATGCATATATTCTTCACTGCAATGCTTCAAAATAAGTGTCTAGAGTATGAACTTAAATGGTAATAAGGATCTAGAGGAAGAAAACTTATTTGACTATGTTTATTTGCTTGAGGACAAGCAAAAGCGTAAGTGTGGGGGTATTTGATAGAGCATATTTTAGCCCATATTTTCATGATCTTATTGATGTTTGTTTGCACCTATTCTACCTAATTTTGTGGTTTTAATCATGTTTTGCAAGTATTAGGTGTGAAGAAACAATTTGGAGAAAATGCTTTTAAAAATGCCAAAGGAAGCCAAAACTAGAGAAGCAACTTTCGGAGGCAACTTTCGGAAGCCAAAAATCAGTCACCTTCGGCGGCGACCTTCGGCGGCCGAAAGAGGACTCCAGAGACGAAAGTCGACCACCTTCGGCGGCACCTTCGGCCGCCGAACCTTATGTCCAGAGCCAAAAGTCTAGCCTCCGAAACTCACTTTAGGCAGCCGAAAATGCACTCCAATGCACACTTTCTTTATTCAAGAAGCCATATCCCAAGTTGCCATATTTGAGGAGCCAAATAAGGAAAGTATCTTGAGATCCAAATCTTCAAGATTCACATTCAATTATTGGATTTCAAGATCCCCCTTATTAAGGAAAGAAAATCCAAAGATCACATGTTTCCTACTTAGTGCCATGCACATTCAAAATTCAAAAGGAGTCTCCACCTTCCTTATTAGTGCATGGGCAGCCTCTTAACTCTTTAGGCAACATCTTGAAGATCTTGGGCAGCAATTAAAAAGACCAAAGAGCCCCCACTTACCTCCCAACACATGCATCTCGTTTTTGCCTTCACCCATGCACAAAGAAGGCACATATGGGACCAAGGACACTTTGGACAGCCTCTAAAAGACTCATGGACTACCACCAAACCCTAAGGAGCCTCTCAAGATCTATTTAAAGGCTTCAAGAAGACAAGAAGGCAGATTTTGATCCACCATCTTCTCAAGGAAATTCGGCAGCCTCTCCTAGGCTCTCTCTTCATCTAGTTCTTCATCTTTTCTTCTTCTTTTCTTTTATTTTCTGTTTTGGTTCAGCCATGAGTGGCTGAAACCCTCTTTCTAGTTGAAGTTTGGTTGAAACTAAGGTTGTTTAAAAGGTTGTGAGATCTGAACAGAAACTTTTGTCTTTGATTTTATTCAATATTCATGCAATTGATGCTTAATTCTAAGATTGCTTTGTTGTTTTGATCAAATTGGCCACTTGATTCTTGATCGCAAAGTTAATTGATTGTTGATTAGGATATTTATTAGTCCGTAATTGCTGAAAATATTCTGATCTAAGAACACTTGGTGTAAAAACTAAGAAATTGTATGATCTAGCAACATCTCATGCGTTTGAGTAGCTAGGGATTGGATCTTTCTTGTTCTTCATGCAATTGGCAATTGTTTTGATGCCTATGGCCCAAGGACGTTCCTTGGCAATTTGTTAATTAGTAATTGATTAGAGGACGTTCCCTAATCAGTTTGTTCATAAGGAAAGACATGGTGGTGAGAAGCGTCTTCCACCCCCATAACCAACCTATTGAATCAATCAAGATAACCATGTTTCAATGATCAACCAAAACAACCAAAGTGGATCCATATCTTCAACTAGACTTTTCTCATACTGATTTCTTATTTTATTTTAATTACTTGCTGTTTTAATTGCTTTCAATAGTTGTTAGACAAATCAATCTCAAAACCCCCCTGTTACTTTCCTTGCACTTGTTTCTATTTCTCTTTGATTACTTGCTTTCACTTGTGCTTTCAATTAGTTCTATTGGTCTTGATTGAGATAAATAAATAGGTAATCAATTCTCTGTGGATACGATCCTTCACCACTGTCTGCAGTTGTAAATTGTAGGTAACCAAGAAGGTTATTTTTGACCGGCTTCGACAACCGCTCCTGTCAGACCCTCCAAACCCAGCAGGCCAATTGCCAGCGCAGCAGCCAGAACAGTAACCTCCAGCGACTCAGCAAGCAGAAGCAGATTGTCTGGACAGACTTGAGGCCAGAATGGCCCATATGGAGAGCATGATGGAGTTGCTAGTGCAGCACATTCTGCCACTTGCATGCAGAAACAGCTAGTTTGACCCAGCCGTTTGCCCAAATAGACTGGGCAAACAACCACATCAGGGGAGTATTCAATTTTTCTTTTAAACTTTAATATTTCCAATACATTGAGGACAATGCATGATTTAGGTGTGGGGGTGCATATCTCTGAATTTTGATGCTTCATGCATTCTTTTTACTTATTTTTCATCCTTTTAAGCTTTAATTTTCAATTAGCACACATTAGGTGAATTTTTTTCATTTTTGCTACTTTTTTTGCTTTCAATTCACACAGTCTTCACACATGTAGCCACAGTCTTTTCTTTTTTCTGTTTTGATATGCTTTACTCAAACACATAGGCTATATTGAATAAGCTTTCTTTCCATGACCCCATTGATGTGACGACCCTTTAAACCTAAGTTGAATCAATTGCAATGAGTTGTATTCATTTTTGGAAATTTCCTTTTGAATTGAATCTTTGAGCTTGCCATAGTGAAAAATATATGACATTACTCATTAGAGGGAATAATAAAGATGTGTCAACAATTAAATATGTCTTATTTTAACAATTGGTGTTGATTTACCCAATTCATTGAGAAAAAGAGAAAGAAAAATTCAACAAAGGCAAAGACCTCAAAAGCACAAAATAAAAACTGTTCCAATGGTCAAATACTATGAACAGAGCTAGTAGCCACTTGGACAGGTGACCAACTAAGTAACCGGGGGTAGGTATCACAAATATGTACCCTCGCGTCAAAAGGTTGGTGACTGTGTGATTGTCGAAACCGGTCAAAAATAACCTTTTTAGTTATCAATAATTTTACAACTGCAGATAGTGGTGAAAGGATCGAATCCACAGGGAATTGATACTTATCTATCTTCCTTATCAAGACCAAGAAAATAAACTGAAAGTAAATGAACTGAAAGTAAATTAAACTGAAAGTAAATTAAAAAGGGGGGTTTTTGAGATTGATTCAATTAAACTAATGATGAAAGCAATAAAGTAAGCAAATAATAAAAATAAAGAGATTCAATTATGAGAAAAAGCTCTAGTTGAAGAATTGGATCCACTTCAGTTGTTGGGATTGATCATTGATACTTAGGTTCCTTTGTTTGATTCAATAAATTAGTTATGGAAATGGAAGATGCTTCTCACCACCATATCTCTCCTTAAGCATAAATTAATTAGGGAACATCCTCTAACCAATCACTAATCAACAAGTTGCCAAGGAATGTCATTGGGCCTTTGGCATATAACAACTGTCAATTGCATTAAGAAATAGTGAGACCTAATTCTAGCTATCCAAACGCATGGTGATATCGCTAGATCATGCAATTTCCTTAGTTTTTACACCAAGAGTTACTTATGTTTGAACAATCCAAGCAATTACGGACTTAAAACTATCCAAACTAACAATTTATTACCTTGCAATCAAGAATCAATTGGCCATATTGATCAAAATAGCAAAGCAACAATGGAATTAAGCATAAGATTGCATGAATATTAAAAAACAAAAGTTAAACAATGTATGTTCGGATCTCCCAATCCATAAAACAACTAATGTATCAACCAATCTTCAACTAGAAAAAAGAATTTCAGCCACTCATGGCTGAAACAAAACAAAAAAATAAAAGAAAGGAAGAAGGAGAAGGGTGGCCGGCGGCCTTGGAAGGAAAAGAGTGGTCTTGCGCCGAATCTGAAGAGAAGGGGAGGAGAGGTGCGACTAGGTGATGTATTTATAGGATGGAGGTGTTGCCCTAGCTTTACTTGCTGCCCAAGTTGGTTTCCTTGCTGCCCTTGCCGCCCAAGTTGTATTGATGAGGTGGAGTCGCTTTTTGAATTTTGAATTTTGAATGTGTAAGGCTTGGGAGGCAAGTATGTCTTCTTGAGATTTGGCTTCCTAAACAAGCTGAATTTTGAATTTTGAATGCTCTTGAAGATTTGAAATTTGAATTTCAAATTACATTCCTTATTTATCTCCTCTTTAGTTGCAACTTGGCATGATTGTTCTCCTTTGTTCCATTTTAGGCAATTTTATGGGCATTTTCTCCAAATTATCTCTTTACACCATTTTTTGCAAAATAAGATCAAAATCACAAAATTAGGCAGAAAGAGTGTAAATTAACATTAATAATATCATGATAAAATGGTCTAAATTTGGACTGATCGGTTGGTGACTTTTTTAGGCAAGGATAAAAGTGCAAAAAGCTGAATAAAGCGCTTCAAGTAAAGGCAAATCACTTTGAGAGCTAGAAAAAGTCTAAACTAAACAAGAATATGTGCATGTATAATCTCTCTAAATAAGGAAAACAATTACTAAACATGGTAGGTAAAGGGAAACGATGAGAGAGGAAAGTAACCTTGGTGCATATACTCTTCACTGCAATGCTTCAAAGTAGGGGTCTAGGGTAAGAACTTAAGTGGAAATAAAGGATCAAGTAGCAAAGAGAGATTGTTTGACTAAATTTATTTGCTTGAGGACAAGCAAAGGGCTAGGTGTGGGGGTAGATCAAGCCAAATTTAGACCCATTTTTCATGTTGCTATTTATGTTAATTTACACATTTTCTACCTAATTTTGTGGTTTTGATCTTATTTTGCAGAAAATGGTGTAAAAGGGTAATTTGGTAAAAATGACCTTAAAACTACCCAAAAGAGAGCAAAAGAGAATAAGCCTGGTTTGCCCAAGTCGGTTTGTCCAAACCAAGTTCAAGCTGAAATGGGAGAATGATGATTTGCTGTTTGACCAGACTGTTTGCCCAAACAGCATAGACAAACAGACCCGCAAAGCAAAAATAGAATGGCAGACAGCACCTAGACAGACTGTTTGATCTAGTTGTTTGCCCAAACAATCCGGGCAAACAGCACTTGTGACAGTAGATTGCGAAAAATTCGAATTTCAAACATTCAAGAAGATTTTTCCCTCCCAAACTCGTGACGACAGCTCAACAACCCGTCAAGACACCTCAACAATCAATCCCACATATTTAGGAAGCCAAATCTCATCAAGATACAATTGCCTTCTAAGAATTCAAATCCAATTGAAAAAAGAAGTCCAATCCAAAGAAGGAAACTTAGGGCTGCTCAAATCAATTATAAATAGAGGATCAAACCAGTTAATCAACACTCCATCTTCAGAATCACTGCACCAGCAGCCGCGCACTAGCAGCCGGCCCTTCTCCATCTTCTTGTTTTCTTACTTTATTTTTATGTTTGTTTTAGCCATGAGTGGCTGAAACCCTTCTTTCTAGTTGAAAATTAGGTGAAACTTCAAGTTGTTTATGGATTGGGAGATCTGAACATATATTGTTCTTCTTTTATTTATCAATATTTATGCAATTTCATGCTTAATTCCATTGTTGCTTTCTTATTTATGTAACATCCTCTGGGCCCACACCAGTGAATATTGTCCGCTTTGGGTCAAGGGATTGGCACCCTTTCTTCCCTCACGGTTTTATTTCCCGGTCAAAGGATTGATTACCCTTTCTTCCCAAAACGCGTTCACTGGGGTTTCCAGGGCATGCCCTTATAAGGCCCTACCCCTTCTAACCTCTTTCCGATGTGGGATACCTTTGATTCACCTACATAGGGTTCCTTCCCCCCATATAGGCATGAGCGTCCTCGCTCAGCACACCGTACTCATGAGGCCCAGGCTTTGATACCAATTGTAACATCCTCTAGGCCCACACCAGCGAATGTTGTCCACTTTGGATCAAAGGATTGGCACCCTTTCTTCCCTCATGGTTTTGTTTCTGGATCAAGGGATTGGTTACCCTTTCTTCCTAAAACGCATCCACTGGGGTTTCCAAGACATGCCTTTATAAGGCCCTGCCCCTTCTAACCTTTTTTCGATGTGGGATACCTTTGATCCACCTATATAGGGTTCAAAGGTATCCTACATCGGAATGAGGTTAGAAGGGGCAGGGCCTTATAAAGGCATGCCCTGGAAACCCTAGTGGACGCGCTTTGGGAAGAAAGGGTTACAAATCCTTTGACCCAGAAACAAAACCGTGAGGGAAGAAAGGGTGCCAATCCCTTGATCCAAAGCAAACAATATTCAATGGTGTGGACCTAGAGGATGTTACAATAGGTATCAGAGCCTGGGCCTCATGAGTACAGTGTGCTGAGCGAGGACGCTCAGGCTTGTATGGGGGCATGCCCTGGAAACCCTAGTGGACGCGCTTTGGGAAGAAAGGGTTACAAATCCTTTGACCCAGAAACAAAACCGTGAGGGAAGAAAGGGTGCCAATCCCTTGATCCAAAGCAAACAATATTCACTGGTGTGGACCTAGAGGATGTTACAATAGGTATCAGAGCCTGGGCCTCATGAGTACAGTGTGCTGAGCGAGGACGCTCAGGCTTGTATGGGGGGAAGGAACCCTATATAGGTGGATCAAAGGTATCCCACATCGGAAAGAGGTTAGAAGGGGCAGGGCCTTATAAGGGCATGCCCTGGAAACCCCAGTGGACACATTTTGGGAAAAAAGGGTAACCAATCTCTTGACCCGAAAACAAAACCGTGAGGGAAGAAAGGGTACCAATCCCTTGACCCAAAAGCGAACAATATTCACTGGTGTGGGCCCAGAGGATGTTACAATTTAGATCAATAGGGTCCATTGATTCTTGATTGCAAAGTAATAATTTGTTAATTTGGATAGTTTGGAGTCTGTAATTGCTTGAATTATTCAAACACAAGAACACTTGGTGTAAAAACCAAGGAGATTGCATAATCTAGCAAGATCACCATACATTTGAGTAACTAGAATTAGGTCTCTCTATCTCTTAATGCAATTGACGGTTGTAAGATGCTAAAAGCCCCAAGGACGTTCCTTGGCCATTTATTGATTAGTGATTGATTAGAGGACGTTCCCTAGTTAATCTATTATTAAGGAGGGATATGGTGGTGAGAAGCATCTTCCACACCCATAACTAATTTATTGAGTCAAATAAAGGAACCTAAGTGTCAATGATCAATCCCAACAACTGAAGTGGATCCAATTCTTCAATTAGAGCTTTTCTCATTATTGAATCTCCTTTATTTTATTATTTGCTTTACTTTGCTATTTTTAATTCTAGTTTAGCTCAACAATCTCAAAACCCCCCCTTTTATTTTATTTTCAGTTTATTTACTTGGTCTTGATAAGAAAAATAGGTAAGTATCAATTCCCTGTGGATTCAATCCTTTTATCACTATCTACAGTTGTAAAATTGTGGATAACAAAAAAGGTTATTTTTGACCGGCTTTGACAACCGCACAGTCAGTGGGACTAATGCCCAATCTTCTAGCCTAGCGGAACCTGCCTTGTGGCCTTGTTTAGTGGGAACAAAGCCCAATCTTCTAGCCTAGCAAAACTTGTTTTGTGGCCTTGTTTATTGGGACCAATGCCTGGTCTTCTGGCCTAGCGAAACCCACCTTGTGGCCTTATTTAGCAGGACCAACGCTCGGTCTTCTAGAGAAGCGAAACCTTCCTTGTGGCCTTATTCAGTGGGGCCAATGCCCAGTCTTCTGGCCTAGTAGAACCCGCCTTGTGTCTTTTTTAGTGAGACCAATGCCTAGTCTTTTGGCCTAGTGGAACTCGCCTTGTGGCCTTATTTAGTGGGACTAACGCCCGGTCTTCTGGCCTGATGGAACCCGCCTTATGGCCTGGTCTAGCAAAATCCACCTTGTGGTTCTCAATAAATGTTTTTTAATATTTTTCAAAGAAGGCAACCTTATCGTTCTTTGTCACTAAAGAACACAACATATGAAAAAAATACCTTGTTAATTGTCATTAATAAAATTTCCTCAATGTTATAAATATTCCATGACTCGACCATCTAATTTGGTCAGCCTATAGGACTTTGGACGAATAACCTTCGAGACCCTAAATAGTGCTTTCCCATTTTCCAAGCTTACTAGACCAGCTATGACACTTGTGATTTTCTTACTTTCCCTAATTATCACTAGGTCCTTCTACAATTAGATGAATAATCCCTACAGGTTCCCTGTCAGGGGTGGTTTCAGGAGTTATTGCCTCGGGTTTAGGTCTTCTCTCTTCCCTATGCTTTTTGGAGAACTTTCAATGTATGCCATCCCTTATCAGCCTCTCGTTCTCATCTTTTAATTGTCGACACTCCTCCATTGTAAGACCGTGGTCTTCATGAAAATGACAGTATTTGGTCATGTCTCGTCTTTCTATTTTCTCGTGATTAAGCTTGGACGGCCACCTAACTTCCTTGTCATTTTTCCTGATCCATATTAGAATATGTGTTCGTGAGTCATTCAATGGGGTATAATTCTTATACTTACTTTGATCATCCCTTCTTTGAGAGACGGGGTAACTCCTGTGGTCTCCTTCAAATCCTCGCCTGTCCAGCTTTTGGCTTTGCTTTTGGTTTGCTCTCTTGTCCTCTCTCAGTGTTTAGACTTTGTCATTTAGCCTGACATACTTCTGGGCTTTCTCTATCAACTGTTGATACATAGTGGCTAGATTTTTAATTAAGGAATCCATGAACTTGACATTATGTATTCCTTTCTTTAATGCTTCACATGCTATCTCATAATTTTGTTAGTGTATTTGCCCTAGGCCATTATCTTGGACCTTTTTGTATGTCGTTTTGGTTATTAATAAAAGAGGTTTTTATTATCATTATTATTTGTTTGCATATTACATAATAATAATTAACAACCCTGATTACTTATTATTATATTGATAATAATAAAATATAACTAGTATGATTATTAATTGATAATCATGAGATAATTATGTATATGTTGATATAATTCAATAATCATAGATACTTGTTAGAGAACAAAGTATTGGATGGACCCGCATTGAGATCACTGCATGGGGTTATTGTCATAAGTGAATCTCAAAGTAGTTATGTCTTAATCCTTTGACTTGAGATTGTCATAATTTCCAACATAAGGACTGTTATATTTTGATATAATCAAATATTGTCTTTAATCGGACAATCATAAAGGTTATGGTTGAGAATGATAGAAGTTATGTAGAGGATATTGAACAATCAAGATAGAATTTGTCCCTCTCTTTGAGAGAGATATCTTCTGGGCCCCTCAATAAGTGAGACTGAGAAATGCATGGCCGTGCTCAAATGAATTGATAGTATGATCAACATTATTTGATTTTATCAGTCTACTCAGAGATTGAGAAATCAAAAGTTTGAATATTATAAGTTTGACATTGATCATGACTTATATTCAAACTAGATATCGTGTGACAAAGGGATTAATACATGTTCTATTTATTAAGTTTTATCGGACTATCGATCCTCATATTAGTTGGGTAGTCATAATGTCTTGCTAGAGGCCGCTTATGATTTATAGGCTTTGTAGGACAAGGCCTATTGCCAATTAATATGAACCTATTGGGTCACACACAAAAGAACGTTATTGATGTGCTATGTCATATAAATGGGCTAAAAGCCAATTAGTATAACTAATAATAATAAAGATGTTATTATTATTAATATTAATTATTTATTATTATAAGATAATAATTTTTAAAAGGATTTGCAGTCTATCTATAACTGTTACAGATAAAGGACTCTATCACATAAGATATTTGAGTATCTGCGAGATTGTGATAGTGGGTGATAAACACAACTCTTTTATGAAAAGAATTGTGGGAAAACAAAAAGGCTTAAAGCATATAAAACTGCTGCTATGAATGTGGGGGTTAACGTTTTTGGAATAATTGTTTTGAGCTGCAGATTAGAAAAGAACATAGCTTATCCATCTTTGGGAGAGTTAGCACTCTAGAAGGGTAAAAGATGTTCGTGTGGATACCATTGAGGGTGTTCGTTGAAAAGCAGCACCTTAAATTCAGGATTGTATCTTCTTGTCCAGTCTAACAGGTTAGTCTCTTATCCTTCTTTTCAAAATAAACGAAGCACTTGGATCCTGTGAAGGAAATAATAGATTTTTAATTTTTTTTCCGCTGCATGTTTGGGTTGCAGTAATCTCTTGGTTTCCTAACAGTGGTATCAGAGCCAACCTGTGCTCTTCGTTTAAGTCGAATATGCCATGATTGATATGTTATATGTGATATAAGTTTGCTAGAATGGCATGGTAATTAAGCCGTATAGCTCATTTTACATATGATGTCAAAAATGATAGATTTATATGTGATATGAATCCATGATATATGTAGGTTTTATGTGAAAAATGTTTTCACAAAGTATACACACACATATGCGTTACTGTTGTTTGTTAATATGATTAATAAACAATGGTATCGTTTTTTGTATAGTCAAGATTGTTTGATATGATCAAACAATTACTGATAAGATCAATAAAATCAATCTGACTGATATGCATAGCGCCTTAGATATCATTCTCGCAACAAAATAAACTTTAAGACAATAAGTTTAGAACATGTTTATATGAAATATATTGTGATTACATGGTGTCTTGGCATGGTGCATAGCATGGCTTTATTAAACTTATGAGTTTGGTTTTCATGGGATGTAATTTTTAAATACGGCATGCATATCGTTTATTTTAATGTAATAGTATAGGATTTCTTTAAATTTTGTAAATGAAGATCCACAAGATGGAGGAGAGAAGACTTGTGCTTCCATTGTGATGGTGGAGTTGCCTCCAATGACGAGTAGATTCCATAATGTGGACAAGCAAGCTCAAGATATAAAGACATGTTCCATTGCAACTAATGTAATAGGATTACACCTAGGTTGCCTCTTATGATCTTCATATTGGCTTGTGAAGATCATTTTAGATTTTGGCCATGCTATGTCACGTTTACATATTCTATCATATATTAGTATGTGATGCTATGCATGATAGTTTATATATATATGCATATAGGATGCTATGGTATATAAATGCAAGACAACATAATTAAAATTGAAAGATGAACCCTCACTATAAAATTTTAAGTTTTAATGCCACCCATGTATTAAATGCCTATCAAGACTAAGATCACCAAAATGCGAGTTTTGCCAAAGCAAAGTGCTTAGGTTATCTTAGTAAGATAGGATGAGTAATAGTTACTCATTCATTTAATTTTGATTTGGCTTAATTAGGCTATCAAAACGGTTTTGGGCCTAAGGCATTAGATGGGGTATGACATGCATTTGACATATGATCTCAACACCTCATAATCTAAGAGTTACATTAGATATAATTGGTAAGGAGTTACCTACCTAAATAACTTAATTCTAAGCGTCATGCCAAAGCTGACTTGAAATTAGGTGAAATATGGATCTTAACCCACTAAATATTATTATTGTAATAATTCTTTTTGAGGGTTGTATTTTAGTGGGAGATTATTATCACTTCAATATTAATTTACTAAATTGATTATATTTGCATATTTTGTAAATCATTATGGCTGCTAATAACAATTCCACTTTATCACTGTGATCCATCCTTGAGAATGATAAACTGAAAGAAAATGGGACTAATTTTGTTGACTGGTTTAAAAACTTGAGAATTGTTTTCAAGTAAGAGAAAAAGTCCTATGTGCTTGATGAAGCTATCCCTAAACCACCTCCTGCTGATGCTACTAATACTGTTAAGAACAAGCATAAGAAGCATATGGATGATTCTAATGACATTGAATGTCTTATGTTGGCAACTATGTGCCCAGAACTTTAGAAGAATCTGGAGCACCTTGAGACTTATGAGATGAGCGTCCATCTCAAACAGGCTTTCCAACAGCAAACTAGGTAGGATAGGTATGAAACCACCATTGCATTGCATGATTGCAAAATGGTTGAAGGTGAATCAGTTAGTGACTCGCGGTTTTCGAAGCCGGGAAAAAATAACCTTTCCAGTTATCAACAATATTACTACTGCAGATAGTGATAAAGGATCGAATCCACAGAGAATTGAAAACTTGCCTATCTTTCTTAACAAGACCAAAAGAATTAACTAAAAGCAAATGTAATGACCCAGAGACCAGACCGCTACCGGCGCTAGGATCCAGATCGGCTTAGGGCCACCGGGACTCGTAGCAAGCCTGCTATGCACTCGGTAAACCTGGTAAATCCCATACATGATCAACAATTTCCATAAAAATTTTGAAACTTTTCATCTACCAAACTTAACCTGTGCATGCACAATTACTCTGTAAACATAAAACCCCATACTAGAGCTCTCATCAAATGCTCTAGTTGGGTCATCATTCATACATTAAGCTTGGTCCTCAACATATATCATTATAAAACATAATAATATACATATCATATATAAAAGGAAATAATCAGCTCTAGGGCCAAGCACAACTCTATCACCAATATACATTACATGACTCTATATCATTTTACAATACATGTCCACTACTGAACTATTACATAACTTTACTCCTGTAGCTATCCCATGCTATCTCTGGCCCTGCAAACCTGGGGGTTAAGGAGAGGGGTAAGCTACTAGAGCCCAGTGAGTATAGCACTAAGAAAATCAATAAAACATGCCTCCATGAAATGCATCACATCACAAACAAGTGATATCAAGGATGAACTTGTCACCAATAGTCCTCATACATGTCAATAATGCCAGGGCGTAGCATGGGCTCCTGGTCTTTCTCATAACATAATAATAACACTATTCTACCAGTGGCGTAGAATGGGCCTCTGGTCTTTCTCTTACATGGTGCCAGGGCATAGCATGGGCCTCTGGACTTTCTCATATAGCATGCCAGGGCGTAGAATGGGCCTCTAGACTTACCTCAAAGACTAAAGGATCATCCAACATTCATCCACATCCATAACATATAATGCAATGCAACATATTCGTGAGTTCGAATGCAATACATCCTATATACACATGGCATTTTATGATGCATGAGTCATGCTAAAACCTTTTATTTAATTGAAAACATAGTTCAGTTCTACTTACCTCTAGTAGACGCTGGAATACCTCTGAATCAGCTAACACAGAGGGCCTCCTTAGTTCCTCGGGTCTGAACCTACACAGGTGGACTCAAATGAGGTACCGACATACTCTAATATAACTTTAAACATTCCCCCAAAAACCCCCTAAAACATCTCAATCATGCATGGAAAAACAAGCAAAGGAAGGCTGGACAGGGGTCTTTCGGCGGCACCTTCGGCGGCCGAACCCCTCTCCAGATCCGAAACTCATGCACTTTCGGCGGCACCTTCGGTAGCCAAAAGTCCCTTCCAGATCCGAAAGTTTAAACTTTCGGGGGCAAGGTTCGGGGGTTGCAAGACCTTCCAGAGCCGAAAGTCACCCACCTTCGGCGGCATGTTCGGCGGCCGAAACTCCCTTCAGAGCCGAATGTGAAAACCTTCGAGGGCGAGTTTAGGCGGCCGAAACAGCATCCATAAGGGGTTCGGCGGCCGAACCTTGCTTTGGTGGCCGAACCTGAGTTCTCCAAGAAGGCAGAACTCGGGTCACACATGTATATTCAGCCTCCAAAACCTTACCACACACTCTCAACATGCAACCAACCTTTCATAACCATACATATACCCTTATCCATGCATATAGGAGCTTAAAAACTAGTTCAAACTCCTCAAACAACATCATAGGATCACATAATAGCATCACATATAGCATATGACCAATATATACTCCAACTTCTAGATCCACTCTAAACATACCATAAAACTCTCTTAAACCCTTTAAAACATGCTTAAAATATAAGGGGAAGTGAGGATTTATGCTTACCTCTTGAAGATCGAGAGGATTGATGGTCCTAACTCAGAGATGGAGAGGAAAACGATCCAAAAGCTCCAAGTCTTTCAACTTTTCCTTCTTTTGCTCAAAACTTCAAAAACCAACTTCCAAACTCATTAAAGCTTGCATGATTTGGAAGAACAAGATGAAAATAACCAAAAGAGGACAAAACCCTACCTTTGCACGAAAAGAGAGTGAAAGCACACTCCATTTCCGGTCAAAGGGGCTTTTATAGGTGGCCAACCGACTCCCCTTCGGCGGCCAAAGCTGCATGCAAACCTCCACCACCTTCGGCAGCCGAAGTGGGGATTCGGGGGCAACAAAAGCATGCAACTTTCGGCGGCCGAACTTCACTTTCGGCGGCCGAACCTGGCAATTGCCTCTTTGGTCTTTTCCTTTTCAAAACTCAATTTTCCTAATCAAAAATATAAAAGCATGTACAAACATTTTGAAAAACCCGCTGTTTTTCCCCTCTGGAAGGCTCCGACATCCATGAATCCCGGATTCCAACGGAGATTCCGCCGGAAAGTAGGAATTCTGATGCCGGGGTCCAGTCGGGTATTACATTCTCCCCCCCTTAAGAACATTCGTCCTCGAATGTTCCTCTCTACCATAAGCATACAATAGCATAAAAACACAAAAGAGAACATAAACTCTAACCTCAAAAGAGGTAGGGATATTGCTGGAGCATAGACTCCCATGTCTCCCATGTACACTCTTCAAGATTATGGTGGTTCCAAAGGACTTTAACCATCGGAATTTCCTTGTTTCTCAGCTTCCGGATCTGCGTGTCTAGAATCCGCACTGGCTGCTCAACATAGGTGAGATCACCAAGGATCTCTACATCAGGCTCACTAAGAACCTTGCCCGGATTTGACACGAACTTTCGTAACATAGAAATATGAAAAACCGGATGGATTCTTTCCATAGAAGCAGGTAGATCTAACTTATACAATACATTCCCAATCTTCTGCAAGATCTCAAAGGGTCCGATGTACCGTGGAGCTAATTTACCTTTCTTCCCAAAACGAACCACCCCTTTCATTGGAGACACTTTGAGCAACACCAACTCTCCCTCCTGAAACTCTAGCTGCTTCCTGCGAACATCTGCATAGCTTTTCTGCCGACTCACAGCAGTTTTGATTCTTTCTCTGATCATAGGCACTACCTTGCTGGTGATTTCAATCAACTCAGGCCCAGCTAAGGACCTCTCTCCAACTTCTTCCCAGTAAACAGGTGACCTGCACTTCCTCTCATAAAGAGCTTCATATGGAGCCATCCCTATGCTAGCATGATAGCTATTATTGTAGGCAAACTCCACCAAAGGTAGATGCTGCCTCCAAGTACCGCCAAAATCTAGTACACACATTCTGAGCATATCTTCAATAGTCTGGATGGTCCTCTCTGACTGTCCGTCAGTCTGTGGATGGAAAGTAGTGCTAAAGTCCAAACTTGTGCCCATTGTATTCTGCAGACTCCGCCAAAACCTGGAGGTGAACTGGGGTCCTCTATCAGACACAATTGAAACAGGAGCCCCATGCAACCTGACCACCTCATCAATAAACACCTGGGCCAACTTGTCTACAGAGTAGCCACTCCTGATAGGGATGAAATGAGCAGATTTGGTCAGTCTGTCCACAATCACCCATATGGAGTCTAGTCTATTCGATACTACCGGTAACCCCACTACAAAATCCATAGCTATATTCTCCCATTTCCACTCTGGAATCGACAGTGGGTTAAGCATTCCAGCCGACTTTTGATGTTCCAGCTTCACCCTCTGACATACCTCGCAAGCTGACACAAACTGTGCCACCTCTCTCTTCATGGCTGGCCACCAATAAACTCGTTTCAAATCCTGGTACATCTTGGTGGCTCCCGGGTGAACACTGTACCTGGCACTATGAGCTTCCCTCATAATGTCTCCTTTTAGGCTCACATCATCTGGTACACATAACCTGGTTCCATAGCGGAGGATCCCTTTATTGTCAAATCTGAACTCTTCATTGCTGCCTGACTGAACAATCCTGTCAATCTTTACTAACTCTGGGTCGTGCTGTTTCTGAGCCACCTACTCCAGAAACACAGGCGTCACTCTCATCTAAGCAATCAAGGCACCTGTACCAGACAACTCTAACTGCAACCCCTCATCAAGGAGCTTATAGAATTCTCTCA
Source organism: Manihot esculenta (assembly GCF_001659605.2). Lineage (NCBI taxonomy): Eukaryota > Viridiplantae > Streptophyta > Magnoliopsida > Malpighiales > Euphorbiaceae > Manihot > Manihot esculenta. Next base: position 15,439,049 of record NC_035168.2, read on the forward strand.
CCACTGGTCTTCTCTCTACTGCAATGTGGGACAAACTGCCAAATGATTTCCGGCTTAGGGCATCTGCCATAACATTTGCCTTACCCGGATGGTACTGAATAGTACAATCATAGTCACTAAGCATTTCTACCCACCTCCTCTGCCTCAAATTCAACTCTCTCTGACTCAAGATGTACTGCAAGCTTTTATGATCTGTGAAGATCTCACATTTAACCCCATAAAGGTAATGTCTCCACATCTTAAGTGCAAAGATCACAGCTGCCATCTCTAGGTCATGTGTAGGATAATTTAACTCATGCTTCTTCAACTGTCTAGAAGCATAAGCAATTACCCTCTCATTCTGCATCAACACACAACCCAGTCCCACTTGGGATGCATCACAGAACACTGTGAAGTCTGCATTGCTGATAGGCAGAGCTAACACCGATGCTGAAGTCAACCTCTTCTTGAGCTCTTCAAAACGTTCTTCACATTGGTCAGACCACACAAAAGTCTGATTCTTCTTCGTTAATCTGGTCATAGGAGTAGCAATCTTCGAGAAGTCCTGAAAGAACCTCCTGTAATAGCCTGCCAAACCCAGAAAACTCTTAACCTCTGTCACTGAAGTGGGTCTACGCCAGCTAGCTACAGCCTCTATCTTCTTGGGGTCTACTTCAATGCCTTGATATGACACAACATGCCCCAAGAAAGCAATGCTCCTTAACCAGAACTCACACTTGGAGAACTTGGCATACAGGCCATGCTCCCTCAAGGTTTGCAACACTAGCCTCAGATGATGGGCATGCTCCTCTGCATTCTTGGAATACACTAAAATATCATTAATGAAAACAATAACAAAGTGATCCAGATACTGACTGAAAACTCTGTTCATGAGGTCCATGAATGTTGCAGGGGCATTAGTTAACCCGAACGGCATTACTAGGAACTCATAATGCCCATATCTGATCCTGAAAGCTGTCTTTGGCACATCCTCTTCCCTGATTCTCAACTGATGATACCCAGATCTTAGATCTATTTTGGAAAAACAACCTGCTCCTGCTAGCTAGTCAAATAGATCGTCGATCCTGGGTAGAGGATACCTGTTCTTGGTAGTGACCTTGTTCAACTGCCTGTAGTCGATACAAAGTCTTAAGGATCCATCCTTCTTCCTTACAAACAGAACTGGAGCGCCCCAAGGTGAGGTACTCGGTCGGATGAAACCCTTATCTACCAACTATTGCAACTGTTCCTTTAACTCTTGCAACTCTGCTAGTGCCATGCTGTAGGGAGGGATAGAGATCGGTCTGGTACCAGGCATGACTTCTATTTCAAACTCTATCTCCCTAGTAGGTGGTAGTCCTGGAAGCTGATCTGGGAAAACATCTGGAAACTCCCTGACTACGGGCACTGAGGCGGGCTCACTAATCTGACTGTCAAGCTCTCACACATGAGCTAAAAACCCCTGACAACCCCTCCTAAGCAACCTATGAGCCTGCAGGGCTGATATCAAACCTCTAGGCATACCCCTCCTGTCTCCTCTGAAGACAAACACTGATCCATCCTGATCTCTGAACCTGACTACCTTGTCTCTACAGTCCAAGGTAGCATCATGAGCGGATAGCCAATCCATCCCTAGAATGACATCAAAATCCGTCAAATCTAGAACCACGAGGTCGGCTGGAAGGCATCGTCCCTCAATGAACACAGGACTAAACCGACAGATTGACTCTGCCACTGATGGATCACACTTGGGCCCACTGACCCAAAGGGGACACTCTAACCCAGAAGCCATCAAACCCACTCTTTGTATGGCTCTCGGTGCAATAAAGGAATGAGAAGCACCAGGGTCCAATAAAGCATACACATCAGAACACCCAATGATGAGATTACCTGACACCACGGTGTTTGATGCGTTAGCCTCCTACTGTGTCAGAGTGAAGATCCGAGCTGGCGCTGATGGACCTTCACCTCGGGAACCTGCTGAAGAAGAGGTTGCTCCTCTCCCTCTGCCTCTGCTACTGCCCTTAGTCATGGCTGGAGCTACTGGCCGAGCCATACTGCCTGGAGTTGTCTGCTGGGACGGTGCCAAAAAAGGCCCCATTGGACACTCCCGAGCCATGTGTCCCTCCTGCCCACACCTGAAGCAGGCTGTAGTCCTAAATCGACACACTCCCTTGTGCGACCTACTGCACTTCATACACTCAGCTCCTCCTGAACCTGAACTCAAGCCACTCCCCAAACCCAGACCTGACTTCAACTTGTTCCAGAACTTGTTCTTCTTTACCTTTGTCTTACCCCATCTCTTACTACCTGAAGCTGCTGCTGCACTCTGAGAAGAGGGATCTAGCTTTCCCCCACCTGGGGTCTTCGAACCTGAAGACTGTGCCCCTAACTGCTTCACTGTACCCTGAATAATGGCACTAGCCTCCATTTTTCTAGCTACATCCACTATGACGTGGAAGCTCTCCCTCTCTGCTGCTAGGAACAGGGAGGAATACCTGGGATGAAGCCTGGTATACCTCTTTGCTTTCTTCTGATTTGTATCATAAGCCTGACCTGCATATTGCAACAACTCCAAGAACTTATCAGTGTACTCATCGACACTCATATCCTCAGACTGCCTCAGCTGTTCAAACTCTATCATCTTCAGCTCTCTGGAGCTATCTGGAAAAGCCCACCCAATAAATTCATTCACAAACTCCTCCCAAGACATGCTCTCCAACCTAGGGTCCACATAGTTATTAAACCACTCTTTTGCTTTCTTGCACTTCAAAGTGAACCCCGCCATCTGAATGGCTCTCATATCATCAGCCCCCAGCTCATCTACTATCATTTTCACAGTTTTCAGATACTCAAACAGATCACTTCCTGTTTTAAACTTAGGAGCATCCAGTTTTAAGTAATCTGTCATCTTTACCTTGCTCCTCTCCGGCGAGCTAGGTCTAGGTGTTGGGATAACAGGGATAACAGGAATAACTAGTTCTGCTGGTGGTGGAGGAGGTACAACACTTCCTAGATAAGGAGTTGCTGGACTTGGGAAGAAGGGTGAGGGTGGATACATAGGGTACTGTGGATATGGTGGGTAAAAATGAGGATATGGCATGAAGGTGGGATATGGGTTAAAGCTAGAGTAATTCGACGTCCCCCCCATCGAATACCCTGGGCCTTGAAAGAAAGGCTGATATTGGGGTGGATAACTTAACCTCGAGGCCTGAGCGCCTCCCTGAGACTCTCCCATACCCTCCTCAGACATGCCAACACCCACACTTCCTTCTCTCTGGTCCACATCCATAGACTCCCTCACATCCTCAGGCTCTTCACCCTGAACTGTTCCTCTTTTGCTTGCATCAAAAGACCTTCTAGGGTCCTTTGATGTACCTTCTCTGCTTGTCCTGCTAGACCTTGCCCTTGGCAAAGCAGGGGGACGGGCATCCATGCCCTCATCCACTGCTGGAACTCCAGTCAATCCTGCGGATCGACGAGTACCTCGCATTCTGAATTCTAAAAACACAATCATATACATAAACATTAGCATCATTTGGTCCATGTGGAAACACATGAACCCCATAACATGCATAACATATCATGAATGCACATGCAAACAGTCATGGCATTTCACAGCATCAGCAAGACAAGACTCTACATCCTATCCTAGTGGACATGATTTTTGCCTATTGTACTTGCCCTTCTATGACATCTATGAGCCCAACACTCTTTAGGTCGGACCATATGAACCTAGGGCTCTGATACCAATCTGTAACGACCTAGAGACCGGACCGCTACCGGCGCTAGGATCCAGATCGGCTTAAGGCCGCCGGGACCCGTAGCAAGCCTGCTATGCACTCGGTAAACCTGGTAAATCCCATACATGATCAACAATTTCCATAAAAATTTTGAAACTTTTCATCTACCAAGCTTAACCTGTGCATGCACAATTACTCTGTAAACATAAAACCCCAAACTAGAGCCCTTATCAAATGATCTAGTTGGGTCATCATTCATACATTAAGCTTGGTCCTCAACATATAACATTATAAAACATAATAATATACATATCATGTACAAAAGGAAATAACCAGCTCTATGGCCAAGCACAACTCTATCACCAATATACATTACATGACTCTATATCATTTTACAATACATGTCCACTACTGAACTATTACATAACTTTACTCCTGTAGCTATCCCATGCTATCTCTGGCCCTGCAAACCTAGGGGTTAAGGAGAGGGGTGAGCTACTATAGCCCAGTGAGTAGAGCACTAAGAAAATCAATAAAACATGCCTCCATGAAATGCATCACATCACAAACAAGTCATATCAAGGATGAACTTGTCACCAATAGTCCTCATACATGTCAATAATGCCAGGGCATAGCATGGGCTCCTGGTCTTTCTCATAACATAACAATAACACTTGTAATACCCGGCTAGAGTCCGGCATCGGAATTCCTGTCGTCCGGTGGAATCCAGGATGTCGAAATTCTCTAAAAGGGTAAGATTTATGTTTTTCTAAAGTAATGTAGTATGTTTTACTGTTTTTAAGCTAAAATGAAAAGAGTTTTTGCAAGAAAAGAACCAAGGCAGAAAAGCCAGGTTCGGCCGCCGAAGGTGACATTCGGCCGCCGAACTTGCATGGCTTTCGGTTTCACGATAGGCCGCCGAAGGTGGTCTGGCCAGCCACCTATAAAAGGCCTTCAGTCGGTTGAAAGGATAAGAATGAGTTTATCTTTTCACTTCTGCGGTGAGACTCTGTCTTCCTTAAGGTTTCTTCATGTTTTCATTACATCTTGCACATATTTGATTGATTTTTATGTTATTTTGAAGGTTTTGAGCTAAAAACACAAAGTTGTGAAGTTTGGAGAGTTTGAAGGAGAGTTGCTCCAAAACTCCACATTAGGATCGCTCATCTTCTTGGTTTCAAGAGGTAAGTGAAGATCCTGAGCTTGTTTTCATGATTTATGGAAGATTTTTTGTAGGTTTTGGGGGAGAGTTGCATGATTAGGGTAAAAGAGAGTGTTTTTGATATTTTTGTGAGAAAAGCTTGTATATGTGTTATATGTTTTGTGTTGTTGGGGTTTTAAGGTAGTTTATGACCCCTTTGAGCATATACTTGGGTGTATGCATGTTGAGGAGTTGAGGTGTTTGAGTTGGAGGAAGATTGGTGCGTTTTGGGGTGAGGCAGAGCAAGGTTATGCCTTGCTGATGAACCCAGCTTCGGCCGCCGAAGAATGGTTCGACCGCCGAATGTGCTGAGGAGGTGGTTCAGTTGCCTAAGCTTGCCCCCGAGCCTTTGGACTTTCGGCTCTGGAGGGGAGTTTCGGCCGCCGAAGATGCCCCCGAAGGTTAGAGACTTTCGTCTCTAGAGTGCCTTTCAGCCCCCGAAAGGGTTCAGCTGCCGAAAGTTGAGATTCGGCCGCCGAAGGTGCATGAGTTTCGGCTCTAGAGAGGACTTTCGGCCGCCGAACCTGCCGCTGAAAGTGTCCTGTCCAGCCTTCCTTTGCATGCTTTGCATGGATGTTTGAGTGAGTTTAAGGGGTTTCTTGAGGAGTTTAATAGAGTTGTTCATAAGCTAGTTTGGTCCCTTATTTGAGTTTATCTGTGCCTACACAGACCAGTGGAACCAGAGAGAGCAGCAGTGAGTACTGCTCCAGCGGTTATAGAGCCTGCAGAGTCAGTCCAGATAGTCAGAGGTGAGTGGAACTAACCTTAATACTCGTTTTAATTGAGACAGTGAATGCATTGAGCATATTTCATGCACCATGTTTATGCAATAGGGTGATTGCATTAGAATTCACAAAGATGTTGCATTGCATATTTATTTGTTAATGTGGGTGAATGCTAAATGATCCAATAGTTCCAGACAGGAAGTCCAGGACCCCATTCTACGGCCTGGCAAGTAGAGTAAATTCCAGGACCCTATTCTACGGCCTGGCAGGTATAGTAAAGACCAGGTGCCCAGTCTACGCCCTGGCAAATGGTAAGTACAGGTGTTATATACACGTATACATATACAGTACAGGAAGACCAGGACCCCAGTCTACGGCCTGGCACGGAACAGTTACTGGGACTATGTGGTGACAGGTTTACCCTTGATGTGGCTTGTCTGTGATGTGATGCATTCCATAAGATCATGTGTTAATGACTTGTTTTACTGTTCTACTCACTGGGCTATAGAGCTCATCCCACTCCCTTAACCCCAGTCTTGCAGGTTCAGTGTACAGTGTACAGGGGAAGTCCAGCAGAGTACAGGAAGAGAGAAGAGTTTTGTAATAGAATATTGTGGACATGTAACATTAAAGAGATGTAACAGTTGTGTATAAAGTTAGAATTGTGCTTGACTTAGTTCTTTTTGTGTTGTAAATCTTTTGTATACATGGTCTGTTTATATAACTGTTTTACAGAGTATGTGAAAAACCAGGCTTAACAGGTATGAATTAACCCATCTAGAGCAAGCTGTAGTCAGGGGTACAGAGTACAAAGATAGTGCATGCACAGGTTAAGTCTTAGTCCAGAGAAAAGTTTTTATTTTCACAGAAAATATATGACCATATATGAGATTTTACAGGTACTCAGAGAGTATAGCAGGCTTGCTACGGGTTCTGGCGGCCTTAAGCCGATCTGAATCCTAGCGCCGGTGACGATCCATTTTGGGGTCGTTACAGATTGGTATCAGAGCCCAAGGTTCAAATGATCGGACCTATAGAGAGAGTGTCGGGCTCATAGCGGTTAGCGGTGGTCAAGCACAATAGGAAATCATGTCCACTAGGATAGGATGTTGCGTCCTGTCTATTTGATGCTATGATTTATGCATGTGCTTTATTGTTATATGTGTTGTTTTTCAGAGGTAAGATGAGAGGAACTCATCGATCAGCTCGATTGACTGGAGTCCCACTATATAGTGAGAGAACAGCTGCTCGTCCTCCTGCATTGCCAAGGGCAAGGTCTCAGAGATCTAGCAGGGAAGGTACGTCAATAGACCCTAAAAGGTCTGTAGACGAGAGCAGAAGAGGAACAGTGAGAGGAGGAAGATCAGAGGAAGTGAGGGAGGCTATGGAGATTGACCAGTCTATAGATGAAAGCATGAGTGTAGGTAGATCGGAAGAAGGTATGGGAGAGTCGCAGGGAGGCGCTCAGACCTCAGGGTTTGGTTATCCAGCCTTTCCTCAGGACCCAGAGTATCCGATGGGAGGTATGTCGGAGTACTCTAGTTTTGTCCCATATCCCACTTACATGCCATATATGCCTTATCCTCACTATTACCCACCATATCCTATGTATCCATCTTCCCCTACCCATCCAAGTGCAGCACACCCAGAGCTAAATGAACCAGTACCTCCACCACCACAACCAGAACCAGTAGCTACTGTTGCCCAAAGACATCAACCTAGCTCATATGAGGTAAGGTGCAAATGACAGAGTACTTGAAATTGGATGCTCCTAAATATAACACGGGAGATGATCCATTTGAATATCTCAGATCAGTTAGGATGATAACTAGTGAGTTGGGAGCAGATGATAGCAGAGACATAGAAATGGCGGGGTTTACACTTAAGTGTAAGAAAGCCAGAGAATGGTTTAAGAATTATATGGAGCCCAGGATGGACAGTATGTCATGGGGAGAGTTCGCCAATGAGTTTGCAAGGTGGGCTTTTCCTGACAGTTCCAGAGAGATGAAAAGAATAGAATTTGAACAGTTGCGACAGACGGACGAGATGAGTGTTGATGACTTCACAGATAAGTTCCTGGATTTGCTTCAGTATGTGGGTCAAGCCTATGATACTGATCAGAAGAAGGCAAGGAGATATACGATGAGATTGCATCCCAGGTATTCGTCCTTGATTCTTCCAGCAGAAAAGGAAAGTTTCCACTCTATTGTGGATGCTGCCAGGAAAATGGAGGCTAGTGCTAATATTCAGAGACAGGCAAAAGTACAGGCTTCGGGTTCTAAGGCCCCCAGTGTAGGAACTTCAGGCAGCAAAAGATGGGAAAAGGCAAAAGGAACAAAGAAAAAGTTCTGGAGCAAAGTGAAGTCTAGTCTGGGAATGGGTAGTGACTCAAGCTCTGGCACAAGCAGTTCAGTTTGTAGGAGATGCGGAAGACCACATGGAGGAGCTTGTCGGTTGGGATCTACAGCTTGCTATAGATGTGGACAGGAAGGGCATATTGCTCGGGATTGTCCTCAGATGACTTTTGTGGCACCATCCCAGCAGATGAGTTCAGGCAGTGTGGTACAGCCAGTAGTACAGCCTGTTGCTCCAGTCATGCCTCAGAGTAGTGGCAGAGGTAGAGGGAGAGAGGCAGCCTCTACTTCAGCAGCAGGTTCCCGAGGTGGAAATCCGGTAGCCCCAGCACGGATTTTCACTGTGACACAGGAGGAGGCGAACACATCGAACACAGTGGTGTCAGGTAATCTCATCATTGGGTGTTCAGATGTGTATGCTTTGATGGACCCCGATGCTTCTCATTCCTTTATTGCTTCGAGAGCCATAGAGAGATTGGGTTTAATCAGTTCTGAGTTAGAGTATCCTCTCTGGGTCAGTGGACCCAAGTGTGATCCATCAGTGGCAGAGTCAGTCTGTCGGTTCAGTCCAGTGTTCATAGAGGGTAGATGCCTTCCAGCTGACCTTGTGGTTCTAGACTTGACAGATTTTGATGTCATTCTAGGGATGGATTGGCTATCTGCACATAGTGCTACCTTGGACTGTAGAGAGAAGGTAGTTAGTCTCAGAGACCAGGATGGGTCAGAGTGTGTCTTCAGAGGAGACAGGAGAGGTACACCCAGAGGTTTGATTTCAACCCTTCAGGCTCGTCGTTTGCTTAGGAGGGGTTGTCAGGGGTTTCTAGCTCATGTGAGAGAGCTAGACAGACAGGTTAGGGAACCAGCTTTGATACTAGTAGTCCGAGAGTTTCCAGATGTTTTCCCAGACGAACTTCCAGGACTACCGCCTGGTAGGGAGATAGAGTTTGAAATAGAATTGCTGCCTGATCCCAGACCTATCTCTATTCCTCCCTACAGGATGGCGCCAGCAGAGTTAAAGGAGTTGAAAGAACAGTTGCAGGAATTGGTAGATAAAGGTTTCATCCACCCTAGTACCTCACCTTGGGGTGCTCCAGTGCTCTTTGTCAGAAAGAAGGATGGATCCCTCAGACTTTGTATCGACTACAGACAGTTGAACAAGGTCACTACCAAGAATAGGTATCCCCTACCTCGGATTGATGATCTATTCGACTAGCTAGCTGGAGCAGGTTGTTTCTCTAAAATAGATCTGAGATCCGGGTATCATCAGTTGAGAGTCGGAGAGGCAGATGTGCCAAAAATAGCTTTCAGGACCAGATATGGGCATTATGAGTTCTTAGTGATGCCGTTCGGGTTGACTAACGCCCCTGCAGCATTCATGGATCTCATGAATAGAGTTTTCAGCGAGTTTCTGGATCACTTTGTTATTGTTTTTATCGATGACATCGTAGTGTATTCCATAGATGCAGAGGTGTATGCCCAGCATCTGAGGATAGTTCTACAGACACTGAGAGAGCATGGTTTGTATGCCAAGTTCTCTAAGTGTGAGTTTTGGTTGAGGAGCATTTCCTTCTTGGGACACGTGGTATCAGCAGAAGGGATTGAGGTAGACCCCAAGAAGATAGAGGCTGTAGCTAACTGGCCCAAACCCACTACAGTGACTGAGATTAAAAGCTTTTTGGGACTGGCAGGTTACTACAGGATGTTCATTCAGGACTTCTCGAAGATAGCTGCTCCTATGACCACACTGACTCAGAAGAACCAGAAGTTTAACTGGTCAGACCAGTGCGAAGAGAGCTTTGAGGAGCTCAAGAGGAGATTGACATCAGCACCAGTGTTAGCTCTGCCTGTTAGTAACGAGGATTTCACAGTGTTCTGTGATGCATCTCGAGTGGGATTGGGCTGTGTTTTGATGCAGAGTGATAGGGTGATTGCTTATGCTTCTAGACAGTTGAAGAAGCATGATAGAGCATAATTTAGTCCATTTTATATTAATATTATTGATAAATATTTACATGATTTCTGCTTAATTTAGTGCTTTTAATATTATTTTGCAGAAAATGGTGTAAAAGGACACTTTGGAGAAAATACCCTTAAAACTGCCTTATTTGGAGCAAAAGAGAGCAAGCCTGCCAAGTTGAAATCATGTCAAGCTAAATATGGAAAGTTCTAAATAAGGAAAGTGGCAAAGAAGGAAAGAACATTCAGCCAAAGCAATTTGAAATTCAAATTTCAAATCACCAAGTTGCCTTTTCCTTATTCTAGAAGCCACATCTCAAGCTGCCATAATTGAAGAGCCAAAGAAGGAAAGTATTTTGAAATTCAAATCTCCAAGATTCATATTCAGATATTGGATTTCAAGATCCCACTCATTAAGGAAGCCAAATCTCAAGATCACATGTTTCCCACTTTATGCCATGCACATTCAAGTTTCCATAAAAGGCTCCACCTTCCTCTTTAGTGAATGGGCACACTCCAAAAACGTGGTCAGCCTCTTGGACACACCTTGGGCAGTATCTTGAAGATCTTGGACAGCAATTAAAAGACTAAAGAGCCCCCACTTGCATGCTCCACGTTTTTGCTTTCACCCATACACAAAGAAGGCACATAACTCACCAAGGGCACTTTGGGAAGTCTCCAAAAGACTCATGGATACTAAAAAGGAAATAGGCAGCCTCTCAAAACCTATTTAAAGGCCTCAAGAACACAAGAAGAGACACAATTCAACTCTCCAAATTCAGCCAAGCAAGGGCAGCCACACTCCAAGGGGCTTCTCCTCTCAATTTCGGTTCTTCTTTCTTCTTTTCTTTAATTTTCTGTTTTGGTTCAGCCATGAGTGGCTGAAACCTTAATTCTAGTTGAAGTTTGGTTGAAACTAAGGTTGTTTAAAAGGTTGTGAGATCTGAACATAAAGTGTTTGCTTTTGATTTATTCAATATTCATGCAATTGTGCTTAATTATAAAGGTTGTTTTGTTGTTTTGATCAAATTAGCCATTTGATTCTTGATTGCAAAGTTAATTGATTGTTGATTAGGATATTTGTTAGTCCGTAATTGCTGGAAATATTCTGATCTAAGAACACTTGGTTTAAAAACCAAGAAATTGCATGATCTAGCAACATCTCATGCGTTTGACTAGTTAGGGTTTGGATCTTTCTTGTTCTTCATGCAATTGGCAATTGTTTTGATGCCTATGGCCCAAGGACGTTCCTTGGCAATTTGTTGATTAGTAATTGGTTAGAGGACGTTCCCTAATCAATTTGTTCATAAGGAAAGACATGGTGGTGAGAAGCGTCTTCCACCCCCATAACCAACCTATTGAGTTAATCAAGATAACCATGTTTCAATGATCAACCCAAACAACCAAAGTGGATCCATATCTTCAACTAGAGCTTTCTCTTATTGATTTCCTCTTTTATTTTAATTACTTGCTGTTTTAATTGCTTTCATTAGTTGTTAATCAAATCATCTCAAAACCCGCCCTTTTTACTTTCCTTGCACTTTACTTTTGTTCTATTTGCAATCACTTTCTTTCACTTGTGCTTTCAATTGGTTTGATTGGTCTTGATGAAGATAAATAAATAGGTAATCAATTCTCTGTGGATACGATCCTTCACCACTGTCTACAGTTGTATTTGTAGGTAACCAAGAAGGTTATTTTTGACCGGCTTCGACAACCGCTCCTGTCAAAAATTGGCGCCGTTGCCGGGGAATTGATTTAACTCATTTGTTTTTCTTTCAGGATCAGATCTGAACATTAAAAAAAAAAAAAAAGAAATTCACCAAAGGCACAGTCACCATCGCAGATCTGAATCATGGCTGAGGTAAGTACATCTGTTCGCTGTTCTCAACTTTCTAAACTAATCTCTGCTGTGAGAATTCTTGTTATATGCCAAGCTGAACAAGCCCAACCAAGACCTCAAGGTTTCAATACTGATCTTTATGAGAAATTAAAGGCTCTGCAACATATCCAACACGAAGTGGATCAAATAGCCCAACAAGCACTTGCATTTGAAGGATTCTATGAACAGCCAAGACATGATCCATACTATAATACATACAATCCAGGTTGGAGAGACTATCCAGACTTCAGTTATGCAGAGGCTAACAACTACCAGGATTATCAAGGATATCAAGCCCAACCAGAACCTCAAAGTTCCAATCTTGATGAGATTATGAAGACTTTGCAGAGTATCCAACAACAACAGGATCAATTGAACAAATCATTGAATGCAACCATGTTAAGAAGAGAGGAAGAGCTTCAAGATGTATGGGATGATGATGAAAGTTGGCAAGTGCAAGAACAAGTTGCTGAAGAAACTCAACCAGAATACTGTTTGTCCCAACAAACAGATCAAACAGAGCCTGTTGATAATTCAAATATCATTGAGTGTTTGAGCAAAGATATTCTTGACATAAAAGATGATATTCTAACCAATGATTCATGCAGGGAAGCTAGCCAAGAAGATGATGAAAGCCAAAAAGAGCCAGAACTGAAAGAAACTGACTATTGCATCCATCAGGTAGACTGCGAACACGCACAGAACAAAGGAGAGCCAATCACACCTCTTCAGATCAATCTTGCGCAGTCAGAAGGAACTCCAACTGAACCACCTCAGCTTGGACCGCAGGACAGTCCTGCAACTCTTCTAGTTGCACCTCTTCAGCTTCCATCGCATGAAACTCCTTTCAACCTTCCAATGCAAACAAATCTTGAACAGAAGGAACAAATGGCATTCCAAGAGCCCAAACCAATGGAGCATGCAAATCAATGCCTTCCCAAACCTCCGGATAAGGTAGAGTTTGTTTTGCCAGATTTTAGTACTAAATTGCAGCTACATATGGAGAAACATGAATTGGAATTCAAAGTTCTGCCCAATCATCTCCAAAGTACAAACATAAAGGCTAGAGGCACACCTCATCTAAAAGAGGAAAAGCTAATCATGTTACTTCATGAGTACATGGAGAAAGTAGGATGGTTCATGATCAAATCAAAAGGAGTGCTACACTTTTTGCTCAATGCAGTTGGAACGCTTTTCCCTTCCCCAATTACTTGAGCCTTGATCAAGAGGATCGCACCATGCACACCACACCCAGGGAAGTACTCAGTTTCCTTTGTTCTTTTATGTTTCTTATACATTGAGGACAATGCATGATTTAAGTGTGGGGGTGCATATCTCTGAATTTTTACTTTTCAGTTTATTTTCGCTTTAATCTTTTTTAAGTTTATTTTCGCTTTAATCTTTAGTTTGCTTGCATTAGGCAAAAATTTTTCATTTTTGTTATTTTTTTGCTTTCAATAAAACACACACAACCACAACCTTTTTCTTTCTTTTTGTTTTGCTCTACTCAACTGATGAACTATGTTGGATAAGTTTTTCTTGCCATGACCCCATTGATATGATAACTCTTTAAACTTATGTTGAATCAATTGCAGTGAGTTATATTCATGTTTGAGAATTGCCTTTTGAATTGAATCTTTAAGTTTGCCATTGGTGAAAAATATATTGATGACCCTCAATCGATTGAGAATAAATTAAAGTTGTGTGAATGAACTTAACATGACTTGCTTTGGCAATTGGTGTTGATTTGCCCAAATCATTGAGAGAAAGAAAATTCAGCAAAGGCAAAGACCTCAAAAGCACAAAATTGAAAATTATTCCAATGGTCAAAAGACTATGAACAAGGCTAGTAGCCACTTGGATAGGTGACCAACTGAAAAATATAAACCATGACATCAAAAATAGGTTGGTGACCTTTCCAAGCGAGATCTAAAGTGCAAAAGCCTGAATAAAGTACTTCAAGGTAAGGGCAAGTCAATCCAAAAGCTAGAAAAAGTCTTAACAAACAAATATGCATGTCTCTCTTGAGGAAAACAAATCCTAGTCATGGTAAGCAAAGGGAAACAAGGAAAAGAGGTAAGTAATCTTCATGCATATATTCTTCACTGCAATGATTCAAAATAGGGGTCTAGAGTATGAGCTTAAGTGGAAATAAGGATCTAGAGCAAAGAAGACTTATTTGACTATGTTTGTTTGCTTGAGGACAAGCAAAAGCTTAAGTGTGGGGGTATTTGATAGAGCATAATTTAGTCCATTTTATATTAATATTATTGATAAATATTTACATGATTTCTGCTTAATTTAGTGCTTTTAATATTATTTTGCAGAAAATGGTGTAAAAGGACACTTTGGAGAAAATACCCCTAAAACTGCCTTATTTGGAGCAAAAGAGAGCAAGCCTGCCAAGTTGAAATCATGTCAAGCTAAATATGGAAATTTCTAAATAAAGAAAGTGGCAAAGAAGGAAAGAACATTCAGCCAAAGCAATTTGAAATTCAAATTTCAAATCACCAAGTTGCCTTTTCCTTATTCTAGAAGCCACATCTCAAGCTGCCATAATTGAAGAGCCAAAGAAGGAAAGTATTTTGAAATTCAAATCTCCAAGATTCATATTCAGATATTGGATTTCAAGATCCCACTCATTAAGGAAGCCAAATCTCAAGATCACATGTTTCCCACTTTATGCCATGCACATTCAAGTTTCCATAAAAGGCTCCACCTTCCTCTTTAGTGAATGGGCACACTCCAAAAATGTGGTCAGCCTCTTGGACACACCTTGGGCAGTATCTTGAAGATCTTGGACAGCAATTAAAAGACTAAAGAGCCCCCACTTGCATGCTCCACGTTTTTGCTTTCACCCATACACAAAGAAGGCACATAACTCACCAAGGGCACTTTGGGAAGTCTCCAAAAGACTCATGGATACTAAAAAGGAAATAGGCAGCCTCTCAAAACCTATTTAAAGGCCTCAAGAACACAAGAAGAGACACAATTCAACTCTCCAAATTCGGCCAAGCAAGGGCAGCCACACTCCAAGGGGCTTCTCCCCTCAATTTCGGTTCTTCTTTCTTCTTTTCTTTAATTTTCTATTTTGGTTCAGCCATGAGTGGCTGAAACCTTAATTCTAGTTGAAGTTTGGTTGAAACTAAGGTTGTTTAAAAGGTTGTGAGATCTGAACATAAAGTGTTTGCTTTTGATTTATTCAATATTCATGCAATTGTGCTTAATTATAAAGGTTGCTTTGTTGTTTTGATCAAATTAGCCACTTGATTCTTGATTGCAAAGTTAATTGATTGTTGATTAGGATATTTGTTAGTCCGTAATTGCTGGAAATATTCTGATCTAAGAACACTTGGTGTAAAAACCAAGAAATTGCATGATCTAGCAACATCTCATGCGTTTGAGTAGTTAGGGTTTGGATCTTTCTTGTTCTTCATGCAATTGGCAATTGTTTTGATGCCTATGGCCCAAGGACGTTCCTTGGAAATTTGTTGATTAGTAATTGGTTAGAGGATGTTCCCTAATCAATTTGTTCATAAGGAAAGACATGGTGGTGAGAAGCGTCTTCCACCCCCATAACCAACCTATTGAGTTAATCAAGATAACCATGTTTCAATGATCAACCCAAACAACCAAAGTGGATCCATATCTTCAACTAGACCTTTCTCTTATTGATTTCCTCTTTTATTTTAATTACTTGCTGTTTTAATTGCTTTTATTAGTTGTTAATCAAATCATCTCAAAACCCCCCCTTTTTACTTTCCTTGCACTTTACTTTTGTTCTATTTGCAATCACTTGCTTTCACTTGTGCTTTCAATTGGTTTGATTGGTCTTGATTAAGATAAATAAATAGGTAATCAATTCTCTGTGGATACGATCCTTCACCACTGTCTACAGTTGTATTTGTAGGTAACCAAGAAGGTTATTTTTGACCGGCTTCGACAACCGCTCCTGTCAAAGCACGAGTTGAATTACCCCACCCATGACCTAGAGATGGCAGCAATTATCTTTGCACTCAAGATGTGGAGGCATTACCTCTATGGGGTTAAATGCGAGATCTTCACTGATCACAAGAGTTTACAGTACATCTTGAGCCAGAGAGAGTTGAATTTGAGGCAGAGAAGATGGGTAGAATTGCTCAGTGATTATGATTGTAAGATCCAGTATCATCCAGGTAAGGCGAATGTTGTGGCAGACGCCCTAAGCCGGAAGTCACTAGGCAGTTTATCCCATATAGTAGCAGAGCGGAGACCAGTAGTGATGGAGCTTTATAAGCTCATTGAGGAAGGGTTACAGCTAGAGTTGTCTGGTACAGGTGCATTGATAGCAAAAATGAGAGTGACACCTGTGTTTCTGGAGCAGATAGCTCAGAAACAGCACGAGGACCCAGAGTTGATGAAAATTGCCAAGACTGTTCAGTCAGGCAACAGTGCATAATTCAGATTTGACAGCAAAGGGATCCTTCGCTATGGGAGTCGACTTTGTGTACCAGATAGTAGCAGTTTGAAGGAAGACATTATGAGGGAAGCTCATAATGCGAGGTATAGTGTTCACCCAGGAGCCACCAAGATGTATCAGGATCTGAAGAGGGTCTATTGGTGGCCAGCCATGAAAAAAGAAGTGGCGCAGTTCGTGACAGCCTGTGAGGTTTGTCAAAGGGTGAAATTAGAACATCAGAAGCCGGCTGGAATGCTAACCCACTGCCGATTCCAAAGTGGAAATGGGAGAACATAGCTATGGATTTTGTAGTGGGCTTACCGGCAGCGTCCAACAGGATGGACTCCATATGGGTGATTGTGGACAGACTCACGAAATCTGCTCATTTCCTTCCAGTTAGGAGTAACTATTCTGTGGATAAGTTGGCACAGGTATATCTGGATGAGATAATGAGATTACATGGAGTTCTAGTATCTATAGTCTCAGACAGAGGACCTCAGTTCATCTCCAGGTTTTGCCGAAGTCTGCAGAGTGCGATGGGCACAAGGTTGGATTTTAGCACAGCTTTCCATCCACAGATTGATGGACAGTCAGAGAGGACCATCCAGACCATTGAGGATATGCTCAGAATGTGTGTGTTAGACTTTGGCGGTTCTTGGAGGCAGCATCTACCTCTGGTAGAGTTTGCCTACAATAACAGTCATCATGCTAGCATCGGGATGGCTCCGTATGAAGCGTTGTATGGGAGGAAGTGCAGATCACCTGTTTGCTGGGAAGAGGTAGGAGAAAAAGCTCTTGCAGGGCCAGAGTTAGTAGAGATTACTAGTAGAATAGTGCCTATGATCAGAGAGAGGATCAGAACAGCTCAGAGTAGACAGAAAAGCTATGCGGACGTTCGCAGGAAACTGTTAGAGTTCCAGGAGGGTGATTGGGTCTTGCTGAAAGTGTCTCCAATGAAAGGAGTGGTTCATTTTGGAAAGAAGGGTAAGCTAGCTCCACGGTACATTGGACCCTTTGAGATTTTGCAGAGGATCGGCAATGTGTCGTATAAGCTGGATTTACCTCCTTTGATGGAGAGAATTCACCCGGTATTTCATGTTTCTATGCTACGGCAATTTGTGTCAGATCCGGGTCAGGTTATTAGTGAGCCTGATGTGGAGGTCCTTGGAGATCTCACCTATATAGAGCAGCCAGTGCGGATTCTTGACACACAGATCAGACAGCTAAGGAACAAAGAGATTCCGATGGTGAAAGTCCTGTGGAACCACCATAATCTAGAAGAGTGTACCTGGGAGACGCGGGAGTCTATACTCCAGCAGTATCCATATCTGTTTTGAGGTTAGTTTCCTCCTTTTTATATGTTTATATGTTTGTTTTAGGAACATTCAGGGATGAATGTTCTTAAGGGGGGAGAATGTAATACCCGGCTAGAGTCCGGCATCGGAATTCCTGTCGTTCGGTGGAATCCAGGATGTTGGAATTCTCTAGAAGGGTAAGATTTATGTTTTTCTAAAGTAATGTAGTATGTTTTACTGTTTTTAAGCTAAAATGAAAAGAGTTTTTGCAAGAAAAGAACCAAGGCAGAAAAGCCAGGTTCGGCCGCCGAAGGTGACATTCGGCCGCCAAACTTGCATAGCTTTCGGTTTCACGATAGGCCGCCGAAGGTGGTCTGGCCAGCCACCTATAAAAGGTCCTCAGTCGGTTGAAAGGATAAGAATGAGTTTATCTTTTCACTTCTGTGGTGAGACTTTGTCTTCCTTAAGGTTTCTTCATGTTTTCATTACATCTTGCACAGATTTGATTGATTTTTATGTTATTTTGAAGGTTTTGAGCTAAAAACACAAAGTTGTGAAGTTTGGAGAGTTTGAAGGAGAGTTGCTCCAAAACTCCACGTTAGGATCGCTCATCTTCTTGGTTTCAAGAGGTAAGTGAAGATCCTGAGCTTGTTTTCATGATTTATGGAAGATTTTTTGTAGGTTTTGGGGGAGAGTTGCATGATTAGGGTAAAAGAGAGTGTTTTTGATATTTTTGTGAGAAAAGCTTGTATATGTGTTATATGTTTTGTGTTGTTGGGGTTTTAAGGTAGTTTATGACCACTTTGAGCATATACTTGGGTGTATGCATGTTGAGGAGTTGAGGTGTTTGAGTTGGAGGAAGATTGGTGCGTTTTGGCGTGAGGCAGAGCAAGATTCTGCCTTGCTGATGAACCCAGCTTCGGCCGCCGAAGAATGGTTCGGCCGCCGAATGTGCTGAGGAGGTGGCTTCGCTTGCCTAAGCTTGCCCCCGAGCCTTTGGACTTTCGGCTCTAAAGGGGAGTTTCGGCCGCCGAAGATGCCCCTGAAGGTTAGAGACTTTCGTCTCTAGAGTACCTTTCAGCCTTTGAAAGAGTTCGGCTGCCGAAAGTTGAGATTCGGCCGCCGAAGGTGCATGAGTTTCGGCTCTGGAGAGGACTTTCGGCCACCGAACCTACCGCCGAAAGTGTCCTATCCAGCCTTCCTTTGCATGCTTTGCATGGATGTTTGAGTGAGTTTAAGGGGTTTCTTGGGGAGTTTAATAGAGTTGTTCATAAGCCAGTTTGGTCCCTCATTTGAGTTTATCTGTGCCTACACAGACCAGAGGAACCAGAGAGAGCAGTAGTGAGTACTGCTCCAGCGGTTACAGAGCCTGCAGAGTCAGTCCATATAGTCAGAGGTGAGTGGAACTAACCTTAATACTCGTTTTAATTGAGACAGTGAATGCATTGAGCATATTTCATGCACCATGATTATGCAATAGGGTGATTGCATTAGAATTCACAAAGATGTTGCATTGCATACTTATTTGTTAATGTGGGTGAATGCTGAATGATCCAATAGTTCCAGACAGGAAGTCCAGGACCCCATTCTACGGCCTGGCAAGTAGAGTAAAGTCCAGGACCCCATTCTACGGCCTGGCAGGTATAGTAAAGACCAGGTGCCCAGTCTACACCCTGGCAAATGGTAAGTACAGGTGTTATATACACGTATACATATACAGTACAGGAAGACCAGGACCCCAGTCTACGGCCTGGCACGGAATAGTTACTGGGACTATGTGGTGACAGGTTTACCCTTGATGTGGCTTGTCTGTGATGTGATGCATTCCATAAGATCATGTGTTAATGACTTGTTTTACTGTTCTACTCACTGGGCTATAGAGCTCATCCCACTCCCTTAACCCCAGTCTTGCAGGTTCAGTGTACAGTGTATAGGGGAAGTCCAGCAGAGTACAGGAAGAGAGAAGAGTTTTGTAATAGAATATTGTGGACATGTAACAATAAAGAGATGTAACAGTTGTGTATAAAGTTAGAATTGTGCTTGACTTAATTCTTTTTGCGTTGTAAATCTTTTGTATACATGGTCTGTTTATATAACTGTTTTACAGAGTATGTGAAAAACCAGGCTTAACAGGTATGAATTAACCCATCTAGAGCAAGCTCTAGTCAGGGCCTCTTGACTTCCCTCAAGGACTAAAGGATCATCCAACATTCATCCACATCCATAACATATAATGCAATGCAACATATTCGTGAGTTCGAATGCAATACATCCTATATACACATGGTATTTAAGATGCATGAGTCATGCTAAAACCTTTTATTTAATTGAAAACATAGTTCAGTTCTACTCACCTCTAGTAGACGCTGGAATACCTCTAAATCAGCTAACACTGAGGGCCTTCTTGGTTCCTTGGGTCCGAACCTACACAGGTGGACTCAAATGAGGTACCGACATACTCTAATATAACTCTAAACATTCCCCCAAAAACCTCCTAAAACATCTCAATCATGCATGGAAAAACAAGCAAAGGAAGGCTAGACAGGGGTCTTTCGGCGGCACCTTCGGCGGCCGAACCCCTCTCCAGATCCAAAACTCATGCACTTTCGGCGGCACCTTCGGCGGCCGAAAGTCCCTTCCAGATCCGAAAGTCTAAACTTTCGGGGGCAAGGTTCGGGGGCTGCAAGACCTTCCAGAGCCGAAAGTCACCCACCTTCGGCGGTATGTTCGGCGGCCAAAACTCCCTCCAGAGCCGAAAGTGAAAACCTTCGGGGGCGAGTTTAGGCGGCCAAAACAGCATCCATAAGGGGTTCGGCGGCCGAACCTTGCTTCGGCGGCCGAACCTGAGTTCTCCAAGAAGGCAGAACTCGGCTCACACATGCATATTCAGCCTCCAAAACCTTACCACACACTCTCAACATGCAACCAACCTCTCATAACCATGCATATACCCTTATCCATGCATATAGGAGCTTAAAAACTAGTTCAAACTCCTCAAACAACATCATAGCATCACATATAGCGTATGACCAATATATACTCCAACTACTAGATCCACTCTAAACATGCCATAAAACTCTCTTAAACCCTTTAAAACATGCTTAAAACATAAGGGGAAGTGAGGATCCATACTTACCTCTTGAAGATCGAGAGGATTGATGGTCCTAACTCAGAGATGGAGAGGAAAATGATCCAAAAGCTCCAAGTCTTTCAACTTTGCCTTCTTTTGCTCAAAACTTCAAAAACCAAGTTCCAAACTCATTAAAGCTTGCATGATTTGGAAGAACAAGATGAAAATAACCAAAAGAGGACAAAACCCTACCTTTGCACGAAAAGAGAGTGAAAGCACACTCCATTTCCGGTCAAAGGGGCTTTTATAGGTGGCCAACCGACTCCCCTTCGGCGGCCAAAGCTGCATGCAAACCTCCACCACCTTCGGCAGCCGAAGTGGGGATTCGGGGGCAGCAAAAGCATGCAACTTTCGGCGGCCGAACCTGGCAATTGCCTCTTTGGTCTTTTCCTTTTCAAAACTCAATTTTCCTAATCAAAAACATAAAAACATGTACAAACATTTTAAAAAAACCCTCTGTTTTTCCCCTCTAGAAGGCTCCGACATCCATGAATCCCGGATTCCAACGGAGATTCCGCCGGAAAGTAGGAATTTTGATGCCGGGGTCCAGCCGGGTATTACAGCAAATAACTGAAAGAGAAGTAAACTGAAAGCGAATAAACTGAAAGTAAATTGGGGGATTTTGAGATTGATTTAATTGATCTAATTCTGAAAGCATTAAAAGTAAGCAAATAATTAAAATAAAAGAAATCAATAATGAGAAAGCTCTAGTTGAAGAATCGGATTCACTTCAGTTGTTAGGATTGATCATTGACACTATGTTTCTTTGGTTGTTTCAATAGATTAGTTATGGGGATGGAAGACGCTTCTCACCACCTTGTCTCTCCTTAATTATAAACCAATTAGAGAACGTCCTCTAATTAATCACTTATCAACAAGTTGTCAAGGAACGTCCTTGGGCCTTAGGCATCAAAACAACTGTTAATTGCATTAAGAGATAGAGAGAGCCAATCCTAGCTACCCAAACGCATGAGATGTTGCTAGATCATACAATTTCCTTAGTTTTTACACCAAGTGTGTAATACCCGGCTAGACTCTGGTATCAGAATTCCTACCGTCCGGTGGAATCTCGGATGTCGGAAACCTCTAGAAGGGTAAAATCATATTTTTATAAAGTGTTTTAATGTATTTTATGATTTTAAGCAAGAAAGAAATTGAGTTTTGAATGAAAAAGACTATGGAGGCATTTCCAGGTTCGGCCGCCGAACATGAGATGGTTTAGAGGGGCAAGTTAGGCTTCCAAAAGTGATTCAAGTTTGGCCGTCGAACCCCATGTTCGGCCGCCGAACTTGCATGAGTTTTGGAGGCACCTTAGGCTGCCGAAGGGTGGTCTGGCCAGCCCTATATAAGGGCTCCATGGCCGAAATGGGCGAGTTCTCCCCCTATTTTCGGCCAACGGTGAGTTCATGCTCTCCCATGGTCGTTTTTGATATTTTTCCTCCAATCTTTCAAGTTTTAACAAGTGTTTGCTTGGTTTTTGAAGATTTGTGAACTTTGAGCAAGTTGTGGAACTTGGAGACCCAAGGAGCGAGATCTCCCCCATCTCCGAGTTGGATCATCTTCCCTCTCGATCTTCAAGAGGTAAGAGTAGATCCTCCCTTCTTTTCATGTTTTGGTTAAGTTTCATGAAGTTTCTTGGGGTAGAAATGCATGTGTAGGATTATATTGAGTTTTTGGGTTTATGTTGAGTTTTTTATCAATGTGGGTTGTTTATGTATGTTTGATTTGTTGTAGTTGGGGTTTAGGATAGTTTGAAGCCCCTAGGAGCTTATGTATGTGTGTATGCATGTTGTAGAAGTGTTGTGTTAGAGTTGGATTAGTTTTGGAGACAATGTGCATGTTGGGAGGCTGAGTTCTGCCCTTTGGAAGAACTCAGGTTCGGCAGCCGAAGGAACTTTCGGCCGCCGAACCTGCCTGTGGAGGCAAGCTTTTGGCTGCCGAACCCTGCCCCCGAAAGTGGACTTTCGGCTCTGGAAGGGAGTTTCGGTCGCCGAAGGTGCCGCCGAACATGCATGAGTTTCGTCTCTAGAGAGAACCTTCGGCCGCCGAAAGTGCCGCCGAAGGTGCATGACTTTCGGCTCTGGAGGGACTTTCGGCCGCCGAACCTGCCTCCGAAAGTACCCTGTTCAGCCTTCCTTTGCATGATTTACGTGATTGTTTTCAGGTGTTTCAGGGGGTTTTTTTTGGGAGTATTTTAGAGTCATGTTTATGTATGTTTGGTCCCTCATTTGAGTCCACCTGTGTAGGTTCGGACCCGAGGAACCGAGGACCCCAGCAGTGAGATAGCTGCTTCAGTGCCTTGTCAGAGCTAGCTTGAGGTGAGTAGAATGACTCTTTATGTTTCAAAGTAAATAATGAAAGTTTTAGCATGATTCACGCATCATGAATGCCATGTGATATTCTAGGTTGTTTGCATTAGAATTCACGAATATGTTGCATTGCATTATTTGATGTTGATGTGGATGGATGTTGGATGATCCTTTAGTCCTCGCATGATATGATATGATGATGATACGGTACGGAAGACCAGTGAGGCCCATTCTACGCCCCTGTCACAGTTGAAATGTTATGTTATGTTATGTAAGAGAAAGACCAGTGAGGCCCATTCTACGCCCCTGGCACAGTTGGATTATGTAGAGGACTATTGGTGACAAGTTCATCCTTGATGTGATTTGTCTGTGATGTGATGCATTTCATGATATCATATGTTTTAAATATAATGTTTTATTATTCTGCTCACTAGGCTCTAGTAGCTCACCCCATTTCCCTAATCCCCCAGGTATGCAGGTACGGGATAGACCAGGAGGTCAGCTAGAATAAAGTCATGGTTATGTAATTGTTAGTTGTGGACATGAGAATATTGTGATGTAATGTATTGAATAGTCATGTAATGTAATGATGTTATTGAGGATTAGAGCTGTGCTTGACCCTAGTTTGTGTGTTAATCCCTTTTGATACATGATTTTTCAAATGTAATGGTTTAATGATGTTTTATATAGACCAAACTTAATATATGTTATGTTACCCCATTGGAGTATTTGATGAGGACTCCAGTGTGGGGTTTGATGCTTATGATCGTAAGTTGTGCATGCACAGGTTAAGTTTGGAAAATGAATGAGAAAGTTCAAAATTTTTTTAGTAATAGTTGATCATGTATGGGATTAAACAGGTTTACAGGAGGTATGTCAGGCTTGCTACGGGTCCCGGCGGCCTTATGCCGATCTGGATCCTAGCGCCGGTAGCGGTCCGATTTTCGGGTCGTTACAAAGTGTTCTTATGTTTGAACAATGCAAGCAATTACGGACTTAAAATTATCCAAACTAACAATATATTATCTTGCAATCAAGAATCAAGTGGCCAATTTGATCAAAACAATAAAGCAATAATGGAATCAAGCATGAAATTATATGAATATTGAATAAACAAAAGACAAACAATTTATGTTCAGATATCACAACCCATAAAACAACCAAAGTTTCACCTAATCTTCAACTAGAATAAAAGGTTTCAGCCACTCATGGCTGAAACAAAACTAAAAATAAAGAAAGGAAGAAGAAGAGATGGTGCCACTTGCAATCCCGTAGGTGTGTCTAAGGGAGTGTAGAAAAATCATGGAGAGACTCCTTATGTGTCTTTTTATAGTTGAAAGTGTTTCCCTAGGTCCTTACTTGCTGCCCAAGAGGCTGCTTGCTGCCTAAGTTGTGTCTGAAAAAGAAAGAATCGCGTTGCAAGGTCTTCAGAAGGAAGGAGGCGCGCGGATTGGCTCTTCAGAAAGAAGGAGGCGCACAGATGGATTGTGCAGAGGGAAAGATATGCTGTCTAGACTTTCCTTTTTAGGTGGAGCCTTCGTTTGAATTTCAAATCTTGACTACTGAATGCAAGAGAGGCAAGTGCATCTTCTTGAAATCTTGCTGCCTAAATAGGAAGATCTGACTGCTGAGGTGTCTGCACATCTTTAAACAAGGAAAGAAAGATATGCTGTTTGAATTTCAAATAATCTGCTGACTGTGCTTTCCTTATCTGCTTTTGCTTCTGCACTTTCCTTATTTGAAAACTTTCCTTATCTGAAAACTTTCCTTATTTGGCACCTTCCATATTTGGCACTTTTTTGGCAGTTTTAAAAGCATTTTCACCAGATTGTCTCTTTACACCTATTTTCTGCAAAATAAGATCAAAACCACAAAATTAGGCATAAAAGATGTAAATAAACATCATTAATATCATGATAAAATGGTTTAAAATATGCTCTATCAGTTAGTGCTCATGTTTTGAAGATGAAAGGCTACATTGATCACCTTGCTAGTCTTGGCTATCCTCTGAGTTTAGAACTCTCCATGGATTTGATCCTGCACTTTTTACCTGGCAATTTTTCTTAGTTTTTCATGAATTATAACATGAACATAGAAAAATCCATTCCTGAGCTGCATGGAATGCTAAAGTGAGGTAAATATCAAAAAAAGGCCTACCCAAATTTTGAATGTCAATAACAGTAAGCCCATGAAAAATAAGGGGAAGCCCAAATCTAAAGGTGGTAATGGGCCTAAGGGACAAGGCAAACCTAAACGGCAAGCCAAGGCAAAAGTTCTTAAGGAAATAGTTCCTAAGGAAGGAATCTGCTTCCATTGTAAGGAACCAGGGCATTGGAAGAGAAATTGCAAACTCTTTTTGGATGAGTGCAAGAGAAAGAAGAGTAGTGAGACTACGACTTCAGGTATTTATGTTATAGATATTAATTTATCTATTTCTACTTCATGGGTATTAGATACTGGATGTGGTTCTTATATTTGTATAAATGTGCAGGGTCTCAAAAGGAGTGAAAAACTGAAAAAGGGCAATGTGGACCTACGTGTAGGCAATGGAGCAAGAGTTGATGCTTTAGCTGTAGGGACTTATGAACTTGTTTAGCCCAATGGGCTTTTGTTAATTTTGAACAATTGCTTTTATGTTCCTACTTTGAGTAGGAATATTATTTCAGTTTCTATTTTGGACGATAAAGGTTTTTCATTTCTCATTAAGAATAAGAAATGCTCCATTTATAATAAAGATTTGCTTTATTGTATTGCAAATTCATATGATGGCCTTTATGTCCTTAGTCTAGATGCTTCTAGAGACAATGATATCTATAATATAACTTCTAAGAAAACTAAGCCAAATGAGTTAAACCAACATATTTATGGCATTGTTGTCTTAGCCATATAAATGAGAATTGCATATCTAAGCTCCATAAGGATGGCTTATTAGATTCATTTGATTTTGAATCATTTGAAAATTGTGAATCTTGTTTGCTTGGCAAGATGACAAAGGACCCTTTTACTGGACAAGGTCAAAGGGTTTCAGACTTATAAGGCTTAGTACATACAGATATATGTGGCCCACTAAGTATTAGTGTCAGGGGAGGTTATCAGTACTTCATTACATTCACTGATGATTTCAATAGGTATGGCTATGTCTACCTAATGAAACATAAACATGAATCATTTGAAATGTTTAGAACTTTTCAAAATGAAGTATAAAATCAACTTGGTAGAACTATTAAAATGTTTTGATTTGATCGAGGTGGTGAATATTTGAGTCAAGAGTTTAATGAACATGTTAGAAATTGTGGAATTGTTTCACAATTAACTCCTCCAAGAACTCCACAATGGAATGGTGTTTCTAAAAGGAGAAATCGAACTTTATTATATATGGTTCGATCTATGATGAGTCAAACAAATCTCCCTTTACTATTTTGGGGTTATGCCTTGGAGACAACTGCATTCATTTTAAATCGATTACCATCAAAAGCGGTTGAAAAGACCCCATATGAGTTATGGACTGGCAAAATGCCCAGTTAGTCTTTTCTTAAGATTTGGGGTTATGAGGCTTATGTGAAACGCCCAATTTCAGATAAACTAGCTCCAAAATCTATCAAGTGCAATTTTGTAGAATATCCTAAGGAAACTAAAGGATACTATTTCTATATTCCCTCAGAGAACAAAGTGTTTGTTGCTCGAAATGGTACCTTTTTAGAAAAGAAAATTATCTCTCAGAGATTCAGTGGGAGTACAGTACAACTTGAGGAAACTCAAGCACCACAAGGGAGCATTGAATCGTCGGTAGAACCACTTCTAGAACCACAAACAGTTGTGAAAGCTGAAAGGGTGACACAAGTCCCACGCAGATCTGATAGGACACGTCATTAGCCTGAGAGATATGGATTTCTCATGACTGATAGTCGTGAAGTTTTGCTTATTAATTAAGATGAGCCTACTACCTAGCAAAAGGCTGTGTTTGGTCCAGATTCTGTGAAATGGCTTTCCGCCATGAAATCTGAAATGTAATCCATGTATGACAATCGAGTTTGGTCATTAGTTGATCCCTCTGAGGGTGGTAAGACCATTGGATGCAAATGGGTTTTCAAGAAGAAAACTGACATGGATGGAAATGTGCATACCTACAAAGCAAGGCTTGTCGCAAAAGGTTTCAAACAAACTCATGGTATAGACTATGATGAGACCTTTTCACCAATTGCAATGCTTAAGTCAGTTAGAATTCTCATTGCCATTGCTGCGTACTATGATTACGAGATATGGCAAATGGATGTCAAAATAGCTTTCCTTAATGGAAACTTGCTCGAGGATGTGTACATGACACAACCTGAGGATTTTGTAATTCCTGAAAATTCTGCAAAGATTTGCAAGCTTCAAAGATCCATTTATGGATTGAAGCAAGCCTCTCGGAGCTGGAATCTTCGTTTTGATAAAACAGTCAGAGACTTTGGATTCATCAAGAATGAAGACGAACCTTGTATTTACAAGATGGTTAATGGGAGTGCAGTTGTGTTTCTAGTCCTATATGTGGATGACATATTACTCATTGGAAATGATATCCCTACCTTGCAAAAGGTTAAGACTTGGTTAGGGAATTCTTTTTCAATGAAGGACTTAGATGAGGCTGGATATATCCTTGGTGTTAAGATCTATAGAGATAGATCTAAGAGAATAATCGGTCTGAGTCAAAGTACTTATATTGACAAGGTGCTGAAAAGTTTCAGCATGCAAGATTCCAAAAGAGGATTCTTGCCCATGTCTCATGGTATTCATCTCATCAAGAATCAATTCTGTCATGTTATGTACTAGACTAGGTGGATCTATCATGTATGTCATGTTATGTACTAGACTAGACTTCTCATATGCATTGAGCACAACAAGCATATATCAAGCAGATCCCATTGAAAGTCACTAGACAATTGTTAAGAATATCCTAAAGTACCTTAGAAGGACTAAGGATGCATTCCTAGTTTATGGAGGTTTGGAAGACGAGCTAGTTGTAAAAGGTTACACAGATGCTAGTTTCCAAACCGATATAGATGACTTTAGATCGCAGTTAGGATTCGTATTCACTTTAAATGGTGGAGCTGTTACTTGGAAAAGTTCCAAGTAGAGTGCTATAGCAGATTCTACAACAGAAGCAGAGTCTATAACAACATCAGATGCAGCTAAAGAGGTAGTCTGGTTGAAGAAATTCATCACAGAGTTGGGAGTGGTTCCCAGCATTGCAAATCCTATGGACCTTTATTGTGATAATAATGGTGCCATAGCACAGGCAAAGGAGCCCAGATCTCATCAGAGATCTAAGCATATAATCAGGCGATATCACCTTATTCGAGAGATTATTGATGGAGGAGATATCAAAATATGCAAGGTAGACACAAATGACAACATTGCAGATCCATTGACCAAGCTCCTCTCACAGGTCAAGCTTGATAAGCACACTAGGTCTGTGGGTATTAGATAATTGTATGATTAGGCCTAGTGCAAGTGGGAGATTGTTAGTGTATTTGCCCTAGGCCATTATCTTGGACCTTTTTGTATATCGTTTTGGTTATTAATAAAGAGGTTTTTATTATTATTATTATTTGTTTGCATGTTACATAATAATGTTTAACATCCTTGGTTACTTATTATTATGCTGATAATAATAAAATATAACTAGTATGATTATTGATTGATAATCATGAGATGATTATGTATATGTTGATATAATTCAATAATCATAGATACTTGTTAGAGAACAAAGTATTGGATGGACTCGCATTGAGATCACTACATGGGTTATTGTCATAAGTGAATCTCAAAGTAGTTATGTCTTAATCCTTTGACTTGAGATTGTCATAGTTTCCAACATAAGGACTGTTATGTTTTGACATAACCAAATATTGTCTTTAATCGGACAATCATAAAAGGTTATGATTGAGCATGATAGAAATTATGTAGAGAATATTGAACAATCAAGATAGAATTTATCCCTCTCTTTGAGAGAGATATCTTTTGGGCCCCTCGATAAGTGAGACTGAGAAATACATAACCGTGCTCAAATGAATTGATAGTTTGATCAATATCATTTGATTTTATCAGTCTACTTAGAGATTGAGAAATCATAAGTTTGAACATTATAAGTTTGACATTGATCATGACTTATGTTAAAACTAGATATCGTGTGACAAAAGGATTAATACATATTATATTTATTAGGTTTTATCGGACTATTGATCCTCATATTAGTTGGATAGTCATAATGTCTTGCTAGAGGCCGCTTATGATTTATGGGCCTTGTAGGACAAGGCTTATTGCCAATTAATATGAACCTATTGGGTCACACACAAAAGAACGTTATTGATGTGCTATGTCATATTAATGGGCTAAAAACCCATTAGTATAATTAATAATAATAAAGATGCTATTATTATTAATATTAATTATTTATTATTATAAGATAATAATATTTAAAAGGATCTGCAGTCTATTTATAACTGTTACAGATAAACGACCCTATCACATAGATATAGAACTATATCACATAGATATTTGAGTATCTACGAGATTGTGATAGTTGGTTATGAACACAACTCTATCACATAAGATATTTGAGTATCTACGAGA
The DNA here is from genome assembly GCF_001659605.2 of Manihot esculenta. Classification (NCBI taxonomy): domain Eukaryota; kingdom Viridiplantae; phylum Streptophyta; class Magnoliopsida; order Malpighiales; family Euphorbiaceae; genus Manihot; species Manihot esculenta. The sequence continues at coordinate 15,468,673 of NC_035168.2, forward strand.
TTGTAATAGTTGGTTTTGAACATAACTCTATCACATAAGATATTTGAGTATCTGCAAGATTGTGATAGTTGGTTATGAACACAACTCTATCACATAAGATATTTGAGTATCTGAGAGATTGTGATAGTGGGTGATAAACACAACTCTTTTACGAAAAGAATTGTGGGAAAACAAAAAGACTTAAAACGTATTAAAATCTTGCTGCGAATATGGGGGTTAACATTTTTGGAGAAATCGTTTTGAGCTGCAGATTGGAAAAGCACATAGCTTATCCATCTTTGAGAGAGCTAGCACTCTAGAAGGGTAAAAGACGTTCGTGTGGATACCATTGAGGTTGTTTGTTGAAAAGTAGCACCTTAAGTCCGAGATTGTATCTTCTTGTCCAGTTTAACAGGTTAGTCTCTTATTTTTCTTTTCAAAACAAACGAAGCACTTGGATCCTGTGAAGGAAACTATAGAGTTTTAATTTTTTTTCCGCTGCGTGTTTGGGTTGCAGTAATCTCTTGATTTCCTAACAAATTTAACTTTTCCACCTGTATTTCTTCCACATTAAATCGTGAGATAAAGCTTTTTAAAGACTCGCCCTTTGCTTGGCAGATCTTTCATAAGTCATAGGAAAGTTTTTTAGGAGATATACAAGTAATAAATCTGGATTTAAATTGTAACGACCCGGAAACCGGACCGCTACCGGCGCTAGGATCCAGATCGGCATAAGGCCGCCGGGACTCCTAGCAAGCCTAACATACATCCTGTGTACCTGATAAATCCCATACATGATCAGACATAGACATAAAACATTAAACTTTTTCTTTCTTTTACCAAGCTCAACCTGTGCATGTACAATTCATAATCATAAAACTCCACATTGGAGCCCTCATCAAATGCTCCAATGGGGCAACATATCATACATTAAGCTTGGTTTACATAAATATCATTAAAAAGATCATGTATCACAAAGGGATTAACTTTACATACTAGGGTCAAGCACAACTCTAAACCTCAAAAAACATCATTACATTACATTACTGTGCTATACTTTTACATTACATTGTCTTTCTCATGTCCACAACTAGCTATTACATAAAACATAACTTTACTCTTGTTGACTTCCTGATCTATCCCGTACCTGCAAACCTGGGGGATTAAGGGAATGGGGTGAGCTACTAGAGCCCAGTGAGCAGAATAGTAAAAACATTATATTAAAGATTCATGCTTTTATGAAATGCATCATATCACAAACAAATCACCTTAAGGATGAACTTGTCACCAATAGCCCTCTACATTTCCATTAGTGCCAAAATGTAGAATGGGTCCTAGTCTTTCTCTTACATAACATATCATAACATTCCAAGGTGCCAGGAACGTAGAATGGGTCTTCCTGGACTTTCTCTTACATAGTGCCAGGGACGTAGAATGGGTCTTCCTGGACTTCCATACCGTATCATCATCACATCATATCATACCATATGAGGGCTAATGGATCACTCAATGTTCATCCACATCAACAACATAATATGCAATGCAACATATTCGTGAATTCTAATGCAAACAACCTAATATATCTCATGGCATTCATGATGTGTGAATCATGCTAAAACTTTCATTATTTGCTTGAAAACATAAAGAGTCATTCTACTCACCTCAGGCTAGCTCTGACAAGACACTGAAGTAACTATCTCACTACTGGGGTCCTCGGTTCCTCGGGTTCGAACCTACACAGGTGGACTCAAATGAGGGACCAAACATACATGAACATGACTCTAAACTACTCCCCAAAAATCCCCTAAAACACCTTAAAACAATCATAGAAATCATGCAAAGGAAGGCTGAACAGGGCACTTTCGGCGGCAGGTTCGGCGGCCGGTTCGGCGGCCGAAAGTCCCTCCAGAGCCGAAACTCAGCCACTTTCGGCGGCACCTTCGGCGGCCGAAAGTCCCTTCCAGAGACGAAACTCATGCATGTTCGGCGGCACCTTCGGCGACCGAAACTCCCTTCCAGAGCCGAAAGTCTACTTTCGGGGATAGGGTTTGGCAGCCAAAGGCTGGCCTCCACAGGCAGGTTCGGCGGCCGAAAGTCCTTCGGTTGCCGAACCTGAGTTCTTCCAAAGGGCAGAATTCAGCCTCCACATGCACATTTTGCCTCCCAAACCATTCAAACATGCATTTACCTATTCTACAACAAGTATACACAAGCAAATAAGCATTTAGGGGTCTCAAACTATCCTAAACCCCAACACAAACACAAAAGGCAACTCAAACAACATACATTACTCATAATCTCAACATTAACCCTAACATGCAATCAACTAACTTACACATGTATTTCTACCCCATAAACTTCATAAAACTTGTTTAAAACATACAAAAAAGGTAGGATCTAGGCTTACCTATTGAAGATCGAGAGGAAAGATGATCCTAACTTGGAGATGGGAGAAATCTAGCTCCTTGGACCTCCAAGCTCCAAAACTTGCTCTAAGCTTCAAAAATCTTTAAAACCAAGTTAAAACTTGTTAAAACTCGAAAGATTTGAGGAAGAACACCAAAACCGACCATGGGAGGGCATGGACTCACCATTGGCCAAAAATAGGGGAGAAAGCTCGCCCGTTTTCGGCCATGGGTCCTTTTATAGGTGGCTAGCCAGGCCACCTTCGGAAGCCGAAGGCGACTCCAAAATGCATGCATGTTCGGCGGCTGAACATGAGCCACATTCGGAAGCCTAACATGCCCCCTTAAACTATCCCACGTTCGGCGGCCGAACCTGGAAATGCCTCCATGGTCTTTTTCATTTAAAACCCAATTTTTTTCTTACTCAAAACCATGAAATACAAGAAAAATTTTTATAAAAACATGATTTTACTCTTCTAGAGGTTTTTGACATTCGAGATTCCACCGGACGGTAGGAATTCCGATACCGGAGTCTAGCCGGGTAATACATTCTCCCCCCCTTAAGAACATTCGTCCCCGAATATTCCTCAACTAGCACATGCATAGCATCAAACATAAACATACATACAAAACACATAACATTTACCTTAAAAGAGATGAGGATATTGCTGGAGCATGGACTTCCGTGTCTCCCAGGTACACTCTTCGATGTTGTGGTGATTCCAATGAACTTTCACCATCGGGATTTCCTTGTTTCTTAGCTTTCTGATCTGGGTGTCTAAGATTCGCACCGGCTGCTCAACATAGGTGAGATCTCTGAGGATCTCCACATCAGGCTCACTAAGAACCTTGCCCGGATCCGACACGAACTTCCGTAACATGAAAACATGGAAAACCGGATGGATTCTCTCCATTGAAGCAGGTAAGTCCAACTTGTACGATACATTCCCAATCTTTTGCAAGATTTCAAAGGGTCCGATGTACCGTGGAGCTAGCTTACCTTTCTTCCCGAACCGAATCACCCCTTTCATCGGAGACACTTTGAGCAATACCAAATCCCCCTCCTGAAACTCTACTTGCCTTCTGTGGACATCTGCATAACTCTTTTGCCTGCTTACAGCAGTCTTGATCCTTTCTCTGATGATGGGCACCACCGTGCTGGTGATCTCTACTAACTATGGGCCTGCCAAGGCCCTTTCTCCAACTTCCTCCCAGCAGACAGGTGACCTGCACTTCCTTCCATACAAAGCTTCATATGGAGCCATCCCTATGCTAGCATGATAGCTGTTATTGTAGGCAAACTCCACCAAGGGTAGATGCTGCCTCCAAGAACCGCCAAAATCTATCACACACATTCTGAGCATATCCTCTATTGTCTGGATGGTCCTTTCTGACTGTCCATCAGTCTGAGGATGGAAAGTAGTGCTAAAATCCAACCTGGTACCCATAGCGTTCTGCAGACTCCGCCAAAACCTGGAGGTGAACTGGGGTCCTCTATAAGGCACTATTGAAACAGGAACCCCATGCAACCTGACAACCTCATCAACATACACCTGCGCCAACTTGTCCACAGAATAGCCACTCCTGACAGGGATGAAGTGAGCAGATTTGGTCAGTCTGTCCACAATCACCCATATGGAGTCCAATCTGTTGGACGTTGCCAGTAACCCCACTACGAAGTCCATAGCTATATTCTCCCATTTTCACTCTGTAATAGGTAGCGGGTTAAGCATTCTAGCCGGCTTCTGATGTTCCAGCTTCACCCTCTGACATACTTCGCAGGCTGACACAAACTGTGCCACTTCTCTCTTCATGGCTAGCCACCAATAAACTCTCTTCAGATCTCGATACATTTTGGTGGCTCTAGGGTGAACACTGTATCTGGCATTATGAGCTTCCCTCATAATGTCTCCCTTCAGACCTACATCATCTGGTACACACAATCTATTCCCATAGCGGAGGATCTCCTTGCTATCGAATCTGAACTCTTCATTCTTGCCTGACTGAATAGTCCTGGCAATCTTCACTAACTCTGGGTCCTCGTGCTGTTTCTGAGCCACCTGCTCCAAAAACACAGGTGTCACCCTCATATGGGCTATCAAAGCACCTGTACCAGACAACTCTAACTGCAAACCTTCATTAAGGAGCTCGAAGAACTCTCTCACCACTGGTCTTCTCTCTGCCGTGATATGGGACAAACTGCCAAGTGATTTCCGGCTTAGGGCGTCTGCCACAAAATTCGCCTTACCCGGATGGTACTGAATCTTGTAATCATAGTCACTAAGCAATTCTACCCATCTCCTCTGCCTCAGATTCAACTCTCTCTGACTCAAGATGTACTGCAGGCTCTTATGATCTGTGAAGATCTCACATTTAACCCCATAGAGGTAATGCCTCCACATCTTGAGTGCAAAGATTACTGTTGCCATCTCTAGGTCATGTGTAGGGTAATTCAACTCGTGCTTCTTCAACTGTCTAGAAGCATAAGCAATCACTCTTTCATTCTGCATCAGCACACAACCCAGTCCCACACGGGACGCATCACAATACACTGTGAAGTCTTCATTACTGGTAGGCAGAGCTAATACCGGTGCCGACGTCAACCTTTTCTTCAGCTCTTCGAAGCTCTCTTCACACTGGTCAGTCCACACAAACCTCTGATTCTTCTTAGTCAGTCTGGTCATAGGAGCTGCAATCTTAGAGAAGTCCTGAACGAACCTCCTGTAGTAACCTGCCAAACCCAAGAAACTCTTGATCTCTGTCACTGTAGTGGGTTTAAGCCAGTTAGCTACAGCTTCCACTTTCTTGGGTCCACCTCGATTCCATTTTCTGACACAACGTGCCCCAAGAATGAGATGCTCCTTAACCAGAACTCACACTTGGAGAACTTGGCATACAAGCCGTGTTCCCTCAAGGTCTGGAAGACTAACCTCAGATGATGGGCATGCTCCTCTGCATTCCTGGAATACACTAAGATATCATCAATGAAGACAATAACAAAGTGATCTAGGTACTGGCTAAACACTCTATTCATGAGATCCATGAATGCTGCAGGGGCACTGGTTAACCCGAACGGCATCACAAGGAACTCATAGTGCCCATATCTGGTCCTGAACGCCGTCTTCGGCACATCCTCTTCTGCTCACATCAAAAGACCTTCTAGGGTCCCTTGACGCTCTCTCCCTGCTAGACCTGCAGGACATTGCCCTAGGCAATGCAGGAGGACGGGCATCCGTGCCCTCATCCTGAGGTGGTACACCAGTCAATCGCGCAGATCGACGAGTTCCTCTCATCTTGCTTACTGAAAAAAAACACATCACATAAAACATTAGCATCATATGGTTCATGTGAAAACACATGAACCCGCATCACATACATAGCATATCATCAATGCACATGCATAAAATCATGGCTTTTCACATCATTAAACAAGACAGGACTCTACATCCTATCCTAGTGGACATGATTTTCCTATTGTGCTTGACCTTCTATAACATCTATGAGCCCGACACTCTCTAGGTCTAACCATATGAACCTAGGGCTCTGATACCAATCTGTAACAACCCGAAAACCGGACCGCTACCGGCGCTAGGATCCAGATCGGCATAAGGCCGCTGGGACCCGTAGCAAGCCTAACATACATCCTGTGTACCTGATAAATCCCATACATGATCAGACATAAACATAAAACATTAAACTTTTTCTTTCTTTTACCAAGCTCAACCTGTGCACGCACAATTCATAATCATAAAACCCCACATTGGAGCCCTCATCAAATGCTCCAATGGGGCAATATATCATACATTAAGCTTGGTTTACATAAACATCATTAAAAAGATCATGTATCACAATGGGATTAACTTTACATACTAAGGTCAAGCACAACTCTAAACCTCAATAAACATCATTACATTACATTACTGTGCTATACTTTTACATTACATTGTCTTTCTCATGTCCACAACTAGCTATTACATAAAACATAACTTTACTCTTGTTGACTTCCTGATCTATCCCGTACCTGCAAACCTGGGGGATTAAGGGAATGGGGTGAGCTACTAGAGCCCAGTGAGCAGAATAGTAAAAACATTATATTAAAGATTCATGCTTTTATGAAATGCATCATATCACAAACAAATCACCTTAAGGATGAACTTGTCACCAATAGCCCTCTACATTTCCATTAGTGCCAAAACGTAGAATGGGTCCTAGTCTTTCTCTTACATAACATATCATAACATTCCAAGGTGCCAGGGACGTAGAATGGGTCTTCCTGGACTTTCTCTTACATAGTGCCAGGGACGTAGAATGGGTCTTCCTGGACTTCCATACCGTATCATCATCACATCATATCATACCATATGAGGGCTAATGGATCACTCAATGTTCATCCACATCAACAACATAATATGCAATGCAACATATTCGTGAATTCTAATGTAAACAACCTAATATATCTCATGGCATTCATGATGCGTGAATCATGCTAAAACTTTCATTATTTGCTTGAAAACATAAAGAGTCATTCTACTCACCTCAGGCTAGCTCTGACAAGACACTGAAGCAACTATCTCACTGCTGGGGTCCTCGGTTCCTCGGGTCTGAACCTACACAGGTGGACTCAAATGAGGGACCAAAAACACCTTAAAACAATCATAGAAATCATGCAAAGGAAGGCTGAACAGGGCACTTTCGGCGGCAGGTTCAGCGGCCGAAAGTCCCTCCAGAGCCGAAACTCAGCCACTTTCGGCGGCACCTTCGGCGGCCGAAAGTCCCTTCCAGAGACGAAACTCATGCATGTTCGACGACACCTTCGGCCGCCAAAACTCCCTTCCAGAGCCGAAAGTCTACTTTCAGGGACAGGGTTCGGCAGCCAAAGGCTGGCCTCCACAGGCAGGTTCGGCGGCCGAAAGTCCTTCGGCTGCCGAACCTGAGTTCTTCCAAAGGGCTGAACTCAGCCTCCACATGCATATTTTGCCTCCCAAACCATTCAAACATGCATTTACCTATTCTACAACAAGCATACACAAGCAAATAAGTATTTAGGGGTCTCAAACTATCCTAAACCCCAACACAAACACAAAAGGCAACTCAAACAACATACATCACTCATAAACTCAACATTAACCCTAACATGCAATCAACTAACTTACACATGCATTTCTACCCCATAAACTTCATAAAACTTGTTTAAAACATACAAGAAAGGTAGGATCTAGGCTTACCTCTTGAAGATTGAGAGGAAAGACGATCCTAACTTGGAGATGGGAGAAATCTAGCTCCTTGGACCTCCAAGCTCCAAAACTTGGTCTATGCTTCAAAAATCTTCAAAACCAAGTTAAAACTTGTTAAAACTCGAAAGATTTGAGGAAGAACACCAAAACCGACCATGGGAGGGCATGGACTCACTGTTGGCCAAAAATAGGGGAGAAAGCTCGCCCGTTTTCGGCCATGGGTCCTTTTATAGGTGGCTAGCCAGGCCACCTTCGGAAGCAGAAGGCGACTCCAAAACGCATGCATATTCGACGGCCGAACATGAGGTTCGGCGGCCGAACATGAGCCACATTCAGAAGGCTAACGTGCCCCCCTAAACTATCCCACGTTCGGTGGCCGAACCTGGAAATGCCTCCATGTTCTTTTTCATTTAAAACCCAATTTCTTTCTTACTCAAAACCATGAAATACATGAAAACATTTTATAAAAACATGATTTTACCCTTCTAGAGGTTTCCGACATCCGAGATTCCACCAGACGGTAGGAATTTCGATACCGGAGTCTAGCCGGGTAATACATAAATAATGTAGCGAACTGCAATAAATTATAAATTGAACCTGCGCTCAGATGTTGGTATCATTTCTGAGCTAAACCTATGAGTATTGATGGGAACACTTAGCATAACATGAAGTCATTGACATCCTGAAGCTGCATGGTCATCCTAAAGATCACCAAGTGACTTTTAGGATATGTTGTTCCATCGTATTTGTTCAAGCTGGGCAACTTGAACTTAGGTGGGAATGTTTCTGCTAAGATTTCTTCCGAAAGAGGCGAGGTACCATCTAAGCCAAAGTTCTCCTCTTGCTCCTTCTAGTACCTTTGCACAACCCGTACCGGCTTCCAATTGATGCCTTTTGGAGCCTCGTCTGATTCATCTTCGAACTCGGCCTTTCCTTTAGGCCATATTTTAACTGCCTCTGTCTGAGTCCTTGGGGTGTCTATGGCTTCCTCCCTTCCCTTGGGAGCCATGTGTGATGCCTCCCCCTGAGCCTTGTGCTACTCTAGGGTAGCTTACAACCTTTGGATGTATTGGAGCATCTGCTCATTGTTCAAATTATTGAGATTTGCTTCATTGACCATTGAGGGCATGTTTTGTCCATTACTAAAGGTGGAAGAAATGATGGCACCCTCATTGGTAGCAACCTTAACAGCACATGAACTATTTACCATTTCTAGAGAGAAAGGATAGATTTCTTTCTAAGAGAAAAGGAATAAGAGACCGGCTTTAATCCAAATGAACAGGAAGGATTCAATGGATCTCCTGGCAGTGGAACCAAATGATGCACCCAAAAGTAGAGCTGTATTGTGATTGGCTAAACCTGCAAGAAAGAGAAGTGAGATGGTGGGTGCTTATGGCATCCACTCCGACGCGCAAGTTAGTAAACTAGAGAATAGGGTGAATGTAAGGAATTATTTAGAACTTGAGTGTGTAAGAATTGCATACTTTTGGGTCTGTGATGTTGGCTTTTATACTGTAAGGGAATGGAGTTAAATATAGTAGTTCTTGATAGTCCAACAATGATATGGCTGGTGGCTTAATAGGGGATCTCGCCAGCTAATATATTGGTGATCCCGCGATAATAGGCGTAACGGGGGTCTACGGGATTGTACTTGCTAATGGTAACTTTATGCCGAGACTCGTCCTATCCAGGGAAGGGTGAGTCTTGATGATAAGGTGTCTGACTCTTCCTTTCCTTAAGTGAGACCGCATTGTCCATTTATCAGATCCTTGCCACGTAGCTCTATTTTATGATAACAGCTCATGGCTTTCTTTAGGCAATCATTATGTAACATCAAGACCTTAGGGTGATACATAACAACCTTCAAATTTTAAGGGATTGGCCTTCATACATGGCCTTTGAAGAACTTATTTTTCATGAATCACCTTTCTGGCTACATGTTTATTATTTACCTCCCAATCAGCTGACTACCCAAAATGCCAAGACGATTGGGGATTTCATTGGAAAGTTCTTTAACATAGATTTTGCTCATGAAGGATTATCAAGCAATTCACACATACTAATATTGGAAACTATGGCCAACATTGTCAAACCAATCATCACTAGTTTCCATAGTAAATGGAAAGATGGGAACATTCAGTTAGTGAATTTTAGATATGAAAAGATACCAAGAGTGAGTTTTAACTGTGGCTTTATCGGGCACTTAAGTAGAAACCGCCAAAACTCAAAATCTAAAGATTTCTCTAGGAATGAGAAGAAGAAACTTCATGGGCCATGTTAAAGGAAAATTCTCCTAGAAAGCAGTTAATCCGTAAAAAAAAAAAAAAAGACAAAACCTTCCTCAAAGCTCTTTGACACCACCTCATCGACCACAACCAATCCTTAATACCACCTTTACTCCATATAATTTTTCTTCAGAAAACACAAATTCAGAATCAAATTAGCAATACAAAAATTTATAGCATGTCATACCCAAAAACAACTAAACACCAAGCTACCTCTCATTTAATGTAGTCAAGAGTCCAGGGAAGCAAACTTGCTGTGGAGAAATCTGACAACATCACTTTACCTTTGTAGGATCCATCGAGCCTTGTGCTAGTATAAATGACCCATCCTCTTTGATGCAAGCATGAGAATGACACAATTCTTCAATAATAAGTTGTGCATTAACGTCTTCACATTCTTCAAAATTTCAATATGAGAAGCTTTAAATCACAAAGAATCAAGGAGAACTCGAGTCATTCTTTCTGAATACCACGTGTGGAAGACAAGAAAAAGAAATGGTCTTAGTTTTCTTAAAATCTGTGGGTCCGATTTCAGTCATCATTTATTTATTTTTGAAAACTCATATATGAGATATTTTAGTGTATTTTGATGTCTTTTATAATCTTATATGGATTAGGAGTCAAATTAGTAGGATTAAATATAGTTTTTCTTATTCAAATAGCTTCCCATATTAAATCTTTGAAGAATATGAAGACTTCAATACACAAGTTATTGTTGAAAAATCGTGTCATTCCCATGCTCGCGTGATGGGAATTTATTCTTAGAACTTTGGTACTCCTCCATTATTTAGCAACTTATCAATATTCAATCTTGTGGCGTTCTAACATGGATTTTCTCACTCTATACATAGTTAACTTATTAAGAATTTCTTGTGGCGTGCTCTAGTTAGAATTATTTGATTATCTATGTCACTAATCACATTGGTTGGTTAGGGTGTAGTAGAGCAACCTTTGGAAGATATCTTAGGCTTGTTCTCTATTAAGTTGTATGACGGGATTTTTGATCAGGAGTTGATCTTGGGTTCCACATCAGTTGGTATAAGAGTATGGTAATACATAAATTCCTATTTATCTATGTCTATTTATTTCGTAAGTTTATTTTAGTTTTTGTTTTAATTTGTTTAATTTTATTTTTATCTCATTGTTTCATTATTTTAATTTATTTCATAGTTTTAGTTTGCAAAAAAAAAATAAAAAAGAGAAAAAAAGAAAAAATCAGTTATATTTCTGTTAAAAAAAAAAGGAGAGATATCAAAGTTCAATACTTCATTCGAGAAATTTCATATTGAATTCAAAGATTTCATAAAAATCCTGAAGAAAGCCATTCAGAAAAAGAATGAATGAACCATCAATAATGATGTAAATCGACTTGAAAATAACGAAGAAGTTGATTCTGAATCTACACATTATCATATGAAAGAAAGCCATGAAGACGTAATAGAAAGCATTTTTGGTCGATCAATTCTAAGAAATCCAAGTTGCCACTTTAATTATTGAAAAGCACAACCAATATGAAGATGATTTTCAAGACATTGAAATTGAGAAAAATTTTGATATTGGCTCTAATTCTGATTTAGATGATTATTCCATTCAAGAAATCCAAGAAGTTGAGATTCCAATTACCTTTGACATTCTAGCACAAGACACCCTGAGTGGAGATGATTATTCCATTCAAGAAATCCAAGAAGGCCATGAGGACAACTCTTTTCGAAGAAGAAGAGAATGATGCGAGTATGGGAATGACACAATTTTTCAATAATAAGTTGTGCATTCAAGTCTTCACATTCTTTAAAGATTCAATATGGGAAGTTTTGAATCATGATGAATCATGGAGAATTCGAGTCATTCATTCTGAATACCACATTTAGAAGACAATAAAAAGAAATAGTCTTATTTTTCTTAAAATTCATGGTTTCAATTCTATGCTTTATTTATTTATTTTTGGAAACTCATGTATGAGATATGTTAATGTGTTTTGATATCTTTTATAATCTTATATGGATTAGGAGTCAAATAGTAGGATTAGATATAATTTTCCTTATTCAAATACGATTACCTTATGTTTTCCTATTTCAACTAGGAATTGTCTTATTTTCTATTTCAATTAGGATTTTTTTTCTATTCTAACTAGGATTAGGAGATATTTGGCTATAAATAGCTTTTATTTTGTGTGTAGGAAGTTAAGAAGTTATAAAATTGATATTTTTTTTTCTCCATAATGAGAATTTATTCTTAAAACTTTGGTTATTCTCCATTGTTTAGTAACTTATCAAGGTTCAACCTTGTGCCATTCTAACTGGTTCCACCTTGAACCCTTTATAAAATGGCTTGAGGAATACTTTTTGAAATGATAATTTTAAACAGTGTGAAGTGTGATTTTCATTTACGAATGGAGGTGGTTGATCGGTAGTGACTTTAGTTTCACTTTTGTTGCCTGCACCATAGAAGTCAAAAGTTCAACACTGATAATAGTTGATTCTTCAGTAGAAGCAACAAGTGGCAATAGTTTGTGAGTTGTTAATTCACATACTTCTTTTAAATTATTTCCATTTCAATTCAAACTTTTGTTGAACTAGAGGTTCAATAATATCTACTCTACACACACTAGAAATATCATTAGAATACTTCAAATCATCATAAATATTAAATTTAACAACTTCCTCATCAAACTCCATGGTGAGAGTGCCATCATAAATATTTATTTTCATTCTAACAATAAAAGTATCTCCTTAACAAAATATCAAAAGAATTTGAAGATTTATTATCCTCCATAAGAACCATATAAAAATCAGCAAGGAATATCAAATTATCTACATGCACTAAAACATCTTCCAACACTCCATTAGGATACACAATAGAGCGGTTAGCCAATTGAATCACCACACATGTTTCTTTTAGTCGACCAACATTCAAGGATTCAAAAATTGATAAAGGCATGATATTTATTGATGCACTTAAATCACACATTATTTTTTTACATCAATATTACCAAGTTTAATAGGAATAGCAAACATACTTTGGTCCTTGCATTTAATAGGTGTAATACCCGGCTAGACTCCGGTATCGGAATCCCTACCGCCCGGTGGGACCTCGGATGTCGGAAACATCTAGAAGGGTAAAACTATGATTTTATGAAATGTTTTCATGTATTTCATGGTTTTAAGTATGATTTTAAATGAGTTTTTGCATGAATATAGCTTGAAGGAAAACCCAGGTTCGGCCGCCGAACTTGACTTTCGGCCGCCGAACATGCATGTGATTAGGAGGCACGTTAGGCCCCCGAAAGCATGAGTGAGGGAAGTGCAGGTTCGGCCGCCGAACCTTATGTTCGGCCGCCGAACATTGCATGGATACGGAGGCACATTCGGCCCCCGAACGTGGCCTGGCCAGCCACATATAAAAGGGTCCCTTTGGTCCGCACGGGTGAGCTTTTTCTCTCCCATTGTCGGCCAAGGTGAGTCTCCGCCGCTCCTCCCTCAATCTTGAGTGTTTTCTTTAGATCTTTCATGGTTTTCACGGGTTTTAACTTCTGTTTTGAAGATCTGTGAGTAAAGAGCAAGTTTTGGATACTTGGAGGTTCAAAGAGCTCAATCTCTCCATCTCCAAGCTAGGATTGCCTTTCCTCTCGTTTCTTCAAGAGGTAAGCTCGGACCCACCCTTGTTATGTGTTTTAAACAAGCTTTAAGTTGATTTATGGGTAGAGATGCATGTTTAGGCTTACGGATGAGCTTATGGGTTTTGATGCTTTGATGAACAATGTAGCTTGTTTATGTGTTGTTTGAAGTGTTGTAGTTGGGGTATATTATAGTTTGAGACCCCTAGGTGTGATGTATGATGTGTATGCATGTGTAGAAACAAGTTTATGCATGTTTTGAGGCGTTTTGGAGGCTGTGGACACAAGGGAGCCAAGTTTCTGCCCTTCGACAGAAACTCAGGTTCGGCCGCCGAAGTGACTTTCGGCCGCCGAACCCCCTTGTGGAGGCAGTTTCGGCTGCCGAAGCCTGCCCCCGAAACTCAAGTTTCGTCTCTGTCTGGGAGGTTCGGCCGCCGAAAGTGCCGCCGAACCTGCATGACTTTCGGCTGCAGAGGGACTTTCGGCCGCCGAACCTGCCGCCGAAAGTGCCCTGTTCAGCCATTTCTTGCATGTTTTCATGTGATGTTTTCAGGATGTTTTAGGGGGTTTTTGGGGAGTATTTTAGAGTCATATTCATGTATGTTTGGTCCCTCATTTGAGTCCACCTGTGTAGGTTCGGACCCGAGGAACCGAGACCCCCAGCAGTGAGCCAGCTGCTTCAGAGTCTCTTCAGAGCTAGCCAGAGGTGAGTGGAATAAACTTTAAGTTTGAAAGCAAATTAATGAAATGTTTTAGCATGATTCACGCATCATGAATGCCATGAGATATATTAGGTTGTTTGCATTAGAATTCACGAATATGTTGCATTGCATACTTTGTTGTTGATGTGGATGAATGTTGAATGATCCATTAGCCCTTGTATGTCATGATAGCCTATGTGAGTCCAGGTGTGCCTGCTACGGCTCTACGCCCCTGGCACTATGACAGATTATGGAAGTCCGGGTGTGCCTGCTACTGCTCTACGCCCCCGGCATGTATAAGTAAGAAAGATAGGGGCTAATTGGTGATAAATTCATCCTTGTTGTGGAATGTTTGTGATATGACGCATTCATGAAAGCATAAATGTTAAATTATGTTTTATTATTCTGCTCACTGGGCTTTGTAGCTCATCCCTCTCCCCTAACCCCAGGTTTGCAGGTTCGGGCTAGATCAGGAGGTCCAGAAGAGTAAAGAAGTCTTAGTTTATGTAATAGTTAGAAGTGGACATGAAGACTATGTTAATGTAATGAATGAGTAATGTATAGTTATGATATGTAATGATGATGATGATTGAGGATTAGTATGTGCTTGACCCTATGTTTATGGTTATCCCCTTGACACATGATCTATAGAAATGTTTTTATGATGTATTTGATAGTCCAAGCTTATCGAATGATGAAATACCCCATTGGAGCATTTGATGAGGACTCCAGTGGTGGTTATGTTATTAGATGTGCACATGTTCAGGTTAAGCTTGGAAAAAGAAAGAAAAAGTTTACAGTTTTATGTATGTTGATCATGTATGGGATATTACAGGTTACAGGAGGTATGCTTGGCTTGCTACGGGTCCCGGCGGCCTTAAGCCAATCTGGATCCTAGCGCCGGTAACGGGTCGGATTTCCGGGTCGTTACAGAGTGGTATCAGAGCCCTAGGTTCATATGGTCGGACCTAGAGTGTCGGGCTCATAGATGTTCTAGAAGGTCAAGCACACTAGGAAAATCATGTCCACTAGGATAGGATGTAGAGTCCTGTCTATATGATGATATGATATGCCATGATGATATGCATGTGCATAAATGCTATGATATGATGCTATGTATGTGATGAGGGTTCATGTGTTTCCACATGAACCATATGATGCTAATGATTGTTTATGCTATGTGCTATTTTTCAGAAGATAGAATGAGAGGAACTCGTCGATCTGCACGATTGACTGGAGTGCCACCTCAGGACGAGGGCGCTGATGCCCGTCCTTCAGCTTTGCCTAGGGCAATGTCCAGTAGGTCCAACAGAGACAGAGTAGCTAGAGACCCTAGAAGGTCTTTGGATCTGGGTAGAAGCAGATCAGTAAGGGGAACAGTGCAGGGAGGAATGTCTGAGGATATGGAAGTAGATCAGAGGAGGGATGGCAGTCTCGGTGTGAACATGCCGGAAGAGGGCATGGGAGAATCAGAAGGAGGCACTCAGGCCTCGAGTTATGTCCAGCCACATCACTACCCACCCTATTCACACCATCCAGGGTATTCGATGGGAGGTACATCGGATAACCCCAGTTTTAGCCCTTATCCTCCACATATGCCATACCCACCTTACTACCCACCATACTCTCAGTACCCCATGTACCCACCTCCACCTCCCTATACCAGTACAGCAAACCCTACCCCAGGGGATGTTGCACCTCCACCACCACCAGTACCTACTGTCCCGGAAACACAAGTACCCAAACCTACCTCACCTGGAGGGAGCAAGGTCAAGATGACCGATTACATGAAGTTGGGTGCTCCTCAGTACAGAGCAGGTGATGACCCATTTGAGTATCTGAATAGGGTCAAGACTATTACAGATGAGATAGGGGCTGATGACAGTAGAGCCATTCAGATGGCTGGGTTCACACTGGAGTGCAAGAAGGCACGTGGTTGGTTTAAGAACTATGTGAACCCGAGAGCGGACAGTATGTCCTGGGAGGAGTTCGCAAATGAGTTTGCAGGATGGGCTTTCCCTGAGAGCTCTAGAGAGCAGAAGATAATAGAATTCGAACAGTTGAGGCAGACTGAACAGATGAGTGTGGAGGAGTACACAGACAGGTTCCTGGAGTTGTTGCCATATGCTGGGCAGAATTTGGACACAGATCAAAAGAAGTCAAGTAGATATATTATGAGGCTGCACTCCAGGTATTCCTCTTTGATACAATCAGCAGAGAGGGAGAGTTTCCATGCCATAGTGGATATGGCTAGGAGAATGGAGGCTTGTGCCATCGTTGAGGGGAAGGTAAAACAGTCAGTGGCACAGTCTTCTGGTTCCAAGACCCCAGGTGGGGAAAGGTTAGACTCTTCTTCTCTGAGTGCAGCAGTTGCAAGCAGTAAGAAGTGGGACAGAGGCCACAGAAAATCTAAGAAGAATAAGTTCTGGAACAAGATCAAGTCAGGTCTGGGTTTAGGCAGTGGCTCAAGCTCTGGCGCAGAGGTTACAGCATGTATGAGATGTGGGAGACCACACAAAGGAGTATGTCTGGCAGGGACAAACACATGTTTCAGATGCGGACAGGCGGGTCATTTGGCTCGAGACTGTCCTAGAGCAGCCTTTGCAACACCGTCTCAGCAGACAGCCTCCGGCAGTGTGGTGCAGCCAGTAGCTCCAGCCGCAACACAGGCCAGTGGCAGAGGCAGAGGGAGAGGGTCAGCCTCTTCATCAGCAGGATACAGAGGTGAAGGTCCATCAGCTCCGGCACGGATCTTCACTATGACTCAGCAGGAGGCCAACACATCCAACACCGTGGTGGCAGGTAATCTCATCATTGGTTGTTCTGATGTGTATGCCTTAATGGACCCGGGTGCATCTCATTCTTTTGTTGCTCCGAGAGTCGTGGAGAGGGTAGGATTGATGGTCTCTGGGTTAGAGTGTCCCCTATGGGTCAGTGGACCCAAGTGTGACCCGTCAGTGGCAGAGGCAGTCTGCCAATGTAGTCCAGTTTTCATAGAGGGAAGATGCCTTTCCGCCGACCTCGTGGTTCTAGATTTGACAGATTTTGACGTCATTCTAGGGATGGATTGGTTATCGACCCATGGTGCTACCTTGGACTGTAGAGACAAGGTAGTCAGATTCAGAGATCAGGATGGGTCAGAGGTCGTCTTCAGAGGAGACAAGAGGGGTACACCTAGAGGTCTGATCTCAGCTCTTCAGGCTCGTAGGTTGCTTAGGAGGGGATGTCAGGGGTTTCTAGCTCATGTGAGGGAGTTAGATAGTCATGTCAGAGAGCCCGCCTCAGTGCCTGTGATGAGTGAGTTCTTAGATGTTTTCCCAGACGAGCTACCAGGGTTACCACCTGCTAGGGAGATAGAGTTCGAGATTGAGTTAATGCCTGGTACCAGACCGATCTCTATCCCTCCCTACAGGATGGCACCAGCTGAATTGAAAGAACTGAAGGAACAGTTGCAAGAACTGGTAGATAAGGGTTTCATCCGACCGAGTACTTCACCTTGGGGTGCTCCGGTTTTGTTTGTGAGGAAGAAGGATGGATCCCTCAGACTTTGTATCGACTACAGACAGTTGAACAAGGTCACTACCAAGAACAAGTACCCTTTGCCGAGGATCGACGATCTATTCGACCAGCTAGCAGGAGCAGGTTGTTTCTCCAAAATAGATCTGAGATCAGGGTACCATCAGTTGAGGATAAGGAATGAAGATGTACCGAAGACAGCTTTCAGGACCAGGTATGGGCACTATGAGTTCCTTGTGATGCCGTTTGGGCTGACCAACGCCCCTGCAGCATTCATGGACCTCATGAACAGAGTATTTAGTCAGTATCTGGATCACTTCGTTATTGTCTTCATAGATGATATCTTAGTGTATTCCAGAAATGCAGAGGAGCATGCCCATCACCTGAGGACAGTTTTGCAGACCTTGAGAGAGCATGGCTTGTATGCCAAGTTCTCCAAGTGTGAGTTTTGGCTTAGGAGCATTTCATTCTTGGGGCACATTGTGTCAGAACAGGGTATTGAAGTAGACCCCAAGAAGGTAGAGGCTGTAGCTAACTGGCCTAGACCCACCACAGTGACCGAGATCAAGAGTTTTCTGGGTTTAGCAGGTTACTACAGGAGGTTCGTTCAGGACTTCTCAAAGATTGCTGCTCCTATGACCAAATTGACAAAAAAGAATCAGAAGTTCATATGGACCGATCAGTGTGAGGAAAGCTTTGAGGAGCTTAAGAGGAGGTTGACTTCAGCACCGGTGTTAGCTCTGCCAAAAAGTGATGATGACTTCTCAGTATATTGTGATGCGTCCCGTGTGGGACTGGGTTGTGTGCTAATGCAAAATGAGAGGGTGATCGCTTATGCTTCTAGGCAGCTGAAGAAGCATGAGCTGAATTACCCCACACATGACCTAGAGATGGCAGCAGTGATCTTTGCACTCAAGATGTGGAGGCATTACCTTTATGGGGTAAAGTGTGAGATCTTCACAGATCATAAGAGCCTGCAGTACATCCTGAGTCAGAGAGAACTGAACTTGAGGCAGAGGAGATGGGTAGAGCTGTTGAGTGACTATGATTGCAAGATTCAGTACCATCCGGGTAAGGCGAATGTTGTGGCAGACGCCCTAAGCCGGAAATCACTCGGCAGTCTATCCCACATTTCAGCAGAGAGGAGGCCGGTGGTGAAGGAGTTCCACAGACTTATGAGTGAGGGATTACAGTTGGAGTTGTCTGGCACAGGTGCCTTAGTGGCTCAGATGAGAGTGACACCCGTGTTTCTGGAGCAGGTAGCTCAGAAACAGCATGAGGACCCAGAGTTGGTCAGGATAGCCAGAACGGTTCAGTCAGGCCAGAGTAATGAGTTCAAGTTTGATGATAAGGGGATCCTCCGCTACGGGAACAGATTATGTGTGCCAGATGACATTGGTCTGAAGGGAGATATTATGGGGGAAGCCCATAATACCAGGTATAGTGTTCACCCTGGAGCCACCAAGATGTATCAGGATCTGAAGAGAGTGTATTGGTGGCCAGCTATGAAGAAGGACGTGGCACTGTTCGTGTCAGCCTGCGATGTGTGTCAGAGGGTGAAACTAGAGCATCAGAAGCCGGCTGGAATGCTTAACCCGCTACCTATTCCAGAATGGAAATGGGAGAACATAGCTATGGACTTCGTAGTGGGGTTACCGGCGACGTCCAACAGATTGGACTCCATATGGGTGATTGTGGACAGACTCACCAAATCTGCTCACTTCATCCCTGTCAGGAGTGATTACTCTGTGGACAAGTTGGCGCAGGTGTACGTAGATGAGATTGTCAGACTGCATGGGGTCCCGATATCTATAGTGTCAGATAGAGGGCCCCAGTTCACCTCCAGGTTTTGGCGGAGTCTGCAGAACGCTATGGGTACCAGATTAGACTTCAGTACTGCCTTCCACCCACAGACAGACGGACAGTCAGAGAGGACCATCCAGACAATAGAGGATATGCTCAGAATGTGTGTGCTAGATTTTGGCGGTTCTTGGAGGCAGCATCTACCTTTGGTGGAGTTTGCCTACAATAACAGCTATCATGCTAGCATAGGGATGGCTCCATATGAAGCTTTGTATGGGAGGAAGTGCAGATCACCTATCTGCTGGGAGGAAGTAGGAGAGAGGACTCTTGCGGGTCCGGAGTTAGTAGAGCTTACCAGCAGGGTGGTACCCATAATCAGAGAAAGGATCAAGACTGCTGCTAGTCGGCAGAAGAGTTATGCAGATATCCGCAGAAGACAGCTAGAGTTTCAGGAGGGGGATTTGGTTTTGCTCAAGGTGTCTCCTATGAAAGGAGTGGTTCGGTTCGGGAAGAAGGGTAAGTTAGCTCCACGGTACATCGGTCCTTTCGAGGTGCTTCAGAGGGTCGGTAATGTGTCGTACAAGCTAGACTTACCTGCTTCGATGGAGAGAATCCATCCGGTTTTCCATGTTTCTCTGTTAAGGAAATACGTGTCAGATCCGAGCAAGGTTCTTAGTGAGCCTGATGTGGAGATCCATGAGGATCTCACCTATGTAGAACAGCCAGTGCGGATCCTAGACACTCAGATCAGAAAGCTGAGGAACAAGGAAATCCCGATGGTGAAAGTCCTTTGGAACCACCACAATATTGAAGAATGCACCTGGGAGACACGGGAGTCCATGCTCCAGCAATACCCCCATCTGTTTTGAGGTGAGTGTTAGTTGTTCTATGTGTTGCATGTATGATATATTGTATGCTATGTTGTATGTCATGATTGATGCCATGCTTTGTATGTTAGTTGAGGAACATTCGGGGACGAATGTTCTTAAGGGGGGGAGAATGTAATACCCGGCTAGACTCCGGTATCGGAATCCCTACCGCCCGGTGGGACCTCGGATGTCGGAAACATCTAGAAGGGTAAAACTATGATTTTATGAAATGTTTTCATGTATTTCATGGTTTTAAGTATGATTTTAAATGAGTTTTTGCATGAATATAGCTTGAAGGAAAACCCAGGTTCGGCCGCCGAACTTGACTTTCGGCCGCCGAACATGCATGTGATTAGGAGGCACGTTAGGCCCCCGAAAGCATGAGTGAGGGAAGTGCAGGTTCGGCCGCCGAACCTTATGTTCGGCCGCCGAACATTGCATGGATACGGAGGCACATTCGGCCCCCGAACGTGGCCTGGCCAGCCACATATAAAAGGGTCCCTTTGGTCCGCACGGGTGAGCTTTTTCTCTCCCATTGTCGGCCAAGGTGAGTCTCCGCCGCTCCTCCCTCAATCTTGAGTGTTTTCTTTAGATCTTTCATGGTTTTCACGGGTTTTAACTTCTGTTTTGAAGATCTGTGAGTAAAGAGCAAGTTTTGGATACTTGGAGGTTCAAAGAGCTCAATCTCTCCATCTCCAAGCTAGGATTGCCTTTCCTCTCGTTTCTTCAAGAGGTAAGCTCGGACCCACCCTTGTTATGTGTTTTAAACAAGCTTTAAGTTGATTTATGGGTAGAGATGCATGTTTAGGCTTACGGATGAGCTTATGGGTTTTGATGCTTTGATGAACAATGTAGCTTGTTTATGTGTTGTTTGAAGTGTTGTAGTTGGGGTATATTATAGTTTGAGACCCCTAGGTGTGATGTATGATGTGTATGCATGTGTAGAAACAAGTTTATGCATGTTTTGAGGCGTTTTGGAGGCTGTGGACACAAGGGAGCCAAGTTTCTGCCTTTCGACAGAAACTCAGGTTCGGCCGCCGAAGTGACTTTCGGCCGCCGAACCCCCTTGTGGAGGCAGTTTCGGCTGCCGAAGCCTGCCCCCGAAACTCAAGTTTCGTCTCTGTCTGGGAGGTTCGGCCGCCGAAAGTGCCGCCGAACCTGCATGACTTTCGGCTGCAGAGGGACTTTCGGCCGCCGAACCTGCCGC
Organism: Manihot esculenta; assembly: GCF_001659605.2. Taxonomy (NCBI): domain Eukaryota; kingdom Viridiplantae; phylum Streptophyta; class Magnoliopsida; order Malpighiales; family Euphorbiaceae; genus Manihot; species Manihot esculenta. The sequence goes on from NC_035168.2 coordinate 15,490,285, forward strand.
CGAAAGTGCCCTGTTCAGCCATTTCTTGCATGTTTTCATGTGATGTTTTCAGGATGTTTTAGGGGGTTTTTGGGGAGTATTTTAGAGTCATATTCATGTATGTTTGGTCCCTCATTTGAGTCCACCTGTGTAGGTTCGGACCCGAGGAACCGAGACCCCCAGCAGTGAGCCAGCTGCTTTAGAGTCTCTTCAGAGCTAGCCAGAGGTGAGTGGAATAAACTTTAAGTTTTAAAGCAAATTAATGAAATGTTTTAGCATGATTCACGCATCATGAATGCCATGAGATATATTAGGTTGTTTGCATTAGAATTCACGAATATGTTGCATTGCATACTTTGTTGTTGATGTGGATGAATGTTGAATGATCCATTAGCCCTTGTATGTCATGATAGCCTATGTGAGTCCAGGTGTGCCTGCTACGGCTCTACGCCCTTGGCACTATGACAGATTATGGAAGTCCGGGTGTGCCTGCTACGGCTCTACGCCCCCGGCATGTATAAGTAAGAAAGATAGGGGCTAATTGATGACAAATTCATCCTTGTTGTGGAATGTTTGTGATATGACGCATTCATGAAAGCATAAATGTTAAATTATGTTTTATTATTCTGCTCACTGGGCTTTGTAGCTCATCCCTCTCCCCTAACCCCAGGTTTGCAGGTTCGGGCTAGATCAGGAGGTCCAGAAGAGTAAAGAAGTCTTAGTTTATGTAATAGTTAGAAGTGGACATGAAGACTATGTTAATGTAATGAATGAGTAATGTATAGTTATGATATGTAATGATGATGATGATTGAGGATTAGTATGTGCTTGACCCTATGTTTATGGTTATCCCCTTGACACATGATCTATAGAAATGTTTTTATGATGTATTTGATAGTCCAAGCTTATCGAATGATGAAATACCCCATTGGAGCATTTGATGAGGACTCCAGTGGTGGTTATGTTATTAGATGTGCACATGTTCAGGTTAAGCTTGGAAAAAGAAAGAAAAAGTTTACAGTTTTATGTATGTTGATCATGTATGGGATATTACAGGTTACAGGAGGTATGCTTGGCTTGCTACGGGTCCCGGCGGCCTTAAGCCGATCTGGATCCTAGCGCCGGTAACGGGTCGGATTTCCGGGTCGTTACAATAGGGAACTTTTTTTGGATCATAGTATAAATATTTTCATCCATACAAACCTTAGATAACCTATCAACTTCTTCTTTTTGGTGCATGATTACCTTCAAGAATTTCACATAGCGAGGTACTTGTTTAATTGCATCAAGCAATGGTATATTTACCTCCACTTTGCAAAATCTCTCAAGGATTTCCTTCTCTTCTTTCTCCTTTTTGAACTTGGCTAACCTTTCAGGAAAATGAGGTTTGATTATTAGGTTATCTGTTTCAGCTTGTTTAGGTGCTAGTGTTGGTTTACTGTTTGTTTTAGATGCTGAAATTTCAGTCTTTAGGTCTGCACTTTTATCGTGCCCATGGCTTACTTCACGAGGATTTTACAACAATTCCTTTTCACTTATTAGTGTAACAGCACTTACATTCTCCCTTAGATTGACTATTGTTCGGGAAGGTAATTCCTCTTGAAACGCCAATTTGCTTAAGGATGTAGCTAGTCAGCTCGTATGGGTTTTTAAATTTTGAATCCTTTCCCTTATTTCCTGTTAGAATCCTTGAGTATTAATGACCAAACTTTTAATAATATCCTTAAGAGACATATCTTGATTACTTGAAGATGTTGGTTGCTGCTGAGATTGCTGAAAATTTTGGAAATAGGTCGATATTGCTCCATAGATGAAATCTGGATTATCTCCCCATCCTTGATTGTAAGTGTTCAAATAAGTATCATATTGTCTTTGAAGAGGACCATAAAATTTACCCATTATATTTATTCTTTGTTGCAAGTTTCTTATGGCAATACCTTGAACCAAAGTGGTCAAATGTGAAAGCTCTGATGCAAGAGAAGATAAAGATGGTTCAGAATAGCTTAAATTTGGATACATTATGTTCAAGCAATAAAATCTAAGCTTTAACTACAAGATTTAATCAAGTCATTCAATAAAATTAAAAACCAATTAAAATCAGTTCTGGTAACAGTACCAAAAATTGTTGGGTGTCGAAACCATTAAAAATAAATTTCTACCTTTCCAAAAAAAAACTGAATTGTGGTAGCAGTAAGCAGGATCGATCCCACAAAGACTGAAAAGAAATTAATTATATTGAAAGACAGAAAATAAAAAATAAAAAATAAAAATAAAAATAATATTAAGAGATTTTAAATGCAATGGAATAAAAATTAATTCAATAAGAAAATAAACTAGATTAATTCAAAGAAGCAAAGCAATTGAATTTAAAAGAGAAAATTAATATTAGATGAATTCAGTAAAAGGATTAATATCAATTTAAGCTTTATTGATTGACCACGAATACAAATATAATTTTAAATTATTTCTTAATAAACCAATTATAGATATCAAAGACGCTTTAGGTACCTGATTCTTCCTTAGTTTTCAAACAACCTAAGAGACGCTGATTAACTAGCTCTACCTCTTAGACAACCATAGGATATTGACTCGCGATTGTCGAAACCGGTCAAAAATAACCTTTCTGGTTATCAACAATTTACAACTGCAGATAGTGGTGAAAGGATCGAATCTACAGGGAATTGAATACTTACCTATTTTTCTTATCAAGACCAAGAGAATTAACTGAAACAAAAATAAAACTGAAAGAGAAATAAACTGAAAGCAAATATAACTGAAAGAGAAATCAACTGAAACAAGATAAAATTGAAAGCAAAAATAACTGAAATGAGATAAAACTGAAAGCAAAAATAACTGAAATGAGATAAAACTGAAAGAGAAATAAACGGAAAGCAAAATAAACTGAAACGAGATAAAACTGAAAACGAGATAAACTGAAAGCGGAATAAAAACAAATTGCAATAAAAGTAAAATGGGGGGTTTGAGATTGATTTGATTAACAAACTACTGAAAGCAATTAAAACAAGCTTGTAACGACCCGGAAACTGGACCGCTACCGGCGCTAGGATCCAGATGGATATAAGGTCGCCGGGACCCGTAGCAAGCCAAACATATATCCTGAATACCTGTCAAATCCCATACATGATCACACATATACATAAACATGAGAACTTTTTCTTTTCTTTTACCAAGCTCAACCTGTGCATGCACATAGACATAAACATAAACCACACACTGGAGTCTCATCACATGCTCCAATGGGGTATCTCATCAAATATCAAGCTTGGTTGAACATAAACATCATAAAACATAGATCATGTATATACATGGGATTATTCAAATATACTATGGTCAAGCACAATTCTAATCCTCAATATCAATATTACATAACATGATTGATCATAACCTTACATCATTTTACAAATCATCATGTCCACATCTAACTATTACAAATCACAAGACTTTACTCTTCTTGACTCCCTGAACTAGCCCATACCTGCAAACCTGGGGGATATAGGGAAAGGGGTGAACTACTAGAGCCCAGTGAGCAGAATACTGAAACATTTAAAACATATACCATCATGTAATGTATCATATCACAAACAATTCACATCAAGGGTAAACCTGTCACCAAATAGTCCCAGCATCATATACGTGTCAGGCCGTAGAATGGGGTCCTGGTCTTCCTGTCATATCATAACATTACTTACCATTGCCCCAGGGCCTCATCTGGGCACCTGGTCTTCGCGTTCCATACCGTGCCAGGCCGTAGAATGGGGTCCTGGTCTTTCCTCAGGGACTAATTGGATCATACAGCATTCACCCACATCCACAACAAAGAATGCAATGCAACATATTCGTGGATTCTAATGCAACAACCTATTATATCACATGGCATTCGTGATGCATAATTCATGCTAAAACTTGCATTAATTTAAAACATAACGTTTATTCTACTCACCTCAGGCTAACTCTGACAATGAACTGAAGCAGCTGACTCACTGCTGGGGTCCTCGGTTCCTTGGGTCCGAACCTACACAGGTGGACTCAAATAAGGGACCAAACATACTAGAACATGACTCTAAAAATATCCCCCAAAAATCCCCTAAAACACCTCAAAACAATCAAAGAATTCATGCAAGGGAGGGCTGAACAGGGCACTTTCGGCGGCAGGTTCGGCGGCCGAAAGTCCCTCCAGAGCCGAAAGTCATGCAACTTCGGCGGCACTTTCGGCGGCCGAAGGTTCTCTCCAGAGGTGAAACTCATGCATGTTCGGCGGCACCTTCGGCGGTCGAAAGTCCCCTCCAAAGAAGAAAGTCCACTTTCGGGGGCAGGCTTCGGCAGCCGAAAGCTTGCCTCCATAGGCAGGTTCGGCGGCCGAAAGTCCCTTCGGCTGCCGAACCTGAGTTTCTCCCAAAGTGGCAGAAACTCGGCTCTTATGCACATTTGCCTCCCAAAACCTTCAATCATGCATACAACTCAACCAAAACATGCATAAACACATACATAAGCTCCTAGGGGCTTCAAACTATTCTAAACCCCAACTACAACACATCAAAAGCAACTCAGCAACCTACATTGTCCATAAACACAACTCAAAACCTAACAAAGCTCAACTGAACTAAGCATGCATTTCTACCCCAAGAATCAACTTGAAACTTGTTTAAAACATATAATGAGCTCAAGATCGGCTCTTACCTCTTGAAGATCGAGAGGAAAAACGATCCTAGCTCGGAGATGGGAGAGATCGAATTCTTTGAACCTCCAAGCTCCAAAACTTGCTATTTGCTTAAAAATCTTCAAAACAAAGGTGAAAACTCATAAAAATCATGGAAGATTTGAAGGAAGAACTCAAGATCGGGATGAGAGCGGCAGAGACTCACCTTGGCCGAAAATGGAGAGAAAAAGCTCACCCGTTCGGACATGAGGACCCCTTTATAGGTGGCTGAAACAAATAAAAGATTTCAGCCTCTCATGTCTGAAACAAAATTAAAAATAAAAGAAAAGAAGAAAGGTAGAAGAAGAGATGTGAATTTCGTAGGTGCCTCCCAAAGGGGGCTTAAAGGTTGTGTGGAGGCTCCTTATGTGTATTTTTATAGTTGAAAGTGCTGCCCTAGGTCATACTTGCTTCCTAATTAGTGAAGAGGCTGCCCAAAGTGCTGAAAAGGAAGGAATCGCATTGCAAATTCTCCGGAAGGAAGGAGGCGCGCGGATTAGGCTTCAGAAGAGGAAAGGTGCGCGTGGATTGCAGAAGAGGAAGTGGAGCGCAATCATTGAATGCAGAAGGGAAAGAAATCTGTCCAGTCTTTACTTTTTAGGTGGAGCCTTCATTTGAATTTTGAATGCTGAATGAAGAAGAGGCAAGTGCATCTTTACGAAATCTTGCTGCCTAAATAGGAAGATTTGACTGCTGCAGTGTGTGCATATCTTTGAATGAGGAAAGAAAGATCTGCGATTTGAATTTCAAATAATCTTCTGACTGAGCTTTCCTTATTTGCTTTTGCTTCTGCACTTCCCTTATTTGAGGACTTTCCTTTTCTGAAAACTTTCCTTATTTGACACTTTCCATAATTAGCTTCACCTTCTGAATAAGGAAAGAAGAATATGCAATTTGAATTTCAAAGAATCTGTTGATTACGCTTTCCTTTTCTAGCGCTTTCCTTTTCTGGCACTTTCCTTATCAGAAAACTTTCCTTATTTAGCACTTTCCATATTTGAAAACTTTCCTTTTTGGGCACTTTCCATATTTGACACTTTTTGGCAATTTTAAGAGCATTTTTTCCATATTCTCTTTACACCTAATATCTGCAAAACATGATTAAAATCACAAAATTAGGTAGAAAAGGTATAAATAAACATCAATAAGATCATGATAATATGGACTAAAATATGCTCTATCAGATATGCTCCTAGCATTTAATCTAATTGCCACATTAAGAATTAAAAGGATCTTATTTTAACTAACAAATGCGAGATATTCAATTCATTTAAGTTAGATTATATTATTTCTTAGAAAGGTCTTATACAACCTAATTCGCCACTTGTTTTAGATTAAACTAAACAAGTATGGATTTAGTCAATCTGAATAGCAATATATTATTCTAACAATTGTACAATGAGCTCTTATTATAACAATCAATAGAATAATAATAAACATTAGTCATAGGAAAAATATAAATACTAAAAGATAATAAATAAATAATAAAATCAATTAGATCTCACAACCAATTGAATTGAAACTTTAATTATCCTTTAACTAAAAATAAAATTTAGTCACAATTTCATGGTTGAAACACAATAAGAAGAATAGTGTTTTTTACCTCCCAAAATTAACTCATAGCAAAAGATTCTGTTGTATATCAAAATATCATCTTTATATAGTACTAAAAATTCTAGTTCAATCTAACTACTAGTAACCAAAATCAAATGGGAAGGTTTTTTTCAAAAAAGTCGAGTCTAATATGTCTTGCAGATGTGGATTTTCTTATCGCATATCAGATTTGAAATTGGACTCTGTGACTGTGTGGTTGTCGAAGCCGGTCAAAAATAACCTTTTTGGTTATCAACAATTTTACAACTGCAGATAGTGACAAAAGGATTGAATCCACAGGGAATTGATATTTACCTATTTTCCTTATCAAGACCAAGTAAATAAACTGAAAGTAAAATAAAAAGGGGGGGATTTTGAGATTGATGAATTGAACTAGAATTAAAAGCAAAAAAGTAAAGCAAATAATTAAAGTAAAGGAGATTCAAATATGAGAAAAGCTCTAGTTGAAGAATTGGATCCACTTCAGTTGTTGGGATTGATCATTGATACAAAGATTCCTTTATTTGATTCAATAAATTAGTCATGGAGGTGGAAGACACTTCTCACCACCATATCCCTCCTTAAGCATAAATCAATTAGAGAACGACCTCTAATTAATCACTAATCAACAAGTTGCCAAGGAGCGTCATTGGGCCTTTGGCATCTAACAATTGTCAATTGCATTAAGAAATAGAGAGACCTAATTCTAGCTACCCAAACATATGGTGATATTGCTAGATCATGCAATTTTCTTAGTTTTTACACCAAGAGTTACTTGTGTTTGAATAATTCAAGCAATTACAAACTTAAAACTATCCAAACTAACAAATAATTACTTTGCAATCAAGAATCAATGGGCCCTATTGATCTAAACAATAAAGAAACAATGGAATTGAGCATGAGATTGCATAAATATTGAAAAATAAACGATAAACAATGTATGTTCAGATCTCCCAATCCATAAAACAACTAAAGTTTCACCTAATCTTCAACTAGAAAAAAAAGGTTTCAGCCACTCATGGCTGAAACAAAATAAAAAATAAAAGAAAGAGGAGAAGGAGATGAGTGGCCAGCGGCTTGGAGTGAAGGAGGCGTGTGGCCGAATGGGGAGAGAGGAAGAGATGGGCATGCGGCTTGGAGAGGCTTTTATAGCCCTAGGTTTCCTTGATGAGGTGGAGCCTTCTTTTGAATTTTGAATTTTGAATGCTGAATTTTGAATTTTGAATGTTCTCCTTTAAATTTTGAATTTTGAATTCCTGGGAGGCAAGTGCATCTTCTTGAGATTTGGCTTCCTCAATAAGGGAAAGACTTCTTGAAGATTTGAAATTTGAATTTCAAATTACTCTGTTGAATGTACTTTCCTTATTTGTCTTCACTCCAGCTGCAACTTGACTTGTGCAAACATGCTTGTTCTCCTTTATCCTATTTTAGGCTGTTTTAAGAGCATTTTCACCAAATTACCTCTTTACACCATTTTCTGCAAAATAAGATCAAAACCACAAAATTAGACAAAAAAATGTGCAAATTAACATTAGCAACAACATGATAAAATGGTCTAAATTTGGTCTGATCTCTCTGATTCTTTTTATCAAATACATTATGCTCATAATGTAGTCCATAACACAGTGCCTCTAATAATTAGAGTTCAAGAACTTTTTCTATTTCCCCTTTATTATTTATTTATTCGCTCATTGAGTAGTTATAATCACCTCTAAAATTTTAATATTTCAAATTGTTTTGGTGATCCAGTCTAGCGGTCTCATTTTAAGTTTTATCCTTACATGTACATCACTGGCTGCATAGTCTAATGGAAGTCGGGCCAATTAAAATTCATTTTGTAAACTTAATTATTTTGGGATGAATGTATATACATCTCTACTTGCTGAGGTTGCTAGTAATATATTTTAGTTGTAAATGCATATTATTTTTTATCCTCACTGCCAAGATAGAAATATATTTATGACAAATTGTGCATGTTTAACATGGAGCCATTTTCCATATATATATATATATACTATGATTCAACAGGTTATCATGTTAATTAGCATATTTTTAGGAAAAACTTTGTTAGTCCGTGTTGTCACATTCCTCTCTATAGGTTAGGGATCGAGTGTGACAAACACCCTAATTTTTTGGTCCATAAACAATATTATTCTCAAGCAGTGAATAGTACCACTAAAGAAGTGGCTGATACTTTTTCTACCTGTGAAAAGTATTATTGAAGGGATGATTAAATAATAAATTTGGGCTAAGATAAGTTAATTAGGATGAGAAAATCGAAAATAAAAATTAAGCTGTGGACTTAATTGGTGTTTTAAAAAAAAAAAGATGAATATTAACTATAACATCCTCAAACCTATAGCTAGAATAGTGTCATCACTAGGTATGAGTTAGACTATTTCACTACTAGAGCAAGTGGCATTAGGGGAGATGCTAGCTTACCCCGAGCTACTTAGGGGAGGTTCTAGCATAACTCTAAGCTGTTAATAACTGAATCATAAAAAACTCAAATAAAGAAACAAATATATCTAGAAATAAAGTAGACAGTGTGATTAGCGAGTCGGGAACGAGTCACTTTCGGAAGGTGCTTAGGGTTTTTCGACATGCTTGCTTGAGGTGCTTGTTTAAATCCGTCATGCTTACTTAAGTGAAAAGGACTTCTAAAGGCTAAAAGTATAATTTAGTAGGTCAATCTATGATTATTGAAAAATTTGAAAACTAAATTGAAACATGGTAAAAAGTTTTGTAGGTTAAAGTGTGAATATGGAAAGTTTAAAGATAAAATTCAGATTAGTCCTTCATGTTTTCCACCTCTTCACCTAAACCCTCCATGTGTCACCTAACTAAGCAAAGAAGAAATGACAAAGCAAAATGAAAAAAGAGATTTTCTTCTTCCTTCCTTCACTTTGTCATAGGTCATTTCATTTTTAAGGAAAAAACTTCGATTTTCTTTCTCCCACCAAAGCCAAGCCAAAACCTCACCAAATCAACTTCTTTCTTTAACCAAAATTCACCCTAAGATCAATAGCTAAAGAAATAGCCATATATTGAAAGAATTGAAGAAGAAAAGTTTAGGGTTCCATATACATCAAGGTTGAAAATCAAAGGAGAGCTTAGAAATATGTAGAAAATATCATCTTCTCATTTCTTCATGCATGAATTTGAAATATAAAGCTTTAATGTATAATTTATTCAATCCTTCCCTAAGATATAAATTGACCTAGGTGAAGGAACATCAAAGGGAAAGGAGATAGTTAGAGAATATAAGAGGAAAAAAAAGAAAAATTTAAGAAAGGTTTGGTGTTTGTATGATTTTTTATTTTCCTTTGATTTTCTCATAGATATGTGAAGTTAGGAATTGATTTTACTTGCTGAAAATGTTGTTTTGATTGTATAAATATGTTATATGAATGTTAAAATGGTGTTTAAAAGGCTTAGAGTAAAGAAATTTAACATGAGAGCTAAAAGTGCAAACTTGGCAGAATAGGTTGTAACAGGGCAGCTTATTTTAACAAGTTCATAAATTATTGTGCATTTATTGAAATTAGACCTAAGATATATCAAATAAAATCTGAGACAAAGAGCTAAAACTTTTATGAATTGACCAAATTCTAAATCTGTAGGTAAAATGATGTAAATTACAAGTGAACCTAAAATAGACACAGTGATAGTGCATCCAGAACAGAGTGTATTAATTATACTATAACTAATTATTTACTCAGTGAAATTTATTAAGACCAGTGCTAAATGAATTTTAAGATGCATACCTAAAACTACACTTAAGCTTTAATTTGTATAAAAATGCATGAATCTGATATATTTTGTAATACTATAAACAAGTACCAATACTGGACTGATTAAGACCTTATTAAGCAGCTTGTAAAGAAAAATTCATAACTTAAGCTAGGGTGATCAGATTTGCATTTATTAAGACCAGTGCCAAATGAATCTTAAGAAATATACCTAAAACTTTGTAGAAGACACTTAAGTTTTAATATGTATAAAAATGCATGAATCTGATGTGTTTTGTGATACTATAAACAAGTACCAATACTGGACTGATTAAGACCTTATTGAGCAGCTTGTAAAGAAAAATTTATAACTTAAGGTAGGGTGATCAGATTTACATTTAGTAAGACCAGTGCCAAATGAATCTTAAGAAGTATACCTAAAACTTTATAGAAGACACTTAAGCTTTAATTTGTATAAAAATGCATGAATCTAATATGTTTTGTGATACTATTAACAAGCACCAATACTGGACTAATTAAGACCTTATTGAGCAGCTTATAAGAAAAATTCATAACTTAAGCTAGGGTGATTAGATTTGCATGAATTATACCTTTTTGGAAAGGTAAGACATAAATGTACATTTGTCATGAAGAAAATGAAGTCAAATTATAATTCTAAACTGCTTGAAAAGTTTATGCAACATTTGCCAGAATGCAGTTTTCTCAAATTGGAATGCATAAAAATTGACATGCTTGCTTAATCGGTAAGAATTATGCACGTGCTTGCTTATCGTATTTGATTTTTGCATGTGCTAGCTTGAAAATAACACGTATTTGTGCATGATAATTTGAGTAAAATTTATCATTCTTTACTTGTGAATATTATGAAATGCAAGAAGCGAGTTGACTTGACGCAATATTGGAATGCTAAGTCAATAAAGTTTTGTACTATTTGCCATGAGATTTTCATCTTGTTAACCTTGGCATATGATATATGTACTTTGGAAATGAATTTAAATACCTTCAAATGACATGCATTTACATTGATACATTGAATTAATGATACTTGGCCCTGATAAACATAATAGGAGTCGAGGTTAGTTTAAGGATATGGCATGCCATATAAATATACAGAGTTTACATGATCTATATTTGAGGTTACATATTAGGTATCTCATAAGCATGGGCACAGAGCCTTGCTATCACAATTTTGGCCTCTGAGCCTATTGTTCGGCACCCTGTGCCTACCGTTATAACTCCTTATCTACCTAGTCGACCCTACTATGTGTTTATAAGGGCTGAGTACTTAATTAAGATTGATACTTGATTTTGTGAAATTATCATTGAATGTTAATATGTCTGTATCTATTACATGCACTAAGCTATGGTGATTTGCTTTAAATAGAAAATGAGCAATAAAGGCAAAAGAAGATGTTTCTATTGAATATAAAGGTAATTCTTGTCATGCACAAGAATACAAATGGCACTCATATTTTATACCAAGAAGATTTACAAGTATACTTTGCATCATGTTAGCTACATTTGACTAGCTTGTAATTGTTTACTTAATTATTTATATAAAAGAATATGTTTGCTTTATTTTGTTATTTGTTTGCAATCGCCCACTGAGCATTAGCTCAGCATATTGGTTTTTACCTCACGCTGGTTGTAGATAAAGTAGGCATATCGAAGGTCATCAAAGGTCTACATCAGATATCAAAGCCATTATCATAGCTGGTTGTTTTGAGTCTCTGAATCATAGTATAATTATATTTTGGTATGTACATATTAAATAGAGTAGGTTATGAAGGTTATGTAAATCAAATAATGTAAGTATGTATGGATAAAGAAAAAGAGCTAAATGTTTGCATGTGATGTGATCCATGGAAAAATAAGGAGTGATGCTGCTATGAAATGTGTGCCAAATTAAAGAATAGTAAGATGTCAAATGATAGTTGATAATTATATATGAGTTTTTTCATATGTACTACAGGTTAAATGGTTGATGAAAAAGAGGAAACTCTGTCAAAATTTTGTTTTAAAATCCCACACTTACTTTAATCATTTTATGAAATTTACTTGAACTACCTAATAACTTGATAATTACAGATAAAGAAAATTGTTTAGTCTTGATATATCAAAAAGGTATAGTTTGTGATAGTCCTTACTCTGTCTACACTTTGATAGGGTAAGGGGTGTTACATTAACACTAAAAAGAGTAAAATTTTAACTTTGGTCAAAATTGATAGAATTGACTTGGTCAAAATTAAAAAAAAGATATGTAAAGTATTAAAAATATTAGGTAAAAGACATTTTTAAACCCTTAGCAATTTTCAAAATAGTTACATCAGTCCTTAACAAATTTTTTGATCTAAAAAAGCTCTCGACTAAACAGTAATGATAGATTTATACAAAAATATAGTTAAATTAGATCAAATTAAGCATTATGTTAATTAGTCACACGAATGACACATGACTAACGACATTAAAAATGAGTCACCCACTCTTACCTTTTCAACTGATCTTGGCATTATTTGTAACATCTTGAAACCCATAGTTAGGAATAGTGACATCACTAGGTATGAGTTAGGTTATTTCACTATTAGAGCAAGTGGCATTAGGGGAGGTGCTAACTTACTCCGAGGTACTTAGAGGAGTTGCTAGCATAACTCTATACTGCTAATAACTGAATCATAGAAAACTCAAATAAAGAAACAGAGTATCCAAAAATAAAGTAGATAGTGTGATTAGCGAGTCGAAAATGAGTCACTTTCGAGAGGTGCTAGGGTTTCCCGATGTACTCGCTTGATGTGCTTGTTAAAATCCGTCATGCTTACTTAAGTGAAAAGGACTTCTAAAGGCTAAAAAAAGAATTTATTAGGTCAATCTGTGAATATCGAAAGTTTGAAAACTAAATTGAAATATGGTAAAAAGTTTAGTAGGTTAAAGTGTGAATATGAAAAGTTTAAAGATAAAATTAAGTTTAGTCCTTCATTTTTTCTACCACTTCACCTAAACCATTCATGTGTCACACCTAACTAAGTATAAAAGAAATGGCAAAGTAAATGAAGTAGGGTTATCTTCTTCCACCCACCTTATGGCCGTAGCTTATACCATTTGAAAACAAAAATTTTATTTTCTCTTTCTTCTAGCAAATCCAAGCCAAACTCTTACCAAATCAACTTCTTTTTTTAACCAAAATTCACCCTAAAATTAAGTGCTAAAAAAAAAGCCATGTACTGAAAGAATTGAAGAAGAAAAGTTTCATATGCACTAAGCTTGAAAATCGAAGGCGAGCATAGAAATTTGTAGGAAATAGCATCTTCTCACTTCTTCATGCATGAATTTGAATTATAAAGGTTTAATTTATAATTTATTCAATTCCTACCTAAGATATAAATTGACCTAGGTGAAGGAACATCAAAAGGAAAGGAGATAGCTAGAGATTAAAAGTGAAAAAAAAAGAGAAATTCAAGAAAAGTTTGGTGTTTATATGATTTTCTGTTTTTCTTTAATTTCCTCATGAATATATAAAATTAGGGATTGATTTTACTTGCTGAAAATAACATCAAAAGGAAAGGAGATAGCTAGAGATTAAAAGTGAAAAAAAAAAAGAGAAATTCAAGAAAAGTTTGGTGTTTATATGATTTTCTGTTTTTCTTTAATTTTCTCATGAATATATAAAATTAGGGATTGATTTTACTTGCTGAAAATATTACTTTGATTGAAAAAATATGTAATATGAATGTTGAAATAGTGTTTGAAAGGCTTAAAGTAAAAAAATTTAATATAGGAGCTAAAAGTGCAAACCTGGCAGTATAGGTTTTAACAGGACAACATATATTAGCAACTTTATAACTCATTGTATAGTTATTAAAATTAGGGCTAAAATATACCAAATGAAAGCTGAGACAAAGAGTTAAAACTTTCATGCATTGAATAAACTCTGAATTTGTAGGTAAGATGACATAAATTGCAAGTGAACCTAAACTGAATACAAGGATAGAGCATCCGAAACATAGTGTGATTATACCATAACTAATTATGTACTCAATGAACATATTTAAGACTAGTGCCAAATAAATCTTAAGCAGTATGCCTAAAATTTTGTAGAAGACACTTAAGCTTAAATTTGTATGAAAATACATACATCTGATATGTTTTATGATACTATAAATAAGTACCAATACTGGACTGATTAAGACCTTATAGACCAACTTATAAAGAAAAATTCATAACTTAAGATAGGATGATCAGATTTACATGAATTATACCTTATTGGAAAAATAGGACATAAATATACATTTGTTATGAAGAAACTAAATTCAAATTGTAACTTTAAATTGCTTGAAAAGTTTATACAATATATGGCAAAATGTAGTTCTCTTGAATTGGAATGCATAAAAATTGACATATTTGCTTAATCGGTAAGAATTACACATGTGCTTGCTTGTCGTACTTGATATCTACACATGCTTTCTTGATAATAAAACTTATTTGTGCATGATGATATGAGTAAAACTTGTCATTCTTTGCTTGTTAGTGGTATGAAATGTAAAAAGTGAATTAACTTGACGCAATATTGGAATGCTAAGTCGATAAAGTTTTATACTATTTGCCATGAGTTTCTCATCTTGTTAACCTCGGCATATGATATATGTAATTTGAAAATGATTTCAAATAGTTTCAAATGACATGCATTTATGTTGAACAATTGATATATTGAATTAATGATACGTGGTCCTGGTAAACTTAATAGGAGTCGAGGTTAGTTTAAGGGTATGGCATACCATATAAATATATAGAGTTCGCAGCACTGCTACTAATACATGATCAATATTTGAGGTTACATATCAGGTACCTCATAAGTATGGCCATGAAGCCCTGCTATCACAGTTTTGGCTTTTGAGTCTACCGTTTGGCACCATGTGCCTACTATCATAACTCCTTATCTACCTAGTCAATCCTACTATGTGTTTATAAGAGCTGAGAACCTAATTAAGATTGATGCTCGATTTTGTAAAATTATCAATGAATGATAATATGTTTGCATCTGTTTCATACACTAAGCTATGATGATTTGCTATAAATATAAAATGTGTAATAGTGATAAAAGAAGATATTTTTATTGAATCTGAATGAAATTCTTGGCGTGCACAAGGATATACATGACACTCCTATCTTATTCTAAGAAGTTTGACAAGTATGCTTTGTATTATATTAACTACACTTTACATGCTTGTAATTTTTTATTTAATTATCTATATATATGAGTATGCTTTCTTTATTTTATTACTTGTTTACAATCACCCATTGAGCATTAGCTCAGCATGTGTAATGATCCGAAAACCGGACCGCTACCGACGCTAGGATTCAGATCAACTTAAGGTCGTTGGAACCCGTAGCAAGCCTACTATACATCTTGTGTACCTGATAAAATCCCATACATGATCATACATTTACAAAACAACTTAAACATTTCATGAAACCAAGCTTAACCTATGCATGTATCATAAACTGAAAACATAAAACCCATACTAGAGCCCTCATCATATGCTCCAATATGGTTAACATACATGCCTCAACTTGGTCCAACATAACATATACATAAAACTTTTACATAAAGATCATGTAAACCGGGATTACAAAACTATCATTAGGGCAAAGCACAATTCTAATCCATAAGATATTACATGTCCACTACTATTCTATTACATTAAAACTGTACCAAAAGCTATGCCGACTCTCCCAAGCTATCTACGCTCCTGCAAACCTGGGGTTAGGGGAAAGGGACAAGCTACAAGAGCCTAGTGAGCAGAACATAAAAACAGTTTAATAAACATATGTTCATATGAAATACATCACAGCACAAGCAATTCACAACAAGATGGACTTGTCACCAGTAACCCTCTATATAATCTAATGTGCTTGGCCCACTACGGGTGCTCCTCAGAACTTTCGCTTAAACATAACATATCCAATATGCCAGGGGCGTAGAATGGGCCTCACCTGAACTTTCCCTTACATAATGCCAGGGGTATAGTGTAACGACCTGAAAATCGGACCGCTACCGGCGCTAGGACCCAGGTCGGCTTAAGGCCGCCGGGACCCGTAGCAAGCCTGACATGTAACCTGTAAATCTGTTTAATTCCATACATGATCAACAACATACATAAAAATTAAAACTTTTCTTTCATACATTCTATCATACACCAAACTCAACCTGTGCATGCACTGAACATAATCATAATCATAAACTTGACCCCTCTGTGGGATCTCATCAATACCCCCAATGGGTGGCATAACATATGTTGAGTTGGTTTACATCTACGTCATAAAATCTCTAAGATCATGTAATAAAAGGGATAACAATATCCATAGGGTCACGTACAATTTCTAATCCTCAATACCATTATACATAACATGACTATTCAGGCCTTACATCATCTTACAATTTTATCATGTCCACTTTATATCTATTACAAACATATGACTTTACTCTTCTTGACTTCTCTGTCTAGCCCGTACCTGCAATCCTAGGGGATTAGGGAAAAGGGGTGAGCTACTAGAGCCCAGTGAACAGAATAATAGAAAACAATATTTAAAATCTCATGCCATCATGTAATGCAACACATCGCAACAAATCACATCTCGGATGGTATTGTCACCAATAGTCCTCTACATTCCAAAGTGTCGGGACGTAGAATGGGTCAACCGGTCTTTCTCTTAACATAACATAACATAGCATTCCAATGTGCTAGGGACGTAGAATGGGTACAACCTGGACTTTCTCTTACATCGTGCCAGGGACGTAGAATGGGTACAACCTGAACTTCCATACCGTATCATGCCATACATCATCATATCATATAAGGACTAAAGGATCATCCAATAACCAATCCACGTCAACATCATAAATGCAATGCAACATATTCGTGAATTTCTAATGCAAACAACCTAATTCATCACATGGCATTCATGATGCATGAACATGCTAAAACTTTGTAATTTATTTGCTTTAAATCGTAAAGGTTTATTCTACTCACCTCTTGGCTAGCTCTGACAAAGACTGATGCAGCTAACTCACTGCTGGGGTCCTCGGTTCCTCGGGTCCGAACCTACACAGGTGGACTCAAATGAGGGACCAAACAACTAGAACATACCTCTAAAAACATCCCCCAAAAACCCCCTAAAACACCTCAAAACAATCATGCAAAAACATGCAAAGGAAGGCTGAACAGGGCAGGTTCGGCGACACCTTCGGCGGCCGAAAGTCCCTCTAGAGCCGAAACCCAGGCAGGTTCGGCGGCACCTTCGGCGGCCGAAAGTCCCAGATAGATACGAAAGTCTCTTTTCGGGGGCAACTTCGGCAGCCGAAAGGCCTGCCTCCCAGGCAGGTTCAGCGGCCGAAAGTCCTTCGGCTGCCGAACCTGGTTTCTGCCAAAGGGTAGAAACTTGGTTCCTGCCAAAGGGCAGAAACTTGGTTCCCTTTGCACAAAAACCTCTCCTTCCCATTCCAACATGCATATAACTCATTCAAATCATGCAAATATACATACATTGGCTCCTAGGGGCTTCAAACTATCATAAACCCCATCTACAACACATCAAACAACACAAATCCAACATACATTGTCTATAAACCAATACAAACCCAAAAACTCATAAAACCCTACACATGCATTTCTACTTCAAGAATCAACTTAAAACTTGTTAAAAATATGTAGTGAGCTCAAGATCGGCCCTTACCTCTTGTAGATCGAGAGGAAAACGACTCTAGCTCGAAGATGGGAGAGATTTGAGTTCTTGAACCTCAAAGCTCCAAAACTTGCTTTAAACTCAAAAATCTTCAAAACAAGGTGAAAACTCATAAGAAAAACATGAAAACTCGAAGGGAGAAGCTCAAAACAGAGGAGGGGCGGTGGAGAACTCACTTTGGCCGAAAACGGGAAGAAAAGCTTGCCCGTTTCGGCCATGGGGTCCTTTTATAGGGCTGTCCTTACCACCTTTCGGCGGCCTAACGTGCCCCCATAGCTCATGCAAGTTCGGCGGCCGAACATGAGGTTCGGCGGCCGAACCTTGGCTGATTCAAACAAGACTTTCGGAGGCCTAAAGCACTCCCAAAACTTCCCCACGTTCGGCGGCCGAACATGACTTTCGGCGGCCGAACCTGGCAAAGTCTCCAAGGCCCTCTTCACTCAAAACTTGGATTTATTTTCATTAAAAACCATAAAATACATCAAAACATTTTAAGAAAACATGGTTTTACCCCTTCTAGAGGTCTCCGACATCCGAGATTCCCCCGGACGGTAGGAATTCCGATACCTGAGTCTAGCCGGGTATTACATTCTCCCCCCCTTAAGAACATTCGTCCCCGAATGTTCCTCAACTAGCACATAGCATGGCATACACATATCATACATACAAAGCACATAAAACTCACAAGGAACTAACCTCAGAAAAGATAAGGGTATTGCTGGAGCATGGACTCCCGTGTCTCCCAGGTGCACTGTTCCATATTGTGGTGGTTCCACAGGACTTTCACCATCGGGATTTCCTTGTTTCTCAGCTTTCTGATCTGGGTGTCTATGATCCGCACTAGCTGCTCAACATAGGTAAGATCCTCTTGGATCTCCACATCAGGCTCACTAAGAACCTTGCCCGGATCTGACACAAACTTCCTCAACATTGAAACATGGAAAACCGGATGGATTCTTTCCATTAAAGCAGGCAAATCTAGCTTGTACGACACATTCCCAATCTTCTGCAAGATTTCAAAGGGTCCGATGTATCGTGGGGCTAGTTTACCCTTCTTCCCAAAGTGAACCACTCCTTTCATTGGAGACACCTTGAGCAATACCAGATCCCCCTCCTGAAACTCTACCTGTCTTCTACGGATGTCTGCATAACTCTTCTGTCTGCTGGCAGCAGTTTTGATTCTTTCTCTGATTATGGGTACCACCCTGCTGGTAATCTCTACTAGCTCAGGCCCTGCCAAGGCCTTCTCTCCAACTTCCTCCCAGCAGACAGGTGACCTGCACTTCCTTCCGTACAAAGCTTCATATGGAGCCATCCCGATGCTAGCGTGATGGCTGTTATTGTAGGCAAACTCCACCAAAGGTAGATGCTGCCTTCAAGAACCCCCAAAGTCCAGCATACACATTTTGAGCATATCCTCGATAGTCTAGATGGTCCTTTCAGACTGTCCGTCCATCTAGGGGTGGAAGGCAGTACTGAAATCCAACCTGGTACCCATGACATTTTGCAGACTCCGCCAAAACCTGGAGGTGAACTGGGGCCCTCTATCAGACACTATTGAAACAGGGACCCCATGCAGCCTGACGATCTCATCCACATATACCTGCGCCAATTTGTCCATAGAGTAGCCACTCCTGACAGGGATGAAGTGAGCAGATTTGGTGAGTCTATCCACAATCACCCATATGGAGTCCAATCTGTTGGACGTCGCCGGTAACCCCACTACGAAGTCCATAGCTATACTCTCCCATTTCCACTCAGGAATAGGTAGCGGGTTAAGCATTCCAGCCGGCTTCTGATGTTCCAGCTTCACCCTCTGACACACTTCGCAGGCTGACACAAACTGTGCCACTTCTTTCTTCATCGCTGGCCACCAATAAACCTTCTTCAGATCTTGATACATCTTGGTGGCTCCGGGGTGAACGCTGTATCTTGCATTATGAGCCTCCCTCATAATGTCTCCTTTTAGCCCTATGTCATCTGGTACACACAATCGACTCCTATAGCGGAGGATCCCCTTACTGTCAAATCTGAACTCACTGTCCTTGCTTGACTGAACAGTCCTGGCAATCTTCACTAACTCTGGGTCCTCATGCTGTTTTTAAGCCACTTGCTCCAGAAACATAGGTGTCACTCTCATCTGGGCCACTAAAGCACCTGTACCAGACAACTCCAACTGTAGACCTTCATCAATAAGCTTGTAAAACTCCTTCACCACTGGTCTCCTCCCTGCCGTAATGTGGGATAGACTGCCTAGTGACTTTCGGCTTAGGGCGTCTGCCACAACATTCGCCTTACCCGGATGATACTGAATCTTCCAATCATAGTCACTCAACAGCTCTACCCATCTCCTCTGTCTCAAGTTCAAATCTCTTTGACTCAGGATGTACTGCAGGCTTTTATGATCTGTAAAGATCTCACATTTTACCCCATAGAGGTAGTGCCTCCACATCTTGAGTGCAAAAATTACTGCTGCCATCTCAAGGTCATGTGTGGGGTAATTCAGCTCATGCTTCTTCAGCTGCCTAGAAGCATAAGCAATCACCCTCTCATTCTGCATTAGTACACAACCCAGTCCCACACGGGACGCATCACAAAAGACTGTAAAGTCTTCATCACTGGATGGCAGAGCTAACACTGGTGCTGAAGTCAACCTCCTCTTAAGCTCTTCAAAACTCTATTCGCACTGGTCGGTCCACACAAACTTCTGATTCTTCCTGGTCAACCTGGTCAGAGGAGCTGTGTAATACCCGGCTAGACTCCGGTATCGGAATTCCTACCGTCCGGTGGAATCTCGGATGTTGGAGACCTCTAGATGGGTAAAACCATGTTTTCATGAAATGTTTTAATGTTTTTGATGATTTTAAGTAAAGAGGAAATGAGTTTTTAGAATAAAAACACCCTTGGAGGAAACTCAGGTTCGGCCGCCGAAACTCAAAGTTCGGCCGCCGAACATGCATGCGTTGTGGGTGTGCTTTAGGCCCCCAAAAGCATAAGTGAGGGAAGTCCAGGTTCGGCCGACGAACCTCAAGTTCGGCCGCCGAACATGACATGCATGCGGAGGCACATTCGGCCCCCGAACGTGGCCTGGCCAGCCACTATAAAAGGGTCCCTTAGCTGAAAACGGGCGAGTTTTTCCCCATTTTCGGCCAAGGTGAGCTCTCCGCCGTCCCTCACCGATCTTTGATGTTTTTCCTCAAGATTTTTCAAGTTTTTCATGTGTTTTAACTTTGTTTTGAAGATTTGAGCTTTTGAGCAAAGTTTTGGAGCTTGGAGGTCCAAGAATCCAATCTCTCCCACCTTTGAGTTTTAGGTCGTCTCTCTCTCGATCTTCAAGAGGTAAGAGCCGATCTTAAGCTCATTGTATGTTTTAAATAAGTTTTATGCAAGATCTATGGGGTAGAAATGCATGTGTAGGTTTTTAGTGAGTTATGGATGATTGTTGAGTTTATGGACAATGTGGCTTGCAAATGCTTGTGTATGTGTGTTGTAGTTGGGGTTTAAGTTAGTTTGAGACCCCTAGGAGCTGGTGTGCATGTTTTGGTTGAGCTAAATGCATGTTGGTATGAGTTTGAGGCTCTTTGTGCATGTTTGAACCAAGTTTCTGCCCTTTGGGAGAAACCAGGTTCGGCAGCCGAAGGGACTTTCGGCCGCCGAACCCTCTTGTGGAGGCAGCCTTCGGCTGCCGAAGCTTGCCCCCGAAAGAGGACTTTCGCCTCTGTCTGGGAGTTTCGGCCGCCGAAAGTGCCGCCGAACATGCATGAGTTTCGTCTCTTTCTGGGAGTTTCGGCCGCCGAAGGTGCCGCCGAACCTGCCTGACTTTCGGCTCTGGAGGGACTTTCGACCGCCGAACCTGCCGCCGAAAGTGCCCTGTCCAGGCCTCATTTGCATGTTCTTCTATGGATGTTTTGAGATGTTTTAGGGGGTTTTTGGGAGATGTTTTTAGAGTCATGTTATAGTATGTTGGTCCCTCATCTGAGTCCACCTGTGTAGGTTCGGACCCGAGGAACTGAGGACCCCAGCAGTGAGTCAGCTGCTTCAGTCAGTGTCAGAGCTAGCCTGAGGTGAGTGGAATAACTCTTATGCTTTTAAATAAATAAATCAGTTTTGAGCATGTTCATGCATCACGGATGCCATGTGATATTTTAGGATGCTTGCATTAGAAATCACGAATATGTTGCATTGCATAATATGTTGTTGATGTGGATGAATGTTGAATGATCCATTAGCCCTCATATGTTATGACATGATGATATGTTGTGGAAGTCCAGATGTGGCCTGCACTACGCCCCTGGCACTATGTAAGAGAAAGACCGGACGTGGCCTCTACTACGCTCCCGGCACCATGGAATATGTATGTTATGTTATGTTATGTATAAGAGAAAGACCAGGTGTGGCCTGCACTACGCCCCTGGCATGATTAGAATATGTAGAGGGCTAAATGGTGACAAGTTCATCCTTGATATGATTAGTTGTGATGTGATGCATTCCATGATAGCATGTGTTTTAAATGCTTTATGATTCTGCTCACTGGGCTCTAGTAGCTCACCCCTCTCCCAATTTCCCCAGGTTTGCAGGTACGGGTTAGACAGAGAAGTCAAGAAGAGTAATGAAGTCATATGTATGTAATAGTTAGAATGTGGACATGATAGATTGTATTATGATGTATAGATATGTAATGTAACGATATTGAGGTTAGAAGTGTGCTTGACCACAGTATGATGTAATCCCTTTTTGAAACATGATCTTAATGTTATTGATGTCCATGTTTAGCCAACTCAACACTTGTTATGCCACCCATTGGGGGCATTGATGAGATCCCACAGAGGGGTCAAGTTTATGATTATGTATAAGTTCAGTGCATGCACAGGTTGAGTTTGGTGTATGATAGAATGTATGAAAGAAAAGTTTTAATTTTTATGTAAAATTGTTGATCATGAATGGGATTAAACAGGTTTACAGGTTGCATGTCAGGCTTGCTACGGGTCCCGGCGGCCTTAAGTCGATCTGGATCCTAGCACCGGTAGCGGTCCGATTTTCGGGTCGTTACAGAATGGTATCAGAGCCCTAGGTTCATATGGTCGGACCTAGAGTGTCGGGCTCATAGATGTTATAGAAGGTCAAGCACAATAGGAAGATCATGTCCACTTGGATAGGATGTGGAGTCCTGTCTTACATGATGATGTGAAATGCTATGATATGAATGATATGCTATGATGTGTGATGCGGGTTCATGTGTGCCCACATGAACCATATGATGCTAATGTTTATGTGATGTGTACTGTTTTTCAGAAAACAGGATGAGAGGAACTCGTCGATCAGCAAGATTGACTGGAGTACCACCTGAGGATGAGGGCACGAGCGCCCGTCCTCCAGCATTGCCTAGGGCAATGTCTAGTAGGTCTAGCCGAGAAAGAGCAGTAAGAGACCCTAGAAGGTCTTTGGATCTGGGTAGAAGCAGATCAGTCAGAGGAACAGTTCAGGGAGGAGCGTCAGAGGATATGGGGGATGATATGGATGTAGAGCAGAGGAGGGATGGCAGTTTAGGAGTTAGCATGTCAGAAGAGGGAGTGGGAGAATCCCAAGGAGGCACTCAGGCCTCGAGATTTGTTCAGCCACCTTACTACCCACTCTTCTCACAAAACCCTGGGTATTCGATGGGAGGCACATCGGACTACCACAGCTTTAGCCCTTATCCCACACAGATGCCATACCCACCCTACTACCCACCATATTCACAGTACCCAATGTATCCACCTCCACCTTACTATCCAAATCCAGCAAACCCTACCCCAGGGGATGCTGCACCTCCTCCTCCTCCAACAGAATCAGCAGCCCCAGCTACCCAACCTCCTAGACCTAGCTCAGCCAGTGGGAGCAAGGCCAAGATGACTGAGTACATGAAGTTGGGTGCTCCCCGGTATGAAAAAGGGGATGACCCGTTTGTGTATCTGGAGAGGGTCAAGGTGATCACATATGAGATTGGGGCTGATGATAGTAGAGCCATTCAGATGGCTGGGTTCACACTTAAGTGCAAGAAGGCACGAGAGTGGTTCAAGAATTATGTGAACCCGAAAGTGGATAGCATGTCTTGGGAAGAGTTTGCAAACGACTTTGCAGGATGGGCTTTCCCAGATAGTTCAAGGGAGCTGAAGATGATAGAGTTTGAGCAGTTGAGGCAGACTGATGAGATGGGTGTAGAGGAGTTCACAGACAGGTTTTTGGAGTTGTTGCCATTTGCAGGGCAAAACATTGATTCAGACCAGAAAAGGTCAAGGAGGTATATCATGAAACTCCACTCCAGATATTCCTCCTTGATCCAGTCAGCAGATAGGGAGAGCTTCCATGCCATAGTGGATATGGCCCGAAAAATGGAGGCCAGTGCCATCGTTCAGGGGACAGTTAAACAGTCAGTGGCACAGCCTTCTGGTTCTAAGACCCCAGGCTCTTCTTCAATGAGTGCAGCAACTTCAGGTAGCAAGAAGTGGGACAGAGGTCCCAGGAAGTCTAAGAAGAACAAGTTTTGGAACAAGGTTAAGTCCAATCTGGGACTAGGGAGTGGCTCAAGCTCTAGTGCGGATAATGCAGTTTGTGCAAGGTGTGGTAAGCCACACAGAGGAGTATGTCGGTTTGGGACGACAGCCTGTTACAGATGTGGTCAGGAGGGGCATATGTCTCGAGATTGTCCAAGAGCAGCCCCAATGGCACAGTCCCAGCAGACAGCTTCAGGTAGTGTAGCGCAGCCAGCAGCTCCAGCCATGACTCAGGCCAGTGGCAGAGGCAGAGGGAGAGGGGCAGCCTCTTCTTCAGTGGGTTTCAGAGGTGAAGGTCCATCAGCTCCAGCACGGATCTTCACGATGACTCAGCAGGAGGCAGATGCATCTAACACCGTGGTGGCAGGTAACTTAGTCATTGGTTGTTCAGATGTGTATGCCTTGATGGACCCTGGTGCATCTCATTCTTTTGTTACACCGAGAGCCGTCCAGAGGTTAGGGTTGATGATCTCTAAGTTAGAGTGTCCTCTCTGGGTCAGTGGACCCAAGTGTGATCCATCAGTGGCAGAGTCAGTCTGCCAGTGTAGTCCCGTGTTTGTTGAGGGAAGATGCTTATCCGCCGACCTTGTGGTTCTAGACTTGACAAATTTTGACGTCATTCTAGGGATGGACTGGTTATCTACCCATGGTGCTACCTTGGACTGCAGGGACAAGGTAGTCAGGTTCAGAGGTCAGGATGGGTCAGAGGTTGTCTTCAGAGGAGACAGTAAGGGTACACCTAGAGGTCTGATATTAGCTCTTCAGGCTCGTAGGTTGCTTAGGAGGGGATGTCAGGGGTATTTGGCTCATGTGAGAGAGCTTAGCAGTCAGGTTAGAGAGCCCGCCTCGGTGCCATTGGTTAGAGAGTTTCTAGACGTCTTCCCAGACGAGCTGCCAGGTTTACCTCCTGCTAGGGAGATAGAGTTCGAGATAGAATTGATGCCTGGAACCCGACCGATCTCTATCCCTCCCTACAGGATGGCTCCAGCCGAGTTGAAAGAATTGAAAGAACAGTTGCAAGAGCTGGTAGACAAGGGCTTCATCCGACCGAGTACCTCACCCTGGGGTGCTCCAGTCTTGTTTGTCAGAAAGAAGGATGGATCCCTTAGACTTTGTATCGACTATAGGCAGTTGAACAAAGTCACTACCAAGAACAAGTACCCTTTGCCAAGGATCGACGATCTATTCGACCAGCTAGCAGGAGCGGGTTGTTTCTCCAAAATAGATCTGAGATCTGGGTACCATCAGCTGAGGATCAGAGATGAGGATGTGCCAAAGACGGCTTTCAGGACCAGATATGGGCATTTTGAGTTCCTTGTAATGCCGTTCGGGTTAACCAACGCCCCTGCAGCATTCATGGATCTCATGAACAGAGTATTTAGCCAGTACCTGGATCACTTTGTTATTGTCTTCATAGATGATATCTTGGTGTATTCCAGGAATGCAGAGGAGCATGCCCATCATCTGCGGTTGGTTTTACAGACCTTGAGGGAACATGGCTTGTATGCCAAGTTCTCTAAGTGTGAGTTCTGGCTGAGGAGCATTTCGTTCTTGGGGCATGTAGTGTCAGAGAATGGGATAGAGGTGGACCCCAAGAAGACAGAAACTGTGGCTAACTGGCCTAGACCCACTTCAGTGACAGAGATTAGGAGTTTATTGGGTTTGGCAGGTTACTACAGGAGGTTCATTCAGGACTTCTCGAAAATAGCAGCCCCTCTGACCAGACTAACCAGGAAGAATCAAAAGTTTCTGTGGACCGATTAGTGCGAAGAGAGTTTTGAAGAGCTTAAGAAGAGGTTGACTTCAGCACCAGTTTTAGCTCTGCCATCTAGTGATGAGGACTTTACAGTCTTTTGTGATGCGTCCCGTGTGGGACTGGGTTGTGTACTGATGCAGAATGAGAGGGTGATTGCTTATGCTTCTAGGCAGCTAAAGAAGCATGAGTTGAATTACCCCACACATGACCTTGAGATGGCAGCAGTAATCTTTGCACTCAAGATGTGGAGGCACTACCTCTATGGGGTAAAATGTGAGATCTTCACAGATCATAAAAGCCTGCAGTACATCCTGAGTCAAAGAGATTTAAACTAGAGACAGAGGAGATGGGTAGAGCTGCTAAGTGACTATTATTGCAAGATTCAGTATCATCCGGGTAAGGCGAATGTCGTGGTAGACGCCCTAAGCCGGAAGTCACTAGGCAGTCTATCCCACAACACGGCAGAGAGGAGACCAGTGGTGAAGGAGTTTTACAAGCTCATTGAGGAAGGTCTACAGTTGGAGTTGTCTGGTACCGGTGCTTTAGTGGCCCAGATGAGAGTGACACCTGTGTTTCTGGAGCAAGTGGCTCAGAAACAGCATGAGGACCCAGAGTTAGTGAAGATTGCCAGGACTGTTCAGTCAGGCAAGGATAGTGAGTTCAGATTTGACAGTAAGGGGATCCTCCGCTATGGGAGTCGGTTGTGTGTACCAGATGACATAGGGCTAAAAGGAGACATTATGAGAGAGGCTCATAATGCAAGATACAGCGTTCACCCCGGAGCCACTAAGATGTATCAAGATTTGAAGAAAGTTTATTGGTGGCCAGCGATGAAGAAAGAAGTGGCACAGTTTGTGTCAGCCTGCGAAGTGTGTCAGAGGGTGAAGCTGGAACATCAGAAGCCGGCTGGAATGCTTAACCCGCTACCTATTCCAGAGTGGAAATGGGAGAATATAGCTATGGACTTCGTAGTGGGGTTACCGGCAGCGTCCAACAGAGTGGACTCCATATGGGTGATTGTGGACAGACTCACCAAATCTGCTCACTTCATTCCTGTTAGGAGTGGCTACTCTGTGGACAAGTTGGCACAGGTATATGTGGATGAGATCGTCAGGCTGCATGGGGTTCCGGTTTCGATAGTGTCGGATAGAGGGCCCCAGTTTACCTCCAGGTTTTGGCGGAGTCTGCAGAATGCTATGGGTACTAGATTGGATTTCAGTACTGCCTTCCACCCCCAGACGGACGGACAGTCCGAAAGGACCATCCAGACTATCGAGGATATGCTCAGAATGTGTGTGCTGGACTTTGGCGGTTCTTGGAGGCAGCATCTACCTTTGGTGGAGTTTGCCTACAATAACAGCCATCATGCTAGCATCGGGATGGCTCCATATGAAGCTTTATATGGGAGGAAGTGCAGGTCACCTGTT
Source organism: Manihot esculenta (assembly GCF_001659605.2). Taxonomy (NCBI): domain Eukaryota; kingdom Viridiplantae; phylum Streptophyta; class Magnoliopsida; order Malpighiales; family Euphorbiaceae; genus Manihot; species Manihot esculenta. The sequence goes on from NC_035168.2 coordinate 15,517,779, forward strand.
TGCTGGGAAGAAGTTGGAGAAAAGGCCTTCGCAGGGCTTGAGCTAGTGGAGATTACCAGCAGGGTGGTACCCATAATCAGAGAGAGAATCAAGACTGCTGCAAGCAGACAGAAGAGTTATGCAGACATCCGCAGAAGACAGATAGAGTTTCAGGAGGGGGATCTGGTATTGCTCAATGTGTCTCCAATGAAAGGAGTGGTTCGTTTTGGGAAGAAAGGTAAACTAGCTCCACGATACATCGGACCCTTTGAAATCTTGCAGAAGATTGGGAATGTGTCGTACAAGCTAGATTTGCCTGCTTCAATGGCAAGAATCCATCTGGTTTTCCATGTTTCAATGTTGAGGAAGTTTATGTCAGATCCGAGCAAGGTTCTTAGTGAGCCTGATGTGGAGATCCAAGAGGATCTTACCTATGTTGAGCAGCCAGTGCGGATCTTAGACACCCAGATCAGAAAGCTAAGAAACAAGGAAATCCCGATGGTGAAAGTCCTATGGAACCACCATAATATGGAAGAGTGCACCTGGGAGACACGGGAGTCCATGCTCCAGCAATACCCTTATCTTTTCTGAGGTTAGTTCCCTGTGAGTTTTATGTGCTTTGCATGTATGATATGTTGTATGCCATGCTATCTGCTAGTTAAGGAACATTCGGGGACGGATGTTCTTAAGTGGGGGAGAATGTAATACCCGGCTACACTCCGGTATCGGAATTCCTACCGTCCGGTGGAATCTCAGATGTCGGAGACCTCTAGATGGGTAAAACCATGTTTTCATGAAATGTTTTAATGTTTTTGATGATTTTAAGTAAAGAGGAAATGAGTTTTTAGAATAAAAACACCCTTGGAGGAAACTCAGGTTCGGCCGCCGAAACTCAAAGTTCGGCCGCCGAACATGCATGCGTTGCGGGTGTGCTTTAGGCCCCCGAAAGCATAAGTGAGGGAAGTCCAGGTTCGGCCGACGAACCTCAAGTTCAGCCGCCGAACATGACATGCATGCGGAGGCACATTCGGCCCCCGAACGTGGCCTGGCCAGCCACTATAAAAGGGTCCCTTAGCCGAAAACGGGCGAGTTTTTCCCCATTTTCGGCCAAGGTGAGCTCTCCGCCGTCCCTCACCGATCTTTGATGTTTTTCCTCAAGATCTTTCAAGTTTTTCATGTGTTTTAACTTTGTTTTGAAGATTTGAGCTTTTGAGCAAAGTTTTGGAGCTTGGAGGTCCAAGAATCCAATCTCTCCCACCTTCGAGTTTTAGGTCGTCTCTCTCTCGATCTTCAAGAGGTAAGAGCCGATCTTAAGCTCATTGTATGTTTTAAATAAGTTTTATGCAAGATCTATGGGGTAGAAATGCATGTGTAGGTTTTTAGTGAGTTATGGATGATTGTTGAGTTTATGGACAATGTGGCTTGCAAATGCTTGTGTATGTGTGTTGTAGTTGGGGTTTAAGTTAGTTTGAGACCCCTAGGAGCTGGTGTGCATGTTTTGGTTGAGCTAAATGCATGTTGGTATGAGTTTGAGGCGTTTTGTGCATGTTTGAACCAAGTTTCTGCCCTTTGGGAGAAACCAGGTTCGGTAGCCGAAGGGACTTTCGGCCGCCGAACCCTCTTGTGGAGGCAGCCTTCGGCTGCCGAAGCTTGCCCCCGAAAGAGGACTTTCGCCTCTGTCTGGGAGTTTCGGCCGCCGAAAGTGCCGCCGAACATGCATGAGTTTCGTCTCTGTCTAAGAGTTTCGGCCGCCGAAGGTGCCGCCGAACCTGCCTGACTTTCGGCTCTGGAGGGACTTTCGGCCGCCGAACCTGCCGCCGAAAGTGCCCTGTCCAGGCCTCCTTTGCATGTTCTTCTATGGATGTTTTGAGATGTTTTAGGGGGTTTTTGGGAGATGTTTTTAGAGTCATGTTATAGTATGTTGGTCCCTCATCTGAGTCCACCTGTGTAGGTTCGGACCCGAGTAACCGAGGACCCCAGCAGTGAGTCAGCTGCTTCAATCAGTGTCAGAGCTAGCCTGAGGTAAGTGGAATAACTCTTATGCTTTTAAATAAATAAATCAGTTTTGAGCATGTTCATGCATCACGGATGCCATGTGATATTTTAGGATGCTTGCATTAGAAATCACGAATATGTTGCATTGCATAATATGTTGTTGATGTGGATGAATGTTGAATGATCCATTAGCCCTCATATGTTATGACATGATGATATGTTGTGGAAGTCCAGATGTGGCCTGCACTACGCCCCTGGCACTATGTAAGAGAAAGACCGGACGTGGCCTCTACTACGCCCCCGGCACCATGGAATATGTATGTTATGTTATATTATGTATAAGAGAAAGACCAGGTGTGGCCTGCACTACGCCCCTGGCATGATTGGAATATGTAGAGGGCTAAATGGTGACAAGTTCATCCTTGATATTATTAGTTGTGATGTGATGCATTCCATGATAGCATGTGTTTTAAATGCTTTATGATTATGCTCACTGGGCTCTAGTAGCTCACCCCTCTCCCAATTTCCCCAGGTTTGCAGGTACGGGTTAGACAGAGAAGTCAAGAAGAGTAATGAAGTCATATGTATGTAATAGTTAGAATGTGGACATGATAGATTGTATTATGATGTATAGATATGTAATGTAACGATATTGAGGTTAGAAGTGTGCTTGACCATAGTATGATGTAATCCCTTTTTGAAACATGATCTTAATGTTATTGATGTCCATGTTTAGCCAACTCAACACTTGTTATGCCACCCATTGGGGGCATTGATGAGATCCCACAGAGGGGTCAAGTTTATGATTATGTATAAGTTCAGTGCATGCACAGGTTGAGTTTAGTGTATGATAGAATGTATGAAAGAAAAGTTTTAATTTTTATGTAAAATTGTTGATCATGTATGGGATTAAACAGGTTTACAGGTTGCATGTCAGGCTTGCTACGGGTCCCGGCGGCCTTAAGCCGATCTGGATCCTAGCGCCGGTAGCGGTCTGATTTTCGGGTCGTTACAAGCTGCTATTTTCGAGAAGTCCTGAACGAACCTCCTGTAGTAACCTGCCAAACCCAAGAAACTCCTGATTTCCGTCACTGAAGTGGGTCTAGGCCAGTTAGCCACAGCTTCTACCTTCTTGGGGTCCACCTCTATCCCATTCTCTGACACTACATGCCCCAAGAACGAAATGCTCCTCAGCCAGAACTCACATTTAGAGAACTTGGCATACAAGTCATGTTCCCTCAAGGTCTGCAAGACCAACCGCAGATGATGGGCATGCTCCTCTGCATTCCTGGAATACACTAAGATATCATCTATAAAGACAATAACGAAGTGATCCAGGTACTGGCTAAACACTCTATTCATGAGATCCATGAATGCTGTAGGGGTGTTGGTTAACCCGAACGGCATTACAAGGAACTCAAAATGCCCATATCTGGTCCTGAAGGCTGTCTTCGGCACATCCTCCTCCCTTATCCTTAGCTGATGGTACCCCGATCTCAGATCTATTTTGGAGAAACAATCCGCTCCGGCTAGCTGGTCAAATAGATCGTCGATCCTAGGCAACGGGTACTTATTCTTGGTAGTGACTTTGTTCAACTGCCTGTAGTCGATACAAAGCCTAAGGGATCCATCCTTCTTTCTCACAAACAAAACTGGTGCACCCCAAGGTGAGGTGCTCGGTCGGATGAAGCCCTTTTCTACCAGCTCTTCCAACTGTTCTTTTAATTCTTTCAACTCGGCTGGAGCCATCCTGTAGGGAGGGATAGAGATCGGTCGGGTTCCAGGCATCAATTCTATCTCGAACTCTATCTCCCTAGCAGGTGGTAAACCTGGCAGCTCGTCTAGGAAGACGTGTAGAAACTCTCTAACCACTGGCACCGAGGTGGGCTCTCTAACCTGACTGCTAAGCTCTCTCACATGAGCCAAATACCCCTGACATCCCTTCCTAAGCAACCTACGAGGCTGAAGAGCTGAGATCAGACCTCTAGGTGTACCTCTCCTGTCTCCCCTGAAGACCACCTCTGACCCATCCGGACCTCTGAACCTGACTACCTTGTCCCTGCAGTCCAAGGTAGTACCATGGGTAGATAACCAGTCCATCCCTAGAATGACGTCAAAATCAGTCAAATCTAGAACCACCAGGTCGGCAGACAAGCATCTTCCCTCAACAAACACTGGGCTGCACTGGCAGACTGACTCTGTCACTGATGGATCACACTTGGGTCCACTAACCCAGAGAGGACACTCTAACTCAGAGATCATCAACCCCAACCTCTGGACGGCTCTCGGAGCAATAAAAGAATGAGATGCACTAGGGTCCATCAAGGCATACACATCTGAACAACCAATGACTAAATTACCTGCCACCACGGTGTTAGATGCATCTGCCTCCTGCTAAGTCATTGTGAAGATCCGTGCTGGAGCTGATGGACCTTCACCTCTGAAACCCGCTGAAGAAGAGGCTGCCCCTCTCCCTCTGCCTCTGCCACTGGCCTGAGTCATGGCTGGAGCTGCTGGCTGAGCCACACTACCAGAAGCTGTCTGCTGAGACTGTGCTCCAAAAGCTGCCCTAGGACACTCCCGAGCCATGTGTCCCTCTTACCCGCATCTGAAACAGGCTGCTGTCCCAGCCCGGCAAACTCCCCTGTGTGGCCGACTACACTTTGCACAAACTGCATTATCCGCACCAGAACTCGAGCCACTCCCTAGTCCCAGACTGGACTTGACCTTGTTCCAAAACTTGTTCTTCTTGGGCTTCCTCGTGGTGTTACTCCACTTTTTGCTACCTGAAGCTGCTGCACTCAGAGAAGAAGAGTCTGGGGTCTTGGAACCAGAAGGCTGTGCCACTGACTGTCTGATTGTTCCCTGAACGATGGCACTGGCCTCCATTTTCCGGGCCATATCCACTATGGCATGAAAGCTCTCCCTATCTGCTGATTGGATCAATGAGGCATATCTAGAGTGGAGTTTCATGATATACCTCCTTGACCTTTTCTGGTCTGAGTCAAGATTTTGCCCTGCAAATGGCAACAACTCCAAGAATATGTCTATGAACTCCTCTACACCCATCTCATCAGTCTGCCTCAACTGCTCAAACTCTATCATCTTCAACTCCCTTCAACTATCTGGGAAAGCCCATCCTGCAAACTCGTTTGCAAACTCCTCCCAAGACATGCTGTCTAATCTGGGGTTCACATAATTCTTGAACCACTCTCATGCCTTCTTGCACTTAAGAGTGAACCCAGCCATCTGAATGGCTCTACTGTCATCAGCCCCAATCTCATCTATGATCACCTTAACCCTTTCAAGATACACAAATGGGTCATCTCCTTTTTCATACTGAGGAGCACCCAATTTCATGTAGTCGGTCATCTTGACCTTGCTCCCACTGGCTGAGCTAGGTCTAGAAGGTTGAGGAACTGGGGCTGCTGGTTCTGTAGGTGTAACATCCTCTGGGCCCACAACAGTAGATATTGTCCGCTTTGGATTCGAGGGCCTTGGCCCAGCCTTCCCCTCACGGTTTTGTTCTTGGGTCAAGGGATTTGATACCCTTTCTTCCCAAAACGCGTCTACTGTGGTCTCTTGGGGCTTGCCCTTATAAGGCGTCCCCCCTCCTTACCTCTTTCCGATGTGGGATACTTTCAATCCACCTCATAGGGCTTCTACCCCCCAGAAGGCCTAAGCGTCCTCGCTCAGCACACCGTACTCATGAGGCCCAGGCTCTGATACCAATTCTAACATCCTCTCGGCCCACAACAGTAGATATTGTCCGCTTTGGGTTCGAGGGCCTTGGCCCAGCCTTCCCCTCACGGTTTTGTTCTTGGGTCAAGGGATTTGATACCCTTTCTTCCCAAAACGCGTCTACTGTGGTCTCTTGGGGCTTGCCCTTATAAGGCGTCCCCCCTCCTTACCTCTTTTCAATGTGGGATACTTTTAATCCACCTCCTAGTTCGGCGGCCGAACCTGCATGCACTTCGGGAGTGCTTTAGGCCCCCGAAGGCATAAGTGAGGGAAGTCCAGGTTCGGCCGCCGAACCTCAAGTTCGGCCGCCGAACATGGCATGCATGCGGAGGCACATTCGGCCCCCGAACGTGGCCTGGCCAGCCACTATAAAAGGGTCTCTTAGCCGAAAACGGGCGAGCTTTCTCCCCGTTGTCGGCCAAGGTGAGTTCTCCGTCGTCCCTCACCAATCTTTGATGTTCTTCCTCTAGATCTTTCAAGATTTTCATTTGTTTTAACTTTGTTTTGAAGATTTGAACTTTTGAGCAAGTTTTGGAGCTTGGAGGTTCAAGAACCCAATCTCTCCCAACTCCGAGTTTTAGGTCATCTCTCTCTCGATCTTCAAGAGGTAAGGGCCGATCTTAAGCTCATTGCATGTTTTAAGTAAGTTTTAAGTAGATCTATGGGTTAGAATGCATGTTTAGGTTATGGTTATGTTATGGGTATAAATGCATGTTCATGAACAATGTGGATGCTTGATGTGTTGTAGATGGGGTTTATGATGGTTTGAGGCCCCTAGGAACATGTATGCTTGTGTTTGTGTGTTGTAGAATAGGTTTGATGCATGTTTGGAAGGTTTGGAGGCGAAATGTGCAAAAGGAGCCAAGTTTCTGCCCTTTGGCAGAAACCAGGTTCGGCAGCCGAAGGACTTTCGGCCGCCGAACATGGCTGGGGAAGCAGGCCTTTTGGCTGCCGAAGCCTGCCCCCAAAAGGAGACTTTCGTCTCTATCTGGCAGTTTCAGCTGCCGAAAGTGCCGCCGAACATGCATGAGTTTCGTCTCTGTCTGGGAGTTTCGGCCGCCGAAGGTGCCGCCGAACCTGCCTGACTTTCGGCTCTGGAAGGACTTTCGGCTGCCGAACCTGCCGCCGAAAGTGCCCTGTCCAGGCCTCCTTTGCATGTTTTTCTATGGTTGTTTCATGATGTTTTAGGGGGTTTTTGGGGGAGTAGTTTATAGTTATGTTCTAGTATGTTTGGTCCCTCATTTGAGTCCACCTGTGTAGGTTCGGACCCGAGGAACCGAGGACCCCAGCAGTGAGTTCAGCTGCTTCGGTGTTGTCAGAGTCAGCCAGAGGTGAGTGGAATTAAACTTAATCTTTTAAATTGAGAAATTAAATGTTTTATCATGTTTCATGCATCATGATCATGCAATAGGATGATTGCATTAGTTTTCACGAATATGCCGCATTGCATCGATTGTTGTTGATGTGGGTGAATGTTGGATGACCCAATTAGTCCATGACAGGAAGACCAGGACCCCATTCTACGGCCTGGCACAGAGTAAGGAAAGACCAGGATCCCATTCTATGGCCTGGCACGGTTATGGGACTCGAAGACCAGGAGCCCAGGGGAGGCCCTGGGACAATGGTAAGTAATGTATGTTATGACAGGAAGACCAGGACCCCATGCTACGGCCTGGCACAGAGTTAGCTTGGACTAATTGGTGACAAGTTCACCCAGCCCTTATGTGAATTGTCTGTGTTATGATGCATTTCATTGAAGCATAGTGTTAATATGTTTTATAGTTCTACTCACTGGGCTTTTAGCTCACCCCTATCCCTTTACCCCCCAGGCTTGCAGGTACAAGATAGAAAAGGAGGTCGGTTAGAGTAAAGCTTGTTTATGTAATAGGTAGAATGTGGACATGACAAATCGTAGAACGATGTAATGTAAAAGTACAGTATAGTTATGTAATGATGTTTATGGATATTAGAGGTGTGCTTGACCATAGAATGTTGTTATCCCTTTTAATTCATGATCTTGGATTTTTATGTCGTTTATGTAAACCAACTCAACATATGTTATGTCACCCATTGGGGGCACTGATGAGATCCCACAGAGGGATCAATGTTATGTTAATGTATATGTTCAGGTTGAGTTTGGTTGATGTATATGGAAAGAAAAGTTTTAATTTTTATGTATGTTGTTGATCATGTATGGGATTATGCAGGTTTACAGGTTACATGTCAGTCTTGCTACGGGTCCCGGCGGCCTTAAGCCGATCTGGATCCTAGCGCCGGTAGCGGTCCGATTTTCGGGTCGTTACAGTAGGTGGTGGAGGTGGTGCAACATTTTCGGAGGTAGGGTTTGCTGGATTTGGATAGTAAGGTGGGGGTGGACACATTGGGTATTGTGAATATGGTGGATAGTAGGGTGGGTATGGCATCTGTGTGGGATAAGGGGTGAAGTTAGGGTAATCCGATGTACCTCCCATCGAATACCCGGGGTTTTGTGAGAAGTGTGGGTAGTAGGGTGGCTGAACAAATCCCGAGGCCTGAGTGCCTCCTTGGGACTCTCCCATTCCCTCTTCTGACATGCTAACTCCCAGACTGCCATCCCTCCTCTGCTCTACATCCATATCATCCCCCATGTCTTCTGACATTCCTCCCTGAACTGTTCCCCTCACTGATCTGCTCCTACCCAGATCCAGAGACCTTCTAGGGTCTCTAACTGCTCTTTCTCTGTTAGATCTACTAGACATTGCCCTAGGCAATGTAGGAGGACGGGCGCTCGTGCCCTCATCCTCAGGTGGTACTCCAGTCAATCTTGCTGATCGACGAGTTACCCTCATCCTGTTTTTTAAAAGGCAGCACATAACAAGCAAACATTAGCATCATATGGTTCATGTGGGCACACATGAACCCTCATCACATACATCACATATCATTAATGCACATGCATATAATCATGGCATTTCACATTATCATGCAAGACAAGACTCCACATCCTATCCTAGTGGACATGATCTTCCTATTATGCTTGACCTTCTATAACATCTATGAGCCCGACACTCTAGGTCCGACCATATGAACCTAGGGCTCTGATACCATTCTGTAACGACCCGAAAATCGGACCGCTACCGGCGCTAGGACCCAGGTCGGCTTAAGGCCGCCGAGACCCGTAGCAAGCCTGACATGTAACCTATAAACCTGTTTAATCCCATACATGATCAACAACATACATAAAAATTAAAACTTTTCTTTCATACATTCTATCATACACCAAACTCAACCTGTGCATGCACTGAACATAATCATAATCATAAACTTGACCCCTCTGTGGGATCTCATCAATACCCCCAATGGGTGGCATAACATATGTTGAGTTGGTTTACATCTACATCATAAAATCTCTAAGATCATGTAATAAAAGGGATAACAATATCCATAGGGTCACGCACAATTTCTAATCCTCAATACCATTATACATAACATGACTATTCAGGCCTTACATCATCTTACAATTTTATCATGTCCACTTTCTATCTATTACAAACATATGACTTTACTCTTCTTGACTTTTCTGTCTAGCCCGTACCTGCAATCCTGGAGGATTAGGGAAAAGGGGTGAGCTACTAGAGCCCAGTGAGCAGAATAATAGAAAATAATATTTAAAATCTCATGCCATCATGTAATGCAACACATCACAACAAATCACATCTCGGATGGTATTGTCACCAATAGTCCTCTACATTCCAAAGTGCCGGGACGTAGAATGGGTCAACCGGTCTTTCTCTTAACATAACATAACATAGCATTCCAATGTGCCAGGGACGTAGAATGGGTACAACCTGGACTTCCATACCGTATCATGCCATACATCATCATATCATATGAGGACTAAAGGATCATCCAATAACCAATCCACATCAACATCATAAATGCAATGCAACATATTCGTGAATTCTAATGCAAACAACCTAATTCATCACATGGCATTCATGATGCATGAACATGCTAAAACTTTGTAATTTATTTGCTTTAAATCGTAAAGGTTTATTCTACTCACCTCTTGGCTAGCTTTGACAAAGACTGATGCAGCTAACTCACTGCTGGGGTCCTCGGTTCCTCGGGTCCTAACCTACACAGGTGGACTCAAATGAGCTACCAAACAACTAGAACATAACTCTAAAAACATCCCCCAAAAACCCCCTAAAACACCTCAAAACAATCATGCAAAAACATGCAAAGGAAGGCTGAACAGGGCAGGTTCGGCGGTCAAAAGTCCCTCCAGAGCCGAAACCCAGGCAGGTTCGGCGGCACCTTCGGCGGCCGAAAGTCCCAGACAGAGATGAAAGTCTCTTTTCGGGGGCAACTTCGACAGCCGAAAGGCCTGACTCCCAGGCAGGTTCGGCGGCCGAAAATCTTTCGGCTGCCGAACCTGGTTTCTGCCAAAGGGCAGAAACTTGGTTCCCTTTGCACAAAAACCTCTCCTTCCCATTCCAACATGCATATAACTCATTCAAATCATGCAAATATACATACATTGGCTCCTAGGGGCTTCAAACTATCATAAACCCCATCTACAACACATCAAACAACACAAATCCAACATACATTGTCTATAAACCAACACAAACCCAAAAACTCATAAAACCCTACACATGCATTTCTACTTCAAGAATCAACTTAAAACTTGTTAAAAACATGTAGTGAGCTCAAGATCGGCCCTTACCTCTTGTAGATCGAGAGGAAAATGACCCTAGCTCGAAGATGGGAGAGATTTGAGTTCTTGAACCTCAAAGCTCCAAAACTTGCTTTAAACTCGAAAATCTTCAAAACAAGGTGAAAACTCATAAGAAAAACATGAAAACTCGAAGGGAGAAGCTCAAAACAGAGGAGGGGCGGTGGAGAACTCACTTTGGCCGAAAACGGGAAGAAAAGCTTGCCCGTTTCGGCCATGGGGTCCTTTTATAGGGCTGTCCTTACCACCTTTCGGCGGCCTAACGTGCCCCCACAGCTCATGCAAGTTTGGCGACCGAACATGAGGTTCGGCGGCCGAACCTTGGCTGATTCAAACAAGACTTTCAGAGGCCTAAAGCGCTCCCAAAACTTCCCCACGTTCGGCGGCCGAACATGACTTTCGGCGGCCGAACCTGGCAAAGTCTCCAAGGCCCTCTTCACTCAAAACTTGGATTTATTTTCATTAAAAACCATAAAATACATCAAAACATTTTAAGAAAACATGGTTTTACCCCTTTTAGTGGTCTCCGACATCCGAGATTCCCCCGGACGGTAGGAATTCCGATACCGGAGTGTAGCCGGGTATTACATATAGAATGGGCCTCACCTGGACTTCTGTATCCATCATAACATAACCTGCTTGAGGGCTAGTGGGTCATCCAATATCCATCCACAACAACAGTAAATTATGCAATGCATCATATTCGTGAATTCTAATGCAAACAACCTATTACATAACATGGCATTCGTGATGCATGAACATGCTCAAAAGTTTCATTACTTTAAAACAAGAGATTAGTTCAGTTCTACTCACCTTTTGCTGACGCTTGCCTAAACGCTATAGCAGCTGACTCACTACTAGCCTCTACGGTCTCCTAGGTCCAATCCTATATAGATGGACTCCAATGAGGGACCAAACATAGCTATTACAAGACTCTAAACACTCCCCAAAATCCTCTTAAAATATAACAAAACATGTATAGGAAACAAGAAAAGGAAGGCTGGGCAGGGGACTTTCGACGGCAGGTTCGGCTGCTAAAGATCCCCACAAATCCGAAAGTCAGATTCTTTCGGGGGCAGGTTCAGCGGCCGAAGGTCTCCACAGATCCGAAAGTCACTAACCTTCGGGGGCAGGTTCGGCGGCCTAACCCCTTCACAGATCCGAAAGTCCATCCTTTCGGGGGTAGGTTAGGCGGCCAAAGGCTGCCTCCACAGGCAGGTTTGGCTGCCGAACCTCACTTCGGCGACCAAACCTGGGTTCTCCAGGATGGCAGAACCCGATTCTGCCTTATGCACTCAGCCACGAAAACTCTCCAAAACCTCACACTCAACTCCTCAAAACATGCATACACACTCATCAAGCATAAGGGGCACAAAAACTAGTCTAAACCCCAACAAACAACTATAAAACATCACAAGAGCAAGCATTTATCATCAAAACTAACATAAACCCTAACACTTTAGATCTAACCAAAACATGCATTTTAACCCCTAACCCTTTTAAAACTTACTTAAAACATAAGAAAAGACAAGGATCTACACTTACCTCTTGAAGATCTAAGGTAGATGCGACCCAAACTTGTAGTTGAGGAGAAATAGTCTCCAAACTTTAAAATCTTGGATTCAAACTTAAAACTTCAAAAACAAGAGGAAACTCATCAATATTTTGAAGGATTTGAAGGAAAAACAACAAAATCAACAATGGGAGGGCAAGAACTCACCTTTGCCAGAAAATGGAGAGAGAAACTCTCCCATTTTCAGACTGGAGGCCTCATATAGGTGGCTGGCTAGACCACCTTCAGGGGGCCGAAAGGAGAGCTCCCGCGGCAGCACCATGTTCGGTGGCCGAACATAAGGTTCAGCAGTCTAACCTGGGCTTTCCTTCCAAAACATTGATTGTTTGAGCCAGGAAGTTTTTGATATGAATCAAGATGATATACTAAGTAATGACCTTTGCAAGGAAGAGAGCCAGAAAGAGCCAAAACTGAAAGAAACTGTCTACAGCATCCAATAAGTGGACTGCAACCTTGCGCAGAAAGAGGGAAGTCCAGTCACATCCTTTCAGGTGAGATCGTGGGTCAGTCCCACAATTCTTCCAACGCAGACAAGTCTCTCGCAGAAGGAGGAAGCTGAATCCAGTTCAACCAGACACCCCACTCAGATAGACACTTGTTCTCCCAAGCAGCAAAATACAGGTCAGAAAATTTCAGAACTAGATCTGAAGCCTCTTCCAGACCATTTGAAATATATGTACTTGGGAGCTGAGAAGACACATCCAGTGATAGTGTCAAATCAATTAAGCCAACAGGAAGAAGAAAGCCTCCTAAAAGTACTGAAAAAGCACAAAGGAGCCATAGGGTGGACCATAGATGACATAAAAGGCATCTCCCCTGCCACATGCATGCATAGAATACACATGGAAGAGGAATGCAAGCCAGTTCGAGATGCCCAAAGAAGGCTGAATCCACCTATGATGGAGGTAGTGAAAAAGGAAATAGTCAAGCTTTTGGACACAGGTATCATCTACCCAATCTCTGATAGCAAATGGATAAGTCCTGTTCATATAGTCTCAAAGAAGACTGGGATCACCATTTTTTCAAACGCTGAAGGAGAACTTGTTCCAACTAGAGTTCAGAATGGATGGAGAGTATGCATGGACTATAGGAAGTTGAATGCAGCCACAAGGAAAGACCACTTCCCACTATCTTTCATTGATCAGATGCTGGAAAGGCTTGCAGGTAAGTCCCACTACTATTGTCTTGATGGTTTTTCAGGTTTTTATCAGATTCCAGTAGCTCTAGAAGACCAAGAGAAGACAACCTTTAATTGTCCTTTTGGCACTTTTGCATTTAGAAGGATGCCATTTGGTCTCTGTAATGCCCCTGCTACCTTCCAATGTTGTATGATGAGTATATTCTTAGATTATATGGGGAACACCATTGAAGTGTTCATGGATGACTTCACGGTGCACGGTAACTCCTTTGAAGGATGCCTTGCCAACCTGGAAAAGAACCTACAGAGATGCCTGGAATCAAATCTTGTACTTAATTATGAAAAATGCCACTTTATGGTTAACCAAGGTATGGTCTTAGGGCATGTTGTTTCAGCTAAAGGAATTGAAGTGGACAAAGCCAAGGTATACACCATCAAAAATTTGCCTTATCCCACAAATGTTAGAGATATCCGCTCTTTCCTTGCAGGATTCTACAGGAGATTCATAAAAGACTTCTCCAAAATCACACAGCCATTATGCAGATTGCTCCAATAGGATGTAACATTTGATTTTGATGCAGATTGTAAGACAACATTTGATCTAATAAAGGAATTACTTGTCACTGCCCCAATCATTCAGGCACCTGACTGGAACTTGCCCTTTGAGATAATGTGTGATGCAAGCAACTATGTTGTGGGGGCAGTCTTAGGGCAACGTGTGGGGAACTCACCCCACGTGATTCACTGTGTATCTCGCACATTGGATGCTGCCCAAAACAACTACTCAACAACAGAAAAAGAGCTCTTGGCTGTTGTATTTGCTTTAGAGAAATTCATACCATACCTCCTGGGGACTAAAGTTATCATCTATTCTGACCATGCAGCATTGTGATATCTGATCAAGAAAAAGGAAGCAAAATCGAGACTCATTCGGTGGATTCTGCTATTACAAGAGTTTGATATGGAGATACGTGACAAGAAAGGGAAAGAGAATGTAGTAGCTGACCACCTAAGCCGGCTTCCCTCCAACTCTGCGCCATATCTAGTCAAGAAAGACTTTCCAGACAAACATCTATTTGTCACTCAATCTGTCTAGGTGATCGCACCATGCAACACCACACTAGGGGAGTACTCAGTTTCCTTTGATCTTTTATATTTCCTATACATTGAGGATAATGCATGATTTAGGTGTGGGGGTACATATTTCTGAATTTATTTTTAGTCAATTTTTTGCTTTCAGTTTTAGTTTGAATAGCCACAGTTTGAATTTTTTTCATTTTTGCTTTCAATAACACACACTTTAGCCACAGTTTTTTTTTTCTTTTTTGTTTTTTGATTTGCTTTACTTAAACTCATAGACTATGTTGGATGAGTGATAGAGCATATTTTAGTCCTTTTTATCTTGATATTATTGATGATTATTTACATGATTTCTGCTTAATTTAGTGCTCTTGACATTATTTTGCAGAAAATTGTGTAAAAGGACATTTTGGAGAAAATCCCCTTAAAACTGCCTTAAATGGAGCAAAGGAGAGCAAGCCTGCCAAGTTGAATTCAAGTGAAGCTAAATAAGGAAAGTTCTAAATAAGGAAAGTGGCAAAGAAGGAAAGAACATTCAGCCAAAGCAATTTGAAATTCAAATTTCAAATCTCCAAGTAGCCTTTTCCTTATTCAAAAAGCCAAGCCTCAACTTGCCATATATGAAGAGCCAAATAAGGAAAGTATTTTGAAATTCAAATCTTCAAGATTCATATTCAAATTTTGAATTTCAAGATTCAGCTTGCCAAAGAAGCCAAAGAAAGTCACACATGCCACACATGCCTTGCACATTCAAAATTCAAAATACAAAGAAGGCTCCACCTTCCTTATTAGTGCATGGGCGGCAAGGAGAGTGTGAAGGCAAGTCTTGGGCACCTTGGGCAGCATCTTGAAGACACTAGGACAGCAAGCAAAGACCAAAGAGCCCACTCCTTGCAATTGAAGACAAGTCCCATGTTTTTCCCTCCACACATGTGCATAGATGGCGCACCTTGGACCAAGGGTATTTTCGGCAGCATCTAAAAGATACATGGACAGCCAAGAAACCCTAGGTAGCCTCTCAAGACATATTTAAAGGCTTCAAGAAGACCAAGAGAGGCAGATTGCAACTCCCCCAATTCAGCCAAGCAAGGGCAGCCGGCGCTCCATCTCTCCTCCCCACCATTCGGTTCATCCTCTCCATCTTCTCTTCTTTTTTTGATTTTTGTTTCAGCCATGAGTGGCTGAAACCTTTTATTCTAGTTGAAGATTGGTTGAAACTAAGGTTGTTTTTATGGATTGTGAGATCTGAACATAAACTATTTGTCTTTGATTAGTTCAATATTCATGCAATTGTGTGTTTGAATCTATTATTGCTTTGTGGTTTTGATCAAATTGGCCACTTGATTCTTAATTGCAAGGTAATTGATTGTTAGTTTGGATAATTTTTAGTCCGCAATTGCTGGAATTATTCAGACCTAAGAACACTTGGTGTAACAACTAAGGAATTGTATGATCTAGCAACATCTCATGCGTTTGAGTAGCTAGGATTGAATCTCTCTATTTCTTCATGCAATTAACAATTGTTTTGATGCCTAAGGCCCAAGGACGTTCCTTGGCAATTTATTAATTAATAATTGATTAGAGGACGTTCCCTAATTGATTTAATCATAAGGAGAGACATTATGGTGAGAAGCGTTTTCCATCTCCATAACTAATCTTTTGAATCAATCAAGAGAACATAAGTTTCAATGATCAATCCAAACAACCAAAGTGGATCCATCTCATCAACTAGACCTTTCTCATATTAGATTTTTCTTCTATTTAATTATTACTTGCTCATTTAATTGATGTCCGTAGTTTGGTAATCAAATCAATCTCAAACCCCCCCTTTTTTTACTTTTACTGCACTTTACTTTTGATCCGCTTTCAGTTACTTGCTTTCAGTTTCTCATTCAATTAATTCTCTTGATCTTGTTGAGAAAAATAGATAAGTTTACAATTCTTTGTGGATTCGATCCTTTACCACTATCTGCAGTTGTAAAATTGTTGATAACCAGAAAGGTTATTTTTTACCGGCTTCGACAACCGCGAGTCAATGAGCTTTCTTTTCATAACCCCATTGATGTGATGAATCTTTAAATTTAAGTTGAATCAATTGCAGTGAGTTGTATTCATGTTTGGAAATTGCCTTTTGAATTGATTCTTTGAGCTTGCCATGGTGAAAAATATATATTACTCATTAGAGAGAATGGATTGAAAATATGTGTGAATGAATTTAATACGACTTGTTTTAGCAATTGGTGTTGATTTGCCCAAATCTACTGAGATAGGAAATTCGGCAAAGGCTTAGACTTCATGAACTGAAAACTGTTCCAATGGTTGAAAGACTATGAACAGAGCTAGTAGCCACTTGGACAGGTGATGACTCGCGGTTGTCGAAGCCAATCAAAAATAACCTTTCTAGTTATCAACAATTTACAACTGCAGATAGTGGTGAAAGGATCGAATCCACAGGAAATTGAGAACTTACCTATTTTCCTTATCAAGACCAATAAAATAAACTGAAATAAAAATAAACTGAAAAAGAAGAAAACTAAAAGCAAAATAAACTGAAACGAGATAAAACTGAAAGAAAAATAAACTGAAAGCAAAACAAATTGAAACGAGATAAAACTGAAAACGAGATAAACTGAAAGTGGAATAAAAATAAATTGCAGTAAAAGTAAAATGGGGGGTTTGAGATTGATTTAATTAATAAACTACTGAAAGCAATTAAAATAAGCAAATAATAAAATAAAAGAGAAATCAATAATAAGAAAGCTCTAGTTGAAGAGTTGGATCAACTTCAGTTGTTGGGATTGATCATTGACACTTAGTTTCTTTTGATTGATTCAATAGATTAGTTATGGAGATGGAAGACTCTTCTCACCACCATGTCTCTCCTTATGATTAAACCAATTAGGGAACGTCCTCTAATTAATTACTAATTAACAAATTTCCAAGGAACGTCCTTGGGCCTTAGGCATCAAAACAATTGTTAATTGCATGAAGAGATAGAGAGATCAAATCCTAACTACTCAAACGCATGAGATGTTGCTAGATCATACAATTTGCTTGGTTTTTACACCAAGTGTTCTTATGTTTGAATAATCCAAGCAATTACGGACTTAAATCACCCAAACTAACATATTATTACCTTGCAATCAAGAACCAATTAGCCATATTGATCAAAACAACAAAGCAACAATGGAATTAAGTATGAGATTGTATGAATATTGAATAACAAAAGATAAACAATGTTTGATCAAGTCTCCCAATCCATAAAACAACTAAAGCATCACCTAATCTTCAACTAGAATAAAAGGTTTCAGCCTCTCATGGCTGAAACAAAAATAAAAAAAAAAATTAAAAGAAAAGAAGAAAGGTAGAAGAAGAGATGTGAATCCCGTAGGTGTCTCCAAGGTGGTGTGTAAAAGTTGTGTGGAGGCTCCTTATGTGTCTTTTTATAGTTGAAAGTGTTGCTCTAGGTTATACTTGCTTCCTAATTAGTGAAGAGGCTCCCCAAAGTGCTAAAAAGGAAAGAATTGCGTTGCAAATTCTCCAGAAGGAAGGAGGCACGCGGATCAGGCTTCAAAAGAGGAAGGATGCGCGCGGATTGCAGAAGAGGAAGTGGAGCATAGTCATTGAATGCAGAAGGGAAAGTGAATATGTCCAGTCTTTCCTTTTTAGGTGGAGCCTTTGTTTGAATTTTAAATGTTGAACGCAGAAGAGGCAAGTGTGTCTTCATGAGATCTTGCTGCCTAAATAGGAAGATATGACTGCTGCAGTGTGTGCACATCTTTGAACAAGGAAAGAAAGATCTGCGATTTGAATTTCAAATAATCTTCTGACTGAGCTTTCCTTATTTGCTTTTGCTTCTACACTTTCCTTATTTGAGAACTTTCCTTTTCTGAAAACTTTCCTTATTTGAAAACTTTCCTTTTTGGCACTTTCCATATTTGACACTTTTTGGCAGTTTTAAGAGCATTTTCTCCAGATTGTCTCTTTACACCTAATATCTGCAAAACATGATTAAAACCACAAAATTAGGCAGAAATGGTGTAAATAAACATCAAGAATATAATGAGAAAGTGGACTAAAATATGCTCTATCAGGTGACCAATTGAAAATATATACTTTCACATCAAAAGGTTTGTGACTTTTTCAAGCAAGATTTAAGTGCAAAAGGTTGAATATAATACTTCAAGGTATGGGCAAACCACTTTGAAAGCTAGAAAGAGTCTTAATTGAACAAATAATATGTGCATGTGTAATCTCTCTCTTGAGAAAAATAAATACTAACCATGGTAGGTAAAAGGAGACAAGGAAAGAAGGTGAGTAACCTTGATGCATGCATTCTTCACTGCAATGATTCAAAGTAAGCATCTAGAGTAAGAGCTTAAGTGGAAATAAAGGATCAAGTAGCAAAATGAGCTTGTTTGACTATGTTTATTTGCTTAAGGACAAGCAAAAGGCTAGGTGTGGGGGTATTTGATAAAGTATAATTTAGACCATTTTATCATGATGATATTGATGTTAATTTACACTTTTTTTACCTAATTTTGTGATTTTAATCTTATTTTGCAGAAAATAGTGTAAAGAGACAATTTGGTGAAAATGCCCCTAAAACTGCCTAAAATGGAGCAAAGAAGAGCAAGCATACCAAGTGCAACTTGAAAGGAGCCAAATAAGGAAAGTAATTTGAAATTCAAATTTCAAATCCTTAAGAGAATTCAAAATTCAAAAGGAGGCTCCACCTCATTAATGTGCAAGATATGGGCGGCATGGGCAGCACTTGGGCAGCCAAGAATTCAATTTAGGCAGTAAGAAAGACCTAGGGCAGCACCTAAAAACTATTTAAAGACCTCTTCAAGGCCAGCCGATCTCTCTTCTCTCCTTCCCTTCGGATTCAAGTTCGGCTGGCGCTCCATCTCTCCCTTCTTCATCTTCGGTTCCTTCTCTCCTTCTTCCATTCTTGTCTTTGGTTTTTGGTTCAGCCATGATTGGCTGAAACCTTTTATTCTAGTTGAAGATTAGGTGATACTTTGGTTGTTTTATGGATTGTAAGATCTGAACATAAGTTGTTTATCTTTTGGTTATTCAATATTTCTGCAATTTCATGCTTGATTCCATTATTGCTTTGTTATTATGATCAATGTGGCCACTTGATTCTTGATTGCAAGGTAATATATTGTTAGTTTGAATAATTTTGAGTCTGTAATTGCTTGGATTGTTCAAACACAAGAACACTTGGTGTAGAAACTAAGGAAGTTGCATAATCTAGCAATAACACCATGTGTTTGGATAGCTAGGATTAGTTCTCTCTATTTCTTAATGCAATTGACAGTTGTTTTGATGCCTAAGGCCCAAGGACGTTCATTGGCAACTTGTTGATTAGTGATTAATTAGAGGACGTTCCCTAATTGGTTTATGATTAAGGAGAGATATGGTGGTGAGAAGCATCTTCCATCTCCATAACTAATCTATTGAATCTATCAAGGGAAACTAAGTGTCAATGATCAATCCTAACAACTAAAGTGGATCCAATTCTTCAACTAGATCTTTCTTATTATTGATTTCTCTTTATTTTTACTATTCGCTTTCTTTTATTGCTTTTAGCATTAGATCAATTCAATCAATCTCAAAACCCCCCTTTTTACTTTTATTGCACTTTATTTTTATTTTGTTTTCAATTACTTTGCTTTCAGTTTACTTTCAGTATGTTCTCTTGCCACTACAAAAAAACAGTGAAATTGCGACCAAAATTAGCGACCAAAATTTTTGGTTGCTATATAACAACCAATCAGCGACCATTCTGCTACTACTTGAATAAAATGATTTTTTTATTTAACAAAAAGCTCAGCGACTAAAAATTGATCGTTATTTGGTCGCTATTTAGCGACCAAATATTTAATCATCGCTAAGTTTGGCGGGAATAAGTGGCGCGAGATATGTGCGACTATTTTTACGACGAAATTGCGACCATTTTTGAGCGGGAATGTTAGAAACCAAATAGCAACTAATTCTTTTGGTCGCTAAATTATTTATTAGTGAAACGATGTCGTTTTGGTACCCTATACTACGTCATTTCAATTGTAACATAATTCCCTTCTCTTCCCTGCCCTAAATCTAAAACAATTTTCTACCTATGTGCGTGCCGCCTCCATCCTCTGTGCTCACCCCTAACGCCCTCACCTCAGAGGGCATCCATTTCCAGCGGTGCTTCCATCATCCACTGTCCAGCCTCCAGTCTCTTTCTGAGTAGAGCCACGCACGCACCTCACCGCGAGATTCTCACGCCTGTGCCTCCACTCTTTTTTCAACTGGACTGATTCTCGAGCTCTCTATCAGCTGTCCACGCATCGTCGGGCCATCGGCAATTTGGTCTTGCTTCCACAGCCCTCACTCCTCTCCGAGTCTCTGTGTCGCCCAAGAGTGCCTCTCGCGCCTCCAGCCCTTGGTTGTGTCGTACATTGTTGCCTGCCAACGCCACCGTGTGCTGTTGAACTTGAGTCAATTGTAGAAGGTAAGTAAATAATTTGCAGTTGATTGTTTAATTTGTGTACTCTTGATTGTTGAATTTGTGTGCTGTTGATTGTTGAATTTGTGTGCTCTTGATTGTTGAATTTGATTCAGCAAAGGTTTCTTGTTATTGTATCTGTGTGCTCTTGTTCATGTATGTCGTTGAGAACCTGGAACCCAAAGCCAGGAGATATCTATCACAAATAAAAAAACACAAGAAAATTTATAGGTACTAACTAATTATGTTTAACAGTGTGTTAATGGATCATCTTTCCAATTTCTCTGTATGTTCTGCATTTCTTTTACAACAAGATATAGCCACAAAAGGCTGGAAAAGAATCCTCTTTTCTTTCTCCACGATTATCTTCTCAATTAGATCTCACACGCAGATCCTGTCTCCTTGCTATTATTTCTGGTTTTCATTTTTTTTACTGTGATCTTTTGATTTTGATATCAGAAGCTTGTGGGAGTTTCTGTGCATCTTTTTAAAAATATTGTTGAGTCTTATCAAAAGGAGAAGGAAAAGAAAAGATTGCTGATGGAAATTAAAAAAGGTCAGAGAGAATTGTTGTTTGTTCCCTTAATCTTTTAGACTTTTTAGGTTGAGAAAAATTTAAAAGATGAAGCTTTTCTGATTTGAATTCAGATTGCGCATAAAGAACTGAGAAAAAAGTTGTCCCAGTTTCTTTTATGGCCTCATCTGATTTAATTACTTATAATTCTATTTTTCTTTCCGTTTCAATGATTAATTTAAAAAAAATAATTAAAAAAGCAGCGAATATACTCTACCTACTAGAGCATTTATAAGGAAAGTCTTGACCTAACCAAGAAATGAGAATGTTGATTTTTTTTTTCTTTAAATTTACTGTATATAGGTAGAATCTCCATAAAATAAAATTTTCATTGATATCACCAAGTCATTAAAACGTACAAGAAACACTATAGATCTCTTGACATCCACAAAGTAGGTTTGGAAATATTATTTCCTATTTATGTAATAATTAAATCTCAAATTATTTGAAATTAAAATAATTGTTGTGCAGTGCAGCATTGCACTTGCTGCAAGTGCAGCAGCAAGGTGTGCTGCACAGGTGCACTTGCTGTGCAGCACTGCACAAGCATTTGCTGTGCAGCAGTGCACGTGCTGCAAGTGCAGCAGCAAGCATCTGCTGTGCAGCAATGCTGTGCAGTGCAGCAATGCACTTGCTGCAAGTGCAGTAGCAAGCATCTGCTGTGCAGCATTGCTGTGCAGTGCAGCACTGCACTTGCTGCAAGCTTGTATTTTTACTCATCTCTTGGTGGAAACTAAGATTACTTGCTGAACTTTTGGGTGCATTGGTATTTGGATTGAAGAACCTCTTTAAACAGTCTAATTTATTTGCTCAAGGCTTCTGAAAATAGGTACTTTTTTGTTTGACAATACTCTTACGTTTGCTATAATTTATTTTATGAAAAAATAAATTACACGAATTTTAGTAAAATTATTTATGATTTTATTTTCAAATTAAAAAATAAATAAAATTTTTTATAAATTTAATAGAAAAGTTAAATTGAATTAAATTTTTGTGAAACTTTTTAGTCATGAGGTCCTATCCGAAGATGATCTAGATAGGGTGGTGACATTACTGTTATCTAGATGAAATTCATGACTCAGAGTTGACAATAGACCTTCACCAATCGTGTTGGGGCAGGAGGAGTAATATCCTTTGAAGGTAATGTTTTGTAAGTGGGATTTGGATGACTATTGAATGAGTAATTTTGAGAAAAGAAAAAAAAAAGAGTAATTAAAATATGAGTAGAGAATACAAAGTCATGTCGGCCTAGTTAATCTATATCATGCAAGATTAATAGGCTCAAGCCTCTAATGAAACTCTAAAAAAAAAAAGGGGTCAACTCGACTCAATGGAGAGAACCCAACTAGAAACGCATGCAGTATCACATCATTTCATTCTACTTAGGAAACAAATCCATCAAAAAACAATTGAAATAAGAACTCCAAGACTCGCATATTAAAATTCAGGTCATTATCAGATAATTGAATGACAAAAACTGAAGCCAACATTAGAAAATCCAAAATCCATTCGAAGGAAGGAAGCTACAGATGAAAACAGTAAACTGCCAAAGGTGGAAGCAATAGGACTCTTTAGCATTTCACTCGTATCTTCTAGAACAATGTAGCTAAGGGACGGAAGGATCTGAACCATTTGTGGTTTTAATCATGTTTTGCAGATATTAGGTGTAAAGAGACAATCTGGAGAAAATGCTCTTAAAACTGCCAAAAAGTGCCAAATATGGAAAGTTCCAGAAAAGAAAAGTTTTCATATATGGAAAGTTCCAAATAAGGTGAGTCTTCATATATGGAAAGTGCCAAATAAGGAAAGAGTCAGAAAGCACAGTCAGCAAACTGTCCGAAATTCGAACTGCAGAATCTTTCCTGCCTTATTTAGAACATGTGCCAAGAAAGGAAAATTTTCAAATAAGGCAGGTTTTCAGAAAAGGAAAGTCTTCAAATGAGGAAAGTGCAGAGACAAAAGCAAATAAAGAAAGCTCAGTCAGGAAATTATTTGAATTTCGAATCGCAGATCTTTCTTTCCTTATTCAAAGATGTGCACGTACTGCAGCAGTCAAATCTTCCAATTTAGGCAGCAAGGTCTCATCAAGGCACACTTGCCTCTTCTGCGTTCAGCGTTTAAAATTCAAATGAAGGCTCCACCTAAAAAGGAAAGACTGGACATATATCTTTCCACTTCTGCACATTAATGACTGCATTCTCCTGCCTCTTTTGCAATCCATGCGCGCGCCACCTCTTCTGGAAGCATGATCCGCGCGTCCTTCCTCTTCTGAAAGCCTTAGTACGTGCATATTTCCTTATGAACATCAAGCCACGACTTTTCTTCCTCTATTGGCAGCCTTGGATCGCTCTTCCTTCCTTTTCAAGCACAAGGTACGCTCCTTTCCTATTCTGAAGGCAATCTGCGCGCCAACTTCCTTCTGAAGCCTTGCAGTCCGATTCTTTCCTCTTTTGCAACAACTTGGGCAGCAAGTTGCACATGGGCAGCACCTTGGGCAGCCTCTACACTAATTAGGAAGCAAGGTCAGCATCTAAACTTATTTAGGAAGCATAATCTGCGCCTCCTTTCCTTTCTGAGACCAAACCGCGCGCACCAACTTCCTTCCGCAGTGCATTTTCGCGCAGCCTTCCTTCTGAAGCCGAAAAGCGCGATTCTTTCCTTTTCAGATGCATCTTGGGCAGAAAATACCTCTTGGGCAGTAAGTATGACCTAGGGAAACACTTTTCAACTATAAAAAGCCACATAAGAAGCCTCTACATGGTCAGAAGCTCCCCTTGGGAGACACCTACGAAATTCACATCTCTTCTTCTACCTTTCTTCTTTTCTTTTATTTTTGGTTTTTGTTTCAGCCATGAGAGGCTGAAACCTCTTTTCTAGTTGAAGAACAAGTGAAGCTTTAGTTGTATTGTGGATTGAGAGACTTGGACTACATTGTTTATCTTTTGTTATTCAGTATTCTTGTGATTTCATGCTTAAGGACATTATTGCTTTGTTATTTAAGATCTCCATTGATTCTTTGTTGCAAGGTAATATATTGTTGGTTTGAGTGATTTTAAGTCCGAAATTGCTTGATTTATTCAACCATAAGAACACTTGGTGCATCACCAAGGAAATCGCATGATCTAGTGTTGTCTCCATGCATGTGGGTGACTAGAATTGGTTCTCTCTATATCTTTATGCAATTGACTATTGTAAAAGGCCTAAGGCTCAAAGACGTTCTTTGGCAATTGTTAATTAGTAATTAATTGGAGGACTGTCCCTAATTGATTTAATCTTAAAGAGAGACAATGGATGTGAGAAGCTTCTTCAATCTCCATGGCCAATTTATTGAATCAACAAAGGAACATATGAGTCAATGATCAATCCTATCAACTAAAGTGAATCTGAATCTTCAACTAGAGCTTTTATCATTATTGTTTTCTCTTTATTTTTATTATTTGCTTTTCTTTATTGCTTTCATCATTAGTTTAATCAAACCAATCTCAAAACCCCCCTTTTTACTTTACTTGCACTTTATTTTTATTTTCAGTTTGTTTGTTTGGTCTTGATAAGGAAAATAAGTAAGTATCAATTCCCTGTGGATTCGATCCTTTCACCACTATCTACAGTTGTAAGATTGTTGATAGCTGAATTGTATTATTTTTGACCGGCCTCGACAACCGTTCTGTCAGCAAGAAAGTCGAGTTTATGGTTTAGGTAGTGCTGTCTCTTCTGCCTTCTCTCAAACAGGAACTGGGGGAACATCAACAAATGTTCCATCATCCCAATCACCAGAATGGAAGAAGGAAATTGAAGCAAAGTTTGAAGAGAAGTATAATAGTTTGCAGAAACTTGTAGAAGACCAAAATCAGATGATAGCTCAAATGCGTGATGAACTACAAGCAACGAAGATGGGACAGCAGGCTTCCTCATTGATGCCATCATCATCTGATATTCATCCAGCTCATAGATCCCTTGGTGATTCACATATGGATTAGTATGATGCCATTTCTCACTAACTTAAATAATATATTTTATGATATAAATTTGACACTATTTGGATCCATTATGTATTTTGAGATATTTTAAGTTTCTTAGTATTGAACTATAGTAATATTTTGTACTTTTCGATCGCAGAATTATGAAATAAAGTTGATGTGTATATATTATCTTTGATGTTTTATGTTTTGAAATGTATGTGTACATATTGATATTATAGCAGGTTTATGAATTTATTTGAAAAATGATATGAATCATATTTAAATGCATTTATTAGTGACTAATCAGCCACAAAAGCAAATTAAATAACAAATACTTTTTTGATTTTACTACTAATTTGCGACGAAATAGCGACTAAATGCTCTTCCCTGAGGCGACCAAACATCAACGAAATAGCGACTAAAATAGCGACCAAAATAGCGACTATTTCGCGACCAAAATTTAACGACTAATTTACTACCACACAGCGAATATTATTTCTAATACTTAATTTGTCATGACACCAAATTAGCGACCAAAAAATGGTCGCTGATTGGTCGCTATTTTAGCGATTAATTTTCAAATTGTCGCTAAAACTTAGCGACTGGCCAAACGCCGACCATTTCATTTTGGTCGCTAAATGGTCGCTATTACATAATAGCAACCAAATATTTCCTTTTAGCGACCAAATTTTTGGTCGCTAAATCACTGTTTTTTTGTAGTGTTGGTCTTGACAAGAAAGATAGGTAAGTTTTCAATTCCCTGTGGATTCGATCCTTTCACCGCTATCTGCAGTTGTAAAATTGTTGATAACTGAAAATGTTATTTTTTACTGGCTTCGATAACCGACTGTTATAGTCCCAAACCGACAGATTCCTTTGTGCGGCTTACTGCACCTCATACATCCAGAACTGTCTGAACCAAAGCTTGAACCACCACCCATTCCTAGGCCAGACTTCAATCTGTTCCAGAACGTATTCTTCTTCGGCTTTCTAGTGGCTCTGTCCCACTCTTTACCCTTTGAGGCAGCTGCGCTCAGAGAGGAGAGATTAATATTCCCTGTTCCCGGGGTTTTGGAACCTAAGGACTGTGCCACCTGTTGTTTAATTGTCCCCTGAATGATGGCACTAGCCTCCATCTTTCGTGCTGCGTCCACAATAGTGTGGAAACTCTCCCTCTCTGTAGCTAAGATTAAAGAGGAATACCTAGAATGGAGTCTCATGGTATATCTCCTGGCTTTCTTCTGATTAGTGTCGTATGCCTGCCCCACAAACTGCAGCAACTCCAGAAATTTATCTGTGTACTCATCTACACTCATATCCTCAGTCTGCCTCAACTGCTCAAACTCTATCACCTTCAACTCCCTCGAACTATCTAGAAAAGCTCATCCTGCAAATTCATTGGCAAACTGTTCCCATGATAGGCTGTCCAGTCTCGGATCCACATAGTTCTTAAACCATTCCTTCACCTTCTTGCATTTCAAAGTGAACCCCGCCATCTGCATGGCTCTGCTATCACTAGCCTCCAACTCATCAGTTATCATTTTTACCGTCTTGAGGTACTCAAACGGATCATCACCTGTTTCATACTTGGGAGCATCCAGCTTCAAATAGTCTGTCATTTTCACCTTGCTCCCTGATAGAGCATATTTTAGTCCATATTATCATGATCTTATTGATGTTTATTTACACATTTTCTACCTAATTTTGTGGTTTTAATCATGTTTTGCAGATATTAGGTGTAAAGAGACAATCTGGAGAAAATGCTCTTAAAACTGCCAAAAAGTGCCAAATCTGGAAAAGCCATCTTCGGCAGCACCTTCGGCGGCCGAAAGTCTCGTCCAGATCTGAAACCCAGCCATCTTCGGCGGCACCTTCGGCAGCCGAAAGTCTTCTCCAGAGCCGAAAGTCCAACTTCCGGAAGCAAGCTTAGGCGGCCGAAACACTCCCCAAATTGTCTCTTCCTTATTCAAGAAGCCAAATCTTAAAGATCACATGTTTCCCATTTCATGCCATGCACATTCAAAATTCAAATGGAAGCCCCACCTTCCTCTTTAGTGCATGGGTGGCAAGGATAATGTGAAGAAGACTTCTTGGACACACTAAGGCAATATCTTAAAGACCTTGGACAGCAATTAAAAGACCAAAAAGCCCCTCCCTTGCAACTTCACACATAAAGAAGGCACATATTAGACCAAGGGCACTTTGGGCAACCTCTAAAAGATGCATGGACATCCAAGAAACCCTAGACAGCCTCTCAAGTCATATTTAAAGGCCTTATGAAGACAAGAGGAAAAAGAATTGATCACTCCATCTCCTCCAAGGTTCGGCCGCCGCTCCACCTCCACCTTTGCCACCACCGGTTCCTCCTCCTTCTTCTTTTCTTCTATTTTCTGTTTTAGTTCAGCCATGAGTGGCTGAAACCCTTAATTCTAGTTGAGGATTGGTTGAAACTAAGGTTGTTTAAAGGATTGTGAGATCTGAACATAAACTATTTGTCTTTGATTAGTTCAATATTCATACAATTGTGTGCTTGAATCTAAGATTGCTTTGTTGTTTATATCAAATTGGCCACTTGATTCTTGATTGCAAAGTTAATTGATTGTTAGTTGGGATATTTTTTAGTCCGTAATTGCTGGAAATATTCTGACCTAAGAACACTTGGTGTAAAAATTAAGGAATTGTATGATCTAGCATCATCTTCATGCGTTTGGAGTAGCTAGGGTTAGATCTCTCTCATTCTTTATGCAATTGACAATTGTTTTGATGCCTAAGGCCCAAGGACGTTCCTTGGCAATTTATTAATTAGTAATTGATTAGAGGATGTTCCCTAATTGATTTAATCATAAGGAGAGACATGGTGGTGAGAAGCGTTTTTCATCTCCATAACTAATCTATTGAATAAATCAAGAGAATATAAGTTTCAATGATCAATCCAAGCAACCAAGGTGGATCCATATCTTCAACTAGACCTTTCTCACATTGATTTCCTCTTTTATTTTAATTACTTGCTGATTTAATTGCTTTCAATAGTTGTTAGTCAAATCAATCTCAAAACCCCCCTTTTTACTTTATTGCACTTTACTTTTATTCTGCATTCAGTTGTGCTTTCAGTTGATTCTCTTGATCTTGTTAGGAAAAATAGATAAGTATTCAATTCTCTATGGATTCGATCCTTTACCACTGTCTGCAGTTGTAAAACTATTGATAACCGGAAAGGTTATTTTTTACCGGCTTCGACAACCGCGAGTCACTCCCAGTTGATGGGTTAGGTTTGGATGATTGGTTTTCAGGAACCACTGGTTCTATTGGGGGAGGAGGAGGTGGTGCAACATTCCCTGGGTTAAGGTTTGTTGGATTTTGATAAAAAGGTGGGGGTGAAAACATCGGGTAGGGTGGATATGGAGGGTAGTAGGAAGGGTAGGGCATGAATGAGGGATATGGGTTGTAGCTAGAGAAATCTGATGTGCCTCCCATCAAATACCTTGGTCCCTGTGGGTAGGGTTAGTACTGTGGTGGGTAAGCAAAACCCGAGGCCTAAGCGCCTCCTTGTGATTCTCCCATACTCTCTTCTGACATACTCACACCCAAACTTCCATCTCTCCTCTGATCATCCTCTATTGTTTCCCTCACATCCGCAGACATCTTACCCAGATCTGTTCTCCTCCTGTTTACATCAAAAGACCTTCTAAGGTCCCTTGATGTTTCTCCTCTGCTAGTTCTACTTGATCGTGCTCTTGGCAGAGCAGGGGGAAGGGCATCCATACCCTCATTCTCAGGTGGAGCTCCTGTCAATCGTGCAGATCGACATGAGCCTCGCATTCTATTTTCTGAAAAACAACGTACAACACAAAAAAATTAGCATCATATGGTTCATGCGAATACACATGAACCCACATCATGTACATAACAAATCATTAATGCACATGCATATAGTCATGGCATTACACATCATCATTCATTCATCAAGATAGGACTCCATATCCTATCCTAGTGGGCATGATTTTTCCTATTGTGCTTGCCCCTCTATAACATCTATGAGCCCGACACTCTATGTCCGACCATATGAACCTAGGACTCTGATACCACTCTGTAACGACTCAGAAACCGGACCGCTACTAGCGCTACGATTCAGATCGACTTAAGGTCGCCGGAACCTATAGCAAGCCTACTATACATGCTGTGTACCTGATAAAATCCCATACATGATCATACATTTATAAAACAACTTAAACATTTCATGAAACCAAGCTTAACCTGTGCATGTATCATAAACTGAAAACATAAAACCCATACTAGAGCCCTCATCATATGCTCCAGTATGGTTAACATACATGCCTCAACTTAGTCCAACATAACATATACATAAAACTTTTACATAAAGATCATGTAAACCGGGATTACAAAACTATCATTAAGGCAAAACACAATTCTAATCCATAAGATATTACATGTCCACTACTATTCTATTACATTAAAACTATACCAAAAGCAATGTCGACTCTCCCAAGCTATCTGCGCTCCTGCAAACCTGGGGTTAAGGGAAAGGGATAAGCTACAAGAGTCTAGTGAGCATAACATAAAAATAGTTTAATAAACATATGCTCATATAGAATGCATCACAGCACAAACAATTCACAACAAGATGGACTTGTCACCAGTAACCCTCTACATAATCCAATGTGCCCGACCCACTAGGGGTGCTTCTCAGGACTTTCGCTTAAACATAACATATCCAATATGCCAAGGGCGTAGAATGGGCCTCACCTAGACTTTCCCTTATATAATGCTAGGGGCGTAGAATGGGTCTCACCTGGACTTCTGTATCCGTCATAACATAACATGCTTGAGGGCTAGTGGGTCATCCAATATCCATCCACAACAACAGTAAATTATACAATGCATCATATTCGTGAATTCTAATGCAAATAACCTATTACATAACATGGCATTCGTGATGCATGAACATGCTCAAAAGTTTGGTTACTTTAAAACAAGAGATTAGTTCAGTTCTACTCACCTTTGGCTGACGCTTGCCTAAACACTATAGCAGCTGACTCACTGCTGGCCTCTACGGTCTCTCAGGTCCGATCCTACACAGATGGACTCTAATGAGGGACCAAACATTGCTATTACAAGACTCTAAACACTCCCTAAAAACCCCCTAAAACATAACAAAACATGCATAGAAAACAAGCAAAGGAAGGTTGGGCAGGTTCGGCGGCCAAAGATCCCCACAGATCTGAAAGTCAGACACTTTTGGGGGCAGGTTTGGCGGCCGAAGGTCTCCACAGATCCGAAAGTCACTAACCTTCGGGGGCAGGTTCGGCGGCCTAACCCCTTCACAAATCCGAAAGTCCATCCTTTCGGGGGCAGGTTAGGCGGCCAAAGGCTGCCTCCACAGGTAGGTTCGGCGGCCGAATCTTGCTTTAGCGGCCGAACCTGGGTTCTCCAGAATGGTAGAACTCGATTCTGCCTTATGCATTCAGCCACCAAAACTCTCCAAAACCTCACACTCAACTCCTCAAAACATGCATACACACTCATCAAGCATAAGGGGCATAAAAACTAGTCTTAACCTCAACAAACAACTATAAAACATCACAAGAACAAGCATTTATCATCAAAACTAACACAAACCCTAACACTTTAGATCTAACCAAAACATGCATTTTTAACCCTTAACCCTTTTTAAAACTTACTTAAAACATAGAAAAAGGCAAGGATCTATACTTACCTCTTGAAGATCTAAGGTAGATGCGACCCAAGCTTGGAGTTGAGGAGAAACGGTCTCCAAACTTTAAAATCTTGGATTGAAACTTAAAACTTCAAAAACAAGAGAAAACTCATGAATATTTTGAAGGATTTGAAGGAAAAATAACAAAATCAACAATGGGAGGGCAAGAACTCACCTTTGCCCGAAAATGGAGAGAGAAACTCTCCCATTTTCGGACTGGAGACGTAATATAGGTGGCTGGCCAGACCACCTTCGGTGGCTGAAAGGAGAGCTCCCGCGACAGCACCATGTTTGGCGGCAGCACCATGTTTGGCGGCCGAACCTAGGCTTTCCTTCCAAAACATTTTTCTTTCTTTTAAAATTTCTTTCACACAAACCAACAATAAAATCATAAAATTCATTTTGTGAAAAAACGTATTTTACCTTTCTAAGAGGTTTCGACATCCGAGATTCCGGATTCCAATGGAGATTCCATCGGAAGGTTGGAATTTTGATGCCGGAGTCTAGCCGGGTATTACAGTGTGTTACTTTTTACCTCACGCAGGTTGTAGATAAAGTAAGCACTATAGAGGTCGTCAGGGATCTACATTAGACATCAAGACCATTATCATAACTGGTTGTTTGAGTCTCCAAGTCATAGTACAGCTATATTTTGGTATGTACATATTAAATAGAATGGGTTATGAAGGTTATGTAAGTTAAAACAATGTAATCATGTATGAATAAAGAGAAAGAATTAAGCATTTGCATATGATGATATTCATAGAAAAATAAGGGATGATGTTGTTATGAAATGCGCGCTAAATTAAAGAATACTAAGATATCTGATATCCTGAGATCCAGAAAATAGAGTTTACAGTGGGTGTGTAAGCTTGTCCAGGGAAGAAGACATTCCCCCCCTTTTATCCCTTTTCCTTTTGTCTGCTAGTGACGTCTAACCGCCTTTCTGCTACAGTGCCATCTGTCTCTGTCACTCAGATCTGTACATATGGATGCGTCAGAGCACCTCTCCATACCAGGCGGCCGTTTAATTCCCCTCAGCGCGCATGTTGGCAGGGCTGCGAAGTGACTGGGCTTGCTTTCCTTACCTTATGTCACATCATTGGGCTGGGCTTTTCATGGGTTGGCCCGAACGCGTAATCAATCTGGTCCACCTCTCATCGCAAGGCTAGTCACGTGATGTTGGGCCGACCTACCTACTTGGGGCTTAATGGGCTTTGGGCTCGTAACCTTCTCTAGGGCCAAGCCTCATTCCTTGGCTAGGGAAGCCCAACGGTCATCAATATCAAATGAAAGTTGATAGTATAAAGGTGTTTTTCATATGTACTAGAGGTTGAAATGCTGATAAAACAGAGAAAACTCTTCCAAAATTTTAATTTAAAATCTCACATTTACTTTATTCACTTTATAAAATTTACATGAACTGCTTAATAACTTGGTAATTACACATAAAGAAAATTGTTTAGTTTTGAAATATCTAAGAAAGTATAGTTTGTGATAATTCTTACTATGTCTACACCTTGACAGGGTAAGGGGGTGTTACATTATTAACAACTCCATACTAATCCAACTCATAATCACACACCTTCGGCTCAATTTCAATGAACCCACTCAATCTACAAGTTGAATTGGACATAGATAGTACGATAATTTTAAGAGCTAATGTTAGATATAAAGAAAAGGAATAAATTTTACCCTTTGTCACCTTTAACATAAAAAAATAGTAGTTAAGTGTAGCTCCTCACAGTAGGAAGTGTGCAAACAAGTGGCGGCAAAGGCGACTAGATAATTTGAAGAGATACAGGTGATGATGCACTGATGGAGATAGGTCCATATTATCTTGGCCCGTGAGACAGGGAGCATCATGTACATCGAGGATACCAATGCATGCAGTGGCATAGCTTGTGTGTATGAATGTAAAGAAGCCCGAGATCACTACAATCCAAAATTACGTAGCAGAAAAATAAAAGCTCTTTGTTTCCCTTTCAAGATCCAAGTATTTTGTTTAATTCGAAAGGAAGGATAAAAAGACTAACCTTTTAGAATTGACGAAAAGAAATTGTTCCAGACTGATGGTGCTGATTTTGAAACGAACATCCTCAATGGTATCCACACAAACATTTCCATCTGGAGGGCTAACTCTCTCAACGAATGGATTAGCTATGTGCTCCCAATTTACAACTCAGAAAAACGATCACGAAAAAACATTCCTCCCGCAATTCAAAGAATATGTTTTATATTCACTCGTTTTCACTCAATCTTTTCATTTTCCCACACTTCTTTTCTTAAAAGAGTCGTGCTCCACACAA
Organism: Manihot esculenta; assembly: GCF_001659605.2. Lineage (NCBI taxonomy): Eukaryota > Viridiplantae > Streptophyta > Magnoliopsida > Malpighiales > Euphorbiaceae > Manihot > Manihot esculenta. The sequence continues at coordinate 15,551,080 of NC_035168.2, forward strand.
CTGTCACAGTATCGCCGATACTAAAAGAAAACGAAAAGATCTTTTATCTGTCACAGTTACAGATAGGCTGCAGATCTTTTAAGTATTAGTATCTCATAATAATAACAAATAATTAATATTAATAATAATATCTTTATTAATATTATTATTAATTATACTAACGGGCTCTTAGCCCATTAATGTAATACCCGGCTAGACTCCGGTATCGGAATCCCTACCGTCCGGAGGGACCTCGGATGTCGGAAACCTCTAGAAGGGTAAAACTATGATTTTATGAAATGTTTTCATGTATTTCATGTTTTTAAGTAAGAAATTAAATGAGTTTTTACATGAAAAGTCTTTGGAGGAAAACCCAGGTTCGGCCGCCGAAAGTCAAGTTCGGCCGCCGAACATGCATGCGTTTTGGAGGCACGTTAGGCCCCCGAAAGCATGAGTGAGGGAAGTCCAAGTTCGGCCGCCGAACCTCACGTTCGGCCGCCGAACATGGCATGCATGCGGAGGCACATTCGGCCCCCGAACGTGGTCTGGCCAGCCACTATAAAAGGGTCCCTTAGCCGAAAACGGGCGAGTTTTTCCCCATTTTCGGCCAAGGTGAGCTTTCCGCCGTCCCTCACCCATTTTTTATGTTCTTCCTCTAAATCTTTTAAGATTTTCACTTGTTTTCCCTTGGTTTTGAAGATTTAAGCTTTTGAAACAAGTTTTGGAGCTTGGGAGTCTTGGAGCTAAATCCCTCCATTTTCCGAGCTAGGGTCGTTCTTCCTCTCGATCTTCAAGAGGTAAGCTTCGATCTATGCTTCTTTTATGTTTTATGAAAGTTTTATGCAAGTTGATGGGGTAGAATGCATGTTTAGGCTTGTTGTTAGGTTTATGGGTTTATGTTGTGATTTGAACAATGTATGTTGGAAATGTGTTGTTTAAAGTGTTATAGTTGGGGTATATTATAGTTTGAGACCCCTAGGTGTGATGTATGATGTGAATGGATGTGTAGAAACAAGTTTATGCATGTTTTGAGGCGTTTTGGAGGCTTTGGACACAAGGGAGCCAAGTTTCTGCCCTTCGGCAGAAACTCAGGTTCGGCCGCCGAAGTGACTTTCGGCCGCCGAATCCCCTGTGGAGGCAGTTTCGGCTGCCGAAGCCTGCCCCCGAAACTCAAGTTTCGTCTCTGTCTGGGAGGTTCGGCCGCCGAAAGTGCCGCCGAACCTGCATGACTTTCGGCTGCAGAGGGACTTTCGGCCGCCGAACCTGCCACCGAAAGTGCCCTGTTCAGCCATTTCTTGCATGTTTTCATGTGATGTTTTCAGGATGTTTTAGGGGGTATTTGGGGAGTATTTTAGAGTCATATTCATGTATGTTTGGTCCCTCATTTGAGTCCACCTGTGTAGGTTCGGACCCGAGGAACAACCCCCAGCAGTGAGCCAACTGCTTCAGAGTCTCTTCAGAGCTAGCCAGAGGTGAGTGGAATAAACTTTAAGTTTTAAAGCAAATTAATGAAATGTTTTAGCATGATTCACGCATCATGAATGCCATGAGATATATTAGGTTGTTTGCATTAGAATTCACGAATATGCTGCATTGCATACTTTGTTGTTGATGTGGATGAATGTTGAATGATCCATTAGCCCTTGTATGTCATGATAGCCTATGTGAGTCCAGGTGTGCCTGCTACGGCTCTACGCCCCTGGCACTATGACTGATTATGGAAGTCCGGGTGTGCCTGCTACGGCTCTACGCCCCCGGCATGTATAAGTAAGAAAGATAAGGGCTAAATGGTGACAAGTTCATCCTTGTTGTGAAATGTTTGTGTTATGGCGCATACATGAAAGCATGATTTAAATGGATGTTTTATTATTCTGCTCACTGGGCTCTAGTAGCTCACCCCACTCCCTTTATCCCCAGAGTTGCAGGTACAGGATAGATCAGGAAGTCGGCTAGAGTGAAGTTAAGTCATGTACGTTGTAATAGATAGTAGTGGACATGAACATGATGTAATGAGTAATTATGACCATGTAATGTAATGAATGATTTGATGATGTATTGAGGATTATAGTAGTGCTTGACCTAGAGGTGTGTGAATCCCCATTATGTACAGAGTGTTTAATGAGTAATGATGTTAATGACCATGATTATCCAAGCTGATATGTATGATGATGATACCCCATTGGAGTATTTGATGAGGACTCCAGTGTGGGGTTTATGTATGATTTTGTGCATGCACAGGTTTTGCTTGGATAAGAGAAAAGAAAATTTTTTTACAGATTATGTATATGTTGTTATGTATGGGATTCCACAGGTTTACAAGAGGTATGTAGGCTTGCTACGGGTCCCGGCGGCCTTAAGCCGATCTGGATCCTAGCGCCGGTAACGGGTCGGATTTCCGGGTCGTTACAGAGTGGTATCAGAGCCTGGTTCATATGGTCGGACCTAGAGTGTCGGGCTCATAGATGTTATAGAAGGTCAAGCACAATAGGAAAAGATCATGTCCACTAGGATAGGATGTGGAGTCTTGTCTTGCATGATGATGTGAAATGCCATGATAATATGCATGTGCATTAATGATATGCTATGATATGTGATGTATGTGATGAGGGTTCATGTGTTTCCACATGAACCATATGATGCTAATGATTGCTTATGCTATGTGCTGTTTTTCAGAAGATAGAATGAGAGGAACTCGTCGATCTGTACGATTGACTGGAGTGCCACCTCAGGACGAGGGCGCTGATGCCCGTCCTCCAACATTGCCTAGGGCAATGTCCAGTAGGTCCAACAGAGACAGAGTAGCTAGAGACCCTAGAAGGTCTTTGGATCTGGGTAGAAGCAGATCAGTAAGGGGAACAGTGCAGGGAGGAATGTCTGAGGATATGGAAGTGGATCAGAGGAGGGATGGCAGTCTCGGTGTGAGCATGCCGGAAGAGGGCATAGGAGAATCAGAAGGAGGCACTCAGGCCTCGAGTTACGTCCAGCCACATCACTACCCACCCTATTCACACCATCCAGGGTATTCGATGGGAGGTACATCGGATAACCCCAGTTTTAGCCCTTATCCTCCACATATGCCATACCCACCTTACTACCCACCATACTCTCAGTACCCCATGTACCCACCTCCACCTCCCCATACTAGTACAGCAAACCCTACCCCAGGGGATGTTGCACCTCCACCACCCCCAGTACCTACTGTCCCGGAAACACAAGTACCCAAACCTACCTCATCTGGAGGGAGCAAGGTCAAGATGACCGACTACATGAAGTTGGGTGCTCCTCAGTACAGAGCAGGCGATGACCCATTTGAGTATCTGAGCAGGGTCAAGACTATTACAGATGAGATAGGGGCTAATGACAGTAGAGCCATTCAGATGGCTGGGTTCACACTGGAGTGCAAGAAGGCACGTGATTGGTTTAAGAACTATGTGAACCCGAGAGCGGACAGTATGTCCTGGGAGGAGTTCGCAAATGAGTTTGGAGGATGGGCTTTCCCTGAGAGCTCTAGAGAGCAGAAGATGATAGAATTCGAACAGTTGAGGCAGACTGAACAGATGAGTGTGGAGGAGTACACAGACAGGTTCCTGGAGTTGCTGCCATATGCTGGGCAGAATTTGGACACAGATCAAAAGAAGTCAAGGAGATATATTATGAGGCTGCACTCCAGGTATTCCTCTTTGATACAGTCAGCAGAGAGGGAGAGTTTCCATGCCATAGTGGATATGGCTAGGAGAATGGAGGCTAGTGCTATCGTTGAGGGGAAGGTAAGACAGTCAGTGGCACAGTCTTCTGGTTCCAAGACCCCAGGTGGGGAAAGGTTAGACTTTTCTTCTCTGAGTACAGCAGTTGCAGGCAGTAAGAAGTGGGACAGAGGCCACAGAAAATCTAAGAAGAATAAGTTCTGGAACAAGATCAAGTCAGGTCTGGGTTTAGGCAGTGGCTCAAGCTCTGGCGCAGAGGTTACAGCATGTATGAGATGTGGGAGACCACACAAGGGAGTATGTCTGGCAGGGACAAACACATGTTTCAGGTGCGGACAGGCGGGTCATTTGGCTCGAGATTGTCCTAGAGCAGCCTTTGCAGCACCGTCTCAGCAGACAGCCTCCGGCAGTGTGGTGCAGCCAGTAGCTCCAGCCGCAACACAGGCCAGTGGCAGAGGCAGAGGGAGAGGGTCAGCCTCTTCATCAGCAGGATACAGAGGTGAAGGTCCATCAGCTCCGGCACGGATCTTCACTATGAATCAGCAGGAGGCCAACACATCCAACACCGTGGTGGCAGGTAATCTCATCATTGGATGTTCTGATGTGTATGCCTTAATGGACCCGGGTGCATCTCATTCTTTTGTTGCTCCGAGAGTCGTGGAGAGGGTAGGATTGATGTCTCTGGGTTAGAGTGTCCCCTATGGGTCAGTGGACCCAAGTGTGACCCGTCAGTGGCAGAGGCAGTCTGCCAATGTAGTCCAGTTTTCATAGAGGGAAGATGCCTTTCCGCCGACCTTGTGGTTCTAGATTTGACAGATTTTGACGTCATTCTAGGGATAGATTGGTTATCGACCCATGGTGCTACCTTGGACTGTAGAGACAAGGTAGTCAGATTCAGAGATCAGGATGGGTTAGAGGTCGTCTTCAGAGGAGACAAGAGGGGTACACCTAGAGGTCTGATCTCAGCTCTCCAGGCTCGTAGGTTGCTTAGGAGGGGATGTCAGGGGTTTCTAGCTCATGTGAGGGAGTTAGATAGTCATGTCAGAGAGCCCGCCTCAGTGCCTGTGGTGAGTGAGTTCTTAGATGTTTTCCCAGACGAGCTGCCAGGGTTACCACCTGCTAGAGAGATAGAGTTCGAGATTGAGTTAATGCCTGGTACTAGACCGATCTCTATCCCTCCCTACAGGATGGCACCAGCTGAATTGAAAGAACTGAAGGAACAGTTGCAAGAGCTGGTAGATAAGGGTTTCATCCGACCGAGTACTTCACCTTGGGGTGCTCCGGTTTTGTTTGTGAGGAAGAAGGATGGATCCCTCAGACTTTGTATCGATTACAGACAGTTGAACAAGGTCACTACCAAGAACAAGTACCCTTTGCCGAGGATCGACGATCTATTCGACCAGCTAGCAGGAGCAGGTTGTTTCTCCAAAATAGATCTGAGATCAGGGTACCATCAGTTGAGGATAAGGAATGAAGATGTACCGAAGACAGCTTTCAGGACCAGGTATGGGCACTATGAGTTCCTTGTGATGCCGTTTGGGTTGACCAACGCCCCTGCAGCATTCATGGACCTCATGAACAGAGTATTCAGTCAGTATCTGGATCACTTCGTTATTGTCTTCATAGATGATATCTTAGTGTATTCCAGAAATGCAGAGGAGCATGCCCATCACCTGAGGACAGTTTTGCAGACCTTGAGAGAGCATGGCTTGTATGCCAAGTTCTCCAAGTGTGAGTTTTGGCTTAGGAGCATTTCATTCTTGGGGCACATTGTGTCAGAACAGGGTATTGAAGTAGACCCCAAGAAGGTAGAGGCTGTAGCTAACTGGCCTAGATCCACCACAGTGACCGAGATCAAGAGTTTTCTGGGTTTAGCAGGTTACTACAGGAGGTTCGTTCAGGACTTCTCAAAGATTGCTGCTCCTATGACCAAATTGACAAAGAAGAATCAGAAGTTCATATGGACCGATCAGTGTGAGGAAAGCTTTGAGGAGCTTAAGAGGAGGTTGACTTCAGCACCGGTGTTAGCTCTGCCAAAAAGTGATGATGACTTCTCAGTATATTGTGATGCGTCCCGTGTGGGACTGGGTTGTGTGCTAATGCAAAATGAGAGGGTGATCGCTTATGCTTCTAGGCAGCTGAAGAAGCATGAGCTGAATTACCCCACACATGACCTAGAGATGGCAGCAGTGATCTTTGCACTCAAGATGTGGAGGCATTACCTTTATGGGGTAAAGTGTGAGATCTTCACAGATCATAAGAGCCTGCAGTACATCCTGAGTCAGAGAGAACTGAATTTGAGGCAGAGGAGATGGGTAGAGCTGTTGAGTGACTATAATTGCAAGATTCAGTACCATCCGGGTAAGGCGAATGTTGTGGCAGACGCCCTAAGCCGGAAATCACTCGGCAGTCTATCCCACATTTCAGCAGAGAGGAGGCCGGTGGTGAAGGAGTTCCACAGACTTATGAGTGAGGGATTACAGTTGGAGTTGTCTGGCACAGGTGCCTTAGTGGCTCAGATGAGAGTGACACCCGTGTTTCTGGAGCAGGTAGCTCAGAAACAGCATGAGGACCCAGAGTTGGTCAGGATAGCCAGAACGGTTCAGTCAGGCCAGAGTAATGAGTTCAAGTTTGATGATAAGGGGATCCTCCGCTACGGGAACAGATTATGTGTGCCAGATGACATTGGTCTGAAGGGAGATATTATGGGGGAAGCCCATAATACCAGGTATAGTGTTCACCCTGGAGCCACCAAGATGTATCAGGATCTGAAGAGAGTGTATTGGTGGCCAGCTATGAAGAAGGACGTGGCACTGTTCGTGTCAGCCTGCGATGTGTGTCAGAGGGTGAAACTAGAGCATCAGAAGCCGGCTGGAATGTTGAATCCACTACCGATTCCAGAGTGGAAATGGGAGAATATAGCTATGGACTTCGTAGTGGGGTTACCGGCGACGTCCAACAGATTGGACTCCATATGGGTGATTATGGACAGACTCACCAAATCTGCTCACTTCATCCCTGTCAGGAGTGGTTACTCTGTGGACAAGTTGGCGCAGGTGTACGTAGATGAGATTGTCAGACTGCATGGGGTCCCGGTATCTATAGTGTCAGATAGAGGGCCCCAGTTCACCTCCAGGTTTTGGCGGAGTCTGCAGAACGCTATGGGTACCAGATTAGACTTCAGTACTGCCTTCCACCCGCAGACAGACGGACAGTCAGAGAGGACCATCCAGACAATAGAGGATATGCTCATAATGTGTGTGCTAGATTTTGGCGGTTCTTGGAGGCAGCATCTACCTTTGGTGGAGTTTGCCTACAATAACAGCTATCATGCTAGCATAGGGATGGCTCCATATGAAGCTTTGTATGGGAGAAAGTGCAGATCACCTATCTGCTGGGAGGAAGTAGGAGAGAGGACTCTTGCGGGTCCGGAGTTAGTAGAGCTTACCAGCAGGGTGGTACCCATAATCAGAGAGAGGATCAAGACTGCTGCTAGTCGGCAGAAGAGTTATGCAGATATCCGCAGAAGACAGCTAGAGTTTCAGGAGGGGGATTTGGTTTTGCTCAAGGTGTCTCCTATGAAAGGAGTGGTTCGGTTCGGGAAGAAGGGTAAGTTAGCTCCACGGTACATCGGTCCTTTCGAGGTGCTTCAGAGGGTCGGTAATGTGTCGTACAAGCTAGACTTGCCTGCTTCGATGGAGAGAATCCATCCGGTTTTTCATGTTTCTCTGTTACGGAAGTACGTGTCAGATCCGAGCAAGGTTCTTAGTGAGCCTGATGTAGAGATCCAAGAGGATCTCACCTATGTAGAACAGCCAGTGAGGATCCTAGACACTCAGATCAGAAAGCTGAGGAACAAGGAAATCCCGATAGTGAAAGTCCTTTGGAACCACCACAATATTGAAGAATGCACCTGGGAGACACGGGAGTCTATGCTCCAGCAATACCCCCATCTGTTTTGAGGTGAGTGTTAGTTGTTCTATGTGTTGCATGTATGATATATTGTATGTTATGATCGATGCCATGCTTTGTATGTTAGTTGAGGAACATTCGGGGACGAATGTTCGTAAGGGGGGGAGAATGTAATACCCGGCTAGACTCCGGTATCGGAATCCCTACTGTCCGGAGGGACCTCGGATGTCGGAAACCTCTAGAAGGGTAAAACTATGATTTTATGAAATGTTTTCATGTATTTCATGTTTTTAAGTAAGAAATTAAATGAGTTTTTACATGAAAAGTCTTTGGAGGAAAACCCAGGTTCGGCCGCCGAAAGTCAAGTTCGGCCGCCGAACATGCATGCGTTTTGGAGGCACGTTAGGCCCCCGAAAGCATGAGTGAGGGAAGTCCAAGTTCGGCCGCCGAACCTCACGTTCGGCCGCCGAACATGGCATGCATGCGGAGGCACATTCGGCCCCCGAACGTGGTCTGGCCAGCCACTATAAAAGGGTCCCTTAGCCGAAAACGGGCGAGTTTTTCCCCATTTTCGGCCAAGGTGAGCTTTCCGCCGTCCCTCACCCATTTTTGATGTTCTTCCTCTAAATCTTTTAAGATTTTCACTTGTTTTCCCTTGGTTTTGAAGATTTAAGCTTTTGAAACAAGTTTTGGAGCTTGGGAGTCTTGGAGCTAAATCCCTCCATTTTCCGAGCTAGGGTCGTTCTTCCTCTCGATCTTCAAGAGGTAAGCTTCGATCTATGCTTCTTTTATGTTTTATGAAAGTTTTATGCAAGTTGATGGGGTAGAATGCATGTTTAGGCTTGTTGTTAGGTTTATGGGTTTATGTTGTGATTTGAACAATGTATGTTGGAAATGTGTTGTTTAAAGTGTTATAGTTGGGGTATATTATAGTTTGAGACCCCTAGGTGTGATGTATGATGTGAATGCATGTGTAGAAACAAGTTTATGCATGTTTTGAGGCGTTTTGGAGGCTTTGGACACAAGGGAGCCAAGTTTCTGCCCTTCGGCAGAAACTCAGGTTCGGCCGCCGAAGTGACTTTCGGCCGCCGAATCCCCTTGTGGAGGCAGTTTCGGCTGCCGAAGCCTGCCCTCGAAACTCAAGTTTCGTCTCTGTCTGGGAGGTTCGGCCGCCGAAAGTGCCGCCGAACCTGCATGACTTTCGGCTGCAGAGGGACTTTCGGCCGCCGAACCTGCCGCCGAAAGTGCCCTGTTCAGCCATTTCTTGCATGTTTTCATGTGATGTTTTCAGGATGTTTTAGGGGGTATTTGGGGAGTATTTTAGAGTCATATTCATGTATGTTTGGTCCCTCATTTGAGTCCACCTGTGTAGGTTCGGACCCGAGGAACCGAGACCCCCAGCAGTGAGCCAACTGCTTCAGAGTCTCTTCAGAGCTAGCCAGAGGTGAGTGGAATAAACTTTAAGTTTTAAAGCAAATTAATGAAATGTTTTAGCATGATTCACGCATCATGAATGCCATGAGATATATTAGGTTGTTTGCATTAGAATTCACGAATATGCTGCATTGCATACTTTGTTGTTGATGTGGATGAATGTTGAATGATCCATTAGCCCTTGTATGTCATGATAGCCTATGTGAGTCCAGGTGTGCCTGCTACGGCTCTACGCCCCTGGCACTATGACTGATTATGGAAGTCCGGGTGTGCCTGCTACGGCTCTACGCCCCCGGCATGTATAAGTAAGAAAGATAGGGGCTAAATGGTGACAAGTTCATCCTTGTTGTGAAATGTTTGTGTTATGGCGCATACATGAAAGCATGATTTAAATGGATGTTTTATTATTCTGCTCACTGGGCTCTAGTAGCTCACCCCACTCCCTTTATCCCCAGAGTTGCAGGTACAGGATAGATCAGGAAGTCGGCTAGAGTGAAGTTAAGTCATGTACGTTGTAATAGATAGTAGTGGACATGAACATGATGTAATGAGTAATTATGACCATGTAATGTAATGAATGATTTGATGATGTATTGAGGATTATAGTAGTGCTTGACCTAGAGGTGTGTGAATCCCCATTATGTACAGAGTGTTTAATGAGTAATGATGTTAATGACCATGATTATCCAAGCTGATATGTATGATGATGATACCCCATTGGAGTATTTGATGAGGACTCCAGTGTGGGGTTTATGTATGATTTTGTGCATGCACAGGTTTTGCTTGGATAAGAGAAAAGAAAATTTTTTTACAGATTATGTATATGTTGTTATGTATGGGATTCCACAGGTTTACAAGAGGTATGTAGGCTTGCTACGGGTCCCGGCGGCCTTAAGCCGATCTGGATCCTAGCGCCGGTAACGGGTCGGATTTCCGGGTCGTTACAATTAATATGACATAACACATCAATGACGTTCTTTTGTGTATGACCCAATAGGCTTACATTAATTGGCAATAGGCCCAATCCAACAAGCCCCATAAATCATAAGCGATCTCTACCAATACATTATAACTACCCAATTAATATGAGGATCAATAGTCCTATAAATCCTAATAAACAGAACATGTATTAATCCCTTTGTCACATATATCTAGTTTGAATATAAGTCATGGTCAATGTCAAACTTATAATGTTCAAACTTATGATTCTCGATCTAAGTAGACTGATAAAACCAAATGATATTGATCATGTTATCAATTCATTTGAGTACGGCCATACATTTCTCAGTCTCACTTATCGAGGGGTCACAAGATATCTCTCTCAAAGAGAGGGACAAATTCTATATTGATTGTTCAATATCCTCTACATAATTTATATTATGCTCAATCATAACCTTTATGATTATCCGATTAAAGACAATGTTTAGTTATGTCAAAACATATCAGTCCATATGTTGGAAACTATAACAATCTCAAGTCAAAGGATTAAAACATAACTATCTTGAGATTCACTTATGACAATAACCCATATAGTGATCTCAATGTGGGTCCATCTAATACTTTATTTTCTAATAAGTATCTATGATTATTGATTTATATCAACATACATGTAATCATCTCATGATTATGCATCAATAATCATACTAATCATATTTTATTATTATCATCATAATAATAATAACCAGAGATGTTAATCATTATTATGTAACATGCAAACAAATAATAATGATAATAAAACCTCTTTTATTAATAAACAAAATGACATGCAAAAAAGTCCAAGCTAATGACCTAGGGCAAATACATTAACAATCTCCCACTCGCAGTAGGGCTAATCATACAAATATCTAATACCCATAGACCTAGTGTGCTTATCATGTTTGACCTGTGAGAGAGACTTGGTCAATGGATCTGCAATGTTGTCATTTGTGTCTATCTTGCATACCTTGATATCTCCTCTATCAATGATCTCTCGAATAAGGTGAAATTGTCTGAGTATATGCTTAGATCTTTGATAGGATTTAGGCTTCTTTGCCTGTACTATGGCACCATTATTATCACAATAAAGGTCCATAGGATTTGCAACGCTAGGAACCACTCCCAACTCTATGATGAATTTCTTCAACTAGACTGCCTCCTTAGTTGCATCTGATGCTGCTATATTCTCAGTTTCTATTGTAGAATATGCTACAGTGCTCTGCTTGAAATTTTTTCAACTAATAGCTCCACCATTTAAAGTGAATACGAATTCTGACTGTGATCTAAAGTCATTTGTGTTGGTTTGGAAACTAGCATCTGTGTAACCTTTTACAACTAGCTCGTCTTCCAAACCTCAATAAACTAAGAATGCATCCTTGGTCCTTCTAAGATACTTTAGGATATTCTTAACAGCTGTCCAATGACTTTCACCAGGATCTGTTTGATATCTGCTTGTTGTGCTTAATGCATATGAGACGTTTGGTCTAGTATATAACATGATATACATGATAGATCCAAACGTAGAAGTATAAGGAATCTTATTCATCCGTTCTCGCTCATCAGATGTCACAAGAAATTGATTTTTGCTGAGATGAATACCATGAGACATGGGTAAGAATCCTCTTTTGAAATCTGTATTTCGTCAATATAAGCACTTTGACTCAGACCGATCAACCTCTTAGATCTATCCCTATAGATCTTAATACTAAGGATATATGTAGCCTCACCTAAGTCCTTCTTCATTGAAAAAGAATTCTCTAACCAAGTCTTAACCTTTTGCAAGGTAGGGATATCATTTCTAATGAGTAATATGTCGTCTACATATAGGACTAGAAACACAACCACACTCCCACTAACCATCTTGTAAACACAAAGTTCATCTTCATTCTTGATGAATCCAAAGTCTCTGACTGTCTCATCAAAATGAAGATTCTAGCTCCGAGATGCTTGCTTCAATCCATAAATGGATCGTTGAAGCTTTCAAATCTTTCTCGAATTCTTAGGGATTACAAAACCCTCATGTTGTGTCATGTACACATCCTCGAGCAAGTTTCCATTAAGGAAAGCTGTTTTGACATCCATTTGCCATATCTTATAATTATAGTACGCAGCAATGGCAATGAGAATTCTAACCGACTTAAGCATTGCAACTGGCGAAAGGTCTCATCATAGTCTATACCATGAGTTTATTTGAAACCTTTTGCAACAAGCCTGGCTTTGTAGGTATGCACATTTCCATCCATGTCAGTTTTCTTCTTGAAAATCCATTTACAACTAATGGTCTTAACACCCTTAAGGGGATCAATTAATGATCAAACTTGATTGTCATACATGGATTGCATTTCAGATTTCATGGCACAAAGCCATTTCTCAAAATCTGGACTTAACACAGCTTCTTGATAGGTAGTAGGCTCATCTTGATTAATGAGCAAAACTTCATGACTATCAGTTATGAGAAATCCATAACTCTTAGGCTGATGACACATCCCATCAGATCTGCGTGGGACTTGTGTCACCCTTTCAGCTTCCACAACTGTTTGTGATTCTAGAAGTGGTTCTACTAGCAGTTCAATGCTCTCTTGTAGTGCTTGAGTTTCCTCAAGTTACACTGTACTCCCACTGATTCTCTGAGAGATAAATTTCTTTTCTAAAAAGATACTATTTTGAGTAACAAACACTTTTGTAATACTCTACTAGACTCCGGTGTCGGAATTCCAACCTTCCGACGGAATCTCCATTGGAATCCGGGATCTCGGATGCCGGAACCTCTTAGAAGGGTAAAATAAGGTTTTATGAAATGATTTTATGGTTTTAATGCTAAGTTTTTGAATTAAGTTTTAAAAGAAAAGGAAAAATGTTTTGAGGGATAAGCTCAGGTTCGGCCGCCGAACCTCATGTTCGGCCGCCGAACCTCATGTTCGGCCGCCGAACATGGTGCTGCTGCGGGAGCTCTTCGACCCCCGAAGGTGGTCTGGCCAACCACCTATAAGAGGCCCTCAGTCCGAAAACGGGCGAGTTTTTCTCTCCATTTTCGGGCAAAGGTGAGTTCTTACTCTCCCTTTGATGATTTTATGTTTTTCCTTCAAATTTTCATGAGTTTTCATTTATTTTTGAAGTTTTAAGCTTGAATCCAAAGTTTTAAAGCTTGGAGAACTCCGGAGACCGTTTTCCTCCTCATCTCCAAGTTTGGGTCACATCTACCTTCGATCTTCAAGAGGTAAGCGTAGATCCTTGCTTTTGATGGTGTTTTAAGTAAGTTTTCAAAATGGTTAAGGGTAATAAATGCATGAAATGGCTAGATCTAAGATTATAGGCTTTGAGTTTGGGTATGATGAATGTATGCTCCTTTTATGTTTTGTTGTTATTTGTTGGGGTTTCGGCTAGTTTTTATACCCCTTATGCATGTGGGAGTGAGTATGCATGTTGTAAGAAATTGGGTGGGAGGATTTTAGAGTTTTGGGGCTGAAATGCTTAGGGCGGAATCGGGTTCTGCCATTCTGGAGAACCCAGGTTCGACCGCCGAACCTGCCTGTGGAGGCAGTCTTTAGTCGCCTAACCTGCCCCCGAAAGAATGGACTTTCGGATCTGGAAGGAAGTTTCGGCCGCTAAACCTGCCCCCAAAGGTTGGTGACTTTCGGATCTGTGGAGACCTTCGACCGCCGAACCTGCCGCCGAAAGTCCCCTGCCCAGCCTTCCTTTGCTTGTTTTGTGTACCTGTTTTATGATGTTTTAGGGTTTTTGGGGAGATGTTTAGAGTCCTGCTAGAGTTATGTTTGGTCCTTCACTTGAGTCCATCTGTGTAGGATCGAATCTGAGAGACCGTAGAAACCAACAGTGAGTCAGCTGCTTCAGTTGTAGTCGAGCATCAGCCAAAGGTGAGTAGAACTAAACTAATTTACTGTTTTTAAGTAATCAAACTTTTGAGCATGTTCATGCATCATGATTGCCATGTTTATAGGATGTATGCATTAGAATTCACGAATATGATGCATTGCATAATTTACTATTGTTGTGGATGGATATTGGATGATCCACTAGCCCTCGATATGATATGATATGATATGATATGGAAGTCCAAGTTGTAATACCCGGCTAGAGTCCGGCATCGAAATTCTACTTTCCGATGGAGTTTCGAATGTCGGAAGGCTCTAGAAGGGTGAGAGTGATGTTTTTCTAATATGTTTTGGTATGTTTTATAGTTTTAAAGCATAAGGAAATGAGTTGTTGAGTGAAATGAACCAAGGCAGAAAAGCCAGGTTCGGCCGCCGAAGTTGAGGTTCGGCCGCCGAACATGCATGGCTTTCGGTTTCACGTGTGGCCGCCGAAGGTGGTCTGGCCAGCCACCTATAAATGGCCCTCAGTCGGTTGAAGCGGTAAGATCACCGTTTCTTTTGTCTTCTGAGGTGAGACCCTGTCCTTTGTAGAGTTTTCTTCATGTTTTCATTAAATCATGCAAAGATTTGATTGAGTTTTGTGTTATTTTGAAGGTTTTGAGCTTTAAACTCAAAGTTGTGAAGTTTGGAGAGTTTGAAGGAGAGTTGCTCCAAAACTCCACGTTAGGATCATTCATCTACTTGATTTCAAAAGGTAAGTGAAGATCCTGAACTTGTTGTTATGATTTTTTGATGGATTTATGGGGTTTATGGAGAGAGTTGCATGCATAGGTTAAAAAGAGAGTTTTTGGTGATTTTGTGAGAAGAGCTTGATTATGTGTTCTATGTTTTGTGTTGTTGGGGTTTTTAGGTCATTTTTAACCCCTTTGAGCATATACTTAAGTGTATGCAAGTTAAGGAATTGAGGTGGTTGAGTTTGAAAGGGTTTTGGTGCTTTTGGCGAGAGGCAGAGCAAGTTTCTGCCTTGCGGATGAACTCAGGTTCGGCCGCCGAAGGTACATTCGGCCGCCGAAGGTACATTCGGCCGCCGAAGGTACATTCGGCCGCCGAACCCATGAGGAGGTGGCTTCGGCTGCCCAAGCTTGCCCCCGAGCTTTTGGACTTTCGGCTCTGGAGGGAAGTTCGGCCGCCGAAGGTGCTGCCGAAGGACAGAGACTTTCGTCTCTGGAGTGCCTTTTGGCCTCCGAAACTTGCCCCCGAAAGGGTTCGGCAGCCGAAAGTAGAGATTCGACTGCTGAAGGTGCTTGAGTTTCATCTCTGGAGAGGACTTTCGGCCGCCGAACCTGCCGCCGAAAGTGTCCTGTCCAGCTTTCCTTTGCATGCTTTGCATAGATGTTCGAGTGAGTTTAAGGGGATTCTTGGGGAGTTTATTAGACTTGTTTATAAGCTAGTTTGGTCCCTCATTTGAGTCTATCTGTATAGGTACAGACCAGAGGAACCAGAAAGAGCAGTAGTGAGTTCTGCTCCAGAGTTTTCAGAGCCTGCAGAGTCAGTCCAATTAGCCAGAGGTGAGTGGAACTAAACTTAAAGCTTTTGAATGCGAAATAACTGCTTTTAGCATCCTTCATGCATCATGAGTATACAGTAGGTTGTTTGCATTAGCATTCACGAATATGTTGCATTGCATCGTTATTTGTTGATGTGGGTGAATGCTGAATGATCCAATAGTCTCTGAGAGAAGTCTAGGAGCTTTTGACTACGCCCTGGCAGGTACAGAGAAGTCCAAGAGCCTTTGACTACGCCCTGGCAGGTATATAGTAAAGTCCAGGAGCCTTTGACTACGCCCTGGCAATGGTAAGTACAGAGGTGTTATATACACATATACATATATGACAGGAAGACCAGGTGCTCGATTCTACGCCCTGGCACGGCAGAGTTACTGGGACTATGTGGTGACAGGTTTACCCTTGATGTGGATTGTCTGTGATATGGTGCATTCCATGAGATCATATTTAAATGAGATGTTTTACTATTCTACTCACTGGGCTATAGAGCTCATCCCACTCCCGTAACCCCAGTTTTGCAAGTTCAATGTACAGTATACCGAGGAGAGCTACAAAGTACAAAAGATAAAGAGATTTGTAATAGCTTAGAGTGGACATGTAATATTAAAGAGATGTAATAGTTGTGTATACCGTTAGAAATGTGCTTGACTTAGTGATGTTTATTATGTACATGATCTGTATATGTATATATGTTTTACTGTATGCAAACAACCAGGCTTAACAGGTATGAAATAACCCATCAAGAGCAAGCTCTAGTCAGGGGTACAGAGTACAGAGTACAGAGTACAGAGATAGTGCATGCACAGGTTAAGCCGTGGTACAGAGAAAAGAGTTTTTATTTTCACAGAAAATGTATGATCATGTATGAGATTTACAGGTACACAGAGAGTATAGCAGGCTTGCTACGGGTTCTGGCGGCCTTAAGCCGACCTGAATCCTAGCGCCGATGACGGTCCATTTTGGGGTCGTTACACAAGTTGAGACCCATTCTACACCCCTGGCACGATGTAAGAGAAAGTCCAGGTCGAGACCCATTCTACGCCCCTAGCACAGTTGGATATGTTATGTTATGTTTAAGAGAAAGTCCTGAGGAGCTCCGTCGAGGGCCGGGCATTATTTGGATATGTAGAGGGTTACTGGTGACAAGTCCATCCTTGATGTGAATTGTTTGTGTTGTGATGCATTTCATGAAAGCATATGTTTATTAAACTGTTTTTATGGTTCTGCTCACTAGGCTCTTGTAGCTTATCCCTTTCCCCTAACCCCCAGGTTTACAAGATCAGAGTTAGAGCGGGGAAGTCACCAAGGTTGATGGTACATGTTATGTAATAGAATAGTAGTGAACATATATCATGTATAATGGTTTAGTTTTGTGCTTTGCCCTAATTTATGTTGTAAATCCCAATGAACATGTTTCTATGTAAAAGGTTTCATAACAAATTATGTTAATCCAAGCTTGAGGTATATGATGTTGACCATGCTAGAGCATTTGATGAGGGCTCTAGCGTGGGTTTTATGTTTACAGGTTATGATGTATGCTCAGGTCAAGCTTGGTTTATGAAAAGTAAATTTTTTTTAAGAAAAGTAAATTTTTTTTAAGAAAATGTATGTTCATGTATGGGATTTTATCAGGTACACAGGATGCATAGTAGGCTTACTATGGGTTCCGGCGACCTTAAGTCGATCAGAATCCTAGCGCCGGTAACGGTCTGGTTTCCGAGTTGTTACAACTTTATTCTCTGAGGGAATATAGAAATAGTATCCTTTGATTTCCTTAGTATACCCCACAAAATTACACTTGATAGATTTTAGAACTAGCTTATCTGAAATTGCGCGTTTCACATAAGCCTCACAACACCAAATCTTAAGAAAAGACAAACTAAGCATTTTGTCAGTCTATGACTCATATGGTTTCTTTTCAACCGCTTTCGATAGTACTCGGTTTAAAATGAATGCAGCTGTCTCCAAGGCATAACCTTAAAACGATAAAAGGAGATTTGTTTGACTCATCATAGATCGAACCAAATCTCATAAAGTTCGATTTCTCCTTTCAGAAACACCATTCCATTGTGGAGTTCCTAGAGGAGTTAATTGTGAAACAATCCCACAATTTCTAAGATTTTCATCAAACTCTTGGCTCAAATATTTACCACCTCGATCAGATCGAAGCATTTTAATAGTTTTACCAAGTTGATTTTACACTTCATTTTGAAAAGTTCTAAATATTTCAAAAGATTCATGTTTATGTTTCATTAGGTAGACATAGTCATACCTACTGAAATCATCAATGAATGTAATGAAGTATTGATAGCCTCCTCCGACACTAATGCTTAGTGGGCCACATACATTTGTATGTACTAAGCCCAATAAGTCTGAAGCCCTTTGACCTGGTCCAGTAAAAGGGTATTTTGTCATCTTACCAAGCAAACAAGATTCACAATTTTCAAATGATTCAAAATCAAACGAATCTAATAAACCATCCTTATGGAGCTTAGATATGCGATTCTCATCTATATGGCTAAGACGACAATGCCATAAATATGTTGGGTTTAACTCATTTTTCTTAGCTTTCTTAGAAGTTATGTTATAGATATTATTATCTCTAGAATCATCCAGATTAAGGACACAAAGGCCATTATATAAATTTGCAATACAATAAAGCAAATCATCTTTATTATAAATTTAGCATTTTTTATTCTTAATGAGAAATGAAAAATCTTCTTCGTCCAAAACATAAACTGAAATAATATTCCTACTCAAAGTAGGAATATAAAAGCAATTGTTCAAAATTAACAAAAGCCCATTAGGCAAAACAAGTTCATAAGTCCCTACAGCTAAAACAACAACTCTTGCTCCATTACCTACACGTAGGTCCACATCGCCCTTTTTCAGCTTTCTACTCCTTTTAAGACCCTACACATTAGTACAAATGTGAGAACCATATCTAGTATCTAATACCTATGAAGTAGAAATAGAAAAATTAATATTTATAACATAAATACCTGAAGTCGTAGTCTCACTATCCTTCTTCTTCTTGCACTCATCAAAATAGTGTTTGCAATTTCTCTTCCAATGCCATGGTTCCTTACAATAAAAGCAGACTCCTTCCTTAGGAACTATTTCCTTAGGAGCTTTTGCCTTGGCTTATTGTTTAGACTTGTCTCGTCCCTTAGGCCCATTACCACCTTTAGACTTGGGCTTCCATTTATTTTTCATGGGCTTTTGCCTTATTGACATTCAAATTTGGATAGGCTTTTTTTTTACATTCATCTCAGCAGTCTTTAGCATCCCATGCAGCTCAGGAATGGATGTTTCCATGTTGTTCATGTTATAGTTCATGACAAACTGAGAAAAACTGTCAGGTAAAGAGTGCAAAATCAAATCCGTGAAGAGTTCTAAACTCAGAGGATAGCCAAGCCTAGCAAGTGATCAATATAGCCTTTCATCTTCAAAACATGAGCACTAACAGATTCACCTTCAGCCATTTTGCAATCATGCAATGCAATGGTGGTTTCATACTTATCTTGTCTAGCTTGCTGTTGGAAAGTCTGTTTGAGATGGACACTCATCTCATAAGCCTTAAAAGTACTCTAGATCCTTCTGAAGTTCTGGGCACATAGTTGCCAACATAAGACATCCAATGTCATTGAATCATCCACATGCTTCTTATGCTTGTCCTTAACAGCATTAGTAGCATCAGCAGGAGGTGGTTCAAGGATAGCTTCAAGCACATAGGTCTTTTTCTCTTGCTTCAGAATAATTCTCAAGTTCCTAAACCAGTCAACAAAATTGGTCCTATTTTCTTTCAGTTTATCCTTCTCAAGGATGGATCGCAGTGATAAAGTGAAATTGTTATTAGCAGCCATAATGATCTACAAAAATATGCAAATATAAATAATTTAGTAAATAAATTAATATTAAGGTGACAATAATCTCCCACTAAAATATAACTCTCAACAAAATTGAATTATTACAATAATAATATTTTAGTGAGCTAATATCCAGATTTCACCTAATTCCAAGTCAACTTTGACATGACGCTTAGAATTAAGTTATTTAGGTAGGTAACTCCTTAACAATTATATCTAATATAACTCTTAGATTATGAGGTGTTGACATCATATGTCAAAAGCATGTTTTACCACATCTAATGCCTTAGGCCCAAAACCATTTTGATAGCCTAATTAAGTCCAACCAAATTAAATAAATGAGTAACTATTACTCATCCTATCTTATTAAGATAACCTAAGTACCTTGCTTTGACAAAATCTATATTTTGGTGATCTTAGTCTTAATAGGCATTTAATATATCGGTGGCATTAAAACTTAAAATTTATAGTTAAAGTTCAACTTTTAATTTTAATTATGTTGTCTTGCATTACATATTATTTATATATCATGGCATAATATATGCATATATATATATATATATATAAACTATCATGCATAGTATCACATACTAATATATGACAAAAATATATAAACGTGACATGGCATGGCCAAAATCTAAAAATGATATTCATAAGCCAATATGAAGATCATAAGGGATAATCTAGGTGTAATCCTATTACATTAGTTACAATGGAACATATCTTTACATCTTGAGCTTGCTTGTCCACACCTTGAAATCTACTCGTCATTGGAAGGTAACTCCACCATCACCATGAAAGTACGAGTCTTCTCTTCTCCATCTTATGGATCTCCATCTTGTGGATCTCCATCTTGTGGATCTCCATCTTGTGGATCTCCATCTTGTGGATCTCCATTTATAAAATAAGAGAAAACCTAGACTATTATATTAAAATAAGTGACACACAGGTCGTATTTAAAAATTACATCCCATATAAAGATAACAATAACCAATCTCATAGGTTAATAAGGTCATGCTATGCACCATGCCAAGACTTCACATAATCACAACATATTTCATATAAACATGTTATAAAGTTATTAGATTAAAGCCTATTTGTTGCGGGAATGATATCTAAGGCGCTACGCACACGGCAGTCCCGCTAGCCGATTAGCGGGCGGGGTTCCCGCTGACAGGGGTCCAAAGGGGTAGTGCCCCTCAAAGCTAAACAGAACCATTAATCACATTAACAGTAAACTATCTTAATTCCCTTATTCTGCATACCAGTCAAAATGATTTTACTAAACTGATCAGTAATCGTTTGATCATATCAAACAATCATTGACTATACAGAAAATAATACCATCGTTTATTAATCATATTAACAAACAACAGTAATGCATATGTGTTAATCACCATCAACATATTTCTAAAACCCTTAATCGAATAACTTGTTAATCATATTAACACTTAGAATCAAAATAATATCTTGTTAATCCAATTAACAAAAAAAAGTATGTGTACTTGATATAGCATAATTTAGACCATTTTATCATGAGGTTATTGATGTTAATTTACACTTTCTCTGCCTAATTTTGTGATTTTAATCTTATTCTGTAGAAAATTGTATAAAGAGATAATTTGGTGAAAATGCCCCTAAAACTGCCTAAAATGGAGCAAAGGAGAGCAAGCATGCCAAATGCAACTTGAAAGGAGCCAAATAAGGAAAGTAATTTGAAATTCAAATTTCAAATCCTTAAGAGGATTCAAAATTCAAATTCAAAATTCAGCTCATTAAGAAAAGTGCCAAATAAGGAAAGTGCAGTCTGCAGAGCAGTTTGAAATTCAAGATCTTCAAAAATCCTTTTCCTTATTAAAGAAGCCAAATCTTTAGAAGATGCACATTCAAATTTGAAATTCAAATTCAGCTTGTCAAAGAAGCCAAAGAAGTTGCACATGCCACCTCAAGTCTTGCACATTCAAAATTCAAAATTCAAAAGAGAGGCTCTACCTCATCAATGCAAGATATGGGCGGCATGGGCAGCATATGGGCAGCAACTTAACAACTTGGGCAGCAAGTAAGGACCTAGGGCAACACTTTCAACTATAAAAAGACACATAAGGAGCCTCTCCATGCTTTTTCTACTCTCCCTTGGACATACATACGGGATTGCAAGTGGCACCAATTCTTTTTCTTCCTTTCTTTATTTTCTTCTTTTATTTCAGCCATGAGTGGCTGAAACCTTTTGTTCTAGTTGAAAATTAGGTGATACTTTGGTTGCTTTATGGATTGGAAGATCTGAATATAAGTTGTTTATCTTTTGGTTATTCAATATTTGTGCAATTTGATGCTTGATTCCATTATTGCTTTGTTATTATGATCAATGTGGCCACTTGATTCTTGATTGCAAGGTAATATATTGTTAGTTTGAATAATTTTGAGTCTGTAATTGCTTGGATTGTTCAAACATAAGAACACTTGTGTAAAAACTAAGGAAGTTGCATAATCTAGCAATATCACCATGCGTTTGGGTAGTTAGGATTAGATCTCTCTATTTCTTAATGCAATTGACAGTTGTTTTGATGCCTAAGGCCCAAGAGCATTCCTTGGCAACTTATTAATTAGTGATTAATTAGAGAACGTTCCCTAATTGGTTTATGATTAAGGAGAGACATGGTGGTGAGATTAAGGAGAGACATGGTGGTGAGAAGCGTCTTCCATCTCCATAACTAATCTATTGAATCTATCAAGGGAAACTAAGTGTCAATGATCAATCCCAACAACTGAAGTGGATCCAATTCTTCAACTAGATCTTTCTCATTATTGAAATCTCTTTATTTTATTATTCGCTTTCTTTTATTGCTTTCAGCATTATATTAGTTCAATCAATCTCAAAACCCCCCCTTTTTACTTTACTTGCACTTTATTTTTATTTTGCTTTCAATTAATTCTCTTGGTCTTGACAAGGAAAATAGATAAGTTTTCAATTCCCTGTGGATTCGATCCTTTCACCACTATCTACAGTTGTAAGATTGTTGATAACCAAAAAGGTTATTTTTTACCGGTTTCGACAACCGCGAGTCAGTACTGTAAGAAAACGATTTTCACATAAAATCTACATATATCATCGATTCATATCATATATAAATCTATCGTTTTCAGCATCATATGTAAATCAAACTGAACAGATTAATTATCATGCCATTGAAATAAACATATATCACATAGCACATCAATCATGGCATATTCAACTTAAATGAAAAGTACAAGTTAGCTCTGATACTACTGTAAGGAATCTCAAAGATCACTGCAACCTAAAATTACGCAGCAAAAAAATAAAAGATCTATGTTTCTCCTTTGAGGATCTGAGTGCTTCGTTTAATTTGAAATAAAGGATAAAAAGACTAACATTTTAGATTTGACGAAAAGAAATTGTTCCGGACTGATGGTGCTGCTTCTGAAATGAACACCCTCAATGGTATCCACAAGAACATTTCCGTCTGGAGTGCTAGCTCTCTCAATGGATGGATTAGTTATATGCTCCCAATCTGCAACTCAGAAAAATGATTACGAAAAACCTATCTCACTCAATTCAAAGAAGGTCTTTCATGTTCACTCGTTTTTCTCAGTCTTTTTATTTTCACACTTCTTTTCATAAAAAAGTTGTGTTCAAAACCAACCATCACAGTATCGCAAATACTAATATATCTATACGATAAGACCTTTTCAAAAGAAAATGAAAAGATCTTTTATCTGTCACAGTTATAGATATGCTGCAGATCTTTTGAATATTATTATCTCATAATAATAACAAATAATTAATATTAATAATAATAATATTTTTATTAATATTATTATTAATTATACTAACGGGCTTTTAGCTCATTAATTGACATAGCACATCAATAACATTCTTTTGTTTGTGACCAATAGGCTCACATTAATTGGTAATAGGCCCAATCCAACAAGGCCCATAAATCATAAGCAGCCTCTAGTAAGACGTTATGACTATCCAATTAATATGAGGATCGATAATCCGATAAATCCTAATAAACAGAATATGTATTAATCTCTTTGTCATACGATATCTAGTTTGAACATAAGTCATGGTCAATGTCAAACTTATAATATTCAAACTTATGATTTCTCGATGTCTAAATAGACTGATAAAACCAAAAGATATTAATCATATTATCAATTCATTTGAGTACGGCCATACATTTCTCAGTTTCACTTATCGAGGGGTCCATAAGATATCTCTTTCAAAGAGGGACAAATTCTATCTTGATTGTTCAATATCCTCTGCATAATTTGTATTATACTCAATCATAACATTTATGATTATCTGATTAAAGACAATGTTTGGTTATGTCAAAACATAACAATCCTTATGTTGGAAACTATAACAATCTCAAGTCAAATGATTAAAAACATAACTATTTTGAGATTCATTTATGACAATAACACATGTAGTGATCTCAATGTAGGTCCATCCAATACTTTGTTATCTAACAAGTATCTATGATTATTGATTTGTATCTACGTATACATAATCATCTCATGATTATCAATCAATAATCATACTAATTATATTTTTTTTATTATCATCATAATAATAAGTAACTAGGGATGTTAATCATTATTATATAACATGCAAATAAATAATAATAATAATAATAATAATAATAAAACTTCTTTTATCAAAAAACAAAATGACATACAAAAATGTGCAAGATAATGGTTTAGGACAAATACACTAACACCCTAATGTATATCTTACAAAAGATAATGGTGATCTTCTAATGATCCAGAGAAATACTGAAAGTTAGTTGGGAAACTAAACTATCTTGTAGTAATGACTCAACCAGATATTGCATTTATAGTGAACATTATGAGTATGTTCATGTTTGCACCCACAGTCAAACATTTGGCAACTCTTGAACAGATCTTATATTATATAAAGAGAACCTCCGGACTTGGTATACTTTATAGTGATCATGGGAATACTTGTATGGAATGTTTTTTAAATTTTGATTGAGTTAAATCTAAAAGCGATAGAAGGTCTACTACAGACTACTGTGTGTTTGTTGGAGGAAACATAGTGTCTTACTGAAATTGGAAAGATAGGAGCTAAGCCTTATAACATACCAATGGTCCCTAATGTATATCTTACAAAAGATAATGGAGATCCTCTAATGACCCAGAGAGATACCGAAAGTTAGTTGGAAAACTAAAATATCTTGTAGTAATGACTTGACCAGATATTGTATTTACAGTGAACATTGTGAGTCAGTTCATGTCTGCACCCACAGTCAAACATTTGGCAGCTCTTGAATAGATCTTATATTACTTAAAGGGAACCCCTGAACTTGGCATACTCTATAGTGATCATAGGAATACCTGTATTAAATATTTTTCATATATTGATTGAGCTGGATCCAAAAGCGAAAGCAGGTCCATTACAAACTACTATGTTTGTTGGAGAAAATATAGTGTCTTGAAAAAATAAAAAATAAAATATTGTATCCAAATCAAGTGTTGAATCTAAATAGAGAGTTATAGATCAATCCACTTGTGAGATTTCATGGATAAACTATCTATTAGCAAAGGTTGGCTTGAGTCCTTCGTCACCAACAAAGCTTTAGTCCTTCGTCAACAACAAAGCTTTAATGTGACAATCAAGTTGCTCTTCGTATTGCCTCTAATCTAGTGTACTATAAATAGACTAAGCATATTAAAGTAGATTGTCACATTATCCATGAGAAAATATAAGAAAATATAATTTCTATTAGTCATGTGAAGATAAAAGAGTAGCTAAGTAATTTGTTCACTAAATCATTTAATAGGCCTCAAGTGGAATATTTCTTTAACAAGATGATGCATGATTAATATCTCTAGTCCAGCATGAGTGAGAGTGTTATAGTTTGTACAATCTGTGATTGATTATCTTCCATGTATAGAGAAGATGATTATAACACCAATTTTAGGAGGCAAATTTGTAGGTGATTTGTACTCTTATCATATAGGAGCTCTTGTAATCTGTATATATAGCTCTATTATTCATAGAATAGAACACATAATTTATCCAATAATTCCTTGTTCTATTACAGTGATACAAATTGAAATTTAAGGATGATGATGAACCAACCCTCAGAGTTAAGGGACAATTGGTTAATTTAGCCACTCCTTTTATTATATACTAGACCTATTCGCAGACCCAGACACCGCCCATTAAAGAAGCTGGGCATTTTCAAAATGAGAAGCCACAAAATATAAGACATGAATAATGAATCAACTAAATAATAATTTATTATTAATCAACTGAGCATTCTTCACACTATGAATTAAATAATGCATTTAACACAATAATAAATTTAATTTTTATTTCTCTTTTTTTTTATGAAAACAAACGTTTGTAATTTTATTATTGCATTAAAGAAGTCATAATAGAAAGGAGGTGGATTAACATACCAAACTTCCAAACTTGACTCGGAATGGGCACCCGTTGCTAACAAATGGGCAACCACATTCGCAGACCTATAACTAAAACAACATTTAACATCAACGATCTCATTTAAAAAGAGATTTATAATCACTAACAATCAAACCAAAACCAAAGGATGATCTAACGGTAAAACCTGATGAATTAATTGCTTGAACAACTGAATTTGAAGAGTTAGAAGTCTTTCTGGAGTATAACTCCACAGGCTAAGCTGGCAAAGGATGACCAGACTTCACTGGCTTCTCAGGTCTCGACTGTTCAGATACAAGTAACCATTTTCATTAGAAATATTTGATGTGGTGAGCACCGGAGAAAACCCAGAATATGTCTTATCTATCTTTGCCAAGCACAGATCAAAGATGTACTTCAAAAGCTCACTTGTCTGAACAAATGGTTGGGCGACATATTCATCCAATGACATCCACTGCAGGCAATTGCAAAGTAACAATACTAAACATGGAAGTTCGTACTATCAACCAGTTTGCAACTTGTAACCACTAAAAAGAATTTATTAGTATGCTTTAATAGAAATCAAATTATATTTTTAATTGGTATTTGGTGATCCCAACATGTTTGTTTTTCCGGATAATTTTGCTTTGAATAAAAATTACCTGGGCTGCATCTATCTCTGATTCCTGCTTCTGGATGTTAAAGGAAAGGGGTTGTAGCAAGCATATGAATGATAAATCTGACTTCTCAAAAAATGCTTTGTGGCTTTGCCTGTAAATTATATAAACAGTGAGATAAATATATTTCCAAAAAAGAATCTTCTCTTTATCCTCAGATCTAATGCATTAGGTCTCTATCCGAAAAGTACTAGCAAAGGTAAAACAAAATATAAGAAGCATACCTGAATGCTAATACTTCTATAAATTTTGTATCGATCTGTCAGCAGAAAAGCAACTTTCAACATTAAATTACATGAATAATTTCGATCTTTAGTTGAGTTTCAAGTTGTTCTATGTAGACTTACATCTGTCTCTTCTTTAACTTCTCTTACTACAGCATCACAGATGTGTTCTCCCTTGGAATGATAAAACTCTGAGTGGTTATCTGCGTGCTTATTGCTTATATACATGATGAAAGAAATTTGGAAGGACATACCTCCTCAACAACTCCTGTAGGGAACTTCCACACGCCTGTTCCTCGAAGTATTCCAGTCTTTTCTTGGACCACTAGCACCTTCAATTGAAAATTACGAATGCATAATTTTAAGAAATGACTGAAAAAAAAAAAGGAACTTCCTAGATATCCAAGTCAACTAGCAAGTTATAACTACGCTAGAATCAATTGTTACTATCATATTGACTATACATAGTGACAGTAGCGGATCCAAAAAAGAAAAGGAAAAATCTGGGTAAGCATATGAAAAAAAAAATGCATACTAAAATTATGTTTTTTTTTATCTTTATTTTGAAGGGTTAAAAGTTAAACATTTCAAAAACTTTATAGAATAAAAGTGAGCCAATCTAATTAATCTATATAAAAAAAATAAAAAGAAAAAGAGAAGAAGGAACTAATTATGTCCAAGCGAGTCACATAAATAAATAACTTAATTTTAATTTTTATTAAAAGAATATTTAATAAATAAATTTTTGAGGGGTCAACTTAATAAATATATATATATATATGTATGCAAAAAAAATTTTCACAAAAAGGCGTCAATTGACACCCTCATTTGTAGATGTGGATCCGCTCTGCATAGTGAATGTGATGAGAATTAAAAATGCATTCTAATGTATAAACTGGCTAGCCTTTGGTAAAATGCTTCACAAATACTTTATTTTTCCGTTTTACATGGACCATCAATAATGGCCGAGTGCATCCATATAAGAGAGGACTCATCATGAGACTCTGTGAGAAGCATGCAGAGAAAGTTTTCCACCACAACTTCCAAATGGAAAGGTTACAATAATTGATGGCAAACGGTGGGGAAGTACCTCTCTCTTTTCATTCATTACAAATGCACAAACTCCCACTCGGTGACTGGCATTTGCAGGAAGAGTATGAGTGCACTCTGGGATCCAGTATATAAGCATCAAGTGTTTTGGCTCTGCATGATGATACCAGAACCGTTCCTGTGAAGAAAATTACACAATTAAATGGGCAAAATTTTTACAACTTATAAAAAAATAAATTGTCAACAGTAGTTATTTTTGGAAATCATCATTGTTGCATTATACAAAGACCACAAAATCACCTTTACAGCAGCTTCAACAAGATTGACTAGCTCAATAGGAACTTTGATCCAAACACCCCTCTTACCCTACACACATAATTGTAACTTAATCACTAACTGCTTTCTTGTTTTAACATCAAGAGACAGAAGAAAAACCACAATCAAATCAATGACTACAAATACCTGCTTTCTCCATTGAGCAATTGAGGCTCTTAGCATTGAAGCAAAGTCGTCTGAGTTGATAGGCTTGTTCAATTCTACAATAACACCTTCGTGATCATCATTAATTGCATCAAGTAGCTTAACCTCCTGCTGCACTTCATTTTCAACTAGGATTGTCTCCATAAAAGGTGATGAATTTACTAAAGCTGACAATGATCAGGTAGTGAGGATAACTACATCTCTAATTCAAATGCATAGATAGCTTTCGAAAGTAAAAATGAGCAAATTCCGTAAAACCATTAGAAGCTGGCAAAGAAATTTCCACTATATGCCCTATAGCCACCATTCACCAATGCAATTAATCATCTAGTACTTTGAAAAGCATTATATATATGAATGCAAGTTCCCAGAATTGCCATTTCCAATAGCATGGTAGATGGCTGAACTTTAGCAATCCTAATTCAACTTTCCAAAGCACTAAACTTGGCCAAAATTACCCAGTTATGTGATCTTAATATAACTCACATTGGTAACACGTATTTGCAAGAAAAAAAATTGACAAAATGAGAAAATAGTCATTATCAGTGCTACACAGGATTGTATTGAAACTGTAAAAGCAACGATTAAAAGAGAAAATATTTGTACCCTTGAAAGTGGAGTTGCTGCACTCGGACCAACGAGCAAGTAAACTATTAAATGCAAAAGAAGAGAAAATTAGATTGTTATAAAGAAAGCGAGGGAATCAATCATATTTATACCCAAATGGGTTATTAAAAGAATGTAGAGAAATATCACAGAAGATCATTAAGCATTGATTTGTAAGATACATGCCGTGGGTTTTGGAGCCGGGACTTTGAATCTCTCTCGTAATCATTTGTTTGGGTGTGAATCAAGTAGGAACAATCGTCGGGAGCAGTTTGAATGGAGATTTCCAGCGTGAAAAAAGTACGCGGTTGGCCAAGCACGCATTCTCTTAACCAAAATGGACTCCGCCCGCGGTTGGGGATATAATTTAAATTTAATCAGTTATGAAAGAAAGAGCGCGTTTTTCTTTTTTGGGATTTTTTGAGAAGATGCATGGAATGAAAAAATAAAATAAAAGTAACTATTACTGATGAGACTTATTCAAAAGGTAATTTTCACTTACAGGAATTTAAGTCATTGTTTTACAGTGTTCACTAAACTTCAATTTATTTAAAAAAAATTATTAATATTCAAATATTTATCATAAACGGTCACTCAGATGAAAGTCCAATCAATTTTTCAACGGCACACATACATGATATGTCCTAGGTGGCTTAAAAAAAATTATTTGCCATGTCAGACACTGTTAACCTCGGGAGATTGATGGTTGAAACAGATCACTCACACATCACCCACGCAACGGGAGAATTGCAGGGCCTCCATCTTCTCTTCCTCAACAACAGAACATCAATAACTTGGTATTAACTGTCCCAATCCATCAGCTGAAGACCAACGGCGGTGGAAGGGAGGATTGCTAGAGCGAAGGTGCAACGATGGTGCTAATTGACGCGTTGGGGAGAGAGGTATTTAGAGCTATCTCCACAAAAATTGTTGTCTCTACCCCCCACCACCGTGGGTTTGTCGACTTTGCTGCCATCAAACACCTACGCGACCAGGGCCTCAATCATGCAGTCTGGAGAGGAAAGCATCTGAAGCCAATGTTGAACATCAAGAACCTCATAAAATCAGAGCCCGCGAAATCCCTCCCTCTCTCTGTCATTACTCATCAAAAGGACTCCCTGGAAATCCCAACTCGCCCTATTGAATTCACATACCAAGCTTAAGCAAGAGTACTTGATATTGATGCTAAATAGCATATATAAGCCCATACCTTTTCCAGCGACTCATGGCAAAATTCTCAATGCCTCTTTATCGCAGGTTCAGTCCGAAGACACTCCCAATTAGCGTATTCTTCCATATTTGAATCTCTAGCTTCAATTCTTCTGTGTGAAATTTGACCACTCTTTGACCATTTGATACTGCTGGAGGATATAACGTACCTCAAATCCTAGGTTTCGAGAATGATTCTTTGCAAACAATTTAGCCCAGCTCTTTTTGGCATTGCTTTCTGCCAACGACTTATTACTTGTGGCTCCTTCGTGAGTGAAAATTACCCTGGATTTTCGATCCTTGTCCTGATAAAAGAGTGACCAGAGAGTGCTCTAAACCCTAACATCGCAAGATTTTCTTTGGGGCTCAAACGCTCCAGAAATTTCTCATTTTTGGAGGCAGAGAAGGACTTGGTGCAGCTGAGCTCAAGAAAAAAGAAAGACTTAGAGCTACTACTCCCACTGAAAGGCTTAAAAATAGCTTTAAGGGCGGCGGTAGTAGTGCTGGTGGTAGGAATGGGAGGTTTGCAGGAAGACGAAGCGGAGGATAAAGAGGGCTCCAGTATAGCGAGGCACTAAATGAAGTGAAACAATAAAATTAAAATACTCGTTTTTCATTCTCATTGGGTGCCCCTTCCTTCTCGTATTATGCTTCTCCTTTGTAGGAAATAGTTGTAGTTTTCTCTTTTGAACAAAGAGTATTTATATAGAGATTACAAGGTCTTGTTAACGTAATAAATCATTCTCCTAAAAATCCGCTATCTATCAATTAGTCATATGATTTTACAGTCTACTCTAATTATATATAGATTATATTTACACTATAATACTCCTCCTCAAGTTAGAGTATAGTTATTTATCATGTCCAACTTATTACAAAGATATTATATTTTAGGTCCATTTAATTTCTTGGTGAATAAATCACTCAATTGCTCTAATGTTTTTACATAATTGGTGAAAATTCAATTTTCTTGAATCTTTTCACGGATAAAATGGCAATCAACTTTAATATGCTTAGTTCATTCATCGTATACTGGATTGGAGGCAATGTGAAGAGCAACCTAATTATCACACCAAAGTTTTGCGGGTGATGCAACATCTACACTAACTTCTTTCAATAAATGATTTATCTACAGAATCTCACAAGAGGATTGGGTCATGTGTAAGGAAGCCCAAAGATCATTGCAACCCAAAATTACGCAGCGAAAAAATAACAGATCTCTGTTTTCCCTTTCAGGATCTGAGTGTTTCGTTTAATTCGAAAGGAATGATAAAAAAAAACTAACCTTTTAGATTTCAAAAATCCTAGTATCCATACGTACGTTTTCGTCTGGAATGCTAGCTCTCTGAACAGATGGATTAGCTATGTGCTCCAAATCTGCAATACAGAAAACGATCACAAAAATCCTCCTCACGCTTTCTGTAAAGCTCTCAAAGAAGGTGTTTTCTGTTCACTCGTTTTCTCTCAAAAACTTTTCATTTTCACACTTTTCTTTTCATAAAAGAGTTGTGTCAATCGTAACAGGCACACAATCGCAGATACCAATATCTGTGTGATAAGTTTTTTCAAAAGAAAACGAAAAGACCTTTCATCTATAACCGTTACAGATAGGCTGCAGATATTATTATATTATAATAATTACAAATAATTAATAATAATAATAACATCTTTATTAATATTATTATTAATTATACTGACGGCCTCTTAGCCCATTAATATGATATAGCACATCAATGACATTCTATTGTGTGTGACCTAATAAGCTCACATTAATTGGCAATAGACCCATTCCAACATAAATCATAAGTAGCCTCTAGCAAGACGTTATGACTATCCAATTAATATGAGGATCGATAGTCCGATAAATCCTAATAAACAGAATATATATTAATCCCTTTGTCATATAATATCTAGTTTGAAAATAAGTCATGGTCAATGTCAAACTTATAATATTCAAACTTATGATTTCTCGATATCTAAGTAGACTGATAAAACCAAAAGATATTAATCACATTATCAATTCATTCAAGTACGGCCATACATTTCTCAGTTTTACTTATCAAGGGGTCCAGAAGATATCTCTCTCAAAGAGAATGACAAATTCTATCTTGATTGTTCAATATCCTCTGCATAATTTCTATTATACTCAATCATAACATTTATGATTATCTGATTAAAGACAATGTTTGGTTATGTCAAAATATAACAATCCTTATGTTGGAACTATGACAATCTCAAGTCAAATGATTAAAATATAACTATCTTGAGATTCACTTATGACAATAACACATATAATGATCTTAATGTGGGTCTATCCAATACTTTATTATCTAACAAGTATCTATGATTATTAATTTATATCAACATACACATAATCATCTCATGATTATCAATCAATAATCATACTAGTCATATTTTATTATTATCATTATAATAATAAGTAATTAGGAATATTAATCATTATTATGTAACATATAAACAAATAATAATGATAATAAACCTCTTTTATTAATAAACAAAATGACATAAAAAAGATTCAAGATAATGGACTAAGGTAAATACACTAACAATGAATGGGTTATAGAGATGAGAACACATAAAAAAGATTCAAGATAATGGACTAAGGCAAATACACTAACAATGAATGGGTGATAGAGATGAGAAATTGGTCAATTGCGCAGGTGGAAATGGAGAAATGGGAGGTTTTCTTCTTTTCAGGTGTCATAATCTATGAAAGTTACTAACTATAGCTGCAACCAATAATGTTTTTATAGAGAGAAAGATTGGATATTAAGGACCAAATTAAGATTGGATTTCAAATATGCTCCTTAATCTAACAAGCTTTCAAACCAAAGATTGGATATTAAGGACCAAATTAAGGAGATTTTTTTTTTCAGTGAGAAAGTTGGGTGAATAGTGTTCTTATAGAGATAAAGTAAAGGTAAGTTGAATTAAGTTGGGAAAAGTTTGTCATGAACTTTTACAATCATTTTTAGTTTAAAAATGTTTTGAATTTTAATTTTTCCTTCGTTGTTATCTTTGAAAATCAAGTTGGTTATGATGATGGAACATCAAAAGGAAAGGGGGAAAAAAGCGATTAAGAGGCTTTTGAATTGTTTTTATTGTTTTTGGTGTGTTAGATTTAAGTGCTCAACTCCCATCCTTGTATGTTGATTTTTTTTTATTTTGTAAAATTAAGGCTTTGTTTCAATTATTAAAATTAAGTTAATCAAGTTGATTTTAGTTTAATTAGGTTAATTTTTGAGTTAGGTGCATTAGTTTAATGAAATAGAAATGGAACCTAAGCCCTTGCTTGGTAGAAGTTCATGAATGAATATGAAATGTGTTTTGCCTCTTTTCAAAACTAAATCTTTCTGTCTAAATAAATTCTTGATAGTTAATTGAGATAATAAAAAAAAATTTTGAAATAGGGAATAAATCTATTCATGGCCAAATTGAGAGATGGTATTGAATATGTGTATATTACTTTCTTTTTATGCTAAGGTCTTTGATATAGATGAGTTTTAATGATTGGATATAATAAGTTGTGGAAATAAATCTTGGGACATATTTAAGTAGCAATCTTATGATTTGATTGAAATTTAGCCCAAGTACCTACATGTTCATTTTGCTCTTATTGTGTTTGTGAGGCCTAAATCTTTTAGGGTAATTTATAATATAATTTCTTAAGTTTAATAAAATCCACAATTTAGTCCCTGTTTTTTTAATATTAAATAATTTATTCTATGAGTTTTTATTTTGTAACAATATAGTCCTTCCATTAAATTTACTATTAGTAAATTATTAACCGAAGAAATCCCCTCAAATTAAAGGGACTAAATTATTATAAATATTAAAACTATAAGAATTAAATTATTATAAAAAAATTAAAATTAAAAGTACTATACTGATATATAAAAAGTTAAATTTGAAAGATTAAATTGTAATAATGTAACAATGAATTTTAACAAAATAACTATGTTATTAACAAAATGAAACTTTAGGAATTATATTATTTATTATTAAAATGATGGAGACTAAACTGTGAGTTTTGTTAAATCTCATAAACTATGTTATAAAGTTTAGAATGTATATGATTATGTATGGTTAGACATGAACCACATAAAAATTGTTATACGAATTTGTTTAATAAATAAATGAATAAGTTTATATCTTCTCTCTAGTACCCATAGGGTCGTAAGTTAGATTAAGGACGTTATGGATTTTGGAAGTTACAATAAAATACCCACGGATTCGACTTTTGAGTTCTACCACAATTATAGTTTCAATCTTTTATATCCACAGTTTTGGCACTAGTACATTATCATTTTTTACTTTCGAGCTACAGGTTGCAATTGTAATACCCGGCTAGAGTCTGACATCTGAATTCATGTCGTCCGGTGGAATCCAGGATGTCGAAAGTCTCTAAAAGGGTACGATTTATGTTTTTCTAAAGTAATATAGTATGTTTTAATGTTTTAAAGTTGAAATGAAAAGAGTTTTTGAAAGAAAAGAACCAAGGCAGAAAAGCCAGGTTCGGCCTCCGAAGGTGACATTCGGCCGCCGAACATGCATGACTTTCGGTTTCACGTGTGGCCGCCGAAGGTGGTCTGGCCAGCCACCTATAAAAGGCCCTCAAGCGGTGGAAGGATAAGCATTCGCCTTTTCTTTCACTTGCCAGAGGTGAGACCATCTCTTTCTTGGAGTTTCTTCATGTTTTTATCAAATCATGCAAAGATTTTATTGATTTTTATGGTTTTTTGAAGATTTTGAAAGGTTTTGAGCTAACAACTTGAGATTTTGAAGTTTGGAGAGTTTGAAGGAGAGTTGCTCCAAAACTCCACGTTAGGATCGTTCATCTTCTTGGTTTCAAGAGGTAAGTGAAGATTCTGAGTTTGTTTTCATGATTTATGGATGATTTTTGAGGTTTTGGGGGAGAGTTGCATGATTAGGGTAAAAAGAGAGTTTTTGGTGATTTTGTGAGAAAAGCTTGTATATGTGTTATATGTTTTGTGTTGTTGGGGTTTTAAGGTAGTTTCTGACCCCTTTGAGCATATACTTGGGTGTATGCATGTTGAGGAGTTGAGGTGTTTGAGATTGGGAGAGTTTTGTGCTTTTGGCGAAGAGGCAGAGCAAGGTTCTGCCTTGCTGATGAACTCAGGTTCGGCAGCCGAAGGTACTTTCGGCTGCCAAACCCATGAGGAGGTGGCTTCAGCTGCCCAAGCTTGCCCCCGAGCATTTGGACTTTCGGCTCTGGAGGGGAGTTTCGGCCGCCGAAGGTTAGAGACTTTCGTCTCTGGAGTGCCTTTCAGCCCCCGAAACTTGCCCCCGAAAGGGTTCGGCTGCCGAAAGTAGAGATTCGACCACCGAAGGTGCTTGAGTTTCGGCTCTGGAGAGGACTTTCGGCCGCCGAACCTACCGCCGAAAGTGTCCTGTCCAGCCTTCCTTTGCATGCTTTGCAAGGATGTTTGAGTGAGTTTAAGGGGATTCTTGAGAAGTTTAATAGAGTTGGTCATAAGCTAGTTTGGTCCCTCATTTGAGTCTATCTGTGTAGGCACAGACCAGAGGAACCAGAGAGAGCAGCAGTGAGTACTGCTCCAGAGTTTTCTGAGCCTGCAGAGTCAGTCCAGTTAGCCAGAGGTGAGTGGAACTAAACTTAATTCTTTTAATTGAGAAAAGAAATGCTTTTAGCATACTTCATACATCATGCGAATACAGTAGGTTGTTTGCATTACAATCCACGAATATGTTGCATTGCATACTTATTTGTTGATGTGGGTGAATGCTAAATGATCCAATAGTTCCAGACAGGAAGTCCAGGACCCCATTCTACGGCCTGGCAGGTATAGTAAAGACCAGGACCCCATTCTACGGCCTGGCAGGTATAGTAAAGTCCAGGTGCCCAGTCTACGCCCTGGCAAACGGTAAGTACAGGTGTTATATACACATATACATATACACAGTACAGGAAGTCCAGGACCCCAGTCTACGGCCTGGCACGGCACAGTTACTGGGACTATGTGGTGACAGGTTTACCCTTGATGTGGATTGTCTGTGGTTTGATGCATTCCATCAGAGCATGTGTTAATGACTTATTTTACTGTTCTACTCACTAGGCTATAGAGCTCATCCCACTCCCTTAACCCCAGTCTTGCAGGTTCAGTGTACAGTGTACAGGGAAGATCAGCAGAGTACATAAAGAGTAAAGAGATTTGTAATAGCTTAAAGTGGACATGTAATATTAAAGAGATGTACAGTTGTGTATAAAGTTAGAATTGTGCTTGACTTAGTTATTTTGTGTTGTAAATCTTTTGTTATGTACATGATCTGTATATATGTATGTTTTACAGAGTATGTGAAAAATCAGGCTTAACAGGTATGAGTTAACCCATCTAGAGCAAGCTCTAGTCAGGGGTACAGAGTACAGAGTACAGAGTACAGAGTACAGAGATAGTGCATGCACAGGTTAAGCCTTGGTTCAGAAAAGAGTTTTTTTTTTTATTTTCACAGAAAATGTATGATCATGTATGAGATTTACAGGTACACAGAGAATATAGCAGGCTTGCTACGGGTTCTGGCGGCCTTAAGCCGACCTGAATCCTAGCGCCGGTGACGGTCCATTTTGGGGTCGTTACAGATTGGTATCAAAGCCCTAGGTTCATATTATCAGACCTATAGAGAGAGTGTCGGGCTCATAGAGGTTAGAGAAAGTCAAGCACAATAGGGAATCATGTCCACTAGGATAGGATGTTGAGTCCTATCTATTTGATGCTATGAAATGCTATGAGTTAAATGTATGCTGATATGCTATGTTATGTGTTGTTTTCCAGAGTTAAAATGCGAGGAACTCGTCGATCAGCTCGATTGACTGGAGTCCCACCAGAGAGTGAGAGAATAGTTGCTCGTCCTCCTGCATTGCCAAGAGTAAGGTCACAAAGATCTAGCAGGGAAGGTACGTCAATAGACCCTAGAAGGTCTGTAGACGAGAGCAGAAGATGTACAGTTAGAGGAGGAAGATCAGAGGGAGTGAGGGAGGCTATGGAGATTGACCAGTCTATAGATGAAAGTATGGGTAAGTGTAAGAAAGCTCGAGAGTGGTTCAAAAATTATATGGAGCCCAGGGTGGACAGTATGTCATGGGGAGAGTTCGCCAATGAGTTTGCAGGGTGGGCTTTTCCTGATAGTTCCAGGGAAATGAAAGTCATAGAATTTGAGCAGTTGAGACAGACAGACGAGATGAGTGTTGATGAGTTTACAGATAAGTTCCTAGATTTGCTACAGTACGTGGGTCAGGCCTATGATACTAATCAGAATAAGGCAAGGAGATATACTATGAGATTGCATCCCAGGTATTCTTCCTTGATTCTTCCAGCAGAGAAGGAGAGTTTCCACACTATAGTGGACGCAGCCAGGAAAATGGAAGCAAATGCCAATATTCAGAAACAGTCAAAGGCACAGGCTTCGGGTTCTAAGGCCCCCAGTGCAGCACCTTCAGGCAGCAAAAGATGGGAAAAGGCAAAAGGAACAAAGAACAAGTTCTGGAGTAAAGTCAAGTCTGGTCTGGGAATAGGTAGTGGCTCAAGCTTTGGCACAGCTTATCCAGTATGCAGAAGATGCGGAAGACCACATGGAGGAGCTTGTCGGTTGGGATCTACAGCTTGCTTTAGATGTGGACAGGAAGGGCATATTGCTCGGGATTGTCCTCAGGTGACTTTTGCATCGTCCCAGCAGATGAGTTCAGGCAGTGTGGTACAGCCAGTAGTACAGCCAGCAGCTCCAGTCATGCCTCAGAGTAGTGGCAGAGGTAGAGGGAGAGGGGCAGCCTCTACTTCAGCAGCAGGTTCCCAAGGTGGAAATCCGGTAGCCCCAGCACGGATTTTCACTGTGACACAGGAGGAGGCTAACACGTCGAACACAGTGGTGTCAAGTAATCTCATCATTGGGTGTTCAGATGTGTATGCTTTGATGGACCCCAGTGCTTCTCATTCCTTTATTGCTTCAAGAGCCATAGAGAGATTGGGTTTGATCATTTCTGAGCTAGAGTATCCTCTCTGGGTCAGTGGACCCAAGTGTGACCCATCAGTGGCAGTGTCAGTCTGTCGTTTCAGTCCAGTGTTCATAGAGGGTAGATGCCTTCCAGCTGACCTTGTGGTTCTAGACTTGACAGATTTTGATGTCATTCTAGGGATGGATTGGTTATCTGCATATGGTGCGACCTTGGATTGTAGAGCGAAGGTAGTGAGTCTCAGAGACCAGGATGGGTCAGAGTGTGTCTTCAGGGGAGACAGGAGACGTACACCCAGAGGTTTGATTTCAGCCCTTTAGGCTCGTCGTTTGCTTAGGAGGGGTTGTCAGGGGTTTCTAGCTCATGTGAGAGAGCTAGACAGACAGGTTAGGAAACCAGCTTCGCTGCCAGTAGTCCGAGAGTTTTCAGATGTTTTTCCAGACGAACTTCCAGGACTACCACCTGATAGGGAGATAGAGTTTGAAATAGAATTGCTGCCAGATACCAGACCTATCTCTATTCCTCCCTACAGGATGGCACCAGCAGAGTTAAAGGAGTTGAAAGAGCAGTTACAGGACTTGGTAGATAAGGGTTTCATCCGCCCTAGTACCTCACCTTGGGGTGCTCCAGTGCTTTTTGTCAGAAAGAAGGATGGATCCCTCAGACTTTGTATCGACTACAGACAGTTGAACAAAGTCACTACCAAGAATAGGTATCCTTTACCTAGGATTGATGATCTGTTCGACCAGCTAGCTGGAGCAGGTTGTTTTTCTAAAATAGATCTGAGATTCGGGTATCATCAGTTGAGAGTCAGAGAGGCAGATGTGCATAAGACAGCTTTCAGGACCAGATATGGGCATTATGAGTTCTTAGTGATGCCGTTCGGGTTGACTAACGCCCCTGCAGCATTCATGGATCTCATGAATAGAGTTTTCAGTGAGTTTTTGGATCACTTTGTCATTGTTTTCATTGATGATATCTTAGTGCATTCCAGAGATGCAGAGGAGCATGCCCAGCATCTGAGGATAGTTTTGTAGACACTGAGAGAGCATGGTTTGTATGCCAAGTTCTCTAAGTGTGAGTTTTTATTGAGGAGCATTTCCTTCTTGGGACATGTGGTATCAACAGAAAGGATTGAGGTAGACCCCAAGAAGATAGAGGCTGTAGCTAACTGGCCCAGACCCACTACAGTGACTGAGATTAAAAGCTTTTTGGGACTGGCAGGTTACTACAGAAGGTTCGTTCAGGACTTCTCGAAGATAGCTGCTCCTATGACCAAATTGACTCAGAAGAACCAGAAGTTTATCTAGTCAGACCAGTATGAAGAGAGCTTTGAGGAGCTCAAGAGGAGATTGACATCAGCACCAGTGCTAGCTCTGCCTGTTAGTACTGAGGATTTCACAGTGTTCTGTAATGCATCTCGTGTGGGATTGGGCTGTGTTTTGATGCAGAGTGATAGGGTGATTGCTTATGCTTCTAGACAGTTGAAGAAGCACGAGGTGAATTACCCCACCCATGACCTAGAGATGGCAGCAGTTATCTTTGCACTCAAGATGTGGAGGCATTACCTCTACGGGGTTAGATGCGAGATCTTCACTGATCACAAGAGTTTACAGTACATCTTGAGCCAGAGAGAGCTGAATATGAGGCAGAGAAGATGGGTAGAATTGCTCAGTGATTATGATTGTAAGATCCAGTATCATCCGGGTAAGGCGAATGTAGTGGCAGACGCCCTAAGCCGGAAGTCACTAGGCAGTTTATCCCATATAGCAGCAGAGCGAAGACCAGTAGTGATGGAGCTTTATAAGCTCATTGAAGAAGGGTTACAGCTAGAGTTGTCTGGTACAGGTGCATTGATCGCACAGATGAGAGTGACACCAGTGTTTCTGGAACAGATAGCGCAGAAACAGCATGAGGACCCTGAATTAATGAAAATTGCCAGGACTGTTCAGTCAGGCAACAGTACAGAGTTCAGATTTGACAGCAAAGGGATCCTTCGCTATGGGAATCGACTTTGTGTACCAGATAGTAGTAGCCTGAAGGAAGACATTATGAGGGAAGCTTATAATGTGAGGTATAGTGTTCACCCAGGAGCCACCAAGATGTATCAGGATCTAAAAAGGGTATATTGGTGGCCAGCCATGAAGAAAGAAGTGGCACAGTTTGTGACAGCCTGTGAGGTATGTCAGAGGGTGAAACTGGAACATCAGAAGCCGGCTGGAATGCTTAACCCACTGCCGATTCCAGAATGGAAATGGAAGAACATAGCTATGGATTTTGTAGTGGGCTTACCGGCAGCGTCCAACAGGATAGACTCCATATGGGTGATTGTGGACAGACTCACGAAATCTGCTCATTTCATTCCAGTTAGGAGTAACTATTATGTGGATAAGTTGGCACAGGTATATCTAGATGAGATAGTGAGATTACATGGAGTTCCAGTGTCTATAGTCTCAGACAGAGGACCTCAGTTCACCTCCAGATTTTGGCGAAGTCTGCAGAGTGCGATGGGCACGAGGTTGGATTTTAGCACTGCTTTCCATCCGCAGACTGATGGACAGTCAGAGAGGACCATCCAGACCATTGAGGATATGCTCAGGATGTGTGTGTTAGACTTTGGCGGTTCTTGGAGGCAGCATCTACCTCTGGTGGAGTTTGCCTACAATAACAGTCATCATGCTAGCATCGAGATGGCTTCTTATGAAGCGTTGTATGGAAGGAAGTGTAGATCACCTGTTTGCTGGGAAGAAATAGGAGAGAAAGCTCTTGCAGGGCCAGAGTTAGTAGAGATTACCAGTAGAACAGTGCCTATTATCAGAGAGAGGATCAGAACAGCTCAGAGTAGACAGAAAAGTTATGCAGACGTACGCAGGAAGCAGATAGAGTTTCAGGAGGGTAGTATGGTATTGCTGAAGGTGTCTCCAATGAAGATCGTGGTTCATTTTGGGAAGAAGGGTAAGTTAGCTCCACGATACATTGGACCCTTTGAAATTTTGCAGAGAATCGGAAATGTGTCGTATAAGCTGGATTTACCTACTTCTATGGAAAGAATTCACCCAGTATTTTATGTTTCTATGCTACGGCAGTTTGTGTCAAATCCGAATCAGGTTCTGAGTGAGCCTGATGTGGAGATTCTAGGGGATCTCACTTATATAGAGCAGCCATTGCGGATTCTGGACACCCAGATCAGATAGCTAAGAAACAAGGAGATTCCGATGGTGAAAGTTCTGTGGAACCACCATAATCTAGAAGATTGCACCTGGGAGACACGGGAGTCTATGCTCCAGCAGTATCCATATCTGTTTTGAGGTTAGTTTCCTCCGTTTTATGTGTTTATTTGTTGTTTTAGGAACATTCGAGGATGAATGGTCTTAAGGGGGGGAGAATGTAATACCCGGCTAGAGTCCGGCATCGGAATTCCTGTCGTCCGGTGGAATCCAGGATGTCGAAAGTCTCTAGAAGGGTACGATTTATGTTTTTCTAAAGTAATATAGTATGTTTTAATGTTTTAAAGTTGAAATGAAAAGAGTGTTTGAAAGAAAAGAACCAAGACAGAAAAGTCAGGTTCGGCCGCCGAAGGTGACATTCGGCCGCCGAACATGCATGGCTTTCGGTTTCACGTGTGGCCGCCGAAGGTGGTCTGGCCAGCCACCTATAAAAGGCCCTCAAGCGGTGGAAGGATAAGCATTCGCCTTTTCTTTCACTTGCCAGAGGTGAGACCATCTCTTTCTTGGAGTTTCTTCATGTTTTTATCAAATCATGCAAAGGTTTGATTGATTTTTATGGTTTTTTGAAGATTTTGAAGGTTTTGAGCTAACAACTTGAGATTTTGAAGTTTGGAGAGTTTGAAGGAGAGTTGCTCCAAAACTCCACGTTAGGATCGTTCATCTTCTTGGTTTCAAGAGGTAAGTGAAGATCCTGAGTTTGTTTTCATGATTTATGGATGATTTTTGAGGTTTTGGGGGAGAGTTGCATGATTAGGGTAAAAAGAGAGTTTTTGGTGATTTTGTGAGAAAAGCTTGTATATGTGTTATATGTTTTGTGTTGTTGGGGTTTTAAGGTAGTTTCTGACCCCTTTGAGCATATACTTGGGTGTATGCATGTTGAGGAGTTGAGGTGTTTGAGATTGGGAGAGTTTTGTGCTTTTGGCGAAGAGGCAGAGCAAGGTTCTGCCTTGCTGATGAACTCAGGTTCGGCAGCCGAAGGTACTGTCGGCCACCGAACCCATGAGGAGGTGGCTTCGGCTGCCCAAGCTTGCCCCCGAGCATTTGGACTTTCGGCTCTGAAGGGGAGTTTCGGCCGCCGAAGGTGCCGCCGAAGGTTAGAGACTTTCGTCTCTGGAGTGCCTTTCAGCCCCCAAAACTTGCCCCCGAAAGGGTTCGGCTGCCGAAAGTAGAGATTCGGCCGCCGAAGGTGCATGAGTTTCGGCTCTGGAGAGGACTTTCGGCCGCCGAACCTGCCGCCGAAAGTGTCCTGTCCAGCCTTCCTTTGCATGCTTTGCAAGGATGTTTGAGTGACTTTAAGGGGATTCTTGGGAAGTTTAATAGAGTTGGTCATAAGCTAGTTTGGTCCCTCATTTGAGTCTATCTGTGTAGGCACAGACTAGAGAAACCAGAGAGAGCAACAGTGAGTACTGCTCCAGAGTTTTCTGAGCCTGCAGAGTCAGTCCAGTTAGCCAGAGGTGAGTGGAACTAAACTTAATTCCTTTAATTGAGAAAAGAAATGCTTTTAGCATACTTCATACATCATGCGAATACAATAGGTTGTTTGCATTAGAATCCACGAATATGTTGCATTGCATACTTATTTGTTGATGTGGGTGAATGCTGAATGATCCAATAGTTCCAGACAGGAAGTCCAGGACCCCATTCTACGGCCTGGCAGGTATAGTAAAGACCAGGACCCCATTCTACGGCCTGGCAGGTATAGTAAAGTCCAGGTGCCCAGTCTACGCCCTGGCAAACGGTAAGTACATGTGTTATATACACATATACATATACACAGTACAGGAAGTCCAGGACCCCAGTCTATGGCCTGGCACGGCACAGTTACTGGGACTATGTGGTGACAGGTTTACCCTTGATGTGGATTGTCTGTGGTTTGATGCATTCCATCAGAGCATGTGTTAATGACTTATTTTACTGTTCTACTCACTAGGCTATAGAGCTCATCCCACTCCCTTAACCCCAGTCTTGCAGGTTCAGTGTACAGTGTACAGGGAAGATCAGCAGAGTACAGAAAGAGTAAAGAGATTTGTAATAGCTTAAAGTGGACATGTAATATTAAAGAGATGTACAGTTGTGTATAAAGTTAGAATTGTGCTTGACTTAGTTATTTTGTGTTGTAAATCTTTTGTTATGTACATGATCTGTATATATGTATGTTTTACAGAGTATGTGAAAAACCAGGCTTAACAGGTATGAGTTAACCCATCTAGAGCAAGCTCTAGTCAGGGGTACAGAGTACAGAGTACAGAGTACAGAGTACAGAGATAGTGCATGCACAGGTTAAGTCTTGGTTCAGAAAAGAGTTTTTTTTTTTTTATTTTCACAGAAAATGTATGATCATGTATGAGATTTACAGGTACACAGAGAATATAGCAGGCTTGCTACGGGTTCTGGCGGCCTTAAGCCGACCTAAATCCTAGCGCCGGTGACGGTCCATTTTGGGGTCGTTACAGCAATACTTTATATTCTATATGTAATGACTCCAAATTTTAAACATTATTAGCCAAATTGAGAAAATATTCTAGACTCGAAAAATGATTCATAAACGAAATTTAATTTAAAATGTGTAATATTTATGGAGAATTAAAATTTTATATTAATGAAATAATTAATTAGAGAGAAATTAAACAAATAAAAGAAGATAAATTACGTGTATATATATATATTTATATTTCTAGACTAGGAAATAATTAGAAAGTGGAAATAAAGCTTTGAAATTTATAATATAAATTTATAAATATAATTGTTAATTAATTAATAAAAAGCAGATAATATATATATTAGTTAGTTAAGAGTTCCACCACCATCTCCACTTTCAATTCTTTCTTCCACCCTTTTCTTTTCCTCA
Organism: Manihot esculenta; assembly: GCF_001659605.2. Taxonomy (NCBI): domain Eukaryota; kingdom Viridiplantae; phylum Streptophyta; class Magnoliopsida; order Malpighiales; family Euphorbiaceae; genus Manihot; species Manihot esculenta. The sequence continues at coordinate 15,595,110 of NC_035168.2, forward strand.
CAAAGTTCCCTCCCCATTTAAGTAGAAATTGAAGGGAAATAGAGAAAATAAATGAGGGATTACAAGTAAAGGAAGATTGGAGAAAGAATTGAAGGGGGAATTTGAAGCTTTTAGAGGAGAGGATTTCGGTCAACTTTAGAGAGAGAGGCTCCCCAAAGCTCTAAGTTCAAGGAAAAGGAGAAGGAGCTTGACTAGAAAGACTACTTGCTAAATTGTGGTTTGTGTTCACTTAACTCTATTCTTGTATATATTAATTGTAATTGATTATGCCTTAGTGATTGGTGTTGAATTACAATGAAAATGGTATGAAAATATAAAGTTGAGTTGATGAAATTGGTAAGTCTGTTTAGGCACTCTATATTATCTAGTGCTAGAAGTATGCAATTACTATAAAATTTATATCCAAATAATCTTATGATATAAGAATATAAGTTTTATAAAAACCAAAGTGTCAAATTCTAGATTAAAGAAATTTTATAATAAAGTTAAATTTGACTTAAATAATCAGGTCATTGTTGGACCTATTTTACTCTTTTTGGCAGCCTGGGTTTACTTGATTATAAGTTAAGTTTTAGATGTTTAAATTAGGTAATTCTTAATTCATTGAAAAGAAAAGACAATAAGAAAAAAGTTTTATGAAGAGTATTAAGACCATATATGCACCAATTATTACATATGTTAGATTTAATTTGATGTTAGTATTATATTTTAAGCTTGTAAACAGTAATTGAAAAATAAAGCATGATATGAGCTAGATGTCCAAATAGTCTTAAACTTGTGCCAAATGGACTTTTATAAATTTTTAAAAGGAATTTTAACCTAATTCTTTTTTAAATATACTATTCAAAATGGAATAAATAATATTGTGAATAGTACCAAACCTGAAACTTAATTTTAAATGGATATGGATAGTTAAGAGATAAATGAACATAACTAGAGTTAGAAGTGTCCAATTGACTTAAAATTTATCTCAAATGAAAGCTAAGATACAAGTAAATATATGTAGAAAGTCACTTTGCTAAATTAAAATTTTAATCTTTAGTTTAAAACTGTTCAAAATGAAACTAGTATAAAAACCAAATCAAGATTGGTAGTTGCACTAATGGCAGCCTGGAGAAAATTCATTATTACTTAACTTTTAATTGTCCAAATGAGTTGATCTTTAGCTTGTTAGACATAGAGGAACAACTTTATGAGAAAGTATAAGCTAAATATGCCTTACACCTTACCAAATCTTAGTTACAAAGTTGGACAGAACTCTGCCCTGCAGGTAAGAAGTATAAAATTGATTTGTTTAACATATTCAATTGTTGTATAAATATATTAATGACTTGTGTATATATGTTATGGCAACTATTAAATTATTATGCACATATTTGTGTGAAGTTACTACTTGTTGTACACTTGGAAAAGATGTTAAGGGAATTTTATTACTTGTACTCGATTATATGCAAAAAAATGCAAATAATTAATAGAAATTGAGAGTTGGCATAAGAATGTGGCATGCCATATACATTAGTAGTATTGCACTACAATTTATATTATTCGAAAGTCATGTTAAGGTGCACTCTAGTACGACAACACTATAATTATAAAAAATTGGCTTCCGGACTCAACAGTTCGTACTTGGTGCGTGCAAATATAGTTATTCATTGTCTAGCTATTTGAATATATTAAACTTATAAAGACTGATAGTTAAATCAAGATTATATTAATATAACATCTTTTAACAGTGGGTTTGCTTTATGATTGAGAATTGCAATATACTTAATGTATTATGATAGTTGCACTATTTTCATAATTTATGCTTTCACACTTTATCTACATTTATAATGCATGATATATATATATATATATATATATTCTATTAGCATGTTACTTTGTTTTATAATAAATCATAATTTGCATGAAAGTGAGTACCACTGAGCAAGTAGCTTAGTGCGAGGAAATCTTTCATTTTTCTTGCACAGATAGTAGATAGTTGAATAGTTGATGAGGTACAAAATTGTTGTAAGTCAAAGTCATTTTGGAGTACCAATAGTTCTAGGTTGTTTTTTATATATATATAGATTATTAACATAGCTTGTAAATATATGTATAGCTAATATATGTTTTGAATTTTTTAATTGTATATAACCATCATTTCCTTATGAATGTAATTTATATTTGAGTATCTTAAATTGTAAAGGTTAAATATATTTTAAATTATTAGAAATATTTTTAATTAATTCATAGGTTTTGAGATTTTTAATAAAACTAAGGAGACTCCATCAATTTCTCTACTTAAACGATTTATGCAAACAAAATGTTGCAGTATAGTTTGGCAATTTAATAATAAACAACATAAAGTATTTTTCAAACAAAAAAGAGATAACACAGTGTGTGGCATTCTGGCTACTTCCAGGGTCCAAAGACCATGAGACGAAGTTTTCAAATCGCGGTCCCTAGTTAGCTAGATGAAACCCATGGTTCTTTTTGTTAAATTGAATGTAGATGCAATAATTTGCACAGTGGGTGACCCCGCCTTTAGTGAAGGAATGGTTAGAAATGCTCAAGGTGATTGGATCACAGGTTTTACTATCTCTTTAATCAAATTCCAGAGAGGCTCAGACTATTAAAGGATGTGAATCTATCCCATCTAAAGGTGGAGAGCAATAGCCTTCTTACTGTGGACTACATTTTAGGTCACAATGACCCTCTCCCTGTTGTCGGATCTTTGGTTGCTACAATCAAGCATTTAGCTACCCACTTCGTAAATATATCCTTTAAGCATATTGTCAAAGAAGCAAATCATTGCGTAGAGTTTATTATGCACATGCAAGACCTTCCTAATGGTTTGCAAGTTCTCGATTGCCCTCCACTAGGTGATCTTATCAGTTGGCTTTATAAAGACTCTATTGGGAGCTAGCCCTTCTTCTCAGATGCCTTAGCATCGTGGGAAGCTCCTCTTGTTAATGAATATATATATTTTCACTTTGAAACAAAGCCCCTCTCTCTGTGTAAGCTAGAATTAAGCATTACAAATTTTGTTTACTTTAAGAATAGCACAATAAATATGAGATTTATTCTATATGGAAAATAATACTTCATCTAATTGAATAATGTTTTTCACTCTATTTTTTTTTTTAAAAAAAAAGAAAGAAAAAAGATATCTTCAAATTCTATTGATATTTAGAGTATAAAATAAGTAAAATTTTTTATATTGGTTTTCATTTCTTAAAGGGATATGAGAAAATCAATCTGCTTGCATTTAGTCAACTATGTTACTTTAGACTTTAGTATCTTTGAGTTTCAGGGTTAAGTGTTTTTTTATTTCTCTTTTCTCTTATGTAGGAGCTTCTAGAGCAAGTATAATAAAATATATAAGAGAAGCATAATCGAGAGAGAAGAACCAAACAGTGATGCGAAGAACCAAACAATAATGAGCAGAAACACACGAAGAACAAGGAGAAGTTGATGGAGAAGGTGGATAAGTGATTAACAAGCTCCAAAGCGAGCTTGTGGTGTTGATTCGAGGATGGTGAAGAGAATCTAAGTGTGGTGAGGATGGTACCAGGTTTTTTGAGCTTTTTTCAACTATGGTTGGTTGATTATTGATGCAACGTGGGTTTGTGATTATTTGGTGTGCTGAGTTGCTGTTATCTTCCATGATGCATTTTCTTTGAAGGACATGGGAAACACCTTTTGACATCCACATAATAATTTGTTGTGGAAAAAAATACAAGGAAGGTTTATATATGTCTACCATTTGGTTTGATAAAGGTCTAGTGCTCTTCTCATTTTCAAAGGCTATCAAAGTTTTTCTTTTCAAGCATTTTACACATAAAGTGTTTGTGATCATACCCATTCTATATCCTTTATGCAGTGGCCATAGTTTGTTTGGTAAATAAATAAGCATACATTAGTGTATGTGTGTTCCAATGACGTCCTCAGTTTGGAATTGCTAGGGTATTAGACATTCCTTGGCAGTGAAAGCTTTGAAGGATCTTTTGTATACATATCGACCATCCATCGTCTTCCTTATGGAGACTAAGAATTGATGTAAGTATATGCAATCTTTGTAATATCAATGTAGGTATCCTTTTTCAATGTTCATTGATCCGATTGGAAAGGTAGGGGGTTTGTCATTATGGTGGAATAACCGTGTCATTAGCACTACGACTTGTTTCCTCATATTTTGTAGATTGTCATGTGCAAATCATTGATACAGACTTATAATGGCAAATGACTTTTGTATATGGTTATCCTGATAGGAGTAGCAATGATCTTTTGTGGTATGATTTAAAATGCCTTCATGTCTCATAAAACTTGCCATGGTGTTGTATTGGCAATTTCAGTGCAATTAGCACTCAGGAGGACAAGTTAGGAGGGTGTGAGGTATGCTCTTCTCAGGTGGAAGGTTTTAATGAATTTATTCAATCATATGTTCTGATGGAACTAACATGGAAAGGTTTTGCTTGTACCTAGTTTAATAAGGGCTTTGGTGATCGGGCTATCCAACAACATCTAGACCGTTCTTTGATTTCTATTGAATGGTAGGAATGTTTTCTACGGGCACAAGTCATTCATGAATCTCTGTTGGAGTTAGATCATTGACCTTTGGTTATATTGATTGATGCCTATTCTAGTAAGCGCAAATTTTTATTTCGTTTCGAGGCAAAGTGGTTATAGCATCCTCAATGCACAAATGTGATACAACGAGCTTGGAATGCACCTAGTCGTGGTTCAACTATGTTTTCTTTCATGCGTAAGTTACACTCATATCGATCTAAGCTTAGCTATTGGCATAGAGACTTTATGGGTGATTTGGGTCAAATGAAACTGTAATATCCGACTAGATCAGGCATCGGAATTCCAATCGTCCGGTGGAATTCGAGGATGTCAGAGGTTTCTAGAAGGGTAAGAGAAAGGTTTTCTCAGATGTTTTTATTTTGTTTGTTGCTTAAACATTCTAGGATGAATGTTTTAAAGGGGGGAAGAATGTAATATTCGGCTAGATCAGGCATCGGAATTCCAACCGTCCGGTGGAATTCGAGGATGTCAGAGGTTTCTAGAAGGGTAAGAGAAAGGTTTTCTCAGATGTTTTTAAGTATTTTAAAGGTTTAGAGTGGGATAGGATTGAGTTTTGAAGAGAAGAGATCAAGGGGGCACAATGCAGGTTCGGCCGCCGAAGGTAATGTTCGACCGCCGAAAGTGCTTGAGGTTTGGCCTCCGAAACTCCAAGTTTGGCCGCCGAACGTTGCATGGTTTGCTCAGGAAAGATTGCCAGAGGATTCTAGCTCCTGTTGGAGAGTCTAGCAGTCAGGTCAGGGAATCAGTCTCAGTTTCCTTAGCCGTTTGCTCAGGCGAGCTGTCAGGTTTCCCATCTGTCAGAGAGTTAGCGTTTGGAGTAGGAGTGGTGTCTGGTTGCAGAACCATTTCTTTCCTTCCCCTACAGGATGGCACCTGCGTTAACAAGGTCACTCCTAAGAACAAGTATTCCCAGTTAAGATTGATGTTTGGTTAAGTAAGGTTCTTAGGTAACCGGAGGTGAGATTCTTAGAGACCCAGGAGTTTTCTCTTTAGAGCGAAGTGTTAGGCTTTGCTTGCATATTTTGTTTGTTGTTTAAACATTCGAGGACGAATGTTTTCAAGGGGGGAAGAATGTAATATCCGGCTAGATCAGGCATCGGAATTCCAACCGTCCGGTGGAATTTGAGGATGTCAGAGGTTTCTAGAAGGGTTAGAGAAAGGTTTTCTCAGATGTTTTTAAGTATTTTAAAGGTTTAGAGTGGGATAGGATTGAGTTTTGAAGAGAAGAGACCAAGGGGGCACAATGCAGGTTCGGCCGCCGAAGGTAATGTTCGGCCGCCGAAGGTAATGTTCGGCAGCCGAAAGTGCTTGAGGTTTGGCCTCCGAAACTCCAAGTTCGGCCGCCGAACGTTGCATGGTTTTGCATGCAGTTTTGGCTGCCGAAGGAGAGTCGGTCAGCCCCCTATAAAGCATCCCCCAAGCGGTGAACTGGATAAGTTTCACTTTCCTTTCACCCCCTGAGGTAAGACCATGTCCTCCATGGCTACTCTTAATAGTATTTAATAAGTTTTAATGTTGTGTTGAAGGTTTTGAGTTAAAAAGATAAGTTTTGAAGTTGGAGAGGTTGAAGGAAAGTTGCTCTATATCTCTAAGTTCAGATCGTTCATCTTCTTGTTTTCAAGCGGTAAGTAAAGATCTGGAACTTCTCTTTATAGAGGTTTTATGGAGGTTATGGGTAGAGATGCATGTTTAGGGTTTTTTGGTATTTTGTTGATGAAAGCTTGAATATCTATGTTGTGTATGTTGTTTGTTGAGGTTTTTAGGTAGTTTTGGACCCCCTTTGTGCATATACTAGAGTATATGTATGTTGAGGAGTTGAGGTTTGCATGTTTTGGGTGTTGGAATGGATTGAGGAGCTTGGTTGCCGTCGTGGATGCCCCATTTTTGCAGGGCCAGAGATAGCCAGGGGAGATCAGAGTTCAGGCTTCAGCTATGGTTTTGTTTGTGTCATAGAGTAATGGACATGATGTAAATTAAAGAGATGTTTGTAAAAGATTGTAAGTTTATATGTTTATGGTTTAGTATGTGCTTTGCCTAGTGTATGCTTAATCCCTGGTGTATGCATGTATCATGTTTTACGTTTCTTGATGAGAAATGTGTCAAACTAGGCTTAACGTCTGATGTCTTTATAAAACTCCAGTGATTAGGGAAGAAAGGGTTCCAATCCCTTGACCCAAAACGGGAACCAAGGCTAACCTATGATATGCTGACCCTCTGAGAATGGGTTCTATGTGTTTCAGGCATAGGGCATAGAGGTTGAGCTTGGTAGGAGATCACTGGTGTGGGCCTTGAGGGCTGTTTCAAATTAGTATATCTGAGTGGTTTTAAGGTTAGGCCTGGTCGTTTTAAAGCGACAAGTTTTAAAGATTTGTGGTCTAGTTGGATCATGTATGGGATTTGTTAGATACACAGAGTTCAGGCTAGAGGCTTGCTACGGGTCCCGGCGGCCGTAAGCCGACCTGGATCCTAGCGCCGAGCAGATCGGACCGTTACAGAGGGGTACCGGTTTTCAGGCTGTTACAGAAACGACTTCAACAACAATTGGAAGGTTTGTGTAATACCCGGCTAGACTCCGGTATTGGAATTCCTACCGTCCGGCAGAACCTAGGATGTCGGAAGCCTCTAGTAGGGTAGAAACATGTTTTCATGAAATGTTTTAAGGTATTTCATGGTTTTAAGTAAAACGGAAATGAATTTTTGCATAAAAACAACCTTGGAGGAAAACTCAGGTTCGGCCGCCGAACCTCAAGTTCGGCCGCCAAACATGCATGCCTTCGGGAGCGCCTTTAGGCCCCCGAAAGCATAAGTGAGGAAAGTCCAGGTTCGGCCACCGAACCTCAAGTTCGGCCGCCGAACATGGCATGCATGCGGAGGCACGTTCGGCCCCCGAATGTGGCATGGCCAGCCACTATAAAAGGGTCCCTTAGCCGAAAACGGGCGAACTTTTTCCCCATTTCCGGCCAAGGTGAGCTCTCCGCCGTCCCTCACCGATTTTGAGTTCTTTCCTTCCAATCCTACTCGATTTTCATGAGTTTTTACTTTGTTTTGAAGATTTTCAAGCTTTGAGCAAAGTTTTGGAGCTTTGTGGTTCAAGGGAACTCAACCCCTCCCATCTCCAAGTTTAGGTCGTCTCTCTCTCGATCTCCACGAGGTAAGAGCCGATCTTAAGCTCATTGCATGTTTTAAGTAGGCTTTAAGTGGATCTATGGGGTAGAATGCATGTTTAGCTCATGGTTAGGTTTATGGGTTTTATATGTGTTTATGAACAATGTGAGTTGCTTGTTGTGTTGTAGTTGGGGTTTTTGTTGGTTTGATGCCCCCAGGAACTTGTATGCTTGTTTGTGTGTGATTGGGAATGTTGTAGAATAGGTTTATGCTTGTTTGGATAGTTTTGGAGGCAAATGTGCATAGAAGAGCTGAGTTTCTGCCACTAAGGGAGAAACCAGGTTCGGCAGCCGAAGGAACTTTCGGCCGCCGAACATGCTTATGGAGGCAGCCTTCGGCTGCCGAAGCTTGCCTCCGAAAGGAGACTTTCGTTTCTGTCTGGGAGTTTCGGCCGCCGAAAGTGCCGCCGAACATGCATGAGTTTCGCCTCTGTTTGGGAGTTTTGGCCACCGAAGGTGCCGCCAAACCTGCCTGACTTTCGGCTCTGGAGGGACTTTCGGCCGCCGAACCTGCCGCCGAAAGTGCCCTGTCCATCCCTCTCTTACATGTTTTTCTACGATTGTTTCATGATGTTTTAGGGGGTTCTTGGGGAGTAGTTTAGAGTTATGTTCATGTTTGTTTGGTCCCTCATTTGAGTCCACCTGTGTAGGTTCGGACCCGAGGAACTGAGGACCCCAGCAGTGAGTCAGCTGCTCTAGTGTCTGGTCAGAGCTATCCAAAGGTGAGTGGAATAACTCCTTATGTTTTAAAGCAAATAATGGACTTTTTTAGCATGTTTCACGCATCATGAATGCCATGAGATGTATTAGGTTGTTTGCTTAGAATTCACGAATATGTTGCATTGCATACTTTATTGTTGATTGATGCGGATGAACGTTGGATGATCCATAGCCCTCGATCTATGATGTGACGATGTGATATGTACAGTACGGAATGTAAGACCAGTGGGACCCATTCTACGTTCGCTGGCACCATGTAAGGGAAAGACCAGGACCCATTCTACGTTCTGGCACAGTTGGACTGTTATGTTATGCTATGTTATGTAAGAGAAAGACCAGGACCCATTCTACGTTCTGGCACAGTTGGACTATGTAGAGGGCTATTGGTGACAAGTGCATCCTTGATATGATTAGCTGTGATGTGCTGCATTCCATGATGCCATATGATTTAAATGTTTTTATTATTCTGCTCACTGGGCTCTAGTAGCTCACCCCTCTCCCATTTTCCCTAGGATTGCAGGTACAGGGTAGACCAGGAGATCCGTAAGAGTAATGAAGTCATGTGTTTGTAATAGATAGTGTGGACATGATAAATGTATTAATGTTATGTATAAGTACAGTTTTAGTCATGTAATGACTTTGAGGATTAGAGGTTGTGCTTGACTATATGTATAAGATATCCCTTTTAATACATGATCTTAGATATTTAATGATGATTATGCAAACCAACTCAACTTATGATGTATCGCCCATTGGGGCATTGATGAGATCCCACTGAGGGGTCATGATTATGATTATGTTTATGTACAGTGCATGCACAGGTTGAGTTTGGTGTATGAATGAAAGAAAAGTTTTAAATTTTTATGTATTTTATTGATCATGTATGGGATTAAACAGGTTTACAGGTTGCATGTTAGGCTTGCTACGGGTCCCGGCGGCCTTAAGCCGACCTGGATCCTAGCGCCGGTAGCGGTCCGATTTTCGGGTCGTTACAGAATGGTATCAGAGCCCTAGGTTCATAGGATCGGACCTAGAGTGTCGGGCTCATAGATGTTATAGAAGGTCAAGCACAATAGGAAAGATCATGTCCACTAGGATAGGATGTGGAGTCCTGTCTTGTATAATGATGTGAAATGCCATGATTATATACATGTGCATTGATGCTATGATATGAATGACATATATGTGATGAGGGTTCATGTGTGCCCACATGAACCATATGATGCTAATGTTTGTGTGGTGTGTACTGTTTTTCAGAAAACAGGATGAGAGGAACCCGTCGATCTGCAAGATTGACTGGAGTGCCACCTGAGGATGAGGGCATGAGCGCCTGTCCTCCTACATTGCCTAGGGCAATGTCTTGTAGAGCAAACAGAGAAAGAGTGTCAAGGGACCCTAGAAGGTCTTTTGATGCTAGCAGAAGGGGGACAGATAGAGGAGGAAGTTCTTCAGATGTGAGGGAGGTTATGGAAGAGGATCAGAGGAGGGATGGGAATCTAGATGTTAGCATGGAGGAAGAGGGGACAGGGGAGTCGCAGGGAGGCGTTCAGGCCTCGGGGTATGGTTTTCCACCCCATTATCCACCCTTCCCACAGGGTTCAGGGTATCCGATGGGAGGCACATCGGATTATTCCAGCTTTAACCCCTACCCTACCTACATGCCTTATCCACCTTTCTATCCACCTTACACACAGTACCCAGCTTATCCACCCTCACCCTTCTATCCAAATCCGGCAAACCCCACCTCGGGGAATGCTGCACCCCCACCTCCACCACCTACAGAACCAGCAGCCCCAGTTACTCAACCTCCCAGACCTAGCTCAGCCGGTGGGAGCAAGGTAAAGATGACAAATTACCTTAAGCTAGATGCTCCCAAATACAAGTCAGGGGATGACCCCTTTGAGTATCTGAGAGTAGTGAAGACAATAACTGATGAGCTAGGGGCGGATGATAGCAGGGCCATTCAGATGGCAGGGTTCACCTTAAAGTGCAAGAAGGCACGGGAATGGTTCAAGTGTTATGTGGACCCGAGACTAGACGGCATGACATGGGAGGAATTTGCGAATGAGTTCGCTGGATGGGCTTTTCCAGACAGTTCCAGAGAACTGAAGATGATTGAATTTGAACAGCTGAGGCAGACAGAACACATGAGTGTGGAGGAGTTCACGGATAAATTCTTAGAGCTATTGCCTTTTTCAGGGCAAGCTCTAGATACCGATTCGAAGAAAGCCAAGAGATATGTTATGAAGCTGCATTCCAGGTACTCCTCGTTGATTCAGTCAGTTGAGAGGGAAAGTTTCCACACTGTGGTGTATATGGCCCGAAGGATGGAGGCGAGTGCTATAGTCGAGGGGTCAGTGAAGCAGCCAGTGACCCAGTCTTCAGGGGTTAAGACCCCAGGCAGAGGAGGGCCAGGTCTCTCTTCTCAGGGCTCAAGTAGCAAGAGGTGGAATAACACCACCAAGAAACCGAAGAAGAACAAGTTTTGGAGTAAGTTGAAATCCGGTCTGGGATTCGGCGGTGGCTCGAGCTCAGGTTCAGACGGTACAGAATGCCAAAAGTGTGGGAGGCCGCACAGAGGAGTGTGTCGAGCTGGGACCAATTCATGTTTCAGATGTGGACAGGAGGGACACATGGCTCGGGAGTGTCCTAGAGCACCTTTTATGGGCCAGCCCCAGCAGACAGCTTCTGGTAGTGTGGCACAGCCAGCAGCTCCAGCCACAACTCAGGGCAGTGGCAGAGGTAGAGGGAGAGGGGCAGCCTCTTCTTCTGGTTCCCGAGGTGAAGGTCCATCAGCTCCAGCCAGGATCTTCACCATGACTCAGCAGGAGGCTAACACATCCAACACCGTGGTGTCAGGTAATCTCGTCATTGGGTGTTCTGATGTGTATGCATTAATGGACCCGGGTGCATCTCATGCATTTATTGCTCCGAGAGCCGTTGAGAGGTTGGGTCTGATAGTCTCTTGGTTAGAGTGTCCCCTATGGGTCAGTGGACCCAAGTGTGACCCGTCAGTGGCAGAGTCAGTCTGCCAGTACAGTCCAGTTTTTGTTGAGGGAAGATGCCTCTCCGCCGACCTTGTGGTTCTAGATTTGACAGACTTTGACGTCATTCTAGGGATGGATTGGCTATCTACCCATGGTGCTACCTTGGACTGCAGGGACAAGGTAGTCAGGTTCAGAGATCAGAACGGGTCAGAGGTCGTCTTCAGAGGAGACAAGAGGGGCACACCTAGAGGTCTGATATCAGCTCTTCAGGCTCGTAGGTTGCTTAGGAAGGGATGTCAGGGGTATTTGGCTCATGTGAGAGAGCTTAGTAGTCAGGTCAGGGAGCCAGCCTCGGTGCCAGTTGTCAGAGAGTTTCAGGATGTCTTTCCAGATGAGCTTCCAGGTTTACCACCTCCTAGGGAGATAGAGTTCGAGATAGAGTTGGTGCCTGGAACTAGACCGATCTCTATCCCTCCCTACAGGATGGCCCCAGCCGAGTTGAAAGAGTTGAAAGAGCAATTGCAGGAGTTGGTAGAAAGGGGCTTCATCCGACAGAGTACCTCACCTTGGGGTGCTCAGGTCTTGTTTGTGAGAAAGAAGGATGGGTCCCTCAGACTTTGTATCGACTACAGGCAGTTGAACAAAGTCACTACCAAAAATAGGTACCCTCTGCCAAGGATCGATGATCTATTCGACTAGCTAGCAGGAGCGGGTTGTTTCTCCAAAATAGATCTAAGATCGGGGTACCATCAGCTAAGGATAAGGGATGAAGATGTGCCAAAGATTGCTTTCAGGACCAGATATGGGCATTTTGAGTTCCTTGTGATGCCGTTCGGGTTAACCAACGCCCCTGCAGCATTCATGGATCTCATGAACAGAGTATTTAGCCAATACCTGGATCACTTTGTTATTGTCTTCATAGATGATATCTTAGTGTATTCCAGGAATGCAGAGGAGCATGCCCATCATCTGAGGTTGGTTCTGCAGACCTTGAGGGAACATGGCTTGTATGCCAAGTTCTCTAAGTGTGAGTTCTGGCTGAGGAGCATTTCATTCTTGGGGCATGTAGTGTCAGAAAATGGGATAGAGGTGGACCCCAAGAAGGTAGAAGCTGTGGCTAACTGGCCTAGACCCACTTCGGTGACGGAGATCAGGAGTTTCTTGGGTTTGGCAGGTTACTACAGGAGGTTCGTTCAGGACTTCTCGAAAATAGCAGCTCCTCTGACCAGATTAACCAGGAAGAATCAGAAGTTTGTGTGGACCGACCAGTGCGAAGAGAGTTTTGAAGAGCTTAAGAAGAGGTTGACTTCAGCACCAGTGTTAGCTCTGCCATCTAGTGATGAAGACTTTACAGTCTTTTGTGATGCGTCCCGTGTGGGACTGGGTTGTGTACTAATGCAGAATGAGAGGGTGATTGCTTATGCTTCTAGGCAGCTGAAGAAGCATGAGTTGAATTACCCCACACATGACCTGGAGATGGCAGCAGTAATCTTTGCACTCAAGATGTGGAAGCACTACCTCTATGGGGTTAAATGTGAGATCTTCACAGATCATAAGAGCCTGCAGTACATCCTGAGTCAAAGAGATTTGAATTTGAGACAGAAAAGATGGGTAGAGCTGCTGAGTGACTATGATTGCAAGATTCAGTACCATCCGGGTAAGGCGAATGTTGTGGCAGACGCCTTAAGCCGGAAATCACTCGGCAGTTTATCCCACATATCGGCAGAGAGGAGGCCAGTGGTGATGGAGTTTTACAAGCTCATTGAGGAAGGTCTACAGTTGGAGTTGTCTGGTACAGGTGCTTTAGTGGCCCAGATGAGAGTGGCACCCGTGTTTCTGGAGCAGGTGGCTCAGAAACAGCATGAGGACCCAGAGTTAGTAAAGATTGCCAGGACTGTTCAGTCAGGCAAGGACAGTGAGTTCAGATTTGATAGTAAGGGGATCCTCCGCTATGGGAGCAGACTTTGTGTACCAGATGACATAGGGCTAAAAGGAGACATTATGAGGGAGGCTCATAATGCAAGATACAGCGTTCACCCCGGAGCCACCAAGATGTATCAAGATCTGAAGAAGGTTTATTGGTGGCCAGCTATGAAGAAAGAAGTGGCACAGTTTGTGTCAGCCTGCGAAGTGTGTCAGAGGGTGAAGCAGGAACATCAGAAGCCGGCTGGAATGCTTAACCCGCTACCTATTCCAGAGTGGAAATGGGAGAATATAGCTATGGACTTCGTAGTGGGGTTACCGGCGGCGTCCAACAGATTGGACTTTATATGGGTGATTGTGGACAGACTCACCAAATCTGCTCACTTCATCCCTGTCAGGAGTGGCTATTCTGTGGACAAGTTGGCACAGGTGTATGTCGATGAGATCGTCAGGCTGCATGGGGTTTATGTTTCGATAGTGTCAGATAGAGGGCCCCAGTTCACCTCCAGGTTTTGGCGAAGTCTGCAGAATGCCATGGGTACCAGGTTGGATTTCAGTACTACCTTCCACCCACAGACAGACGGACAGTCAGAGAGGACCATCCAGACCATAGAAGATATGCTAAGAATGTGTGTGTTGGACTTTGGCGGTTCTTGGAGGCAGCATCTACCTTTGGTGGAGTTTGCCTACAATAACAGCCATCATGCTAGCATCGGGATGGCTCCATATGAGGCTTTATATGGAAGGAAGTGCAGATCTCCTATTTGCTGGGAAGAGGTTGGAGAAAAGGCCTTGGCAGGGCCTGAGTTAGTAGAGATTACCAGCAGGGTAGTACCCATAATCAGAGAAAGGATCAAGACTGCTGCAAGCAGACAGAAGAGTTATGCAGACATCCGCAGAAGACAGGTAGAGTTTCAGGAGGGGGATCTGGTATTGCTCAAGGTGTCTCCTATGAAAGGAGTGGTTCGCTTCGGAAAGAAAGGTAAACTAGCCCCACGATACATCGGACCCTTTGAAATCTTGCAAAAGATTGGGAATGTGTCGTACAAGCTGGGTTTACCTGCTTCAATGGAAAGAATCCATCCGGTTTTCCATGTTTCAGTGTTGAGGAAGTTTGTGTCAGATCCGAGCAAGGTTCTTAGTGAGCCTGATGTGGAGGTCCAAGAGGATCTCACCTATGTTGAACAGCCAGTACGGATCATAGACACCCAGATCAGAAAGCTAAGAAATAAGGAAATCCCGATGGTGAAAGTCCTGTGGAACCACCACAATTTGGAAGAATGCACTTGGGAGACACGGGAGTCTATGCTCCAGCAGTACCCTCATCTCTTCTAAGGTTAGATCTTTATGTGTTTATGTGCTATATATGTATGTTATGTTTTATGCCATGCTATGTGTTAGTTGAGGAACATTCGGGGACAAATGTTCTTAAGGGGGGGAGAATGTAATACCCGGCTAGACTCCGGTATCGGAATTCCTACCGTCCGGCGGAACCTAGGATGTCGGAAGCCTCTAGTAGGGTAGAAACATGTTTTCATGAAATGTTTTAAGGTATTTCATGGTTTTAAGTAAAACGGAAATGAGTTTTTGCATAAAAACAACCTTGGAGGAAAACTCAGGTTCGGCCGCCGAACCTCAAGTTCGGCCGCCGAACATGCATGCCTTCGGGAGCGCCTTTAGGCCCCCGAAAGCATAAGTGAGGAAAGTTCAGGTTCGGCCGCCGAACCTCAAGTTCGGCCGCCGAACATGGCATGCATGCGGAGGCACGTTCGGCCCCCGAATGTGGCATGGCCAGCCACTATAAAAGGGTCCCTTAGCCGAAAACGGGCGAACTTTTTCCCCATTTCCGGCCAAGGTGAGCTCTCCGCCGTCCCTCACCGATTTTGAGTTCTTTCCTTCCAATCCTACTCGATTTTCATGAGTTTTTACTTTGTTTTGAAGATTTTCAAGCTTTGAGCAAAGTTTTGGAGCTTTGTGGTTCAAGGGAACTCAACCCCTCCCATCTCCAAGTTTAGGTCGTCTCTCTCTCGATCTCCACGAGGTAAGAGCCGATCTTAAGCTCATTGCATGTTTTAAGTAGGCTTTAAGTGGATCTATGGGGTAGAATGCATGTTTAGCTCATGGTTAGGTTTATGGGTTTTATATGTGTTTATGAACAATGTGAGTTGCTTGTTGTGTTGTAGTTGGGGTTTTTGTTGGTTTGATGCCCCCAGGAACTTGTATGCTTGTTTGTGTGTGATTGGGAATGTTGTAGAATAGGTTTATGCTTGTTTGGATAGTTTTGGAGGCAAATGTGCATAGAAGAGTTGAGTTTCTGCCACTAAGGGAGAAACCAGTTCGGTAGCCGAAGGAACTTTCGGCCGCCGAACATGCTTGTGGAGGCAGCCTTCGGCTGCCGAAGCTTGCCCCCGAAAGGAGACTTTCATCTCTGTCTGGGAGTTTCGGCCGCCGAAAGTGCCGCCGAACATGTGTAACGACCCAAAAATCGGACCGCTACCGGCGCTAGGATCCGGGTCGACTTAAGGCCGCCGGGACCCGTACCAAGCCAAACATATAACCTGTAAACCTGTATAATCCCATACATGATCAACAACATGCATAAAAATTTAAAACCTTTTCCTTCAACATCCAACTCAACCTGAACATATACTGTACATAGTCGTAAACATAACTATGATCCCTCTGTGGGATCTCAACAATGCCCCAATGGGCAAAACATCATGAGATGAGTTGGCTAACATCTGTATCATCAAATATCTAAGATCATGCATCAACAAGGGATTACAATACTCATAGGGTCAAGCACATCTATAACCTCAATATACCTCATTACATAACATACTGTAATCTCTTACATTACATCATAGTACAATTGTCATGTCCACAATCTAACTATTACATAAACATACTTCAAAACTCTGGCTAACCTCCTGGTCTACCCTGTACCTGCACATCTGGGGTTAGGGGAGAGGGGTGAGCTACAAAGCCCAGTGAGCAGAATAGTGAAATCATATATTTAAAAAAATCTCATGCCATTATGTAATGCAACACATCACAACTAATCACATCTCGGATGGTATTGTCACCAATAATCCTCTACATAGTCCAACTGTGCCGGGACGTAGAATGGGTACAACCGGTCTTTCTCTTATCATAACATATCATAACATACCAATGTGCCAGGGACGTAGAATGGGTACAACCTGGACTTTCTCTTACATCGTGCCAGGGACGTAGAATGGGTACAACCTAGACTTCCATACCATATCATGCCGTGACATCATCATGCCATATGAGGACTAAAGAATCATCCAATAACCAATCCACATCAACATCATAAATGCAATGCAACATATTCGTGAATACTAATGCAAACAACCTACTATATCTCATGGCATTCATGATGCATGGGTCATGCTCAAAATTCATATTTCATTTATTTTAAGACTTAAGGTTTATTCCACTCACCTCTGGCTAGCTCTGACAAACTCTGTAGCAGCTGGCTAGCTCTGACAAACTCTGTAGCAGCTGGCTCACTGCTGGGGTCCTCGGTTCCTCGGGTCCGAACCTACACAGGTGGACTCCAATGAGGGACCAAACATACATAAACATAACTCTAATATACTCCCCAAAAACCCCCTAAAACATCATAAAACAACTACATAAAAACATGCAAGAAATGGCTGGACAGGGCACTTTCGGCGGCACCTTCGGCGGCCGAAAGTCCCTCCAGAGCCGAAAGTCAGGCAGGTTCGGCGGCACCTTCGGCGGCCGAAACTCCCAGACAGAGGCGAAACTCATGCATGTTCGGCGGCACCTTCGGCGGCCGAAAGTCCCAGACAGAGACGAAAGTCTCTTTTCGGGGGTAACTTCGGCAGCCGAAAGGCCTGCCTCCCCAGCCATGTTCGGCGGCCGAAAGTGCCTTCGGCTGCCGAACCTGGTTTCTGCCAAAGGGCAGAAACTTGGCTCCTTTATGCACATTTGCCTCCTAACTCTTCCAACATGCATATAACTCAACCAAAACATGCATACAAGCTCCTAGGGGTCTCAAACTATCAAATACCCCAACTACAACACTTCAAACATGCCACATTGTTCAAAAACATAACATTTGCTTAAAAACTCATACAACCCTATACATGCCATTCTACCCATAAAACAACTTAAAACTTGCTTAAAACATACAATGAGCTTAAGATCGGCTCTTACCTCTTGAAGATCGAGAGAGAGACGACCTAAACTCGGAGATCCAAGCAAATGAGCTCCTGAGTTCCCAAAGCTCCAAAACTTGTCTTAAATGCTCAAAACTTGAAATGAGATGTGAAAACTCAAGAAAAATGGAGGAGATTTGGAGAAGAACACAAGATCTGGGGAGAGGGAGGTCGGAAGCTAGCTATGGCCGAAAATGGGAGAAAGCTCGCCCATTTCGGCTAGGTGACCCTTTTATAGTGGCTGGCCAAGCCACGTTCGGGGGCCGAAAGTGCTTCCGCATGCATGCCATGTTCGGCGGCCGAACTTGAGTTTCGGTGGCCGAACCTGGACTTCCCTCACTCATGCTTTCGGGGGCCTAACGTGCCTCCAAAACGCATGCATGTTCGGCGGCCGAACTTGACTTTCGGCAGTCGAACCTGGGTTTTCCTCCAAAGACTTTTCATGCAAAAACTCATTTAAATTTTCATACTTAAAACCATGAAATACCTTAAAACATTTTACGAAAACATGTTTCTACCCTACTAGAGGCTTCCGACATCCGAGATTCCACCGGACGGTAGGAATTCCGATACTGGAGTCTAGCCGGGTATTACATTCTCCCCCCCTTAAGAACATTCGTCCCCGAATGTACCTCAACTAGCACACATAGCACGGCATAAAACACAACATACATGCAAAACACATAAACACAAAGAGATCTAACCTTAAAAGAGATGAGGGTACTGCTGGAGCATAGACTCCCGTGTCTCCCAAGTGCATTCTTCCAAGTTGTGGTGGTTCCACAGGACTTTCACCATCGGGATTTCCTTGTTTCTTAACTTTCTGATCTGGGTGTCTATGATCCGTATTGGCTGTTCAACATAAGTGAGATCCTCTTGGACCTCCACATCAGGCTCACTAAAAACCTTGCTCGGATCTGACACAAACTTCCTCAACATTGAAACATGGAAAACCGGATGGATTCTTTCCATTGAAGCAGGTAAATCCAGCTTGTACGAAACATTCCCAATCTTTTGCAAGATTTCAAAGGGTCCGATGTATCGTGGGGCTAGTTTACCTTTCTTCCCGAAGCGAACCACTCCCTTCATTGGAGACACCTTGAGCAATACCAGATCCCCCTCCTGAAACTCTAACTGTCTCCTGCGGACGTCTGCATAGCTCTTCTGTCTGCTGGCAGCAGTCTTGATTCTCTCTCTGATTATGGGTACTACCCTGCTGGTGATCTCAACAAGCTCAGGCCCTGCTAAGGCCTTTTCTCCAACTTCCTCCCAGCAAACAGGTGATCTGCACTTCCTTCCGTACAAAGCTTCATATGGAGCCATCCCGATGCTAGCATGATGGCTGTTGTTGTAGGCAAACTCCACCAAAGGTAGATGCTGCCTCCAAGAACCGCCGAAGTCCAGCACACACATTCTGAGCATATCTTCGATAGTCTGGATGGTCCTTTCTGACTGTCCATCGGTCTGGGGGTGGAAGGCAGTACTGAAATCCAACCTAGTACCCATGGCATTCTGCAGACTCCGCCAAAACCTGGAGGTGAACTGGGGCCCTCTATCTGACACTATTGAAACAGGAACCCCATGCAGCTTGACGATCTCGTCCACATACACCTGCGCCAACTTGTCCACAGAGTAGCCACTCCTGACAGGAATGAAGTGAGCAGATTTGGTGAGTCTGTCCACGATCACCCATATGGAGTCCACTCTGTTGGACGCCGCCGGTAACCCCACTACGAAGTCCATAGCTATATTTTCCCATTTCCACTCTGGAATAGGTAGCGGGTTAAGCATTCTAGCCGGCTTCTGATGTTCCAGCTTCACCCTCTGACACACTTCGCAGGCTGACACGAACTGTGCCACTTCTTTCTTCATAGCTGGCCACCAATAAACCTTCTTTAGATCTTGATACATCTTGGTGGCTCCGGGGTGAATGCTGTATCTTGCATTATGAGCCTCTCTCATAATGTCTCCTTTTAGCCCTATGTCATCTGGTACACATAGTCTGCTCCCATAGCGGAGGATCCCCTTGCTGTCGAATCTGAACTCACTACCATTGCCTGACTGAACAGTCCTGGCAATCTTCACTAACTCCGGGTCCTCATGCTGTTTCTGAGCCACCTGCTCCAGAAACACGGGTGCTACTCTCATCTGGGCCACCAAGGCACCTGTCCCAGACAACTCCATCTGTAGACCTTCCTCAATAAGCTTGTAGAACTCCTTCACCACTGGCCTCCTCTTTGCCGATATGTGGGATAAGCTGCCTAGTGACTTCCGGCTTAGGGCGTCTGCCACGACATTCGCCTTACCCGGATGATACTGAATCTTGCAATCATAGTCACTCAGCAGCTCTACCCATCTCCTCTGTCTCAAGTTCAAATCTCTTTGACTCAGGATGTACTGCAGGCTCTTATGATCTGTAAAGATCTCACATTTTACCCCATAGAGGTAGTGCCTCCACATCTTGAGTGCAAAGATTACTGCTGCCATCTCCAGGTCGTGTGTGGGGTAATTCAACTCATGCTTCTTCAGGTGCCTAGAAGCATAAGCGATCACCCTCTCCTTCTGCATTAGTACACAACCCAGTCCCACACGGGATGCATCACAAAAAACCGTAAAGTCCTCATCACTAGATGGCAGAGCTAAAACTGGCGCTGAAGTCAACCTCTTCTTAAGCTCTTCAAAACTCTCTTCGCACTGGTCGGTCCACAGAAACTTCTGATTCTTCCTGGTTAACCTGGTCAGAGGAGCTGCTATCTTTGAGAAGTCCTGAACGAACCTCCTGTAGTAACCTGCCAAACCCAAGAAACTTCTAATCTCCGTCACTGAAGTGGGTCTAGGCCAGTTAGCCACAGTTTCTGTCTTCTTGGGGTCCACCTCAATCCCATTCTCTGACACTACATGCCCCAAGAACGAAATGCTCCTCAGCCAAAATTCACATTTAGAGAACTTGGCATACAAGCCGTGTTCCCTCAAGGTCTGCAAGACCAACCGCAGATGATGGGCATGCTCCTCTGCATTCCTGGAATACACTAAGATATCATCTATAAAGACAATAACAAAGTGATCCAGGTATTGACTAAACACTCTGTTCATGAGATCCATGAATGCTGCAGGGGCGTTGGTCAACCCAAACGGCATTACAAGGAACTCAAAATGCCCATATCTGGTCCTGAAAGCTGTCTTCGGCACATCTTCATCCCTTATCCTTAGCTGATGGTACCCCGATCTCAGATCTATTTTGGAGAAACAACCTGCTCCCGCTAACTGGTTGAATAGATCATCGATCCTTAGCAAAGGGTACCTATTCTTGGTAGTGACTTTGTTCAACTGCCTGTAGTCAATACAAAGTCTAAGGGATCCATCCTTCTTTCTCACAAACAAGACCGGAGCACCCCAAGGTGAGGTACTCTGTCGGATGAAACCCTTTTCTACCAACTCTTGCAACTGCTCTTTCAACTCCTTTAACTCGGCTGGAGCCATCCTGTAGGGAGGGATAGAGATCGGTCTAGTTCCAAGCACCAACTCTATCTCGAACTCTATCTCCCTAGCAGGTGGTAAACCTGGAAGCTCATCCGGAAAAACATCCTGAAACTCTCTGACAACTGGCACCGAGGCCAGCTCCCTGACCTGACTGTCTAGCTCTCTCACATGAGCTAAGTACCCCTGACATCCCTTCCTAAGCAACCTACGAGCCTGAAGAGCTGATATCAGACCTCTAGGTGTGCCCCTCTTGTCTCCTCTGAAGACGACCTCTGACCCGTTCTGATCTCTGAACCTGACTACCTTGTCCCTGCAGTCCAAGGTAGCACCATGGGTAGATAGCCAATCCATCCCTAGAATGACGTCAAAGTCTGTTAAATCTAGAACCACAAGGTCGGCGGAGAGGCATCTTCCCTCAATAAAAACTGGACTGTACTGGCAGACTGACACTGCCACTGACGGGTCACACTTGGGTCCACTGACCCATAGGGGACACTCTAACCTAGAGACTATCAGACCCAACCTCTCAATGGCTCTCGGAGTAATAAATGAATGAGATGCACCCGGGTCCATTAATGCATACACATCAGAACACCCAATGACGAGGTTACCTGACACCACGGTATTGGATGTGTTAGCCTCCTGCTGAGTCATGGTGAAGATCCTGGCTGGAGCTGATGGACCTTCACCTCGGGAACCAGAAGAAGAGGCTGCCCCTCTCCCTCTACCTCTGCCACTGCCCTGAGTTGTGGCTGGAACTGCTGGATGTGCCACACTACCAGAAGCTGTCTGCTGGGGCTGGCCCATAAAAGGCGCTCTAAGACACTCCCGAGCTATGTGTCCCTCCTGTCCACATCTGAAACATGTATTAGTCCCAGCTCAATACACTCCCCTGTGCGGTCTTCCACATCTCTGGCATTTTGTACCATCTGAGCCTGAGCTCGAGCCACCGCCAAATCCCAGACCGGATTTCAACTTGTTCCAAAACTTATTCTTCTTCGGCTTCCTGGTGGTGTTATCCCACCTCTTCTTACCTGAGCTCTAAGAAGGGAAACCTGGTCCTCCTCTGCCTGGGGTCTTAACCCTTGAAGACTGGGTCACTGACTGCTTCACTGACCCTTCAACTATAGCGCTTGCTTCCATTCTTCGAGCCATATCCACCACAGTGTGGAAACTTTCTCTCTCAGCTGACTGAATCAACGAGGAGTACCTGGAATGCAACTTCATAACATACCTCGTAGCTTTCTTCGTATCTGTATCTAGAGCTTGCCCTGAAAAAGGCAATAGCTCTAGGAATTTATCCGTGAACTCCTCTACACCCATGTGCTCTGACTGCCTCAGTTGCTCAAACTCAATCATCTTCAGTTCTCTAGAACTGTCTGGAAAAGCCCATCCAGCGAACTCATTCGCAAATTCTTCCCATGTCATACCGTCTAGTCTCGGGTCCACATAACACTTGAACCATTCCCGTACCTTCTTGCACTTTAAAGTGAACCCTGCCATCTGAATGGCCCTGCTGTCACTTGCCCCTAGCTCATCAGTTATTGTCTTCACCACTCTCAAATACTCAAAGGGGTCATCCCCTGACTTGAATTTGGGAGCATCTAGCTTGAGGTAATCTGTCATCTTTACCTTGCTACCATCAGCTGAGCTAGGTCTAGGAGGTTGAGTAACTGGGGCTGCTGGTTCTGTAGGTGGTGGAGGTGGAGGTGCAGCATTCCCCGAGGTGGGGTTTGCCGGGTTTGGATAGAAGGGTGAGGGTGGATAAGCTGGGTATTGTGTGTAAGGTGGATAGAAAGGTGGATAAGGCATGTAGGTAGGGTAGGGGGTTAAAGCTGGAGTAATCCGATGTACCTCCCATCGGATACCCTGAACCCTGTGGGAAGGGTGGATAATGGGGTGGAAAACCATACCCCGAGGCCTGAACGCCTCCCTGAGACTCCCCTGTCCCTTCTTCCTCCATGGTCACATCCAGGTTCCCATCCCTCCTCTAATCCTCTTCCATAACCTCCCTCACATCTGCCGAACTTCCTCCTCTATCTGTCCCCCTTCTGCTAGCATCAAAAGACCTTCTAGGGTCCCTTGACACTCTTTCTCTGTTGGCTCTACAAGACATTGCCCTAGGCAACGTAGGAGGACGGGCGCTCGTGCCCTCATCCTCAGGTGGCACTCCAGTCAATCGTGCAGATCGACGAGTTCCTCTCATCCTGTTTTCTGAAAAACAGTACACATCAAGCAAGCATTAGCATCATATGGTTCATGTGGGCACACATGAACCCTCATCACATTCATATCATAGCATCAATGCACATGTATAGAATCATGGCATTTCACATCATCATACAAGACAGGACTCAACATCCTATCCTAGTGGACATGATCTTCCTAGTGTGCTTGACCTTCTATAACATCTATGAGCCCGACACTCTAGGTCCGATCCTATGAACCTAGGGCTCTGATACCATTCTGTAACGACCCAAAAATCGGACCGCTACCGGCGCTAGGATCCGGGTCGACTTAAGGCCGCCGGGACCCGTAGCAAGCCAAACATATAACCTGTAAACCTGTATAATCCCATACATGATCAACAACATGCATAAAAATTTAAAACCTTTTCCTTCAACATCCAACTCAACCTAAACATATACTGTACATAGTCGTAAACATAACTATGATCCCTCTGTGGGATCTCAACAATGCCCCAATGGGCAAAACATCATGAGATGAGTTGGCTAACATCTGTATCATCAAATATCTAAGATCATGCATCAACAAGGGATTACAATACTCATAGGGTCAAGCACATCTATAACCTCAATATACCTCATTACATAACATACTGTAATCTCTTACATTACATCATAGTATAATTGTCATGTCCACAATCTAACTATTACATAAACATACTTCAAAACTCTGGCTAACCTCCTGGTCTACCCTATACCTGCATATCTGGGGTTAGGGGAGAGGGGTGAGCTACAAAGCCCAGTGAGCAGAATAGTGAAATCATATATTTAAAAAAATCTCATGCCATTATGTAATGCAACACATCACAACTAATCACATCTCGGATGGTATTGTCACCAATAGTCCTCTACATAGTCAAACTGTGCCGGAACGTAGAATGGGTACAACCGGTCTTTCTCTTATCATAACATATCATAACATACCAATGTGCCAGGGACGTAGAATGGGTACAACCTGGACTTTCTCTTACATCGTGCCAGGGACGTAGAATGGGTACAACCTGGACTTCCATACCATATCATGCCGTGACATCATCATGCCATATGAGGACTAAAGGATCATCCAATAACCAATCCACATCAACATCATAAATGCAATGCAACATATTTGTGAATACTAATGCAAACAACCTACTATATCTCATGGTATTCATGATGCATGGGTCATGCTCAAAATTCATATTTCATTTATTTTAAAACTTAAGGTTTATTCCACTCACCTCTGGCTAGCTCTGACAAACTCTGTAGCAGCTGGCTCACTGCTGGGGTCCTCGGTTCCTCGGGTCAGGCAGGTTCGGCGGCACCTTCGGCAGCCGAAACTCCTAGACAGAGGCAAAACTCATGCATGTTCGGCGGCACCTTCGGCGGCCGAAAGTCCCAGACAGAGACGAAAGTCTCTTTTCGGGGGTAACTTCGGCAGCCGAAAGGCCTGCCTCCCCAGCCATGTTCGGCGGCCGAAAGTGCCTTCGGCTGCCGAACCTGGTTTCTGCCAAAGGGCAGAAACTTGGCTCCTTTATGCACATTTGCCTCCTAACTCTTCCAACATGCATATAACTCAACCAAAACATGCATACAAGCTCCTAGGGGTCTCAAACTATCAAATACCCCAACTACAACACTTCAAACCTGCCACATTGTTCAAAAACATAACATTTGCTTAAAAACTCATACAACCCTATACATGCCATTCTACCCATAAAACAACTTAAAACTTGCTTAAAACATACAATGAGCTTAAGATCGGCTCTTACCTCTTGAAGATCGAGAGAGAGACGACCTAAACTCGGAGATCCAAGCAAATGAGCTCCTGAGTTCCCAAAGCTCCAAAACTTGTCTTAAATGCTCAAAACTTGAAATGAGAGGTGAAAACTCAAGAAAAATGGAGGAGATTTGGAGAAGAACACAAGATCTGGGGAGAGGGAGGTCGGAAGCTAGCTATGGCCGAAAATGGGAGAAAGCTCGCCCATTTCGGCTAAGTGACCCTTTTATAGTGGCTGGCCAGGCCACGTTCGGGGGCCGAAAGTGCTTCCGCATGCATGCCATGTTCGGCGGCCGAACTTGAGTTTCGACGGCCGAACCTGGACTTCCCTCACTCATGCTTTCGGGGGCCTAACGTGCCTCCAAAACGCATGCATGTTCGGCGGCCGAACTTGACTTTCGGCTGCCGAACCTGGGTTTTCCTCCAAAGACTTTTCATGCAAAAACTCATTTAAATTTTCATACTTAAAACCATGAAATACCTTAAAACATTTTACGAAAACATGTTTCTGCCCTACTAGAGGCTTCCGACATCCGAGATTTCACCGGACGGTAGGAATTCCGATACCGGAGTCTAGCCGGGTATTACAACATGCATGAGTTTCGCCTCTGTCTGGGAGTTTCGGTCGCTGAAGGTGACGCCGAACCTACCTGACTTTTGGCTCTGGAGGGACTTTCGGCCACCGAACCTGCCGCCGAAAGTGCCCTGTCCAGCCCTCTCTTGCATGTTTTTCTATGATTGTTTCATGATGTTTTAGGGGGTTCTTGGGGAGTAGTTTAGAGTTATGTTCATGTTTGTTTGGTCCCTCATTTGAGTCCACCTGTGTAGGTTCGGACCCGAGGAACCGAGGACCCCAGCAGTGAGTCAGCTGCTCTAGTGTCTGGTCAGAGCTATCCAGAGGTGAGTGGAATAACTCCTTATGTTTTAAAGCAAATAATGGACTTTTTTAGCATGTTTCACGCATCATGAATGCCATGAGATGTATTAGGTTGTTTGCATTAGAATTCACGAATATGTTCCATTGCATACTTTATTGTTGATTGATGCGGATGAACGTTGGATGATCCATAGCCCTCGATCTATGATGTGACGATGTGATATGTACAGTACGGAATGTAAGACCAGTGGGACCCATTCTACGTTCGCTGGCACCATGTAAGGGAAAGACCAGGACCCATTCTACGTTCTGGCACAGTTGGACTGTTATGTTATGCTATGTTATGTAAGAGAAAGACCAGGACCCATTCTACGTTCTGGCACAGTTGGACTATGTAGAGGGCTATTGGTGACAAGTGCATCCTTGATGTGATTAGCTGTGATGTGCTGCATTCCATGATGCCATATGATTTAAATGTTTTTATTATTCTGCTCACTGGGCTCTAGTAGCTCACCCCTCTCCCATTTTCCCCAGGATTGCAGGTACAGGGTAGACCAGGAGATCCGTAAGAGTAATGAAGTCATGTGTTTGTAATAGATAGTGTGGACATGATAAATGTATTAATGTTATGTATAAGTACAGTTTTAGTCATGTAATGACTTTGAGGATTAGAGGTTGTGCTTGACTATATTTATAAGATATCCCTTTTAATACATGATCTTAGATATTTAATGATGATTATGCAAACCAACTCAACTTATGATGTATCACCCATTGGGGCATTGATGAGATCCCACTGAGGGGTCATGATTATGATTATGTTTATATACAGTGCATGCACAGGTTGAGTTTGGTGTATGAATGAAAGAAAAGTTTTAAATTTTTATGTATTTTCTTGATCATGTATGGGATTAAACAAGTTTACAGGTTGCATGTTAGGCTTGCGACGGGTCCCGGCGGCCTTAAGCGAACCTGGATCCTAGCGCCGGTAGCGGTCCGATTTTCGGGTCGTTACAGTTTGTATGCCAGACCTTTCGATTCACGTAATGCTGCTCTTGAGACTCATTTGGTCACTCAAATTCATGATCTTTGGCAGCAAGATGAAGCACATTGGAGGCAAAGATCTCGGGTGCAATGGTTACAGGAAAGAGATAGAAATACCTAATTTTCTCATCTATCGACTATACAACAACGTCAACAAAATCGTATTAATCGCCTTCAATCTTCTTCGGGTAGTTCAGTTGAGTGGGACTCTGAGCTTACTTTTCTTATTCAGAACTTCTTTCAAGATCTTTATCAGTCCAAGCCTCTACACGGTTGTGATCAAGTTCTCACCTTGATACCCTCTTTAGTCTCACTAGAGCTCAGCGAGGCTTTGTTGGCATCCGACCCCTATCTGATAAAGAGATAAAGACAATATTTTTTTAATTGGACGCTAATAAAGTCCAGGTCCTAACAGATTTTCAAGTTTGTTTTATCAGCATAATTGGGCTACAATCGGTCCATCTTTATGCAATGTTGTTCTTAGTTTTTATGAAAATGGGTATTTGCTAAAGGAAATTAATCGGACTAATATTATTCCGAAGTGTCGCAACCCAGTTGGAATTCATCAATTTCATCTTATCAATTTGTGCAATTTTTTGTATAAAGTCATTTCCAAGAAAATGGTAATTAGGTTAAAGCTATGGATGCACTCTCTTATCCCTAATGATCAAAATGCTTTTATTCCTAATCGAGCCATTCATGATAATATTGTGCTCGCTCATGATGTCTTTCATTATTTGAAGACTACCAACAGTCATCAATTGAGACTTTTATGTATGGTACTATTGATCAAACGTAATTTAGCCACATTTTTATTATATTTATCATTGTTTATTTACACATTTTTTAAGCTTAATTTATGGTTTTTATCTTGTTTTTACAGAAAAGGAAGAAATTGGAAAAATTGGAGAAAAAGTGCAAGAAAGGCTGGAAAAGTGATTGGGTCAAAGTGATTTGGCCAAATCACTCGCAGAGACTGGCCAAATCACTCGTAGAGACAGAAAGCTAAAAACTGGACTGACTCACAGAAAGCGATTGGGGCAAGTGATTTGCCCAAATCACCCGCCCCAATCACATTGATAGCAGAAACTGACAGCAGAGCGGAAAAAAAAGGAAAAATCACATTTAAAAAGAAAAGAAGTCCAAATCCACCTCAAACACCACCAGCTTAATTCCAAAAGTCACGAGGATGTCCTTCTACCAAGAGAATTCCATTTACAACAAAATTCAAAGACGGAAGAGGAATTAAAGACCATAAAGACCAAGTCAAAATAGGGATTCCAAACCCTAATTGAACTTGGACTCTCCAACTATAAGAAGGCAGCCTCCAGACCAGCAAAGAATCATCTCTCACCTTCGGAAATCTGCAGAATTCAGTAGGAAACCTGCGGCATTCCCTTCTTCTCTTCTTTCTCTTTTCTTTTGTGATTTTGTCCACCATGAGTGGCTAAATTCCAATCTTTTCTAGTTGAAATTGGAGAAATTCAGATTTGTGATGAATTGGGAGATTTAAAACTCCATTATTAAACTCTTATTTGCTTTCAATATTTATGCAACTTGATCTTTCTATAATTATTGCTTTGCTTTTAGAATCAATTAAGGCCTGTTGCTTTTAATTGCTTGAGTAATATATTGTTTGAATAATTTAGGTCCGTAATTGCTTAGATTGTTTAAACACAAGTATAATCAGTTGCATAATCTAAACTTGATCACGCGGTTGGCAAGGTTAGAGTTGGGTTTCTCTAAGTCCTAATGCAGTTAACAGTTGTTCGATGCTAAAAGCCCCAAGGACGTTCCTTGGCAACTTGTTAACTAGAGTTTGATTAGCGAACGTTTCTTAATCAAACTAAAACTAAGGAGGAATTTGGATTGTGAGAAGCGTCTTCCACATCCTAAACTAACTTATTGAAATAAATAAGAGTATCGAAAAGATCAATGATCAATTCTAAACAAATTGAAATAGATCCATTCTTCAACTAGAATTCTTCTCCTATTGAAATTCTCATCTATTTAAATTATTGCTTTCTCTTGCTATTTAGTTTTAATCATCAAAACAAAACCCCCCTCTTTTAATTTCTTATTATTTACTTGTCCAAGTCATTATTAGGAAAATCCGTAGTGTCAAATCCCTGTGGTTCGACCCTATTGCCACTATCTACAAGTTAATTATTGATTGTTTAATAGGTTTATTTTTTACGGCTTCGACAACCGCTATCAAAAGTGAGTATACCCGCCTGTCACGCGGGTGACCCGGGTTCGATCCCCAGCAACAGCGCCAATTTTTGATAGCGGTTGTCGAAGCCGTAAAAAATAAACCTATTAAACAATCAATAATTAACTTGTAGATAGTGGCAATAGGGTCGAACCAGAGGGATTTGACACTACAGATTTTCCTAATAATGACTTGGACAAGTAAATAACAAGAAATTAAAAGAGGGGGGTTTTGTTTTAATGATTAAAACTAAATAGCAAGAGAAAGCACTAATTTAAATAGATGAGAATTTCAATAGGAGAAGAATTCTAGTTGAAGAATAGATCTATTTCAGTTTGTTTAGAATTGATCATTGATCTTTTCGATACTCTTATTTATTTCAATAAGTTAGTTTAGGATGTGGAAGACGCTTCTCACAATCCAAATTCCTCCTTAGTTTTAGTTTGATTAAGAAACGTTCCCTAATCAAACTCTAGTTAACAAGTTGCCAAGGAACGTCCTTGGGGCTTTTAGCATCGAACAACTGTTAACTGCATTAGGACTTAGAGAAACCCAACTCTAACCTTGCCAACCGCGTGATCAAGTTTAGATTATGCAACTGATTATACTTGTGTTTAAACAATCTAAGCAGTTACGGACCTAAATTATTCAAACAATATATTACTCAAGCAATTAAAAGCAACAGGCCTTAATTGATTCTAAAAGCAAAGCAATAATTATAGAAAGATCAAGTTGCATAAATATTGAAAGCAAATAAGAGTTTAATAATGGAGTTTAAATCTCCCAATTCATCACAAATCTGAATTTCCCCAATTTCAACTAGAAAAGATTGGAATTTAGCCACTCATGGTGGACAAAATCACAAAAGAAAAGAGAAAAGAAGAGAAGAAGGGACTGCCGCAGGTTTCCTGCTGAATTCTGCATATTTCTGAAGGTGAGAGATGATTCTTTGCTGGTCTGGAGGCTGCCTTCTTATAGTTGGAGAGTCCAAGTTTAATTAGGGTTTGGAATCCCTATTTTGACTTGATCTTTGTGGTCTTTAATTCCTCTTTTGTCTTTGAATTTTGTTGTAGATGGAATTCTCTTGGTAGAAGGACATCCTCGTGACTTTTGGAATTGAGCTGGTGGTGTTTGAGGTGGATTTGGACTTCTTTTCTTTTTAAATCTTATTTTTCCTTTTTTCCCGCTCTACTGTCAGTTTCTGCTGTCAATGTGATTGGGGCGGGTGATTTGGGCAAATCACTTGCCCTAAACGCTTTCTGTGAGTCAGTCCAGTTTTTAGCTTTCTGTCTCTGCGAGTGATTTGGCCAATCTCTGCGAGTGATTTGGCCACATCACTTTGACCCAATCACTTTTCCAGCCTTTCTTGCACTTTTTCTCTAATTTTTCCAATTTCTTCCTTTTCTGTAAAAACAAGATAAAAACCATAAATTAAGCTAAAAAAATGTGTAAATAAGCAATGATAAATATAATAAAAATGTGGTTAAATTACGTTTGATCAACTATTGAAAATAGGGTTTGTTCCACAATGGATATATTTGATTATTCAGTGCATTACATCAGTCAGTTTTTTTATTCTTGTTAACATTGTTCCCACTACTCCTTTTTGCCCTTCCAAAGGTCTTTGGCAAGGAGATACTTTATCTCCTTGTCTTTTTTTTTATTTGTTTCTCAGGTACTTTCCTACTTACTATGAAATGCTTTTGGGAAGGGTCTCATTAAGGGTATAAAGGTTTCACGGTATGCTCCTTCAATTGTTGATGTTTTATTTGCTGATGATACTTCGTTATTTGCTCAAGCAACGAGACAAGAAGCTGATAATTTGCTCTAAGTCCTTCAATGTTATACTAATAGCCTCTAGTCAATCTATTAACTTCCAAAAGTCTCATATTCTTTTCAGTAAACATACTCCTTATGTGTTTAAGCAAGAACTTCTCCATAAGTTTCATATGCAAGAATTGCTTCCTTCTGATAGGTATTTGGGGCTACTAGTAATTTTAAGATGTTCTCATCAGGCAGGCTTTGGCTGCTATGGAAGATAGGATCCATTCAAAGACTCAGGCTTAAAAACAGAAGCTGGTCGTGCTACAATGATCCACTCGATTTTATTTGCTATCCCTACTTACTCTATGGCAATTTTTCAATATCCTAAGCAATTTTCAACTAAGCTTAGTAGCCTATTATTGAACTTCTAGTGGGGTGGCATTGAGGAGTCCAGAAAGATTTACTGGGTTAGTTGGCAACATTCTTGTTACTCTAAGTTTTAGGGTGGCTTAGGTTTTAGAGATTTTGAATGTAGTGTCCCATATCGATTGTTTACAGGAAAATTGATAGGTTTATAAATAGTTAGCAAAAACTACTAAGTAACTTGGGTTAACCATTTTTGGCCAAGTGGAAAATAGATCCAAAAGTTATTTGGGTTAGTTTGAATCAGACTGTTACAATTGGTATCAAAGCAAGATTGGGTCAGAAAAATTATACGGAGCTAGTGGGCCTGTGAGAAAAGGGCTATCCGTATGAGACGAGGTGAAGCCATTCGAGGCACTAGCGAATCACAATACCCAAGGGCTTGATCCTGGTTTAGCAATTGTACCGATTCAACTTGCTACAAGGACATTACAAAATTGAGTGGGAGAGATTATAGTGTCCCACATCGATTGTTTATAGAAAAATTGATGGGTTTATAAATAATTAGCAAAACTACTAAGTAACTTGCGTTAACCATTTTGAACTAAGTGAAAAATGGGACCAAAAATTATTTGGGTCAATTTGGGTTGAACTGTTACATTGAAAACTTCAATTTAGCTTGTTTAGTAAAATAATGTTGGAGGCTTCTTCATAATCAAACTCACTTATGGGTTTAGATTTTGAAAGGAGTATATTTTTCAAGATTTTCCTTTTGGCAGGCTACTCATAAGCGATGTAGTTTGTGGATATGGTAAAGTTTGTTAGCTGATAGAGAAGTTCTTTAGAAAGGAGCATGCATGAATATTGGAGATGGTAGGAACACTAGAATTTGGTTAGATCCTGAGGTGCCTCAGCTGACTAGTTTCAAATTGGCTAGTCCAACTAATTATCCGAATGGTATTTCCATGGTAGTAGATTTAATTGATCATAGTACCTTGGATTGGAACCATCGGCTGGTGAAGCACTTCTTTCCTCATAAAACAGGCAACAACTATTCTCTCTGTCCTAGACTCCTCTTGGTATTCCAGATTCTCTTGTATGGCATTATATGTGTAATGGCTAATATAGTGTATATTCTGGTTATAGGTTTTTAATGTGTTGTTCAACTAATCAGCTCATTGGGTTTCAACTTTCTTCTTCTACTACTTTCAATCCGAACATTTGGAAGGGTATATGATCTTTCAATGTCTCTCATAAATTAAAAACTTTCCTGTGTCGACTTCTTCATAATGCTTTGCCGATCTCTGTCAATTTGGTAAGACGTGGTGTCCTACATAATCCTTTATGCCTCATTTGTCGATCTTAGCCTAAAACCTCAGAACATGTTTTCTTTTGGTGTCCACATGCTCAAGCAGTTTAGTTTGTTAGCCCTTGTAGTTACAAACTAAATCTTACTGGTTTTTCTAGTTTTATGTTATGGTGGGCAACTCTGTGGGAGAGGTTTCGATTGGAGATGGACGGTCCTTTGCTTTTAACCCTGGTCACACTCACCATATGGCATATATGGAGGGATAGAAATTGAGGTCTCTTCAATTCTGTACAGCCGGATCCTATTGCTACGTCATAACGTGTCTGTAATACCCGGCTAGACTCCGGTATCGGAATTCCTACCGTCCGGTGGAATCTCGGGTGTCGGAGACCTCTAGAAGGGTAAAAACCATGTTTTTATAAAATGTTTTAATGTGTTTTATGTTTTTAATCAAGAAAGAAATGAGTTTTTGCATCAAAATAGCCTTGGAGGAAAACTCATGTTCGGCCGCCGAACCTCAAGTTCGGCCGCCGAACATGCATGCCTTCGGGAGCGCTTTTAGGCCCCCGAAAGCATAAGTGAGGCAAGTCCAGGTTCGGCCGCTGAACCTCATGTTCGGCCGCCGAACATGGCATGGATGCGGAGGCACGTTCGACTCCCGAATGTGGCCTGGCCAGCCACCTATAAAGGGGTTCCTTAGCCGAAAACGGGCGAGCTTTTCCCCCATTTTCGGCCAAGGTGAGCTCTCCGCTGCCCCTCACCGATCTTGAGTTCCTTTCTTCAAATCTTTCACGATTTTCACTAGTTTTCACTTTGTTTTGAAGATTTTTGAGCAAAAGAACAAGTTTTGAGCTTGGAGACCCAAGGAGCTAAATCTCTCCCAACTCCAAGTTAGATCGCCTCTACTCTCGATCTTCAAGAGGTAAGAGTCGATCTCTAGCTTATAATGTGTTTTAAACAAGTTTTATACAAGTTTATGGAGTAGAAATGCATGTTTAGGTTGTTTTGAGTTTATGGGTATAATGTGTGTTCTTGAGCAATGTGGGTATGTTTGATGTGTTATAGTTGGGGTTTACACTAGTTTGAGACCCCTATGAACTTGTATGCTTGATTGTGTATGTTTGGGAGTGTTGTAGAATAGGTTTTTGCATGTTTGAAAGTTTGGAAGGCGTTTGTGCATGTTGGAGCTGAGTTTCTGCCACTTTGGAGAAACTCAGGTTCGGCCGCCGAACCCGCTTGTGGAGGCAGCCTTCGGCTGCCGAAGCCTGCTTCCGAAAGAGGACTTTCATCTCTGGAGGGCAGTTTCGATCGTCGAAAGTGCCGCCGAACATGCATGAGTTTCGTCTCTGTCTGGGAGTTTCGGCCGTCGAAGGTGCCGCCGAACCTGCCTGACTTTCGGCTCTGGAGGGACTTTCGGCCGCCGAACCTGCCGCCGAAAGTGCCCTGTCCAGCCCTCCTTTGCATGTTTTTCTATGATTGTTTCATGATGTTCTAGGGGGTTTTTAGGGAGTAGTTTAGAGTTATGTTCATGTATATTTGGTCCCTCATTTGAGTCCACCTGTGTAGGTTCGGACCCGAGAAACCGAGGACCCTAGCAGTGAGTCAGCTGCTCCAGTGTCTGGTCAGAGCTATCCAGAGGTGAGTGGAATAACTCATTACGTTTTAAAGCAAATAATGGACATTTTAGCATGATTCATGCATCATTAATGCCATGAGATATACTAGGTTGTTTGCATTAGAATTCACGAATATGTTGCATTGCATACTTTATTGTTGCTGATGTGGATGAACATTGGATGATCCATAGCCCTCGATCTATGATGTGACGATGTGATATGTACGGTACGGAATGTAAGACCAGTGGGACCCATTCTACGTTCTGGCACATTGGAATGTTATGTTATGCTATGTAAGAGAAAGACCAGGACCCATTCTATGTTCTGGCACTATTGGATATGTAGAGGGCTACTGGTGACAAGTTCATCCTTGATGTGATATGTTTGTGATGTGATGCATTCCATGAAAGCATGAAATGTTAATATAATATTTTTATTATTCTGCTCACTGGGCTCTAGTAGCTCATCCCTCTCCCTTAACCCCCAGGTTTGCAGGTATAGGGTAGACCAGGAGGTCAGCAAGAGTAATGAAGTCTTGTCTATGTAATAGCTAGTGTGGACATGATAAATGAATATGATGTTATGTAAAAGTACAGTATAGACATGTAATGTAATGATGTTCATGGATGATAGAGGTGTGCTTGACCATAGAATGTTGTTATCCCTTTTAATACATGATCTTAGATGTTTTATGATGTTCATGTAAACCAACTCAACATATGTTATATCGCCCATTGGGGCACTGATGAGATCCCACAGAGGGGTCAATGTTTATGATTATGACTATGTATAGTGCATGTGCAGGTTGAGTTTGGTAAAAGAATGAAAGGATGAATGTATGAAAGCTAAAGTTTTAAAATTTTTATGTATGGTGTTGATCATGTATGGGATTAAACAGGTTTACAGGTTGTGTGTCAGGCTTGCTACGGGTCCCGGCGGCCTTAAGCCGACCTGGATCCTAGCGCCGGTAGCGGTCCGATTTTTGGGTCATTACAGAAATGGTATCAGAGCCCTAGGTTCATAGGATCGGACCTAGAGTGTCGGGCTCATAGATGTTCTAGAAGGTCAAGCACAATAGGTAAGATCATGTCCACTAGGATAGGATGTTGAGTCCTGTCTTGTATGATGATGTGAAATGCCATGATTATATACATGTGCATTAATGCTATGATATGAATGATATATATGTGATGCGGGTTCATGTGTTCCCACATGAACCATATGATGCTAATGTTTGTATGATGTGTACTGTTTTTCAGAAAACAGGATGAGAGGAACCCGTCGATCTGCAAGATTGATTGGAGTACCACCTGAGGATGAGGGCACGAGCGCCCGTCCTCCTGCATTGCCTAGGGCAATGTCATGTAGATCAAGCAGAGAAAGAGTGTCAAGGGACCCTAGAAGGTCTTTTGATGCTAGCAGAAGGGGGACAGATAGAGAAGGAAGTTCTTCAGATGTAAGGGAGGTTATGGAAGAGGACCAGAGGAGGGATGGGAATCTGGATGTCAGCATGACGGAAGAAGGGACAGGGGAGTCACAGGGAGGCGTTCAGGCCTCGGGGTATGGTTTTCCACCCCATTATCCACCCTTCCCACAGGGTTCAGGGTATCCGATGGGAGGCACATCGGATTACTCCAGCTTTAACCCCTACCCTACCTATATGCCTTATCCACATTTCTATCCACCTTACCCATAGTACCCAGCTTATCCACCCTCACCCTTCTATCCTAACCCGGCAAACCCCACCTCGGGGAATGCTGCACCCCCACCTCCACCACCTACAGAACCAACAGCCCCAGTTGCTCAACCTTCTAGACCTAGCTCAGCCAGTGGGAGCAAGGTGAAGATGACAGATTACCTTAAGCTGGATGCTCCCAAATACAAGTCAGGGGATGATCCCTTTGAGTACCTGAGAGTAGTGAAGACGATAACTGATGAGCTAGGGGTGGATGACAGCAGGGCCATTCAGATGGCAGGGTTCACTTTAAAGTGCAAAAAGGCACGGGAATGGTTCAAGTGTTATGTGGACCCAAGACTAGACGGCATGACATGGGAGGAATTTGCAAATGAGTTCGCTGGATGGGCTTTTCCAGACAGTTCCAGAGAACTGAAGATGATTGAGTTTGAGCAGCTGAGGCAGACAGAACACATGAGTGTAGAGGAGTACACGGATAAATTCTTGGAGCTATTGCCTTTTTCAGGGCAAGCTCTAGATACAGATTTGAAGAAAGCCAAGAGATATGTTATGAAACTGCATTCTAGGTACTCCTCTTTGATTCAGTCAGTTGAGAGGGAAAGTTTCCACACTGTGGTGGATATGGCGCGAAGGATGGAGGCTAGTGCTATAGTTGAGGGGTCAGTGAAGCAGTCAGTGACCCAGTCTTCAGGGGTTAAGACCCCAGGCAGAGGAGGGCCAGGTCTCTCTTCTCAGAGCTTAGGTAGCAAGAGGTGGAGTAACACCACCAAGAAGCCGAAAAAGAACAAGTCCTGGAGTAAGTTGAAATCCAGTCTGGGTTTAGGCGGTGGCTCGAGCTCAGGCTCAGATGGTACAGAATGCCTAAGGTGCGGGAAACCACACAAGGGAGTATGTCGGGCTGGGACTAATGCATGTTTCAGATGTGGACAAGAGGGACACATGGCTCGGGAGTGTCCTAGAGCACCTTTTATGGGCCAGCCCCAGCAGACAGCTTCTGGTAGTGTGGCACAGCCAGCAGCTCCAGCCACAACTCAGGGCAGTGGCAGAGGTAGAGGGAGAGGGGCAGCCTCTTCTTCTGGTTCCCGAGGTGAAGGTCCATCAGCTCCAGCCAGGATCTTCACCATGACTCAACAGGAGGCTAACACATCCAACACCGTGGTGTCAGGTAATCTCATCATTGGGTGTTCTGATGTGTATGCATTAATGGACCCGGGTGCATCTCATTCTTTTATTGCTCCGAGAGCCGTTGAGAGGTTGGGTCTGATAGTCTCTGGGTTAGAGTGTCCCCTATGGGTCAGTGGATCCAAGTGTGACCCGTCAGTGGCAGAGTCAGTTTGCCAGTACAGTCCAGTTTTTATTGAGGGAAGATGCCTCTCCGCCGACCTTGTGGTTCTAGATTTGACAGACTTTGACGTCATTCTAGGGATGGATTGGCTATCTGCCCATGGTGCTACCTTGGACTGCAGAGATAAGGTAGTCAGGTTCAGAGATCAGAATGGGTCAGAGGTCATCTTCAGAGGAGACAAGAGGGGTACACCTAGAGGTCTGATATCAGCTCTTCAGGCTCGTAGGTTGCTTAGGAAGGGATGTCAGGGGTATTTGGCTCATGTGAGAGAGCTTAGCAGTCAGGTTAGGGAGTCAGCCTCAGTGCCAGTTGTCAGAGAATTTCAGGATATTTTTCCAGACGAGCTTCCAGGTTTACCACCTGCTAGGGAGATAGAGTTCGAGATAGAGTTGATGCCTGAAACTAGACCAATCTCTATCCCTCCCTACAGGATGGCTCCAGCCGAGTTGAAGGAGTTTAAAGAGCAGTTACAAGAGCTGGTAGAAAAGGGCTTCATCCGACCGAGTACCTCACCTTGGGGTGCTCCAGTCTTGTTTGTGAGAAAGAAGGATGGATCCCTTAGACTTTGTATCGACTACAGGCAGTTGAACAAAGTCACTACCAAGAACAGGTACCCTCTGCCAAGGATCGATGATCTATTCGACCAGCTAGCAGGAGCGGGTTGTTTCTCTAAAATAGATCTGAGATCGGGGTACCATCAGCTAAGGATAAGAGAGGAAGATGTGTCAAAGACAGCTTTCAGGACCAGATATGGGCATTATGAGTTCCTTGTGATGCCGTTCGGGTTAACCAACGCCCCTGCAGCATTCATGGATCTCATGAACAGAGTGTTTAGCCAATACCTGGATCACTTTGTTATTGTCTTCATAGATGATATCTTGGTGTATTCCAGGAACGCAGAGGAGCATGCCCATCATCTGAGGTTGGTTCTGCAGACCTTGAGGGAACATGGCTTGTATGCCAAGTTCTCTAAGTGTGAGTTCTGGCTGAGGAGCATTTCATTCTTGGGGCATGTAGTGTCAGAAAATGGAATAGAGGTGGACCCCAAGAAGGTAGAAGTTGTGGCTAACTGGCCTAGACCCACTTCAGTGACAGAAATCAGGAGTTTCTTGGGTTTGGCGGGTTACTACAGGAGGTTTGTACAGGACTTCTCAAAGATTGCAGCTCCTCTGACCAGATTGACCAGGAAGAACCAGAGGTTCGTGTGGACCAACCAGTGTGAAGAGAGCTTTGAGGAGCTCAAGAAGAGGTTGACTTCAGCACCAGTGTTAGCCCTGCCATCTACTAATGAAGACTTCTCAGTGTATTGTGATGCGTCCCGTGTGGGACTGGGTTGTGTGCTAATGCAGAATGAAAGGGTGATTGCTTATGCTTCTAGACAGCTGAAGAAGCATGAGTTGAATTACCCTACACATGACCTGGAGATGGTAGCAGTAATCTTTGCACTCAAGATGTGGAGGCACTACCTCTATGGGGTTAAATGTGAGATCTTCACAGATCATAAGAGCCTGCAGTACATCCTGAGTCAAAGAGATTTGAACTTGAGACAGAGAAGATGGGTGGAGCTGCTGAGTGACTATGATTGCAAGATTCAGTACCATCCGGGTAAGGCAAATGTTGTGGCAGACGCCCTAAGCCGGAAGTCACTAGGCAGTCTATCCCACATCGCGGCTGAGAGGAGGCCGGTGGTGAAGGAGTTTTACAAGCTCATTGATGAAGGTCTACAGTTGGAGTTGTCTGGTACAGGTGCATTGATTGCTCTGATGAGAGTGGCACCCGTGTTTCTGGAGCAGGTGGCTCAGAAACAGCATGAGGACCCAGAGTTAGTAAAAATTGCCAGGACTGTTCAGTCAAGCAAAGATAGTTAGTTCAGATTCGACAACAAGGGGATCCTCCGCTATGGGAGCCGATTGTGTGTACCAGACGACATAGGGCTAAAAGGAGACATTATGAGAGAGGCTCATAATGCAAGATACAGCGTTCACCCCGGAGCCACCAAGATGTATCAAGATCTGAAGAAGGTTTATTGGTGGCCAGCTATGAAGAGAGAAGTGGCACAGTTTGTGTCAGCCTGCGAAGTGTGTCAGAGGGTGAAGCTGGAACATCAGAAGCCAGTTGGAATGCTTAATCCGCTACCTATTCCAGAGTGGAAATGGGAGAATATAGCCATGGACTTCGTAGTGGGGTTACCGGCGACGTCCAACAGATTGGACTCCATATGGGTGATTGTGGACAGACTCACCAAATCTGCTCACTTCATCCCTGTCAAGAGTGGCTATTCTGTGGACAAGTTGGCGCAGGTGTATGTTGATGAGATCGTCAGGCTGCATGGGGTTCCTATTTCAATAGTGTTCGATAGAGGACCCCAGTTCACCTCCAGGTTCTGGCGGAGTCTGCAGGATGCCATGGGTACCAGGTTGGATTTTAGCACTGCTTTCCATCCACAGACGGATGGACAATCAGAAAGGACCATCCAGACAATAGAGGATATGCTCAGAATGTGTGTGCTGGATTTTGGCGGTTCTTAGAGGCAACATCTACCTTTAGTGGAGTTTGCCTACAATAACAACCATCATGCTAGCATCGGGATGGCTCCATATGAAGCTTTGTATGGGAGGAAGTGCAGATCACCTGTTTGCTGGGAAGAGGTTGGAGAAAAGGCCTTGGCAGGGCCTGAGCTAGTAGAGATCACCAGCAGGGTGGTGCCCATAATTAGAGAAAGGATCAAGACTACTGCAAGCAAACAGAAGAGTTATGCAGACATCCGCAGAAGGCAAGTAGAGTTTCAGGAGGGGGATCTGGTATTGCTCAAGGTGTCTCCTATGAAAGGAGTGGTTCACTTTGGGAAGAAAGGTAAACTAGCCCCACGATATATCGGACCCTTTGAAATCTTGCAAAAGATTGGGAATGTGTCGTACAAGCTGGATTTACCTGCTTCAATGGAAAGAATCCATCCGGTTTTCCATGTTTCTATGTTGAGGAAGTTTGTGTCAGATCCGGGCAAGGTTCTTAGTGAGCCTGATGTGGAGATCCAAGAAGATCTCACTTATGTTGAGCAGCTAGTACGGATCATAGACACCCAGATCAGGAAGCTGAGAAACAAGAAAATCCCGATGGTGAAAGTCCTGTGGAACCACCACAATTTGGAAGAATGCACTCTCCAGCAGTACCCTTATCTCTTCTGAGATTAGTTTGATGTGTGTTATGCCTTGCTTGTACTAGTTGAGGAACATTCGAGGACGAATGTTCTTAAGGGGGGGGGGAGAATGTAATACCCGGCTAGACTCCGGTATCGGAATTCCTACCGTCCGGTGGAATCTCGGGTGTCGGAGACCTCTAGAAAGGTAAAAACCATGTTTTTATAAAATGTTTTAATGTGTTTTATGTTTTTAATCAAGAAAGAAATGAGTTTTTGCATGAAAATAGCCTTGGAGGAAAACTCAGGTTCGGCCGTCGAACCTCAAGTTCGGCCGCCGAACATGCATGCCTTCGGGAGCGCTTTTAGGCCCCCGAAAGCATAAGTGAGGGAAGTCCAGGTTCGGCCGCCGAACATGGCATGCATGCGGAGGCACGTTCGGCTCCCGAATGTGACCTGGCCAGCCACCTATAAAGGGGTCCCTTAGCCGAAAACAGGCGAGCTTTTCCCCCATTTTCGGCCAAGGTGAGCTCTCCGCCGCCCCTCACCGACCTTGAGTTCCTTTCTTCAAATCTTTCACGATTTTCACTAGTTTTCACTTTTTTTTAAAGATTTTTGAGCAAAAGAACAAGTTTTGAGCTTGGAGACCCAAGGAGCTAAATCTCTCCCAACTCCAAGTTAGATCGCCTCTACTCTCGATCTTCAAGAGGTAAGAGTCGATCTCTAGCTTATAATGTGTTTTAAACAAGTTTTATACAAGTTTATGGAGTAGAAATGCATGTTTAGGTTGTTTTGAGTTTATGGGTATAATGTGTGTTCTTGAGCAATATGGGTATGTTTGATGTGTTATAGTTGGGGTTTACGCTAGTTTGAGACCCCTATGAACTTGTATGCTTGATTGTGTATGTTTGGGAGTGTTGTAGAATAGGTTTTTGCATGTTTGAAAGTTTGGAAGGCGTTTGTGCATGTTGGAGCTGAGTTTCTGCCACTTTGGAGAAACTCAGGTTTGGCCGCCGAAGGAACTTTCGGCCGCCGAACCCACTTGTGGAGACAGCCTTCGGCTGCCAAAGCCTGCCCCCGAAAGAGGACTTTCGTCTCTGGAGGGCAGTTTCGACCGACGAAAGTGCCGCCGAACATGCATGAGTTTCGTCTCTGTCTGGGAGTTTCGGCCGCCGAAGGTGCCGCCGAACCTGCCTGACTTTCGGCTCTGGAGGGACTTTCAGCCGCCGAACCTGCCGCCGAAAGTGCCCTGTCCAGCCCTCCTTTGCATGTTTTTCTATGATTGTTTCATGATGTTCTAGGGGGTTTTTGGAGAGTAGTTTAGAGTTATGTTCATGTATGTTTGGTCCTTCATTTGAGTCCACCTGTGTAGGTTCGGACCCGAGGAACCGAGGACCCCAGCAGTGAGTCAGCTGCTCCAGTGTCTGGTCAGAGCTATCCAGAGGTGAGTGGAATAACTCATTACATTTTAAAGCAAATAATGGACATTTTAGCATGATTCACGCATCATTAATGCCATGAGATATACTAGGTTGTTTGCATTAGAATTCACGAATATGTTACATTGCATACTTTATTGTTGTTGATGTGGATGAACGTTGGATGATCCATAGCCCTCGATCTATGATGTGACGTGTGATATGTACGGTACGGAATGTAAGACCAGTGGGACCCATTCTACGTTCGTTGGCACTATGTAAGAGAAAGACCAAGATCCATTCTACGTTCTGGCACATTGGAATGTTATGTTATGCTATGTAAGAGAAAGACCAGGACCCATTCTACGTTCTGGCACTATTGGATATGTAGAGGGCTACTGGTGACAAGTTCATCCTTGATGTGATATGTTTGTGATGTGATGCATTCCATGAAAGCATGAAATGTTAATATAATATTTTTATTATTCTGTTCACTGGGCTCTAGTAGCTCACCCCTCTCCCTTAACCCCCAGGTTTGCAGGTATAGGGTAGACCAGGAGGTCAGCAAGAGTAATGAAGTCTTGTCTATGTAATAGCTAGTGTGGACATGATAAATGAATATGATGTTATGTAAAAGTACAGTATAGACATGTAATGTAATGATGTTCATGGATGATAGAGGTGTGCTTGACCATAGAATGTTGTTATCCCTTTTAATACATGATCTTAGATGTTTTATGATGTTCATGTAAACCAACTCAACATATGTTATATCGCCCATTGGGGCACTGATGAGATCCCACAGAGGGGTCAATGTTTATGATTATGACTATGTATAGTGCATGTACAGGTTGAGTTTGGTAAAAGAATGAAAGGATGAATGTATGAAAGCTAAAGTTTTAAAATTTTTATGTATGGTGTTGATCATGTATGGTATTAAACAGGTTTATAGGTTGTGTGTCAGGCTTGCTACGGGTCCCGGCGGCCTTAAGCCGACCTGAATCCTAGCGCCGGTAGCGATCCGATTTTCGGGTCG
This sequence comes from Manihot esculenta, assembly GCF_001659605.2. Classification (NCBI taxonomy): domain Eukaryota; kingdom Viridiplantae; phylum Streptophyta; class Magnoliopsida; order Malpighiales; family Euphorbiaceae; genus Manihot; species Manihot esculenta. The sequence goes on from NC_035168.2 coordinate 15,637,988, forward strand.
TTACAGTGTCTATGTGGATTTTAGGCAGCTACAACAAAGTGATGTTTTTGCTGATTTTTCTCACTTTCAATATTGTAGATCCTCTTATGTTACTTTGAGTCCTCCCTCACAAGGGAGTATCAGGCTCAATTGCGATGTTGCATAGAAAGATCAATTTTAACCCTGCTATTGATGTCATTACTTTTAATAGTGCAGGGATCATTGTGCATGATATTGCTATGAAGGTTTGGTGTTCATCTGCTACAACAAGAGAGGCTCGGGCTGTACTGACAGCGATCAAATTGGCATATAAAACTAGCTTTACGTCAATTCAGTGTACAATAGATTCTGTAATTGTGTGCGATACTTTGTATTACATAAAATCTGATTTACTATGGGATATTAAGGTCACAAAAGCAGTCATTTTAGAAATATTTTCTCATCTCAACTATATTTCTTTTTATCATATTACACGTCAATTTAATAACTTAATAAATACCGTCGCTAAACTTTATTTTTCAGACTTACTTACTCTAGATTGGCACTTGTATTAATTAAAATATTTAATAATTTTATTATAGTTATATTTTGTTACTAGCAGCCATGCAAGGAATTTTATTTTACAGATTAAAATAAAAAAATTAAACTATATTTCAAAATCTATTAAATATTTATTTAATAAATTAATTGATTTTAATATTAGCTATAGCTTTTCTTGTGATCTCTTCTCCATGCTTGTTTCTCCAATTCAAGACAAAACTAAAAACGTAGAGTGGCAGCAAATAAAGTACGACAATAACTACGACGTTTAGTTAATATTAAATTTTGCAAGATTTGTATTTTTGTAAATATCTACTAATAAGCTGTATTTTAGCATGCAGTATAATCGTGCCGTTCATTGCATGATGCCAATGGCAAAAAGCTTGACGATTTATTGTTTTAATCCACGCTTTTCCTTTTCTTGCCGTCCTCAAATCATTTGGCCATAGATATTTGCTGAAAATATTTTATATTTTTTATAATTTAAAAAAAAAAATTTATTTTTCATCATTTAATTTTATATAAATAGTATTAATAAAATTTTTAAAATTATTAGAATACTGAAAATAATTTAAGCCATTTATTTAAATATAATATAATTTTTTTAATCACAAAATATTTTTTATTAATAATTTTTAAGTGTCTCGTACATAAAAAAAATATAAAAAATATTTCTCTAAAAAATATTTTTTTATGAAATAAACCAAATTTCAATATTTTTTAAATCTTTTAGATGTAACTAATAGATAATATATATTCAAATTATTATACCAACCTGTTTGATAAACCTATCATAACTAATAAATTATTTATCAGATAGACTTTGCATTAGCTAAACCAGACTTTTAGTGTATTTATAAAGCTATTGTTAATAACTGACAAACTATTTAACGACCGTTAAATCAAACCAAGTCTAATTTTATTTATACAATATCAAAGGTAAATGGCTAATATATTTTCTAGCTTTTTACTCCTAATATTCAAGGAAGGATTCAAAATCTTGCAAATTTGGGATTTCTTTCTATCTATTAAAAAAAAATAAATTTATTATTAACCCTCTATTAAGCATGATTCATTTTATAAAAAAATTCAAATAAAATCTACTAAATCATACATGTTTTATTTTTTTCTAAATAAAAATTATATAAATTAAAAATAAAAACATATTGTTCTTTTCTAAATAAAAATGGATAATTTACGATTTAGTCCCTGGGTATTGCCATTATTAACAAGTCAGTCCCTGTATTTTCAGAAACATATTAAAACATCCTTATGTTTTCTCTCCGTCAACGAAATAGTCCTTCTGTCTATTTTTGCCGTTAAAAATATAGTAAAAGACTAAATTACCCCCAATTATTTTTCTCCTCCTCCTCCTTCCTTTTCTTCTTCATCAATTCTTCTTCCTTTTGCTTCTTCTTCTTCTACTTCTTCTCCTTTTTCTTCTTTAGCTTCTGTTTTTTCTCCTTCTTCTTCTGCTTCTTCTCCTTTTTCTTCTTTTGCTTCTTTTTCTTCTTTTTCTTCTTTATCTTCTTCTTCTTCTTCTCATTCTTCTCCTTCTTCTTCTTTTTTTTCTTCTTTTTCTTCTTTCTCTCCTTCTTCTTCTTCTTCTCCTTCTTCTTCTTCTTCTCCTTCTTCTTCTTTTTCTTCTTTCTCTTCTTCTTATTCTTCTTCTTCTTCTTCTTCTTCTTCTTCTTCTTCTTCTTCTTCTTCTTTTGAGGAGGAGGAGGAGGAGGAGGAGGAGGAGGAGGAGGAGGAGGAAGAGGAAAGAAAAAATAGGGACTATTTTGTTGATAAAAAGAAACAATAAGGATGTTTTAATAGATCTGAGAAAAGATAGGGACTATTTCGTTGACAAAAAGAAACCATAAGGACGTTTTAATATATTTCTAAAAATATAGGGAGAGACGATTTCGTTGATAGAAAGAAACGATAAGGAGGGACTATTTCGTTGACTTAAATAAACGATAAGGATGTTTTAATAGATGTGAGAAAAGATAGGGACTATTTCATTGATGGAAAAAAATAATAAGGACGTTTTAATAGATATGAAAAAAGATAAAAATATTTTAATAGATTTTTGAAAATGTAAGGACTAACTTGTTAATAATTACAATATACAAGGACTAAATAAATGGTTTTATTTGAGGGTAAAATTGGATTTTAAAAATTTTCTCTCTCCTCCTTTATCTAATTTTAACGGAAAATAGGACGGAAGGACTATTTCGTTGACGGAAATAAAACATAAGGACGTTTTAATAGGTTTCTGAAAATATAGGGACTGACTTGTTAATAATGGCAATAACCAGGGACTAAATCATAAATTACCCAATAAAAAATTTGATAAAAAGAAATAAATTAAAAAACAAAATTATAAAATTTTTTATGTGTAAGTATATTAAGTTTGCTAAAAAAATTTAATTATGGCAAGCTCTATCTTAATTGCTATTCAAATTTGAAATTTAAACTCCATTACTTTTACTTTGTTAACATTAAGTTTAGCATTTATGGTAGAGTTATAATTAATTAAATGTTGATAAACACTTAAAAATTAATTAAAAATAATTTTTAATTAAAATAAATTACATTTTAGTTCTTACAATTTTATAAAACATATAATTTAGTTTAGATATTTATAAATTTAGTTATAAAATTTTAATTTTAATTCATTCCTATATTCTTATAAATTGGTTCCTAAATATTATAATATTTACAAATAAGTACGTATATTTTTTTAAAATTAATTTATTAAATTTAATATCTTATATTTAAAAATAAATTAATAAAAATAAAAATTAATTCAGGAATTTTAGCACATATACATCTAGATTCAAGTACAAAGAGTGCTTTCTCATTTAACTTTTCCATACTTAATGATTGTTTTTATTGATTAGGACAAAAAGGGGATGTCAAATTTTTTTTATCTTATTTTTATTTTATTAACTTTTTTACATATAAAATATAAAATTTTAATAAATAAAGAAATTAATTTATAAATATAAAGACTTATAAATAATTATAATATTTAGAAATAATCTATAAAAATATAGAAATTAATTTCAATTAAAAATATAAAATTTAATTTAAAAAATTATTTTATTAATCACAATCATAATAAATTAAATTTAAAAATATAAAGATTAGAATATAACTTTTATTAAATATCAATAAATAAATTATAATTTATTTACTATATTTAACCGTGTTAGAGGAAAAGATTTATTTTGCTAACGATATGAAAATATATAATTTATTTATTATAAATTAAAATATAGGATCTTTATTGAAAATACACCAAACGGTAATTTTTCTGTTTTCAAATTTGCAATATTCAAATTAAAAAAGTTAAGCTTTTAAAAGTAAATTTAAAATAAAATTTTATTTAAATTCCAAATGAGAAAAGATGTGCCAATAATTGATGTGGAATGATAATAGGATTATTTTATTACTTTTATGTGGGATTCGTACTACACTTTTATACTAATAATCCTTATATTTTAGTCATTCGTACTATTAATTCTTGTGATTTTAACTATATTTTATGTAATTTTTCTAATTAAGGATAAAATAAATTGTCTCTTTTTTTCAAAAAAAATGACTACAGAAAATTTGATTATTCATATATTTATTTATTTTTATTAAAAAGAAGAAAAGAGAATAAGTTTAATAAAAATGCAGGGATTTAACAGTAATTTTTCTTGCAATTATGTTTTATCAAGAAAGGTGGTATTTCTTATCAAAAATTGCACTGTTACACCCAAACTCTTGTGTCAAAGAAAGAGATGGATCACCTAACAACACCATATTATTAGAAATCTTAGTAAGTTATATAAATTAGATGCTAGTACGCTGAAAGAATGTTTTCATATTCATCTGCAACAACATCAAAAGCTTCTAATTCACACTCCCACATTTAAATAAATGCCTTAGTGATTTAATTGTAAAATAAGTGAAATATGAATTTATGAATCAAATTTATACTAAAATGATAAGGTTAGCAGTTATGATGTTTTTATTATTAATTATGCTTTCAATTTAGTCTTTTATTTTTTAAAAATATATTAAAATGTCTTTAAAATTTTAGCTATAAAATATTAGAGAAAAGGCTTAAAAACCTCAATAACCGTTGAATCTTGGATACCCTCTCCACAATTAAATCCATGCAGGAAGGCTGGACCGTGATCTCGTCAAAGTCCGATACGCGAGTCCATTCACTAGCGCGTGGCCCTAATTTCGTGTACATAAGCCGAAAAAAGAAAGATTTGGGCCCATCAGAGAAAGATTCAGCTCAACTGACTTAACGGTTAGTGAGGTAACAGATCCTATAGATCTGGAATGGTATCTACGGCGCCAGAGAAAAAAGGATAGAAGAAGTAAAGTATGAGCCAACCAGATTAAGTTCACAAAGATACACTTTGAGTCTACCCTCTATTAGATCTCAGAATATAACTCTCGATACATAATAACTAATTAGTATATTTTTTTTAAACTTCAGGCATGTATTAATATATTTTTTAAAATCGAAAGACTAACTATTAATGAGTTTCCCCATGTCATACTAGATAAATAGTAAACACTTAACGATTAAAATTAATAGAGGACAAAGGGTTTTAAAAAATCTATTAGTTAATCTTTATGTTAATTTTAGTTATAAAATATTATAAAAATACTAAAATGCCCTTGATACACCTAAATTAATTAGTAGATATTTTTGAAATTTTAGAAATATTTTAATATACTTTTTAAAATCAAATGACCATCCACTAATAAATTTCTTTATTACACATGAAATAGATAGTAAGCACCTAACGATTAAAACTAATATAGAACTAATTAATAAATTTTTTTAAAGTATCATGACTATTTTAATAGGTTTTTTAAAATTAAAAAATTAACTAATATGTTTCCTTATACTATAAGAATTAAATCGTAATTTTTTTCTAAAATATTTTGTTTAGTACTAATGAGATTTAATGTAGTGATATGGAATCTTCTCCAAAGTCTTAAGGTCTTGAGATTGAAACTAGTTGAAATCAAGTTTGCTAAAAAAAGTTCAATTGTTAGATTGAACCCTAGGCTACTAATGTAATAAGTTCACTTCACCTCTACTCTATTACTGACAACTCAAGATAATATGGTTAAGCCAGTGACTATTTCCAAGGATAAGTACAGAGAGGATAGGCGGTGGACCAGATGCAGATAAGCCCAGTACATGGCTTTTGGCTTCGTCTATGAAAATAGGCTTATGGATGGAACAATTTTCAAGAATTTAAGGGATGACAGCAACTTTCAAGAATCAAACCAACCACCAAAAAATGATAAAATTAGGGCCTAAGTTTCATTATTGTATATGAAACAGTGTTTCATCAAATATGTATAGATTAAGCTAAGAGTTGAGGTAAGATGAAAAGATCCCTTCTTTAGCCGTCTCATACCAGATGGTTCATAAAATAAGTGTAGATATAATTAACAATTAACAACTAATAATTCCTCTTGTGATGCCGGTTAACCTCAGCTGCTTCTGCTTTGATTACAAATGAGAAGTCATGCCGTTTTCTTCCCGCCAACCATTTCAGAGAGTCCAAGCATAAGTTTTAACGTTCTCCTCTTGGAGTTGCTGCTATCATAGAATAGAAACAAACAGATATGGAAGAAGAAAATCATATAATAAGAAGAAGAATTATGAAATGAAGGCAAAGGAAAGGCTACAAATAAGAATCTACCAATCCTATCGTCCAAAATTTCTGTTTCCTGTTTGTTTAACCTGATTCTTGTTCAGGAAAGTTCAGGCAAGGAAAATGGTGGAGGTAGAAACTAATGGGATTCATCGACCAGACAAGACGGAGTTGCCTGAGACAGGTATTCACTGTCTCTTTGCTTTCCCTTATGTTGCTTGATTAGCAGTTGTTTTAATATGTTTCTTTTTCTGCAGAAGAGATAAATGATTCACCAATTGAGCAAGTCAGGCTTACAGTTCCAATCACAGATGATCCAACATTGCCATGCTTGACATTTCGAACATGGGTTTTGGGGGTGATCTCTTGTGCTCTCCTGTCATTCCTGAATCAATTCTTCGTTTACCGACAGAATCCTCTATACATATCATCGGTTGCAGCTCAGATTGCAGTCCTCCCAATAGGAAAGTTTATGGCTGCATCTTTACCAAACAAAATAATTTGCATTCGAGGAACAAAATGGTCATTTTCATTGAATCCAGGGCCCTTCAACATGAAAGAGCATGTCCTCATCACCATATTTGCCAATTCAGGATCAAATCCTGTCTATGCAGTGAATATTATTACCATTGTTAAGGCATTCTATCATAGGGCTATAAATCCACTAGCAGCTTTTCTTTTGTCGCTGACTACACAGGTGAGCTCTTGCTGAACTTTGTGTTAACCTTAAACTATATCTTAATCTTCCTTTGTTGAATATTTATCCTGATTCAGATGCTTGGATATGGTTGGGCTGGAGTTTTTAGAAGGTTTCTTGTTGATTCACCTTACATGTGGTGGCCTGCCAATCTGGTTCAAGTTTCGCTCTTCCGGTGCGTACTGGGACCTAAACTATGTCTGGGTACTGATTCACTAACAACATTTTTTAGTTTCTAAACTCTTATTCTTTTGAACCTGCAGGGCCTTGCATGATGATGAGACTAGGCCTAAGGGAGGCCTAACAAGGCTGCAGTTCTTCGTAGTAGTCTTTGTATCGAGCTTCGCATATTATATCATTCCTAACTATTTGTTTCAATCTATAACTGCTCTCTCCTTTGTTTGTTGGATATGGAAAGATTCCATCACAGCCCAACAAATTGGTTCTGGTCTTAAAGGACTTGGCATTGGTTCTTTCGCCCTTGATTGGTCAACCATATCTAGCTTCCTGGGATCTCCCTTAGCCACACCAGGATTTGCTGTAATCAATTTGTTGGCTGGTTTCATCATCATCCTATACATCATGATCCCTATATCTTACTGGACTGATTCATATGGAGCGAAGCGTTTCCCCATTATTTCGTCGCATGTGTTCAATGCAACCGGACAGCCCTATGATGTCGACTTAGTTCTAAATTCCTCCTCCTTCTCATTCAATGAACCAGCTTATGATGGCTACAGCAAAGTCCATTTAAGCATATTCTTTGTTTATGCATATGGTCTCAGCTTTGCTATATTAGCAGCTACACTCTCTCACGTTGCACTTTTCCATGGAAGGTACAGAAAATCACTTTTGGGTACAAAATATTAATAATATATTTCAATTATTCTGAAACAGTTGAGTTTTCAATTTGCAGAGAAATTTGGCACCAATCAAAATTAGCACTCAAAGATAATTTTGGTGATGTGCATACAAGAATAATGAAGAAAAATTATGAAGTTGTACCTCAGTGGTGGTTCTATACAGTGTTGATCGTCATAGTTGGACTTGCTATGCTTGCTTGTGAAGGCTTTGGGAGACAGCTGCAACTTCCTTACTGGGGTGTCCTGTTTTCAATTAGCTTGGCTCTCTTCTTTACCCTCCCCACTGGTGTTATCCAAGCAACTACAAACCAGGTATGCTCTTGAAACATACAAAACAACTGCTTTTACTTTGCTTACTCAGACCCTGCAATGTTTTTGCAGCAACCAGGTTTGAATGTTCTCACTGAACTCATAATTGGTTACATGTATCCGGGCAGACCATTGGCGAATGTCGCCTTTAAGACCTATGGTTATATTAGCATGACACAGGCACTTATGTTCCTTTCAGACTTCAAGCTGGGTCATTACATGAAAATTCCTCCTAAATCCATGTTTATTGTCCAGGTGTGTATTTGCTTTAATAACCAGAACAAAAAACTTTTGACTGCAAAATGAATACTAATGCTACTTTCTTTCTTCATGGCTTGAAAAATAGCTTGTAGGAACTGTAATTGCATCCTCAGCTTATTACGGCACGGCATGGTGGCTTCTCACTTCAGTAGAACACATCTGTGATCCTGAAAAGCTGCCAACAGGAAGTCCCTGGACGTGTCCAGGAGATGATGTTTTCTACAATGCTTCCATCATTTGGGGTGTTGTAGGGCCATTAAGAATGTTCGGCCGTCTTGGTCTTTACTCTAAGATGAACTACTTCTTTCTTGTTGGCCTACTGGCGCCGGTGGTAGTGTGGTTGCTGTCGCGCACGTTCCCGGACAAGAAGTGGATAAAGCTCATTAACATACCTGTAATCTTAAGCGGAACAGGGGCAATGCCGCCAGCTAGAGCTGTGAACTATATAAGTTGGTTTACAGTTGGGATTTTCTTTAACTTCGTGGTGTATAAAAGATACAAGAGTTGGTGGGCTAGGCACAACTACATTCTATCGGCTGGGTTAGATGCTGGGGTTGCTTTCCTGGCCATTCTTTGCTATTTCACCTTGCAGCTCAAGAACATAAATGGACCAGAATGGTGGGGTTTGGAGTTAGACGATCACTGCCCTCTGGCCAAGTGCCCTACTGCTCCAGGAGTAGTAGCTGAGGGGTGTCCAGTTTTGTGATGAATGCTCCAAAACTGCCGGCCTTCTGTAGAGGAAGAAAGCATCATATGTATATAGGGAAGGAAGTGTGAGCTCCCGTCTGGATAATTTACTTCCTGTTTGCGTAATTTAATTTCAAAGCCAAAGGCAACACAACACAACACAACTATGGGATTGTGTTAGTTGCCTGCCTGAGTTTTCTTGTGCTGGATTTTAAATTGTTTAGTAGAAATGGTTATAAAGTGATAATCCTATGTCAACTCATTAAATTGTTTAATTTGAACCCATTTTTCGTTTTAATTGAATGACGTAGATGATTAAAAAATATTAAAAATTTCAAAAACAGTTGGAAAAATTAAGGTAAAAAATCCAACACATTGCATGAAATTGAGAATTGAAGCCTTGCCATCTATGATGATCCACCAAACTCTAAAACACTAAACCAACAAAAATTACAAAGAAAACTCGCTGAATGAAGCCAAATTTAGAAGCAGCACCCCATGAAACTGCCGCAGAACCCGATCCTTTACCTCTAGACCCCCGCACCATGCCCCCACCAGTACCGGCAGCAAAACTAGATCGACCGCGACCGCCTACTCCACCTCTACCCTTGGCCTCGACGGAAGATATGATCAAAGCAATGACAGCGACCACAAGAAATATCTTGGAAAAGTTTCTTGCTAGAAGCTTCTTCATGTTCAAGTACATCCAAGAAAAAACAGAAAGATTCACTCTTTTTTTACCCTTTATCTTTGGAGAAACAGAAGAAGAAAACAGGAATTTAACGTATTTGTGGGAGATAAGGAGAATGAAGAACGGCGAGGGAATTATGAGAAGAAGAGGGAGAAGGCGGTGGCGCCCATGAAAAAGAATGACAGAGAAATTTGGGGACAGTTGCTGAGAACGAAGAAGGCGTGTAACTGTTTCTACCACGAAATATACAAATTTGCTTTAAAATGAAGATGTCAAGGTTGATTGAGCTGCTAATTGAGACTCAAGTCGTTATCACCTGATTATGTCCGAAATTAAGATGTATATATCTCTTTATTTTTAATATTTTTCTTGACATCTTTATTTATTTATTTTTATTACTTAATAATTTATTGTATATACTTTAACTTCGTGAATTTTAGTTTTTCTTTTTTATTTAGTTTTTCGTTAGTTATTCAAAAAATTATCAGAACATCTTCAAGGATATATTATTTTATCTTTAAATTATATTAAAATTTATACATTCAAGACTTTATTTCTCAAAAATAAATTATTGTTTAATATATATATATTCTTTTAATATACACTAAAAAGGAAGAATTTACTAGTTTTAAAAACTATTTAATGATGAAATAATATAAAAGTTTTCATTAGAAAAGGACAATATAAAAATTTATTGTTTTAACTATGTTAATTATATTTTCATAATTTATGTAAAAATATCTACAAGCTTATATTTATAGGATAGAAATATTATTTATTATGACATATCAAAGTAATTTTTATTATAAGTTGTATATTGATAATACAAATTTTGTTATGATATTTATGTAATGTTATACTAGTAATATTATTTTATATATTTTCATTTATTTCGAATGTAAATGTAACATACAAATGGATTTAATAAATCTTAGCAAATGTAATAAGAAAAATTATTTACCTAGTATTTCCTTCATTGTATAATGATAGTGTTAATTTAAACAGTAGTTTGTGTTTTTAGTTTTCTTATTGCACTCCATTAATATGAATTAAAAAATAATAATTTATTAATTTTAAGAATAATTAATGTAAAGATATTTTTATTAAAGATATAAATTATTTAATTTATATTTGATGCGATTAAAATGAAAATGAAAATGAATTGTAATTGTTTAATATATAAAAAAGAACATGTGAGGTAGTTAGTGCTTATAGCAGTCACTCCGACACTCAAATCTCCTAGAAATCTGACTGGTACTGGTTAATGGATAAAAAATCTCGCATTTATAAGCATAATAAGGATTTGTTAGATTGTATCCTATTAATGGTAACTTTTCATTAGGGGTGAGCAATATTCGGTTCAAACTGAAAAAACCGACCGAATCGAATTAATTTCAAAATTCAGTTTGGTTTTTTATTCAATTCGGTTCGGTTCGATTCGATTTTTAATTTTAAAAATTTCGGTTATTTTGGTTCGAGTCAATTTTAATAAAAAAAATCGAAAAAACCGAACCAAACCGATTAATGATAACAATATGTTATTTTTAATAATATAGAGAAATTAAATTATATTAAGATTAAAATATTTTAATTAAATTTTAAAATATTAAAAATAAAGTGTAAAAATAAAAAATTTATTAAAAATTAAAACCGATCAAACCGAACTAAATCAAATCGAATCAGACCGGTTTGGTTCGATTTGATTTCTGACCAAAAACAGTTCGGTTCCATTTTTATAAATATGATCATGTCCTATGGTGACAGCTCATAACTTATTTTGTACAATTATTATGTTGCATCAGAGGTCCTCTATTGGTCTTTGATTTCTTTAGATTCGAAAGTTACAGTTGTTTTCATGATCTTGAACACGTAGCATGTACAAATTAGCTCTCTATACCCACGTTTCTATTTTTACCAAGTATTTTATGATCGGTACTCAATCCAAAACAACCAGAACTCTCGTCCAATTATATCATACATCAATTCGCCAATCTGATAAATAAAATTTAAATAACCTGGATAATTATATTAATGAGACTAACACTTGATCGAATGCTTGGCAGTTATCCGCCTCCCTTAAATAATATTATTATCGGGACTAACAACCAGTCGAATGCCTGGCAGTTATCCATCTTGTGGCTTCAATATAAAATTTCTTTAGAAAATTTGTCAACGGGAGTAATATTTTATGGCTCGCCTGATAGATATCCGCCTTATGGCTCGCTAGTGGATACTCGCCTTGTGGCTGGCTAGTAGATACCCGCCTCGTAACTTTAGCATAAAATGTCTTGAATAATTTTGTTAGCGGGACTAACACCCAGTCAAGTGCTTAGTGGATACCCGCTTTGTGGCTCATCTCGTGGTTACCCGCCTCGTGGCATCAGCATAAAATGTCTTGAATAATTTCATTAGTGGGACTAACACCCAGTTAAGTGCTTGGCGGATACCTGCCTTGTAGCTCTCCTGGCAGTTACCTGCCTTGTAGCGTAGGCATGAAAATGCCTTGAATAATTTTATTAGCGGGACTAACACCCAGTTAAGTGCCTGGCGATTGTGATTCGTCTGGCGGTTATCCGCCTTATGGCGATTTTCTTGTCCCTATGCTTTCATCAATAATCTCATTAGCGGGACTAACACCCAGTTAAGTGCCTGACAGTTGTGGTTTGCTTCACAGTTACTCCCCTTGTGGCGATTTTCCTTGTCCCCACGCTTTTATCAATCCATCATTTCTAATAATTTTGATTTAAACAACAAAAGACTTGAGAAATATATCACAATTTTATTGATAATATTTCTATGGATTACAAAATGCTCCCAAGAATAAAAAGTGAATCGGCCATCTTTCTCGTCCAACTTGTAAGCACTAGGACGAACAATCTCGGGAACCTTAGAGTCCCTTCAGTTCTCATCCAACTTGCTAGTCTCGGCATCTCCATTTTTACCATACTCTACATTTAAAGACTCAGGATTTAACTCAGGAGCTGAATATTTGTGACATTCTATTTCTGTACACGCTTGTTGCCACTTGGTCCTCCTGCAATTACGTGAAAAATCCCTACGGGTTCATTTTCATCAGGATTGACCTATGCTTTTACCTCAGGTTCTGACCTCTTTTCTTCTCTATCTTTTATAGCAAACTTTTGGAGCGTTATGTCCATTATCAATCTCTCAATTTCATCTTTTAGCTGTTAGCATTCTTTTGTAGTGTGCCCACGATCCTCATAAACTCAGTAATACTTTGTTTTGTCTCGCATGCTTGATTTATCCGGGTTAAACTTGAAAGGCCATCTGACCTCTTTATCATTTTTCCTAATCCATATTAAAATGTGTATTCGTGAGTCATTCAGTGGAGTATAACTTTTATACTTACCTTGATCGTCCCTTCCTCATAATGTTAGGTAATTCTTGCGGTCTTCTTCATACCCTCACCTCTCCTGCTTTTGGATTTGCTTTTGACTCGTCCTCTTGTCTTCTCTCAGTGTCTGAACCTCATCATCAAGTCTTATATATTTTTTAGCTTTATCCATCAGCTGCTGATAGATAGCAATGGGATTCTTGATCAATGAATCTATGAATTTGATGTTACGAGTTTCCTTTTTCAGTGTCTCGCATGCTATTTTGTGATTTAATTCTTCCACTTGTATCACTTCAGTATTGAAGCATGAAATGAAACTCCTTAAAGACTCACTCTCTCTTTGATGGATCTTTCATAAGTCAGAGGAGAGTATTTTTAGGAAGAATGCAAGTGATAAACCTAGACTTAAATATCATAGCAAATTGAGTAAAGTTTTGATTAGAACCTGAGCTCGGATGTTGGTACCATTTCTGAGCCAAACTTGTACGTATGGATGGAAACGCTCGGCATACCATAAAGTCATTGACGTCTTGAAGCTGTATCATTATTCTAAAGATCGCTACGTGACTCCTAGGATTTGTTGTCCTGTCATACATGTCCAAGCTTAACAACTTGAACTTGGTAGGGAAGGTTTCTGCTAGAATCTTCTCTAACAAGGGCGAGGCATCATCTAGACTATAGTCCTCCTCTTGTTTCTTCTAATACCTCTGCACGGCGTGGACCAACTTCGAGTCGACGTCTTTTGGAGTCTCGTTTGACTACTCCACATCCTCTAGCTTGGTCTTCCTTCTGGATTACGTTTGGATCGCTTCCATCTGAGTCTTTGAGGTCTCGATGGAAGCCTCCTCTCTTATCTTGGGAGCTATAAATGAGGCCTCCTCTTGGATCTTATACTACTCAAAAGTTGCCTATAGTTTTTTAATGAATTGGAGCATTTTTTTTAGTTATTTAAATTATTGAGATCAACCTCATTGACCATATAGAGCGTGTTTTGTCCACTTCTAGAGTGGAAATAATGATGATCCCTTTATTGGCAGCAAACTTAGCAGCAGCTCGAGAATTGTCAGCCATTTGGAGAATAGGAGAAAAAAAGTATTTTTTTTTAATAGAAAGTGAATAGAAGACCGGTTTTAATTCAAATGAATAGGAAGAATTCAATGGATGTCCCTGCAATAGAATCAAATAATGTGGTTAAAATGGAGCTAAACTGTGATTAGTCAATCTGCAAGAAAAAATGTGAGATGATTGACGCCTACAGCAGTCACTCCGATACTCAAGTCAGTAAATTGATAAAAGGAGGCGAATGTAATGAATTTCTTGAAATTTAAGGATGGTTGTGTAAGAATGAGTATATTGATTTCTATGCATATTTGCGTTTATACTGTAAAAAGAAAAAGTTAGTTATTAAATCTATTGAAAATCTTATTGGTACTGGCTAGTGGATAGTAGATCCCTCATTTATAAGTGTAACGGAGATTTGCTAGATTGTATCTTACTAACGGTAACTTTTCATGGACTCTTGACTTGCTAAGGAGAGAATGAGTTTTGATGGAGTATGAGTGTTACGGTATCCTTGTTTTTCTTTTTATGGATGAGACTTTTGTATCCACGTGTCAATTTATTAGATTTTTAGGTGCAATTTATTAGTTTCTTATTATATAACCTTATCCTATAGGAACAGTTCATGATTTAATTTGTGTGATTATTATATCATCTCAATATTAAAAACTATAAGTGCATAATAAATTAAAAATATTATTTCAATTATATGTTAACTATATTTTCTTTAAAAATATTATTTTAATTGTATTAACTATAGTTTCTTAACTAATGTAAATAAAATTAAATATATTTTTACTATCTAAACATTTTTATAAGATTTATAAAAACCAATATACATATAAAGTTCAATTTAAATACTTATTAAACTCAATTTCACATAACCTTAAATTTATAAAAATCACATTCTTTATAATAAAAAATACTTTTCAAAATGCGTTTTTTGGAAACATTCTAAATACGACTGAAAATAATTACGAATTATTATATTATTTAATAATTATATAACTATATATTAAATTTAATATGTGATTAGTTTTTTTTAATTAATAAACATAGCTTTAGCATTGAACACCAAACAAATGCATTTTCTGTTGATAGGATTTTCCATCCGACAAAGATTAACCACCACAGGAGCTCCCATCTGGTCCCAGGGCGGCTAACTGCACGATGGAACAATATAATTTTGTTTGTGTTAGGCGAAACAGCTCAGAATAAATAAAATACTCATTTCATTAAAAAAAATCCCTTTATTTTTTTATATAAATTAAAATAATATAATTAATACTATTAAAATATAAATTTTATATTATTTTTTAATATATATTTCATTTATATTAGTGATATAATTCAATTCGTCCAAGTGTGTTACACGGTGGCAGACTTCTATTAGATAAACGTTGATATGTCCGTGATTAAAAAGATTAAATATTTAAATTTATCATCTACGATATGGAGCCGAGAGGTTCATGAAAAGGATATTCGGTTATGATAAGAACTCGTTTTAATATATTTATTAATATAGATTTAAAGTATGTATTTTACTATTTATTAATAATTTATATATTAAATTAATTTAGAACTATATTTAATTGGAAATTTTTTACTTAAATTACTAAAATTAAAATATAATTACACACAACTGTCTACATATTTATGTTTAAAGTGTATTTTATGTAACTCAATATTCATGTGAAATTTTATAAATATGAAATTAAATATTTATATTTAACTTTATATATGATTTATGAAATTATTTATAAACATATAAATTTAATATAAATATTTTAACATGATAACGTTTAAATTCACTCTCATATATAATTTATCTAAGTTTCTACTATTTATAACTCAACATTTGTGCAATTTTTTCTTTTTTTTTTGCTTTTTTGCCACCACATGTGCGATTGAGAACAACACCACTCATGGGATTCCCTTTGTCGGCGATAAATGATTCTTGTCCCTTCACCTATCGCGTGGTTATGATGGATTTGATCTCCAATCATTATTTAATTGCGATAATTAAGGGATATAAATATTTTTTTTCTTATTTTCAAATTTATAACAATATTAATCATTTACATCTCATACTTCTAGTCCTGTGTACTTGATTTAAATTAAAAAAAATTAATTAAATTAAATTAATTTAAAATTTTAATTTAATTTTTTATTTATTTTAATTTTTAATTTTAAAATTTTAATTATTTTATTTGATTTATTAATAAATTAATAAATTAATAAATTAATTAATAATAATAATATATTATTTTTAATAATATAAAAAATTAGGCTATAATTAAATTTAAAATATTTTAATTAAATTTTAAAATATTAAAAATAAAATAAAAAATAAAAAAATTCATTAAAAAATCAAACCGATTAAATCAAATTGAATTAAATCAAATCAAATTGATTCGATTCGATTTAATTTTTATCAAAAATTAATTTAATTTAATTTTTATAAATACTAAAATTTAAATTCCCAAATTTTAATTTTAAATTAAATTAATCGAATTCTCATCCACTTAATTATTGGTTCGTTCATTTATTTAATTTCCAGTATATTCCAATGCATTCTACTAATCAAGTTAAACTGTAGAATTTTTTTAAATACTATTTAATTTTTAAATTTTATCATTATTAACATTTAAATTCTTATAATTTAGAATTTAAATTATTTAATTCATTAATTTTACTTCTGCATATATTTATAGGATATTTAAATTAACTTACAAAAACTGTCTTATAACCATAAGCTATTTTAAGTTTGTAAATATTTAAAATTGACAAAAAGATTTAAAAAAAAAAACTCTTAAAAAAATTGTCTTAAAAGTCACTTAAATTTTGATCATATAACATGATCCATTATATAATTATAATTATATATATATATTTTAGAAATAAAATATAATAATTTTACAAAATAATAAAACCCGTGAAAATATAAAAATTACTAAAAAGTAAAAGCCATATAAAGCTAATAGAAAAGTATAAGAGATTTTTTTTTTTCAATTTCTCAATTATACTTGTTACATAAATCATAATAATTGTATTTTTAATAATATTCTAGAATTTTTTTAAAGGAGATTTTGAGGTTATATTTTGATGTTTAGTTAGTAAGAAAAATAAAGGAAAATCTAAATTGTTTATGGTTTTAGTTGAAATAAAAAAATTTTATTGCACATTTTAATAAATTTAAGTACAAAAGTTCATATTGTTTAATACATTAAAAAATAATGAAATTTATCAGCCCAAAATAGTTGCCAAAATAAAATAATGATCGCTTATCAATCATTTGAAATATTAATAATAAAATTATCAATCATTTCCTGACTAAAAGTCTTAGTTATATATTTACTTTCTTGATACTTTTTTTCTATAATTTTTATCCATTTTATTTTTTTATAGATATTAAAAAATAAATTTTTTATTAACGTTCTAATTATATACCTTTTAAAAGATATTAAATTATATTAAATATTAAGAGATATTTTGAAAGGTTTCTTAGAAATAAGATAAAATTAAATAGAGTTATAATAGTCAATTTATATATTATTATAGTGTAAAAAAGAAAAGTGAGCAATAATATTAGGACAATAAAAAAAATAGATAAAAATTATGAGACGGAATGAGTATTTTATATAATTTATAAAACTAACTTTTTCATTTATTAATAATATAAATTAACACAATTCATTCGTAAATTTAAGGGAAAAGTATAAAAAAGTATAACGTGCTTTTATCGATTTTTTATTTCAAAATTTATGATTTAATTTGTGTCAAAATAATACCTGTGGTATCGCACTGTGTAATACCCGACTAGACTCCGGTATCGGGATTCCTACCGTCCGGTGGAATCTCGGGTGTCGGAGACCTCTAGAAGGGGTAAAACTATGTTTTCATAAAATGTTTTAATGTGTTTTATGTTTTAAGCATGAAAGAAAATGAGTTTTTGCATGAAAACAACATTGGAGGAAAACTCAGGTTCGGCCGCCGAACATGCATGCACTTCGGGGAGTGCTTTAGGCCCCCGAAAGCATAAGTGAAGGAAATCCAGGTTCGGCCGCCGAACCTCAAGTTCGGCCGCCGAACATGGCATGCATGCGGAGGCACTTTCGGCTCCCGAACGTGGCCTGGCCAGCCACCTATAAAGGGGTCCCTTAGCTGAAAACGGGCGAGCTTTTCTCCCCATTTTCGACCAAGGTAAGCTCTCCGCCATCCCTCGCCGGTTTTGAGTTATTTCCTTCAAATTTTTCTCGATTTTCATTAGTTTTACCTTTGTTTTGAAGATTTTGAGCATTTGAGCAAGTTTTGGAGCTTAGAGGTTCAAGGAACTCTCTCTCTCCCATTTTCCGAGCTAGGGTCGTTCACCTCTCGATCTTCAAGAGGTAAGGGCCGATCTTGAGCTTATAGCATGTTTTAAGTAAGTTTTAAGTAGATCTATGGGGTAGAATGCATGTTTAGCTTATGGTTAGGTTTATGGGTTTATGTTATGTTTTTGGTCAATGTGGATGTTTGATGTGTTGTAGATGGGGTTTAAGATAGTTTGAAACCCCTAGGAACTTGTATGCTTGAGTATGTATGTTGTAGATTAGGAAAAATGCATGTTGGATGGTTTTGGGAGGCAAATGTGCATGAGGAACCAAGTTTCTGCCCTTTTGGCAGAAACCAGGTTCGGTAGCCGAAGGACTTTCGGCCGCCGAACCTGCCTGGGAGGTCAGCCTTTCGGCTGCCGAAGCCTGCCCCTGAAAGGAGACTTTCGTCTCTGGAAGGCACTTTCGGCCGCCGAAAGTGCCGCCGAACATGCATGAGTTTCGTCTCTGTCTGGGAGTTTCGGCCGCCGAAGGTGCCGCCGAACCTGCCTGACTTTTGGCTCTGGAGGGACTTTCGGCCGCCGAACCTGCCGCCGAAAGTGCCCTGCCCAGCCTTCCTTTGCATGTTTTTCTATGATTGTTTCATGATATTTTAGGGGGTTTTTGGGGAGTAGTTTAGAGTTATGTTCATGTATATTTGGTCCCTCATTTGAGTCCACCTGTGTAGGTTCGGACCCGAGGAACCGAGGACCCCAGCAGTGAGTCAGTTGTCCCAGTGTCTGGTCAGAGCTACCCAGAGGTGAGTGGAATAACTCATTACGTTTTAAAGTAAATAAATGGACATTTTAGCATGACTCACGCATCATTAATGCCATGAGATATACTAGGTTGTTTGCATTAGAATACACGAATATGTTGCATTGCATACTTTATTGTTGTTGATGTGGATGAACGTTGGATGATCCATAGCCCTCGATCTATGATGTGACGATGTGATATGTACGGTACGGAATGTAAGACCAGTGGGACCCATTCTACGTTCGCTGGCACTATGTAAGAGAAAGACCAGGACCCATTCTACGTTCTGGCACATTGGAATGTTATGTTATGCTATGTAAGAGAAAGACCAGGACCCATTCTACGTTCTGGCACAGTTGGACTATGTAGAGGGCTATTGGTGACAAGTTCATCCTTGCTGTGATTAGCTGCGATGTGATGCATTCCATGTTATCATATGTTTTAAATGTTTTATTATTCTGCTCACTAGGCTCTAGTAGCTCACCCCTCTCCCTAATCCCCCAGGTTTGCAGGTACAGGGTAGACCAGGAGGTCAGCAAGAGTATTGAAGTCTTGTCTATGTAATAGATAGTGTGGACATGATAAATTGTAAAATGATGTATAGTTATGTAATGTAATGGTATTGAGGATTAGAGATTGTGCTTGACCCTATGTGTAAGGTATCCCTTTTAATACATGATCTTAGATGTTTTATGATGTTCATGTAAACCAACTCAACATATATTATATCGCCCTTTGGGGCACTGATGAGATCCCACAGAGGGGTCAATGTTGATGATTATGACTATGTTCAGTGCATGTACAGGTTGAGTTTGGTGTATGAGAGAATGTATGAAAGAAAAGTTTTAAATTTTTATGTATATTCTTGATCATGTATGGAATTAAACAGGTTTACAAGTTGTATGTCAAGCTTGCTACGGGTCCCGGCGGCCTTAAGCCGACCTGGATCCTAGCACCGGTAGCGGTCCGATTTTCGGGTCGTTACACACTGGTAGCAACTTTTAAACATTGTCAGAAATGTTATATTAATTTAATAAAAAAAATCATAAATTTTAAAATAAAAATGAGTAAAATCACAAAATTTTAAAATAAAAATGAGTAAAATCACAATATATTTTTTTATACTTCTTTTATATTTTACTTGATATATAGGTATTTTTTAACGGCATTAAAAAATTTTGCTATTTGCTAATGACATAATGCTATAAGTATTATTTTGACATAAATTAAACTATAGATCTTGAAGTTAAAACTAGTAAAACTACGGAATGATTTTTGTATTTTTTTCTAAATTTAATTAGTAAATGACGGTTGATGGTATTAGAATTTAGAACTTTTAAGCTATTTTTAATTTTGTTAATCCTGAATGACTATTATAAAAAGTTCAATGGTCTATATGGACTATTTCATTTGATTGGACTTAGTTGATTTTCAGCGAATTTTATAAAGCTTTTTGCTTAAAGTTTAAGTAATATCTATATGGTTAAATACTTATAAATGGTTGATAAGTATTTGATAGAGCATATTTTAGTCTTTTTTCTCTTGATATTATTAATGATTATTTACATAATTTCTGCTTAATTTAGTACTCTTGGCATTATTTTGCAGAAAATGGTGAAAAATGACATTTTGGAGAAAATCCCCTTAAAACTGCCTTAAATGGAGCAAAAGAGAGCAAGTCTGCCAAGTTGGAATCAAGTCAAGCTAAATAAGAAAAGTAGCAAATATGGAAAGAACATTCAGGCAAAGCAATTTGAAATTCAAATTTCAAATCTCCAAGTAGCATTTTCCTTATTCAAGAAGCCAAGCCTCAACTTGCCATATATGAAGAGCCAAATAAGAAAAGTATTTTGAAATTCAAATCTTCAAGATTCATATTCAAAATTTGAATTTCAAGATTCAGCTTGCCCAAGAAGCCAAAGAAAGTCACACATGCCACACATGCCTTGCACATTCAAAATTCAAATTGCAAAGAAGGCTCCACCTTCCTTATTAGTGCATGGGCGGCAAGGAGAGTGTGAAGGCAAGCCTTAGACACCTTGGGCAGCATCTTGAAGACACTAGGGCAGCATCTTGAAGACACTAGGGCAGCAAGCAAAGACCAAAGAGCCCACTCCTTGCAATTGAAGACAAGTCCCACGTTTTTCCCTCCACACATGTGCATAGATGGCACACCTTGGACCAAGGGTATTTTGGGCAGCCTCTAAAAGATACATGGACAGCCAAGAAACCCTAGGCAATCTCTCAAGACATATTTAAAGGCTTCAAGAAGACCAAGAGAGGTAGATTGCAACTCCCCCAATTCGGCCAAGCAAGGGCAGCCGGCGCTTCATCCCTCCTCTCCACCATTCGGTTCATCCTCTCCATCTTCTCTTCTTGTTTTTGATTTTTGTTTCAGCCATGAGTGGCTGAAACCTTCTATTCTAGTTGAAGATTAGTTGAAACTAAGGTTGTTTTATGGATTGTGAGATTTGAACATAAACTATTTGTCTTTGATTAGTTCAATATTCATACAATTGTGTGCTTGAATCTAAGATTGCTTTGTTGTTTTAATCAAATTGGCCACTTGGTTCTTGATTGCAAAGTAATTGATTGTTAGTTGGGATAATTTTTAGTCCGTAATTGCTGGAATTATTCTGACCTAAGAACACTTGGTGTAATAACTAAGGAATTGTATGATCTAGCAACATCTCCATGCGTTTGGGTAGCTAGGATTGGATCTCTCTATTTCTTCATGCAATTGACAATTGTTTTGATGCCTAAGCCCCAAGGACGTTCCCTGGCAATTTGTTAATTAGTAATTGATTAGAGGACGTTCCCTAATTGATTTAATCATAAGGAGAGACATGGTGGTGAGAAGCATCTTCCACCTCCATAACTAATCTATTGAATCAATCAAGTGAACATAAGTTTCAATGATCAATCCAAACAACCAAGGTGGATCCATATCTTCAACCAGGCCTTTCTCATATTGATATCTCTTTTATTTCCATTATTTGCTCATTTAATTACTTTCAGTAGTTGTTAATCAAATCAACCTCAAAAACCCCCCCTTTTACTTTTATTGCACTTTACTTTTGTTCAGCTTTCAGTTACTTGCTTTCAGTTGCGCTTTCAGTTTAATCTCTTGGTTTCGTTGAGAAAAATAGATAAGTTTACAATTCTCTGTGGATTCGATCCTTTACCACTATCTGCAGTTGTAAAATTGTTGATAACCGGAAAGGTTATTTTTGACCGGCTTCGACAACCGCGAGTCAAAAATTAGCGTCGTTGCCGGGGAATTATTCTAACTTATTTATTTTTCTTTCATGACCAGATCTGAATGTAGGGACACTCTGCCTTACGATCCGAAAATTGAATGCACAATCAGGAGACTCAGAAAGCAAGCCACTGCGCCTGAACCTTCTGCCACACATTTAGCCGCCGAACTTCATCAACATTCGGTCGCTGAATCTTCCCTTCTCCAGCAACCGAACTTCGTACCAATGGCTGAACCTAATGCACAACATGCTGCCCACAATGGACATGCTGTCCATGACCAAATAATTCCATAAAATCCAACCATGAGGCCACAGATGCCAAGGGAAAGAACTATAAGAGAATTAGCAACACCTGTAGGTGATCAAGCACCTCTTTGCATCACCTATCCACGGGTGTCCCTCTCCCATCTCCCGAGCCCACATAGCCCAGAGCCTGAAGTCCGACCCTCCCGTGATCCATCCCATTGGCCTCACAACCGCCGGGCAGGATTTGTCCCATGACCTCACGAGGCCAATGGGATTTGGCCTAATATTCCCCACATAGGAATATTAGGTCGCCTCCCCCACCACTCGAACCCAAGACCTCTCCAAATAAGAGTCTGGCGTTACGAGGGTGAGTACCAATTGTTCTACGTAGAACAATTGGTACTCACCCTCGTAACGCCAGACTCTTATTTGGAGAGGTCTTGGGTTCGAGTGGTGGGGGAGGCGACCTAATATTCCTATGTGGGGAATATTAGGCCAAATCCCATTGGCCTCGTGAGGTCATGGGACAAATCCTGCCAGGCAGTTGTGAGGCCAATGGGATGGATCACGGGAGGGTCGGACTTCAGGCTCTGGGCTATATGGGCTCGGGAGATGGGAGAGGGACACTGACAGTTCCCTTTGAACTAAAAACAGGTTTGATTCATCTTCTCCCAAAATTTAGAGGTTTGTAAAATGAAAATCCACACAAGCACTTGAAAGAGTTCAATATTGTTTGTTCATCCATGAGACCTTAAGGTATTTCTCAAGATCATGTTAAGTTAAGAGCTTTTCCTTTTGCATTGGATGACTATGCTAAAGATTCGTTATTTTATTTGCCACCTGGATCTATAACTTTTTGGGATGATATGGTCCAAACCTTTTTGAACAAATACTTCCCAACATCTAAGTCAATTGGCATAATAAGAGAAATCACTAGCATAAGACAGAAACCAACTGAAGATTTATATGACTATTGGGAAAGATTTGAAAGACTGTGTACAGGTTGCCCACAACATGATATGTCAGACATGTCCCTCATACAGTTCTTCTATGGGGGATTACTCTCATCAGAAAGGAGATTCATAGATGTAGCTTGTGGAGGATCCATTGCAGACAAGACACCTAGGGAGATGCGAGAGTTGATCTCCACACTGGCAGCCTCATCTAGGCAATATGGAGAAGAAAAGCAACTGCAGAGAGGAGTCAATGAGGTAAGTTCACCTTCTATTTCTGAACTGACATCTGTTATGAAATATTTTGCCATAGGACTAGTTTAACAGATTCAAGCAGCCCAGCCACCTAGGCCATGTGGTATTTGTGCATATGTAGGACATCCAACTGATCAATGTCCTACATTGCAAGAAGACAACCAGCAAGTTAATGCCATTAGAGGATATAACAACCAGCCTAGACATGATCCATATTCCAACACATATAATCCAGGCTGGAGAGACCATCCCAATTTCAGCTACGGAAGGGCCAACAATAATCAGAACTATCAGAACTACCACAGAAATCAAGCCCAACCAGCACCTTCAAGTTCAAATCAGCACCTCAAAAAGATGATGGAGACACTTACAAACTCTATATAGACCCTCCAACAACATATGGGACAAGTAACTGCATTCATGAGCAAAGTTGAATCCCAAGGTAAGCTTCCTTCTCAAACTGAAACTAACCCCAGACAGAATATCAGTGCAATTACTTTGAGAAGTGGGAAGGAGCTACAAGAGAACAAGACTGATGGAAGAGCACCACCTGCGCAATCTGAGACACCATTTGCGCAAGAACCAATGCAACCCGAAGCCTCTCCAGCGCAATCTGAAACACCACCTGCGCAGAAGGCTGATCCAAAGGTACGTTCATATTCCACCTCCTTTTCCAAAAAGATTTGAAAGAACACAAAAAGAAAAGGAAGAAAAGGAGATTCTTGAGACTTTCAGAAAAGTGGAAATCAACATACCACTGCTAGATGCTGTTAAGCAAATTCCCAGGTACGCAAAGTTTCTAAAAGAACTTTGCACCAATAGAAGAAAGCTAGCTGAGAGAGAAAAAGTAAGTGTAGGTGAAGTTGTTACTGCTGTGATTAAAAGAGAACTCCCTACTAAATGCAAAGACAAAGGTATGTTTGCTATCTCTTGCAAGATTGGGAATGTTGGAATTAAGAAAGCCATGTGTGATCTTGGTGCATCCATAAATGTCATGCCTCTTTCCATCTATAAATCTTTGAATGCATGTGCACTAAAGGACACAAGAGTAGTGATGCAATTAGCTGATAGATCTATGGTATATCCCATAGGTGTTCTAGAAGATGTGTTAGTCCAAGTAGATGAACTTGTCTTTCCTGCAGATTTTTATGTGATTGATACTAAGGAAGATAGTTGCAATACTAGTTCTGACATCCTTCTTGGACATCCCTTTTTGAGTACTGCTACGACTAAGATTGATGTACATGATGGGACTTTGACTATGGAGTTTGAAGGGGAAGTCATTAAATTCAATGTCTATGATGCTATGAAATATTCACATGATATGTTCCATGTTTATGGTCTTGATATTGTTGACTGTTTGAGCTAGGAAATTTTTAATGAAAATCAAGATGATATTCTTAACAGTGATTTTTGCAGAGATACTGATTAGGTACAGATTGAGAGCCACAAAGAGCCAAAACTCAAGGAAACAGTCTGTAGCATCCAACAAGTAGTCTGCAGTCAAGCGCAGAATAAAGGAAAGTCAGTGGCACCACTTCAGGAAGGACCTGCGCAAACTGAAGCCATGATCTTTCGGCCGTCGAACTCCACTTACTTTCGGCCGCCGAACACCACTTACTTTCGGCCACTGAACTCTACTGCCTCTCGACAGCCGAACTCTTCACCTCAGCTTCCATAACAGACTGAATCTACTGCCTTTCGGCAGCCGAACTCCACTTCCTTTCGGCCGCCGAACCTTGCTCCACAGCCTCCGGCGCAAGCAAGCTCTTCCAATCCGCCTTTGAAGTCAGATCATGCGCAAAAGGAAGATTCTGAATCCAGTTCTTCGCCACCTCCATTGCAGTCAAGCCAAGAGCAACACCTTTCAGAATCTGAAGAATGTAAGAACGACCTACTTGAACAAATCTTCCTTGCTCAATCTGATGAACCATGGTACGCAGACATGGTGAACTACTTGGCCACAGGTAATTTACCTTCTGACATGCCAAAGCACACCAAAGACAAGATAAAGAAAGTTGCCAAATACTATGTTTGGGATGAGCCATATTTGTGGAAACATTGTGCTGACCAAATGATAAGGAGATGTATTCCAGACCAAGAAATAGCTTATGTGCTTACTTTTTGTCATTCTTATAGCTGTGGTGGACACTTTGGTCCAAGAAAAACTGCTCATAAGATACTTGAAAGTGGCATGTTTTGGCCCACTATTTTTTGAGATGCTTTTCTGTTTTGCAGATCATGTGCTAGGTGTCAACAAACTGGAAATCTGAGCAAAAGAAATCAAATGCCACAGAACCCCGTCATGGTCTGTGAGGTATTTGATGTGTGGGGTATTTGATGTGTGGGGTATAGACTTCATGGGCCCATTCCCACCATCCTTTGAATACACTTACATCATCCTTGCAGTGGATTATGTGTCCAAATGGGTGGAAGCTAGAGTAATAAAGACTGATGATGCCAAAGCAGTGATAGACTTTGTGAAGACCAACATCTTTGCCAGACATGGAGTACCAAAGGCAATCATCAGTGACAGAGGGACCCACTTTTGCAATAAGGTAGTAGAAAGTCTTCTTAGAAAGCACAATGTGATCCATAGAACATCCACAGCCTACCACCCTCAGACAAATGGACAAGTTGAAGTGTCCAACAGAGAAATTAAGGCCATCCTAGAAAAGACCATGTCTCCCAACCGAAAGGACTGGAGTGCACGTTTGGAAGATGCTTTATGGGCCTACAGAACAGCCTACAAGACTCCCATAGGTATGTCTCCTTACAGATTGGTCTATGGAAAAGCTTGTCACCTTCCAGTTGAACTTGAGCACAAGGCCTATTGGGCTGTAAAGAATTGCAACATGGACCTCAAAGAAGCTGGACAACATCACAAGCTGCAACTGCAAGAGCTAGAGGAAATAAGATGAGATGCATATGAGAATTCTTGGAACTACAAAACAAAAACCAAAGCCTCCCATGATAGTCATCTTTCAAGAAAACAATTTGAGGTTGGTAAGTCTTACTCTTTGACTCTCATTTGAAATTGTTTCCAGGAAAGCTACGGTCTAGGTGGATTGGACCATTCATTGTAGAGCATGCCTACCCACATGGAGCTGTAGACATCCGAAGCATAGAGACTGGAAAAATCTTCAAGGTGAATGGACATCGTCTGAAGCCATACTTTGAAGGATTCGCAGTACAAGTGGTGGAAGAAATTCCACTACAACATCCTTCTGCCTAAGTGAATCACAACAGGCACCTTACACCCCAGGAGAGTACTTAGTTTCCTTTGCTCTTTTATGTTTCTTATACATTGAGGACAATGCATGATTTAGGTGTGGGGGTGTATATCTGAACTTTTATTTTCAGTCAGTCTTTCAATTTCAGTTCCATTTTTGCGTTTTTCTTTCTTTCAATTCCTTTTTGCGATTTGCTTAGTTCCGAATAGCCACAGTTGAATTTTTTTTTTCATTTTTGCTTTCAATAAAACACACACAACCACAACCTTCTTCTTCTTTTTGATTTGCTCTACTCAAACTGATAAACTATGTTGGACGAGTTTCTCTTTCCATGACCCCATTGAGGTGATGACTCTTTAAACTTATGTTGAATCAATTGCAGTGAGTTGTATTCATGTTTGAGAATTGCCTTTTGAATTGAATCTTTGAGTTTGCCATGGTGAAAAATATATTGATGACACTCATTAGAGAGAATAAATTGAAAATTATGTGAATGAACTTAACATGACTTGATTTAGCAATTGATGTTGATTTGCCCAAATCATTGAGAGAAAGAAATTCACAAAGGATTAGACTTTAAAGGCACAAATTGAAAACTGTTCCAATGGTCAAAAGACTATGAACAGAGCTAGTAGCCACTTGGACAGGTGACCAACTGAGTAACTGGGGGTGGGTATCACAAATATGTACCTTCACGTCAAAAGGTTGGTGACTTGTTCAAGCAAAATTAAAAGTGCAAAAAGCTTAATAAAGTACTTCAAGGTAAGGGCAAGTCACTCTGAAAGCTAGAAAAAGTCTTATCTGAACAAATAATATGTGCATGTATAATCTCTCTTAAGTAAAACAAATCCTAGCCATGGTAAGCAAAGGGAAACAAGGAAAGAAGGTGAGTAATCTTCATGCATATATTCTTCACTGCAATGATTCAAAATAGGTGTCTTGAGTAAGAGCTTAAGTGGAAATAAGGATCAAGTAGCAAAGAAAGCTTATTTGACTATGTTTATTTGTTTGAGGACAAGCAAAAGGTTAGGTGTGGGGGTATTTGATAGAGCATATTTTAGTCCTTTTTCTCTTGATATTATTGATGATTATTTACATGATTTTTGCTTAATTTAGTGCTCTTGGCATTGTTTTGCAGAAAATGGTGAAAAAGGACATTGTGGAGAAAATCCCCTTAAAACTGCCTTAAATGGAGCAAAGGAGAGCAAGCCTGCCAAGTTGGAATCAATTCAAGCTAAATAAGGAAAGTTCTAAATAAGGAAAGTGGCAAATATGGAAAGAACATTCAGCCAAAGCAATTTGAAATTCAAATTTCAAATCTCCAAGTAGCCTTTTCCTTATTCAAGAAGCCAAGCCTCAACTTGCCATATATGAAGAGCCAAATAAGGAAAGTATTTTGAAATCCAAATCTTCAAGATTCATATTCAAAATTTGAATTTCAAGATTCAGCTTGCCAAAGAAGCCAAAGAAAGTCACACATGCCACACTTGCCTTGCACATTCAAAATTCAAATTGCAAAGAAGGCTTCACCTTCCTTATTAGTGCATGGGCGGCAAGGAGAGTGTGAAGGCAAGCCTTGGACACCTTGAGCAGCATCTTGAAGACACTAGGGCAGCAAGCAAAGACCAAAGAGCCCACTCCTTGCAATTGAAGACAAGTCCCACATTTTTCCCTCCACACATGTGCATAGATGGCACACCTTGGACCAAGGGTATTTTGGACAGCCTCTAAAAGATACATGGACAGCAAAGAAACCCTAGACAGCCTCTCTAGACATATTTAAAGGCTTCAAAAAGACCAAGAGAGGCAGATTGCAACTCCCCCAATTCGGCCAAGCAAGGACAGCCGGCGCTCCATCCCTCCTCTCCACCATTCGGTTCATCCTCTCCATCTTCTCTTCTTGTTTTTGATTTTTGTTTCAGCCATGAGTGGCTGAAACCTTCTATTCTAGTTGAAGATTAGTTGAAACTAAGGTTGTTTTATGGATTGTGAGATCTGAACATAAACTATTTGTCTTTGATTAGTTCAATATTCATACAATTGTGTGCTTGAATCTAAGATTGCTTTGTTGTTTTGATCAAATTGGCCACTTGGTTCTTGATTGCAAAGTAATTGATTGTTAGTTGGGATAATTTTTAGTCCGTAATTGTTGGAATTATTCTGACCTAAGAACACTTGGTGTAATAACTAAGGAATTGTATGATCTAGCAACATCTCCATGCGTTTGGGTAGCTAGGATTGGATCTCTCTATTTCTTCATGCAATTGACAATTATTTTGATGCCTAAGGCCCAAGAACGTTCCTTGACAATTTTTTAATTAGTAATTGATTAGAGGACGTTCCCTAATTGATTTAATCATAAGGAGAGACATGGTGGTGAGAAGCGTCTTCCACCTCCATAACTAATCTATTGAATCAATCAAGTGAACGTAAGTTTCAATGATCAATCCAAACAACCAAGGTGGATCCATATCTTCAACCAGGCCTTTCTCATATTGATATCTCTTTTATTTCCATTATTTGCTTATTTAATTGCTTTCAGTAGTTGTTAATCAAATCAACCTAAAAACCCCCCCCTTTTACTTTTATTGCACTTTACTTTTTTTCAGCTTTCAGTTACTTGCTTTCAATTGCGCTTTCAGTTTACTCTCTTAGTTTCGTTGAGAAAAATAGATAAGTTTACAATTCTCTATGGATTCGATCCTTTACCACTATCTGCAGTTGTAAAATTATTGATAACCGGAAAGGTTATTTTTGACCGACTTCGACAACCGCGAGTCATTATTTAAAGCCACATTTATTGTTAGGCTCACCAAAAATACATTAAAAAAATATAGTGAAATTTTAAATTTAAATGACAATAATATAGTAAAATATTTGGCCAATCTAGTTTATAGACTTGGTGATTATCATTACTAAATTGAGAAAATAATATTTGTACAGACTGTTCAGTCAGGCAACAGTGCAGAGTTCAGATTTGACAGCAAAGGAATCCTTCGGTATGGGAGTCGACTTTGTGTACCAGATAGGAGTAGTGTGAAGAAAGACATTATGAGGGAAGCTCATAATGCGAGGTATAGTGATCACCCAGGAGCCACCAAGATGTATCAGGATCTGAAAAGGGTCTATTGGTGGCCAGCCATGAAGAAAGAAGTGGCGCAGTTTGTGACAACCTGTGAGGTTTGCCAGAGGGTGAAACTAGAGCATCAGAAACCAGCCGGAATGCTTAACCCATTGCCGATTCCAGAATGGAAATGGGAGAACATAGCTATGGATTTTGTAGTGGGTTTACCAGCAACGTCCAACAGGATAGACTCTATATGGGTGATTGTGGACAGACTCACGAAATCTGCTCATTTTCTTCCAGTTCGGAGTAACTATTCGGTGGATAAGTTGGCACAGGTCTATCTGGATGAAATAGTGAGATTACATGGTGTTCCAGTGTCTATAGTTTCAGACAGAGGACCTCAGTTTACCTCCAGATTTTGGCGGAGTCTGCAGAGTGCGATGGGCACGAGGTTAGATTTTAGCACTGCTTTCCACCCACAGACTGATGGACAGTCAGAGAGGACCATCCAGACCATAGAAGATATGCTTCGACTGTGTGTGTTAGACTTTGGCGGTTCTTGGTGGCAGCATCTACCTTTGGTGGAGTTTGCCTACAATAACAGCCATCACGCTAGCATAGGGATGGCTCCTTATGAAGCTTTGTATGGGAGGAAGTGCAGATCCCCTATTTGCTGGGAAGAGATAGGAGAAAAGGCTCTTGCAGGGCCAGAGTTAGTAGAGATTACCAGTAGAGTGGTGCCCATGATCAGAGAGAGAATCAGAACAGCGCAGAGTAGACAGAAAAGTTATGCAGACGTTCGCAGAAAACAGTTAGAGTTTCAGGAGGGTAATTGGGTATTGCTTAAAGTGTAATACCCGGCTAGATTTCGGCATCGGAATTCCTACCTCCGGCGGAATCTCCATTGGAATCTGGAATTTCTGAAGATGCCAAAGGCTTCTAGAGGGGTAAAATGTGTTTTCTAAAATGTTTTCACATGAATTCATGGTTATAAATGAAAAAAAAGAATTGAGTTTTGAAAAGAAAAAGACCAAGGAGGCATTTGCCAGGTTCGGCCGCCGAAAGTGAAGTTCGGCCGCCGAACATGGAAAGGCTTCGGGAGCGCTTTTGGCCTCCGAAAGTCTTGTTTGAACGAGCCAAGGTTCGGCCGCCGAAAGTCAAGTTCGGCCGCCGAACATGCATGAGTTTAGGGGGCACGTTAGGCTGCCGAAGGTCTTTGACCAGGCCACCTATAAATGGCCCTCAGATCGGAAATGGGCGAGTTTTCTCCCCATTCTCGAGCTCAGGTGAGTTTTTGCCCTCCTTTGGTTGTTTTCATGATTTCTCTACCCATCCCTCAAGTTTTTCATGAGTTCTACCCTTGTGTTTGAAGATTTGAAGCTTAAGTAGGAGTTTTGGGAGCTTGGAGCTTTTGGAGCTTGGATTCTCCACACCTCCGAGTTAGGGATCGCACCACCCCTCGATTTTTAAGAGGTAAGTGTAGATCCTTGCTCTCCTTGTGTTTTAATGAGGTTCTATGAAGTTTTAATGGTAGAGTATGGGTAGATATGCATGTTAGGAGTTATGTGGGTTTTATGCCCAATGTATGTTTATGTGATGTTATGTTGAATGTTTAGGCTAGGTTATGCATGTGGGAGAGTGTATGCATGATTGGGAAAGAGTATGTGAGGATTTGGTTGTTTTGATGGTTTTGGCCTATGTGGGTCATAAGCTATCTATATATGTTTTGATGTTGTTTTTGGAGTTTAATCAAGCTATTAAGCTCCTTTGTGCATGGTTAAGGGTTTATGCATGTTTTGGTATAGTTGGGTGCTTGTTTTGGGGTGTTTGGAAGGTTTGGGAGGCTTGAATGCATGAGAAGCTGAGTTCTGCCCTTCTGGGAAGAACTCAGGTTCGGCCGCCGAAGGTGGTTTCGACCGCCGAACCTGCCTTTGGATGCATGGTTTGGCCGCCTAACCTTGCCCCCGAAAGTTGAGTTTTGGCTTGAAAGCAGACTTTCGGCCGCCGAAGGAAGGATTCGGCCGCCGAAAGTGCCTGACTTTCGTCTCTGGAGTGGGACTTTCGGCCGCCGAAGGTGCCGCCGAAAGTGCCCGAGTTTCGTCTCTGGAGGGAGGGTTCGGCCGCCGAAGGTGCCGCCGAAAGTGCCCTGTCCAGCCTTTTCAAGGTTGTTTTCTATGCATGTTTAAGTGATGTTTTAGAGGGTTTTTGGGGAGTTGTTTATGAGTTGTTTAGAGTATGTTTGGCACCTCATTCGAGTCCACCTGTGTAGGATCGGACCCGAGGGACCGAGGAGGCCAGTAGTATTAGCAGTTGCAGAGTCAGTTCAGCGTCTGCCAGAGGTGAGTAGAACTAAACTAAATCTTTATTTTATGAAATCAAATGCCTAAAGCATGTTCATGCATCATGATTACATGTTATAGGATTGATTGCACTAGTTTCACGAATATGGCGCATTGCATTATTTGATGTTGATTCAGGAGGTTTGGACCAAGGCGACTTCAATAGCCCATTTCTATCATGGAGTCTTGGGTAAGTCCTTTGAGAGCCGGACAAGTACATATAGGAAAGTCACTGTGAGCTCTCTATGGACTAGGTACCCCGTCATGTATGTGAAAGTCCTGTGTGAGCTCCTTTGGGGGAGCCGGGCACTGACAGAGGGAATTTTGAGGTCATGTCCGATCCTTGAGAGTAAAGGATGCTAGCAAAAAGGAACTCTCAAAAACAATCCGTGGGGAATATTTATCTGCATGAGCCCCGAGACGGACCAGATACAGTTATGTGATTTCTTTGTGTTCTGACGCATTTCATGAGAGCATGTAATTAATGAACTGTTTTCTATGTTTCTACTCACTGGGCTTTTTAGCTCACCCCTCTCCCCTAACCCCAGTGTTGCAGGTTTGAGGCTGATCGGGAAGTCTCAAGAGCAGAGGTTTTGCTTTTGTAATAGTATTATCTTAGTACTTTTAGTGTGGACATGTATTATAATTTGATATAATGATCTGTAAGAGTATGTAATGTAAAGTAGAGCAGAGTTATGTTCATGGATTAGTACTGTGCTTGGCCCTAAGACTTGGTTAGTCCCTGTTCAATACATGATGTATGTAATGTTTTAGATGTTGAGTTGTGTTGAACTAATCTTGTGGCATGTGTTGTTTACCACGTTATGTTATGGATGAGGACCCTAGTAGAGGTCTTATGTTTGTGGTTTGATGCATGCACAGGTTAGGTTCTAGTTCTTTGGATGTATCCCAGCTTGATGTATGTTATGTTGACCCGGCTAGAGTTTTGAGGGCTCTAGAAAAAGGGGGTTTCTTTATGTTTCCAGTTATGTTGCATACAGGACAAGCTCGGTTTATACATCATATGTATCAGTTTTTTTTTGTTAAGTTTTGTTCATGTATGGGATTTGACCAGGTGATAGGAGGTATGTTTGGCTTGCTACGGGTCCCGGCGGTCTTAAGCCGATCTGTATCCTAGCGCTGGTGGCGGTTCGGGCCGTTACAGAGGGGTATCGATTTCCGGGCTGTTACAGAGTGGCATCAGAGCTTTGGGCCTCGAGAGTACGGTGTGTTGCACATCGGAAAGAGGTTGGTTTAGATGTCATAGAAGGGCAAGCACAATAGGAAGAATCATGTCCACTAGGATAGGATGTAGGATCCTGTCTTGTATGATAATGATGTGGAATGCCATGATTTTATGCATGTGCATTAATGTTATGTATGATATGCTATGTATGTTGTAGGTTCATGTGTTTCCATATGGACCGTATGATGCTAATGTTTGATTGACTGTATGCTTGTGTGTTGTTCTTTAGAGGAGCCAGAATGCAAGGTGCTCGTCGATCTGTGGAATCGACTGGAGTTCCATCTGAGAGGGAAGGTTTGGACACCTTTCCCCCTGCTCTGCCAAGAGCGCAGTCATGGGGATTCAGCAGATGGGGAACATCAAGGGACCCTGGAAGGTCTTTTGATGCAAGCAGAGAAGCGATGGCTCCAAGAAGAATGTCAGCTAGTATGAGGGGAGTGGAGATGGATGTCCAGAGAAGAGATGTCAGTTTGGGAATCAGAGTGTCAGAAGAAGGTATGGGAGATTCTCAGGAGGATGCTCAGACTCAGGATTCCAGGACCTCAGGTTCAGGAGGGATTGATCCCTCCACTCTGAGTACAGCTGCCTCAAGAGATAAAAGGTGGGGAAACACCACTAAGAAGGGGAACAGAGGCCTGAGAAGGTCAAAGAAGAGCAAGTTGTGGAATCGTTTGAAGGCTAGTCTGGGTTTTGGTGGTTCAAGCTCTGGCTCAGGCAGTTCAAGATGCTTGAAGTGCGGTAGGCCGCACAAGGGTGTAACGACCCCAAAATGGACCGTCACCGGCGCTAGGATTCAGGTCGGCTTAAGGCCGCTAGAACCCGTAGCAAGCCTGCTATACTATCTGTGTACCTGTAAACCTCATACATGATCATACATTTTCTGCGAAAATAAAACTCTTTTCTGAACCAAGGCTTAACCTGTGCATGCACTATCTCTGTACTCTGTACTCATGTACTCTGTACTCTGTATCCCTGACTAGAGCTTGCTCTAGATGGGTTAACTCATACCTGTTAAGCCTGGTTTTCACATACAGGAAAACATATATACATATACAGATCATGTACAAAACATACATCACTAGGTCAAGCAACAACTATTACATCTCTTTAATATTACATGTCCACTCTAAGCTATTACAGATCTCTTTACTCTTTCTGTGTACCCTGCTGGACTGTCCCTGTACACTGTACACTGAACCTGCAAAACTGGGGTTAAGGGAGTGGGATGAGCTCTATAGCCCAGTGAGTAGAACAGTAAAACATCTCAGGAAAATATGATCTCATGGAATGCACCATATCACAGACAAGCCACATCAAGAGTAAACCTGTCACCACATAGTCTCAGTAACTCTGTGCCAGGGCGTAGAATCGAGCTCCTGGTCTTCCTGTCATATATGTATATGTGTATATAACACCTCTGTACTTACCATTGCCAGGGCGTAGTCAAAGGCTCCTGGACTTTACTATATACCTGCCAGGGCGTAGTCAAAGGCTCCTGGACTTGCTATACCTGCCAGGGCGTAGTCAAAGGCTCCTGGACTTCCTGTCTGAGACTATTGGATCCTTCAGCATTTACCCACATCAACAAAGAACTATGCAATGCAACATATTCGTGAATACTAATGCAATCAACCTATGGCATCATCATGATGCATGAGATATGCTAAAACATTCCATTTCGTAATTAAAAGTATTAAATTTAGTTCCACTCACCTCTGGCTATCTGGACTGACTGACTCTGCAGGCTCTGAAACGCTGGAGCAGTACTCACTGCTGCTCTCTCTGGTTCCTCTGGTCTGTACCTATACAGATGGACTCAAATGAGGGACCAAACAAGCTGATGAATAACTCTCTTACACTTCCCCAAGAATCCCCTTAACCTCACTCAACTAGCCATGCAAAGCATGCAAAAGAAAGCTGGACAGAACACTTTCAGCGGCAGGTTCGGCGGCCGAATGTCCTCTCCAGAGACGAAACTCAAGCACCTTCGGCGGCACCTTCGGCGGCCGAAACCCCCAAACAGAGCCGAACATGCAAAAACACTCGGGGGCAAGCTGTGGCAACCAAGTCACCATGCAAGAGGTTCGGCGGCCGAATGAACCTTCGGCTGCCGAACCTGAGTTCATCCAGAACTCAGCTTCAACGGCAAACCATCTCCTCCTTCCCTTCACTCTCTCCAAACATGCATACCTCATCAACTCAACTCACATATACTCAAGTATATGTTCACAGGGGTCCAAAACTATCTAATAACCCCAAACAACAAATCAAACATCACACAGAAACATGTATACATGCATAAGTCATCAAAACCACTACTTCTCACTTCAACATGCATCTCTCTCCCTTACTTTCCATAACCCTTCAGAAAACACATAAACAGGTTCAAGAGCATTACTTACCTCCTGTAACCAGAAGCTGAACACTCTGAACTAAGGAAAACGGACCAACTCTCCGCAAACTCTCAAACTCGCACAAACGGAGCTTTTTGCTTCAAAACATTCAAACCCTTGGGAACTATCAAAACACTCTGCATGAGCTGCTCAAACTCAGCAAATAAACCAGGGGAGACGTGGCCAAGCTTCTGGCAACAAGGTGACCATAACACCTGTCCCAAATGCTGACTCAGGGATGCAAAACTGCTGGCTAAGCAACTCAGCTTCGGCTGCCGAATCGCATGCAAACCCATGCAACATTCGGGGGCCGCACCTGAATTCGGAAGCCGAATATTGGGCACTTTCGGCGGCCGAACTTACCTTCGGCGGCCGAACTTGGCTAAAGTCTCCAGGACCCATTTTCTCTTCAAAACTCAAAACTATAGACCTGGAAAACCCTAAAACACATCATAACACGTAGAAAACATAACTCCTACCCTTATATAGAATCCCAACACCCCGGATTCCACCAGACAACAGGAATTCCGGTGCCGGACTCTAGCCGGGTATTACAAAGGGAGTCTGTCTGATTGGGACTAATATATGTTTTAGATGCGGTCAGGAGGGGCACATAGCACGTGAGTGTCCCACTGCACCCAGGTTGGCTCCGTCCCAGCAAGCAGCTTCAGGTAGAACAGCTCAGCCAGCAGCTCCAACCATGTTTCAGGTTGGTGGTCGAGGCACAGGAAGAGGGTCAGCCCCTCATTCCTCAGGTTCCCGTGGAGAAGGTCCGTCAGCTTCAGCTCGGATCTTCACCCAAGCTCAGCAGGAGGCAAACACATCGAACATGGTGGTGTCAGGTACGCTCACTTTTGAACGTTCTGATGTGTATGTTTTTGTGAACCCTGGAGTATTCTCTTTCTTTAGTTGCTCTAAGAGCCGTCGAGAGGTTGAGTTGATAGCTTCTGGGCTAGAGTGTTCTCTTTGGGTCAGTGGACTCACGTGTGATCCATCTGTGGCGGAGTCAGTCTGCCGGTCCAGTTCTGTGACAGTTGGGGGTAGATGCCTTTTTCTCGACTTTGAGGTCCTAGACTTGACTGTCTGGACGTCAATCGAGGGATGGATTGGTTTCTGCTCGTGGTGCTATCTTGGTCTGTAGAGACGAGGTAGTCAAGTTCAGAGGACAGGATGGGTCAGAGGTAGTCTTCTGAGGGAACATAGTAGGGATGCCTAGAGGTTTGATGTCGGCTTGTCAGGTTCGTAGGGTACGTAGGAGGGGTTGTCCGAGGGTTCGAGCTCTTGTCGAGAGGTTAGCAGTCGGGTCAGGGAACCAGCCTCAGTGTTAGTTGTTAGAGAGAGTCTTAGATGTTTTCCCAGACGAGTTGTCAGGTTTACCATCTGTTAGGGAGTTAGAGTTTGGTATAGGAGTGGTGTCTGGATGCAGAACCATTTCTGTCCTTCCCTATAGGATGGCACCTGTAGTTGAGGGTTGTCAGAATAGAGGTGAGGCTTGGTAGATAAGGGTTTTATCCGACCTAGTACCTCACCCTGGATTACCCCAGCGTGGTGGTGGGAAAAGAAGGACGAATCCTTGAGATTTTGTAATAACTGTAAGCAGTTGACCAAGGTCACTACCAAGGGTAGGTATTCCCATGCAGGATTGATGATCTATTGGATCAGCTAGCGGGAGCTAGTTGTTTTCCAAGATAGATCTGAAATCCGGGTACTACCTGTGAGAGTTAGGGTTAGTTTTAGGGTTAGTAGTGAGAAGAAGCCAGTTGGTAAAGATGTAGAGAAAAGAGAAAGGATCAGAGTAGCGCAGCAGAAGCTTGTGGAGTTCAGGAGAAGGTGAGGTATTGCTAAGATATGTTTGAAAGACCGGGAGTTCTTACTCCAGCAGTACCTGTGTCTCTCTTTTAGGAGAGAGGTTGTTAGGTTTTGCTTGCTTGTTTGCTTGCATGTTTTGTATGCCTGTTTGTTTGTGGAACATTCGGGGACGAATGTTCTTAAAGGGGGGAAGAATGTAATACCCGGCTAGATTCCAGCATCGGAATTCCTACCTCCGGCGGAATCTCCGTTGGAATCTGGAATTTCTGAAGATGCCAAAGGCTTCTAGAGGGGTAAAATGTGTTTTCTAAAATGTTTTCACATGAATTCATGGTTATAAATGAAAAAAAAGAATTGAGTTTTGAAAAGAAAAAGACCAAGGAGGCATTTGCCAGGTTCGGCCGCCGAAAGTGAAGTTCGGCCGCCGAACATGGAAAGGCTTCGGGAGCACTTTTGGCCTCCGAAAGTCTTGTTTGAACGAGCCAAGGTTCGGCCGCCGAAAGTCAAGTTCGGCCGCCGAACATGCATGAGTTTAGGGAGCACGTTAGGCTGCCGAAGGTCTTTGACCAGGCCACCTATAAATGGCCCTCAGATCGGAAATGGGCGAGTTTTCTCCCCATTCTCGAGCTCAGGTGAGTTTTTGCCCTCCTTTGGTTGTTTTCATGATTTCTCTACCCATCCCTCAAGTTTTTCATGAGTTCTACCCTTGTGTTTGAAGATTTGAAGCTTAAGTAGGAGTTTTGGGAGCTTGGAGCTTTTGGAGCTTGGATTCTCCACACCTTCGAGTTAGGGATCGCACCACCCCTCGATTTTCAAGAGGTCAGTGTAGATCCTTGCTCTCCTTGTGTTTTAATCAGGTTCTATGAAGTTTTAATGGTAGAGTATGGGTAGATATGCATGTTAGGAGTTATGTGGGTTTTATGCCCAATGTATGTTTATGTGATGTTATGTTGAATGTTTAGGCTAGGTTATGCATGTGGGAGAGTGTATGCATGATTGGGAAAGAGTATGTGAGGATTTGGTTGTTTTGATGGTTTTGGCCTATGTGGGTCATAAGCTATCTATGTATGTTTTGATGTTGTTTTTGGAGTTTAATCAAGCTATTAAGCTCCTTTGTGCATGGTTAAGGGTTTATGCATGTTTTGGTATAGTTGGGTGCTTGTTTTGGGGTGTTTGGAAGGTTTGGGAGGCTTGAATGCATGAGAAGCTGAGTTCTGCCCTTCTGGGAAGAACTCAGGTTCGGCCGCCGAAGGTGGTTTCGGCCGCCGAACCTGCCTTTGGATGCATGGTTTGACCGCCTAACCTTGCCCCCGAAAGTTGAGTTTTGGCTTGAAAGCAGACTTTCGGCCGCCGAAGGAAGGATTCGGCCGCCGAAAGTGCCTGACTTTCGTCTCTGGAGTGGGACTTTCGGCCGCCGAAGGTGCCGCCGAAAGTGCCCGAGTTTCGTCTCTGGAGGGAGGGTTCGGCCGCCGAAGGTGCCGCCGAAAGTGCCCTGTCCAGCCTTTTCAAGGTTGTTTTCTATGCATGTTTAAGTGATGTTTTAGAGGGTTTTGGGGGAGTTGTTTATGAGTTGTTTAGAGTATGTTTGGCACCTCATTCGAGTCCACCTGTGTAGGATCGGACCCGAGGGACCGAGGAGGCCAGTAGTATTAGCAGTTGCAGAGTCAGTTCAGCGTCTGCCAGAGGTGAGTAGAACTAAACTAAATCTTTATTTTATGAAATCAAATGCCTAAAGCATGTTCATGCATCATGATTACATGTAATAGGATTGATTGCACTAGTTTCACGAATATGGCGCATTGCATTATTTGATGTTGATTCAGGAGGTTTGGACCAAGGCGACTTCAATAGCCCATTTCTGTCATGGAGTCTTGGGTAAGTCCTTTGAGAGCCGGACAAGTACATATAGGAAAGTCACTGTGAGCTCTCTGTGGACTAGGTACCCCGTCATGTATGTGAAAGTCCTGTGTGAGCTCCTTTAGGGGAGCCGGGCACTGACAGAGAGAATTTTGAGGTCATGTCCGATCCTTGAGAGTAAAGGATGCTAGCAAAAAGGAATTCTCAAAAACAATCCGTGGGGAATATTTATCTGCATGAGCCCCGAGACAGACCAGATACAGTTATGTGATTTCTTTGTGTTCTGACGCATTTCATGAGAGCATGTAATTAATGAACTGTTTTCTATGTTTCTACTCACTGGGCTTTTTAGCTCACCCCTCTCCCCTAACCCCAGTGTTGCAGGTTTGAGGCTGATCGGGAAGTCTCAAGAGCAGAGGTTTTGCTTTTGTAATAGTATTATCTTAGTACTTTTAGTGTGGACATGTATTATAATTTGATATAATGATCTGTAAGAGTATGTAATGTAAAGTAGAGCAGAGTTATGTTCATGGATTAGTACTGTGCTTGGCCCTAAGACTTGGTTAGTCCCTGTTCAATACATGATGTATGTAATGTTTTAGATGTTGAGTTGTGTTGAACTAATCTTGTGGCATGTGTTGTTTACCACGTTATGTTATGGATGAGGACCCTAGTAGAGGTCTTATGTTTGTGGTTTGATGCATGCACAGGTTAGGTTCTAGTTCTTTGGATGTATCCCAGCTTGATGTATGTTATGTTGACCCGGCTAGAGTTTTGAGGGCTCTAGAAAAAGGGGGTTTCTTTATGTTTCCAGTTATGTTGCATACAGGACAAGCTCGGTTTATACATCATATGTATCAGTTTTTTTTTGTTAAGTTTTGTTCATGTATGGGATTTGACCAGGTGATAGGAGGTATGTTTGGCTTGCTACGGGTCCCGGCGGCCTTAAGCTGATCTGTATCCTAGCGCTGGTGGCGGTTCGGGCCGTTACAGAGGGGTATCGATTTCCGGGCTGTTACATAAAGTGTCTCCAATGAAAGGAGTGGTTCGTTTTGGGAAGAAGGGTAAGTTAGCCCCACAATACATTGGTCCCTTTGAGATATTGCAGAGGCTCGGAAATGTGTCGTATAAGCTGGATTTACCTGCTTCTATGGAGAGAATTCACCCGGTATTTCATGTTTCTATGCTACGGCAGTTTGTGTCAGATTCGAATCAGGTTCTGAGTGAGCCTGAGGTGGAGATTCTTACAGATCTCACCTATATAGAGCAGCCAGTACGGATTCTGGACACACAGATCAGACAGCTAAGGAACAAAGAGATCCCAATGGTGAAAGTTCTATGGAACCACCATAATCTAGAAGAGTGCACCTGGGAGACGCGGGAGTCTATGCTCCAACAGTATCCATATTTGTTTTGAGGTTAGTTTCCTTTTTTTTTGTGTTACTTGTTTGTTTTAGGACATTCGAGGACGAATGTTCTTAAGGGGGGAGAATGTAATACCCGGCTAGAGTCCGGCGTCGGAATTCTACTTTCCGGTGGCGTCCGGGATGTCGGAAGTCTCTAGAAGGGTTCGATTTATGTTTTTCTAAACTGTTTTGGTATATTGCATAGTTTTAAAGCATAAGGAAATGAGTTTTTGAGTGAAATGAACCAAGGCAGAAAAGCCAGGTTCGGCCGCCGAAGTTGAGGTTCGGCCGCCGAACATGCATGGCTTTCGGTTTCACGTGTGGCCGCCGAAGGTGGTCTGGCCAGCCACCTATAAATGGCCCTCAGTCGGTTGAAGCGGTACGATCACCGTTTCTCTTGTCTTCTGAGGTGAGACCCTGTCCGTTAAAGAGTTTTCTTCATGTTTTCATTAAATCATGCAAAGATTTGATTAGTTTTTATGGTATTTTGAAGGTTTTAAGCTAAAAACTCAAAGTTGTGAAGTTTGGAGAGTTTGAAGGAGAGTTGCTCCAAAACTCCACGTGAGGATCGTTCATCTTCTTGGTTTCAAGAGGTAAGTGAAGATCCTGAGCTTGTTTTTATGTTTTCTGAAGGTTTTATGGGGTTTGTGGAGAGAGTTGCATGAATAGGGTAAAAAGAGAGGTTTTGATGATTTTGTGCATAAAGCTTGTTTCTGTGTTGTTTGTGTTGTGTGTTTGGGGTTTTTAGCTAGTTTGTGACCCCTTTGAGCATATACTTGAGTGTATGCAAGTGAAGGATGGAGGTGGTTGAGTTTGAGAGGGTTTTGGTGCTTTTGGCGAGAGGCAGAGCAAGGTTCTGCCTTGCGGATGAACTCAGGTTCGGCCGCCGAAGGTACATTTGGCCGCCGAACCCATGAGGAGGTGGCTTCGGCTGCCCAAGCTTGCCCCCGAGCTTTTGGACTTTCGGCTCTGGAGGAGAGTTCGGCCGCCGAAGGTTAGAGACTTTTGTCTCTGGAGTGCCTTTCAGCCTCCGAAACTTGCCCCCGAAAGGGTTCGGCAGCCGAAAGTGGAAGTTCGGCCGCTGAAGGTGCTTGAGTTTCGTCTCTAGAGAGGACTTTCGGCCGCCGAACCTGCCGCCGAAAGTGTCCTGTCCAGCTTTCCTTTGCATGTTTTGCATGGATGTTTGAGTGAGTTTAAGGGGATTCTTGGGGAGTTTCATAGCGTTGTTCATAAGCTAGTTTGGTCCCTCATTTGAGTCCATCTGTATAGGTACAGACCAGAGGAACCAGAGAGAGCAGCAGTGAGTACTGCTCCAGAGTGTTCAGAGCCTGCAGAGTCAGTCAGTCCAGATAGCCAGAGGTGAGTGAAACTAAACTTCATACTGTTAATTGAGACATAAACTGCTTTCAGCATAGTTCATGCATCATGAGTATACAGCAGGTTGTTTGCATTAGCATTCACGAATATGTTGCATTGCATAGTTATTTGGTGATGTGAGTGAATGCTGAATGATCCAATAGTCTCAGACAGGAAGTCCAGGAGCCTTTGACTACGCCCTGGCAGGTATAGTAAAGACCAGGAGCCTTTGACTACGCCCTGGCAGTTATAGTAAAGACCAGGAGCCTTTGACTACGCCCTGGCAATGGTAAGTACAGAGGTGTTATATACACATATACATATATAACAGGAAGACCAGGTGCTCGATTCTACGCCCTGGCACAAAGTTACTGGGACTATGTGGTGACAGGTTTACTCTTGATGTGGTTTGTCTGTGTTATGACGCATTCCATGAGATCATATTTTAATGAGATGTTTTCCTGTTGTACTCACTGGGCTATAGAGCTCATCCCACTCCCTTAACTCCAGTTTTGCAGGTTCAGTGTACAGTGTACAGAGGAGATCCACAGAGTACAGAAAGAGTAAAGAGATTTGTAATAGCTTAGAGTGGACATGTAATATTAAAGAGATGTAATAGTTGTGTATAAAGTTAGAAATGTGCTTGACTTAGTGATGTTGTTCCTAACATGATCTGTATATGTTTATCTGTTTTACTGTATGTGAAAAACCAGGCTTAACAGGTATGAGTTAACCCATCTAGAGCAAGCTCTAGTCAGGGGTACAGAGTACAGAGTACAGAGTACAGAGTACAGAGTACAGAGTACAGAGTACAGAAATAGTGCATGTACATGTTAAGCCTTAGTTCAGAAAAGAGTTTTTTTGTTTTCACAGAAAATGTATGATCATGTATGAGTTTTACAGGTACCCAGAGAGTATAGCAGGCTTGCTACGGGTTCTGGCGGCCTTAAGCCGACCTGAATCCTAGCCCCGGTGACGGTCCATTTTGGGGTCGTTACATGTCTAATACTACTAAAGTCTACTATCCATTCTTACACATTGGCTATAAGAAAAGTTTGAGAAATGACCGTAGTAATAATGTCATCGCCGTCAACTAAATTCACTTTTGATTTAGAAGGATTGTCATTTATCACTCTTTTCCTACACTAAAGTGCATGATAACCCGACTTATCACATACAAAATAATGTCTTTTTAAAAGTGGGATTATTAGACTTAGATTTGTAATTAAGTTTCTTATTTTCGTACCTGTTATTTGATTTGTGCACTTTTCCGTGTACAAAATTTGCTCATGTAGCCAACTTTTTACCTTTTGTTGCTTTAAGTTCCCTCCTATTTGTATCTTCAATATTCGATATGTCAGAAAAAAGTTTGGCATATGGAACAGCAGGCAAAAGAGGCCCACTATTTACAGTAACAGGAAGCGTGACGGAAGGAAGCACAGTAGAAGCAGAGGCAGTGACAATGTCATTGGAAGCAGGTAGTGCAGAAACAGAGTCAGTGATAACGTTTGGTTTCATTTGTGTAAAGTTCATAAATCCTTAAGATTATTGGAAAAATAGGACAAAATAATAAAACCTGAGTCGTGTTGGACACTGTCCTTAAGAATTTATTTTGTAATCCCCCATGATTAAATAGGTTCTTCTGGAATTTAATTTTCAAGATTAGTATAATAAGGATTTATCTATAATTTATAAAATAATAGAAAATATAGAGAAGAGAAAGAATAAAGTAGAAAAATGAGAGTGTTTTTCTTTGTAAAGATAGATGCTATTTACAGTGGAAAAAATGGTCGTTGTAAGCGGTTATAAAAATCTTGAGATAATATAATAAAATCACAATGATCATATTTAATATTAGATTTAAATATCAAACCTGCAACAGCAAAAAAATCTCACAAATAAAATCTTCAACGACCATAAAATCTTCAACGATCACAAAATCTTTTAAAATCTAAATTAATTTTACAACAATCCCTCACATATTTCAAAAGATTTTTTATTATTGAATTTAGAAATTTAGTGTATATGTTTAGAATTTGATTTTTTTGGACTATGAACCAGATATAGATTAATGAGACTTAACATAGAGAGTAATTGGTGAAACTTTTATTTCTATGAACTAAAAACTCTTTTTTGTATGCTAATATCTCATCAATCTCATAACACTCCATAGATCTTGTTGTCAATGTTGTTTTACTGTAATAGGCCATGCGCGCGCCTAGTAGTTCATAAGTGCTTTAGAGATTATGCCACAATCTCATAGAAGCGACCCCACTCCACACTTATATAGGTG
Source organism: Manihot esculenta (assembly GCF_001659605.2). NCBI lineage: Eukaryota > Viridiplantae > Streptophyta > Magnoliopsida > Malpighiales > Euphorbiaceae > Manihot > Manihot esculenta. Next base: position 15,682,925 of record NC_035168.2, read on the forward strand.
ATATCATCAAGTGTATACTACAATTTATACACCACCCATAAAGAATATGAATATCATTCAGAGTTTTCATCACATCCTCTCATTAATACAGTCTAGCACTTCTTACACCATAGGAAAAAATAGTGCTAGCAGAACTAACAAGTGACTTGTTATTACTCATATGAACTTTTTTCATGGGATCTCCAATCACAAAGGTTGGGTTTCCATCATTGTTAATTTCAAATTGACTCAAGTCCCATTCCTCTTGATGTTTCATCTATTAGTTTTATCTCTAAAGGTTTAGTCAGAGGATCGGCCAAATTCACTTTTGATTTCACATAATCAATGGAAATAGTTCCATCTTTCAGCAACTGCTTAATAACATTATGTCTTAGATGAATATGTCTATTCTTACCATTGAAAGTTTTATTCTTTGCAATGAGTATTGTCGTTTGGCAATCACAACGCATTAATACAAATGGTGTTGGTTTTATTCCTAACGGAATATTTGCTAAGAAGTTTCTTAGCCACTCAGCTTCAGTTTCAACTAATTCCAAAGCAATAAACTCTGACTCCATAGTGGATTTATCAATGATATTTTGTTTGATTGATTTCCATGTAATTGCACCACCTCTTATGAATACATAACCACTAGTGAGTTTTATCTCATATGAATCTGAAATCCAATTAGCATCACTGTATCTTTCTAATACAGCGGAAAATCCACTATATAAGATACCATAGTTCATGGTACCTCTCAAATATTTCATTTGTCTAACTAATGCAGCCTAATAATCATCATTGGGATTATGTGTATACCTACTCAATCTACATACAACATAAGCTATATCAGGTCGCGAAAAATTCATTAAATGCAACAGACTCCCAATGATTTGTGCATATTCAGACTGACTCTGCCGCTGATGGATCACACTTGGGTCCATTGACCCAGAGAGGACACTCTATTCCCAGAAGCTATCAAACCCACTCTCTCTACGGCTCTCAAAGCAATAAGGAAAGAGAAACATCAGGGTTCATAAAAGCAGACACATCAAAACATAAGAGAGTGAAAATTACCTGCCACCGCCATGTCCGATGTGTTAGCCTCCTGCTGCATCATAGTGAAGATCCGCGCTGGAGCTGATGGACCTTCACTTGGGGAACCTGCTGAAGAAGAAGCTATCCCTCTCCATCCGCCTCTGCCCAGTGCCATGGCTGGAGCTCCTGGCTGAGCCACTCTACCTGAAGCTGTCTGCTGGGACTGTGTCACTAAGGTCGCGGTGGGACACTCACGTGCCATGTGCCCCTCCTGTCCGCACCTGAAACATGCCGTTGTCCCCACCAGACAGACTCCCTTGTGCGGCCTACCGCACCTCATATATCTGGAGTCGTCCAAACCAGAGCTCGAACCATCACCTATTCCCAGACCAGACTTTATCCGGTTCCAGAACTTGCTCTTCTTCGATCTTCTGAGGCCTCTGCCTCCCTTCTTACTCTTTGTGACAGCCTCGCTCAGAGGGGAGAGATTAACATCACTTGTCCCTGGGATTTTGGAACCCGAAGACTGTGCCACGTACTGTTTAACTGTCCCTTGAATGATGGCACTAGCCTCCATCTTTCGAGCCATATCTACTATGGCATGAAAGCTCTCCCTGCCTACTGATTGAATCAAAGAGGAATACCTGGAATGGAGCCTCATGGTATACCTCTTAGCCCTCTTCTGGTCCATATCATAGGCTTGCCCCACATATGGCAACAACTCCACAAACTTATCTGTAAACTCCTCAACACTCATCTCTTCTGTTTGCCTCAGTTGTTCAAACTCAATCATCTTCAATTCTCTAGAACTATCTGGAAAAGCCCATCCTGCAAACTCATTGGCAAACTGCTCCTAGGATAAGCTCTCCAACCTTGGGTTCACATAGTTTTTGAACCATTCCCTTGCCTTCTTGCATTTCAATGTGAACCCTGCCATCTAAATGGCTCTACTGTCATTGGCTCCCAACTCATCAGTTATCATCTTTACCGTTCTGAGATACTCAAAAGGGTCATCACCTGTCTCAAACTTGGGAGCATCCAACTTCAGATAGTCCGTCATCTTTACCTTGCTCCCCTCAGATGAGCTAGGCTTAAGTGTTTGGACTACAGGGGTTACTGGTTCTACTAGTGGAGGAGGAGGTGCAGCATTCCCCGGGTTAGGGTCTGCTGTACCTGGAAAAAGGGGTGAGGGTGAAAACATGGGATACTGTGGATATGGCGGGTAAAAGGGAGGATAGGGTATAAAGGTGGGATATGGGTTATAGCTAAAGAAATCTGTTGCATTCCCCATCGGACGCCCTGACCCTTGCGGGTAGGGTGGATACTGTGATGGAACAAAACCCGAGGCCTGAGTGCCTCCTTGGGACTCTCCCATATCCTCTGCTGACATACTCATGCCCAAGCTTCCATCTCTTCTCTGATCATTCTCCTCCGATCCCCTCATATCTTCTGACATACCCCCCTGAACTGAGCTCCTCCTGCTTGCATCAAAAGACCTTCTAGGGTCCCTTGATGTACCTTCTCTGCTTGATCTACAAGACATTGCCCTTGGCAATGCAGGGGAATGGGCATCCATGCCCTCATTCTTTGGTTGAGCTCCAGTCAATTGTGCAGATCGACGAGTTCCTCTCATCCTACTTTCTGAAAGGCACAACATACATACTAAACATAACATCAAATGATCCATGCGGAAACACATGAATCCACAACACACAATCATACAAACATTAGCATCATCATACGGTTCAGGTGGAAACACATGAACCTGCAACATACATAGCATACATAGCATAACATTAATGCACATGCATAAAATCATGGCATTTCACATCATCATTCAAGACAGGACTCCACATCCTATCCTAGTGGACATGATTTTTCCTATTGTGCTTGCCCTTCTATAACCTCTATGAGCCCGACACACTATAGGTCCGACCATGTGAACCTAGGGCTCTGATACCAATCTGTAACGACCCGAAAACCGGACCGCTACCGGCGCTAGGATCCAGATCGGCTTAAGGCCACCGGGACCCGTAGCAAGCCTACTATGCATCCTGTACAGCTGGTATAATCCCATACATGATCAAACATTTCCATAAAACATTAAAACTTTACCTTTACCAAGCTTGACCTGTGTATGCACTATGACTGAACTCATAGAACCCCTAGGGTCAGCATGCCCTATGTCACACTCGGTCCAACGCATACATCAACATAACGTAAAACTCATATACAAAGGGATTATCCAACTCGGGCCAAGCACAATACTATAACTCTGAACACATTACATAATATCATTTTACAATACAACTCTTTTACATCATTACATAACCTTACATTACATCATGTCCACTACTATTCTATTACATATCATAACCATAGCCATAATCTGCTGACCTCTTGAACTATCTCTGTCCCTGCAAACCTGGGGGTGAGGGGAGAGGGGTGAGCTAAAAAGCCCAGTGAGTAGAAACTATAATAAAAAAATCATTTGAACATATGCTTTCATGAAATGCATCACATCACAAACATATCACATCAAGGATGAACTTGTCACCAATAGCCCTCCACAAATTGTAACATGTCCAACTGTGCCAGGGGCGATAAGGCCACGCCTGGTCTTTTCTTACTTAACTCATATCATAACATGTCCAACTATGCCAGGGGCGATTAGGCCACGCCTGGTCTTTTCTTACATATAATGTATTGCCAGGGGCGATTAGGCCACACCTGGTCTTTCCATCTCATGTCATACCATGTCATATCATATCATATCATATCGTACTGAGGGCTAGAGGATCATTCAATATTTATCCACATCATCATCATCGTATTATGCAATGCATCATATTCGTGAATTCTAATGCAAACAACCTATTACATAACATGGTATTCGTGATGCATGAACATGCTGAAATCATTTGGTTTAAATTTAACAAAAACATAAGGTTCAGTTCTACTCACCTCTGACTAGCTCTGGGCTAACTCTGAAGCAGCTAACACTGCTGACCACCTCGGTTCCTCAGGTCCGATCCTACACAGGTGGACTCAAATGAGGGACCAAACATCCATGAACATGACTCCAAAATACACCCCAAAAACCCCTTAAAACACCTTAAAACAATCACATAAATTAGGCAAAGGAAGGCTGAACAGGGTACTTTCGGCGGCAGGTTCGGTGGCCGAAAGTCCCTCTAGAGCTGAAAGTCATGCACCTTCGGCGGCACTTTCGGCGGCCGAAGGTTCTTTCCAGAGACGAAACTCATGCATGTTCGGCGGCCGAAACTCCCTTTCAGAGCCGAAAGTCCACTTTCGGGGGCAGGGTTCGGCAGCAGATACATGCTACCACAGGCAGGTTAGGCGGCCGAAAGTCCCTTCGGCTGCCGAACTTGAGTTCTTCCAAAGGGCAGAACTCAGCCTCTTTCATGCACAAATGCCTCCCAAACCATTCAATCATGCATTTACCTATTCTACAACATGCAAACTCAAGCATAAAAGCTCCTAGGGCTTCAAACTATCCTAAACCCTAACTACAACACATCAAACACACATAAACAACCCACAATGCTCATAAACTCAACATAAACCAAAAACTCAACATAAACCTATACATGCATTTCTACCCCATAAAACTTCATAAAACTCGTTTAAAACATATAAGAGGGGTAGGATCTAAGCTTACCTCTTGAAGATCGAGAGGAAAGACGATCCTAGCTTGGAGATGGGGAGAAATCAACCCTTTAGTCTCCAAGCTCCCAAAACTCGATCTTTGCTTGAAAATCTTCAAAACCAAGTTGAAAACTCATGAAAATCATGAAAAATCGAAGGAAGAAACTCGAAATCGACAAGGGGCGGCGGAGAACTCACCTTGGCCGAAAATGGGGAGAAAAGCTCGCCCATTTCGGACAGGGGACCCCTTTATAGGTGGCTGGCCAGGCCACTTTCGGGGGCCTAACGTGCCTCCGCATGCATGCCATGTTCGGCGGCCGAACCTGGATTTCCCTCTTATGCCTTCGGGGGCCTAAAGCACTCCCACAGCGCATGCATGTTTGGCGGCCGAACTTGAGGTTCGGCGGCCGAACATGAGTTTTTTCCTCCAAGGTTATTTCCATGTAAAAAAATCATTTTCTTTCTTGCTTAAAACATAAAATACTTTAAAACATTTTATAAAAATACGATTTTACCCTTCTAGAGTTTTCCGACATCCGAGATTCCACCGGATGGTAGGAATTCCGATACCGGAGTCTAGCCGGGTATTACAATACCTTACATTACATTACATGTCATTTCATGTCCACTACTAATCTATTACATATACAAAGCCTTTACCCTTGCTGACTTCTTGTACTATCTCTGACCTGCAAACCTGGGGGTTAGGGGAAAGGGGTGAGCTACTAAAGCCCAGTGACCAGAACGGTAAAACAATTTAATAACATATGCTTTCATGAAATGCATCACAACACAAATAATTCACATCAAGGATAGATTTGTCGCCAATAATCCTCTACTTATCCAATTGTGTCAGGGGCGTAGAATGGACCTCACTGGACTTTCTCTTAAACATGACGTAACATAACATATCCAATGTGCCAGGGGCGTAGAATGAGCCTCACTAGTCTTTCTCTCACATTGTGCCAAGGGCGTAGAATGGGCCTCACTGGACTTTCATACCGTATCATAACATATCATATCGAGGGCTAGTGGGTCATCCAATATCCATCCACATCAACATCATATTATGCAATGTATCATATTCGTGAATTCTAATGCAAAACAACCTAGTACATATCATGGCATTCGTGATGCATGAACATGCTAAAAATTTCATTTACTTTAAAACATAGTTCAGTTCTACTCACCTCTAGCTGACTCTGAAACAGCTAACACTGCTGGCCTCCTCGGTTCCTCAGGCCCGATCCTACACAGGTGGACTCAAATGAGGGACTAAACATACTCTAACATGACTCTAAACATCTCCCCAAAAACTCCCTAAAACATCATAAAACATGCATAGAAAACATGCAAAGGAAGGCTGGGTAGGGGACTTTCGGCGGCAGGTTCGGCGGCCGAACGTCCCTCCAGATCCGAAAGTCAGGCACTTTCGGGGGCAAGGTTCGACGGCCGAAAGTCCTCCACAGATCCGAAAGTCCAAACCTTCGGGGGTAGGTTCGGCGGCCGAAACTCCCTTCTAGAGCCGAAAGTCCAAACCTTCGGGGGCGAGCTTAGGCAGCCAAAACTGCCTCCTCTGGCAGGTTCGGTGGTCGAACCTTACTTCGGCAGTCGAACCTTACTTCGGAGGCCGAACCTGGATCCTCCTGGGTGGCAGAACCCGATTTTGCCATCCCACATTCAGCCATCCCAATTTCCCAACATGCATTCAACTATTCTAAAACATGCATAAACACTTATTCAAGCATATAGGGGTATAAAACTAGCCTAAACCCCAACAAAAATCAACATAGCATCACATAAACATACATTTATCATTTAACTAACATAAACCCTAACATTTTACAACTAGCCTAAACATGCATCAAAACCCTTAATCCCTTCTTAAAACTCACTTAAAACATAAAAGACGGCGAGGATCTACACTTACCTCTTGAAGATCGAGAGGAGATGTGATCCAAACTTGGAGGTTGGGAGAAATCGAGCTCTGGAGGTCTCCAAGCTTCAAAACTTTGATCTTAGCTCAAAAATCTTCAAAACAGAGTAAAAACTCATCAAAACTCGAAGGATTTGAAGAAAAACATAAAATCAACCAAAGGAGAGCGAAATCTCACCTATGCCCGAAAATAGAGAGAGAAAACTCGCCCATTTTCGGACAAGGGGCCTTTTATAAGTGGCTGGCCAGACCACCTTCGAGGGCCGAAGGTGCTTCCGCAAGAGCCCAATGTTCGGCGGCCGAACCTGGCTTTTCCCTTCTTGGTCTTTTCTTTCAAAACTCAATTTCTTTCTTCATTAAAACCATAAAAACATATAAAAAACATTTTAGAAAACCTTTATTTTACCCTTCTAGAAGGCTCCGACATCCGAGAAATTCTGGATTCCAATGAAGATTCCGCTGGAAGGTAGGAATTCCGATGCCGGGGTCTAACTGGGTATTACATTCTTCCTCCCTTAAGAACATTCGTCCCCGAATGTTCAACACACAAGCATAGCATGGCATAAGACACATATCAATAAGGAAGCACATAATAACAAAAGCACTAACCTTAAAAGAGATAGGGGTATTGCTGGAGCATGGACTCCCGTGTCTCCCAGGTACATTCTTCTATGTTGTGGTGATTCCAAAGGACTTTCACCATCGGGATTTTCTTGTTCCTCAACTTCCTGATCTGTGTGTCTAGGATCCGCACTAGCTGCTCAACATAGGTGAGATCTCCTAGGATCTCCACATCAGGCTCATTAAGAACCTTGCTCGGATCTGACATGAACTTCCGTAACATGGAAACATGGAAAACCAGATGGATTCTCTCCATTGAAGCAGGTAGGTCCAACTTGTACGATACATTCCCAATCTTTTGCAAGATTTCAAAGGATCCGATGTACCGTGGAGCTAGCTTACCTTTCTTCCCAAAATGAATCACCCCTTTCATAGGAGACACCTTGAGCAACACCATATCTCCCTCTTGAAACTCTACATACTTCCTGCGGACATCTGCATAACTCTTCTACCGACTCCCAGCAGTTCTGATTCTTTCTCTGATAATGGGCACTACCCTGCTGGTGATCTCTACTAGCTCAAGCCCTGCTAAGGCCCTTTCTTCCACTTCATCCCAGCAAACAGGTGACCTGCACTTCCTCCCATAAAGAGCTTCATAAGGAGCCATCCCTATGCTAGCATGATAGCTGTTATTGTAGGCAAACTCCACCAAAGGTAGATGCTGCCTCCAAGAACTGCCAAAATCTAGCACACACATTCTGAGCATGTCTTCTATAGTCTGGATGGTCCTCTCTAACTGTCTATCAGTCTGAGGATGGAAAGTAGTGCTAAAGTCTAGCCTGGTGCCCATAGCATTCTGCAGACTCTACCAAAACCTGGAGGTGAACTGGGGTCCCCTATCAGACACTATCGAAACGAGAGCCCCATGCAACCTGACAACTTCATCCACATACACCTGTGCCAATTTGTCCACAGAATAACCACTCCATATGGGTGGTTGTGGACAGACTGACCAAATCTGCTTACTTCATTCCTGTCAAGGGTGTAGTGAGTCTAGGCCAGTTAGCTACAGCTTCCACCTTCTTGGGGTCCACTTCAATTCCCTTTTCTGACACGACATGTCCCAAGAAGGAAATGCTCCTCAACCAGAATTCACACTTGGAGAACTTGGCATACAAGCCATGCTCCCTCAGGGTCTGCAAAATTATCCTCAGATGATGGGCATGCTCCTCTGCGTTTCTGGAATACACTAAGATATCATCAATGAAGACAATAACAAAGTGATCCAGATATTGGCTAAAAACTCTGTTCATGAGATCCATGAATGCTGCAGGGGCATTGGTTAGCCCAAACGGCATTACTAGGAACTCATAATGCCCATATCTGTTCCTGAACGCCGTCTTCGGCACATCTTCTTCTCTGATTCTTAGCTGGTGGTACCCAGATCTCATATCTATCTTGGAAAAATAACCTGCTTCTGCTAGCTGGTCAAATAGATCGTCGATCCTGGATAGAGGATACTTGTTCTTGGTAGTGACTTTGTTCAACTACCTGTAGTCGATACAAAGCCTCAAGGATCCATCCTTCTTCTTTACAAACAACATTGGAGCACCCCAAGGTGAGGTACTCGGTCGGATGAAACCCTTATCTACCAACTCTTGCAGCTTATCTTTCAACTCTTTCAACTCTGCAGGTGCCATCCTGTAGGGAGGGATAGAGATCGGTCTGGTTCTAAGCATCACTTCTATTTCGAACTCTATCTCCCTAGCAGGTGGTAGTCCTGGAAACTCGTCTGGGAAGACATCTAGAAACTCTCTGACCACAGGTACTGAGGCGGGCTCCCTGACCTGACTATCAAGCTCTCTCACATGAGCTAGAAACCCCTGACAACCTCTCCTGAGCAACCTACGAGCCTGTAGGGCTGATATCAAACCTCTAGGTGTACCCCTTCTGTCTCCCCTGAAGACAACCTCTGATCCATCCTGTACTCTGAACCTGACTACCTTGTCTCTATAATCCAAGGTAGCACCATGAGCAGATAGCCAATCCATCCCTAGAATGACATCAAAATCTGTCAAATCTAGAACCACAAGGTCGGCTGGAAGGCATCTACCCTCAACAAACACTGGACTAAACCGGCAGACTGACTCTGGCACTGATGGATCACACTTGGGTCCACTGACCCAAAGGGGACACTCTAACCCAGAGACTATCAAACCCAACCTCTCTACGGCTCTCGGAGCAACAAAAGAATGAGAAGCACCAGGGTCCATTAAAGCACATACATCAGAACATCCAATGACGAGATTACCTGACACCACGATGTTTGACGTTGTAATACCCGACTAGACTCCGGTATCGGAATTCCTACCGTCCGGTGGAATCTCGGATGTCGGAAGCCTCTAGTAGGGTAAAACCATGTTTTTATGAAATGTTTTAATGTGTTTTATGTTTTAAGCATGAAAGAAAATGAGTTTTTGCATGAAAATAACTTTGGAGGAAAACTCAGGTTCGGCCGCCGAACCTCAAGTTCGGCCGTCGAACATGCATGCGTTGCGGGTGTGCTTTAGACCCCCGAAAGCATAAGTGAGGGAAGTCCAGGTTCGGCCGCCGAACCCCAAGTTCGGCAGCCGAACATGGCATGCATGCGGAGGCACATTCGGCCCCCGAACGTGGTCTGGCCAGCCACTATAAAAGGGTCCCTTAGCCGAAAATGGGCGAGCTTTTTCCCCATTTTCGGCCAAGGTGAGTTTCCGCCGCCCCTCACCCATCTTTGGCGTCTTTCCTCTAGATCTTTCAAGATTTTCATTTGTTTTAACCTTATTTTGAAGATTTGAGCTTTTGAGCAAAGTTTTGGAGCTTGGAGGTTCAAGAACCCAATCTCTCCCAACTTCGAGTTAGGTCGTCTCTCTCTCGATCTTCAAGAGGTAAGAGCCGATCTTAAGCTCGTTGCAAGTTTTAAGTAGGTTTTAAGTAGATCTATGGGATAGAATGCATGTTTAGGTTATGGTTATGCTTTTGGAGTTTATGGGTATAAATGTGTGTTCTTGAACAATGTGAGTTTCTTGATGTGTTGTAGATGGGGTTTATGATGGTTTAAGGCCCCTAGGAACATGTATGCTTGTGTTTGTGTGTTGAAGAATAGGTTTGATGCATGTTGGAAAGGTTTGGAGGCGAAATGTGCATAGGGAGCCAAGATTCTGCCCTTTGGCAGAAACCAGGTTCGGCAGCCGAAGGACTTTCGGCCGCCGAACATGGCTGGGGAGGTAGCCTTTCGGCTGCCGAAGCTTGCCCCCGAAAGGAGACTTTCGTCTCTGTCTGGCAGTTTCGGCCGCCGAAGGTGCCGCTGAACATGCATGAGTTTCGTCTCTGTCTGGGAGTTTCGGCCGCCGAAGGTGCCGCCGAACCTGCCTGACTTTCGGCTCTGGAGGGACTTTCGGCCGCCGAACCTGCCGCCGAAAGTGCCCTGTCCAGGCCTCCTTTGTGTAACGACCCGAAAATCGGACCGCTACCGGCGCTAGGATCCGGGTCGACTTAAGGCCGCCGGGACCCGTAGCAAGCCTGACATATAACCTGTAAACCTGTTTAATCCCATACATGATCAAGAAAATACATAAAAATTTAAAACCTTTCTTTCAAACATCCAACTCAACCTGAACATATACTGTACATAGTCATAATCATAATTATGATCCCTCTGTGGGACCTCAACAATGCCTCAATGGGCAAATACATCATGAGATGAGTTGGCTTCCATAACATTATAAAACATTTTGATCATGTAATAAAAGGGATACTTCAATACATAATGTCAAGCACAATATCTAATCCTCAATATCATTACACATAACATAACTATAATATACTGAAAACTCTTACATTACATCATAATACAACTGTCATGTCCACAAACTAACTATTACATACACTCTTCATATCTCTGGCTAACCTCCTGGTCTACCCTGTACCTGCACATCTGGGGTTAGGGGAGAGGGGTGAGCTACGAAGCCCAGTGAGCAGAATAGAGAAAACATGTATTAAAATTTCATGCCATTATGTAATGCAACACATCACAACAAATCACATCTCGGATGGTATTGTCACCAATAGTCCTCTACATAGTCCAACTGTGCCGGGACGTAGAATGGGTACAACCGGTCTTTCTCTTAACATAACATATCATACAGTCCAACTGTGCCAGGGACGTAGAATGGGTACAACCTGGACTTCCTCTTACATCGTGCCAGGGACGTAGAATGGGTACAACCTGGACTTCCATACCATATCTCATGCCGTAGCATCATCATATCATATGAGGACTAAAGGGTCATCCAATAACCAATCCACATCAACATCATAAATGCAATGCAACATATTCGTGAATACTAATGCAAGCAACCTACTATATCTCATGGCATTCATGATGCATGGATCATGCTCAAAATTCATATTTCGTTTATTTTAAAACTTAAAGTTTATTCCACTCACCTCTGGCTAGCTCTGACAAACTCTGTAGCAGCTGGCTCACTGCTGGGGTCCTCGGTTCCTCGGGTCCGAACCTACACAGGTGGACTCCAATGAGGGACCAAACATACATAAACATAACTCTAATATACTCCCCAAAAACCCCCTATAAACATCATGAAAACATCACATAAAAACATGCAAGAAATGGCTGAACAGGGCACTTTCGGCGGCAGGTTCGGCGGCCGAAAGTCCCTCCAGAGCCGAAAGTCAGGCAGGTTCGGCGGCACCTTCGGCGGCCGAACCTCCCAGACAGATCCGAAAGTCTTCTTTCGGGGGCAAGCTTCGGCAGCCGAATGCTGCCTCCACAAGGGGGTTCGGCGGCCGAAACTCCCTTCGGCGGCCGAACCTGGTTTCTGCCAGAAGGGCAGAAACTTGGTTCACATGAACCCCTTGCCTCCCAAAACCTCAAATCATGCATAAACTTGTTCTAAAACATGCATACATATCATACATCACACCTAGGGGTCTCAAACTATCATATACCCCAACTACAACACTTCACACACACAAAAACAACATACATTGCTCAAATCATCATCAAAACCCATAAACTCAACTTAAAGCCTAACATGCATTTCTACCCCATAAAACAACTTAAAACTTACTTAAAACATATAAGGAGCTTAAGATCGGCTCTTACCTCTTGAAGATCGAGAGGGAGACGACCTAAACTTGGAGATCCACGAAAATGAGCTCCTGAGTTCCCAAAGCTCCAAAACTTGGTTTAAATGCTCAAAACTTGAAATGTGAGTTTAAAACTCAAGAAAAATGGAAGAGATTTGGAGAAAGAACACAAGATTCGGAAGAGGGAGGTCGAAAGCTAGCTGTGGCCGAAAATGGGAGAAAGCTCGCCCATTTCGGCTAAGTGACCCTTTATAGTGGCTGGCCAAACCACGTTCGGTGGCCGAACTTGCCTCCGCATGCATGCCATGTTCGGCGGCCGAACTTGAGATTCGGCGGCCGAACCTGGACTGCCCTCACTCATGCTTTCGGGGCCTAACGTGCCTCCAAAACGCATGCATGTTCGGCGGCCGAACTTGACTTTCGGCGGCCGAACCTGGGTTTTCCTCCAAGGACTTTTCATGCAAAAACTCATTTAAAAACGTACTTAAAATTATTACAAACATGAAAACATATCATAAAAACATACTTTTACCCTTCTAGAGGTTTCCGACATCCGGGATTCCACCGGACGGTAGGAATTCCGATACCGGAGTCTAGCCGGGTATTACATTCTCCCCCCCTAAGAACATTCGTCCCCGAATGTTCCTCAACTAGTACATGCATAGCAAAACAACATAACATACATACATAACACATAGCACACGAGGATACAAACCTCTAAAAGAGATGGGGATATTGCTGGAGCATGGACTCCCGTGTCTCCCAAGTGCATTCTTCCAAGTTGTGGTGGTTCCACAGGACTTTCACCATCGGGATTTCCTTGTTTCTTAACTTTCTGATCTGGGTGTCTAGGATCCGTATTGGCTGTTCAACATAAGTGAGATCCTCTTGGACCTCCACATCAGGCTCACTAAGAACCTTGCTCGGATCTGACACAAACTTCCTCAACATGGAAACATGGAAAACCGGATGGATTCTTTCCATTGAAGCAGGTAAATCCAGCTTGTACGACACATTCCCAATCTTTTGCAAGATTTCAAAGGGTCCGATGTATCGTGGGGCTAGTTTACCTTTCTTCCCGAAGCGAACCACTCCCTTCATTGGAGACACCTTGAGCAATACCAGATCCCCCTCCTGAAACTCTAACTGTCTCCTGCGGACGTCTGCATAGCTTTTCTGTCTGCTGGCAGCAGTCTTGATTCTCTCTCTGATTATGGGTACCACCCTGCTGGTGATCTCTACTAGCTCAGGCCCTGCTAAGGCCTTTTCTCCAACTTCCTCCCAGCAAACAGGTGATCTACACTTCCTTCCGTACAAAGCTTCATATGGAGCCATCCCGATGCTAGCATGATGGCTGTTGTTGTAGGCAAACTCCACCAAAGGTAGATGCTGCCTCCAAGAACCGCCAAAGTCCAGCACACACATTCTGAGCATATCCTCGATAGTCTGGATGGTCCTTTCTGACTGTCCATCAGTCTGGGGGTGGAAGGCAGTACTGAAATCCAACCTGGTACCCATGGCATTCTGCAGACTCCGCCAAAACCTGGAGGTGAACTGGGGCCCTCTATCTGACACTATCGAAACAGGAACCCCATGCAACCTGACGATCTCGTCCACATACACCTGCGCCAACTTGTCCACAGAGTAGCCACTCCTGACAGGAATGAAGTGAGCAGATTTGGTGAGTCTGTCCACAATCACCCATATGGAGTCCACTCTGTTGGACGCCGCCGGTAACCCCACTACGAAGTCCATAGCTATATTCTCCCATTTCCACTCTGGAATAGGTAGCGGGTTAAGCATTCCAGCCGGCTTCTGATGTTCCAGCTTCACCCTCTGACACACTTCGCAGGCTGACACAAACTGTGCCACTTCTTTCTTCATAGCTGGCCACCAATAAACCTTCTTTAGATCTTGATACATCTTGGTGGCTCCGGGGTGAATGCTGTATCTTGCATTATGAGCCTCTCTCATAATGTCTCCTTTTAGCCCTATGTCATCTGGTACACATAGTCTGCTCCCATAGCGGAGGATCCCCTTGCTGTCGAATCTGAACTCACTATCCTTGCCTGACTGAACAGTCCTGGCAATCTTCACTAACTCCGGGTCCTCATGCTGTTTCTGAGCCACCTGCTCCAGAAACACGGGTGCCACTCTCATCTGGGCCACCAAGGCACCTGTACCAGACAACTCCATCTGTAGACCTTCCTCAATAAGCTTGTAAAACTCCTTCACCACTGGCCTCCTCTCTGCCGATATGTGGGATAAACTGCCTAGTGACTTCCGGCTTAGGGCGTCTGCCACGACATTCGCCTTACCCGGATGATACTGAATCTTGCAATCATAGTCACTCAGCAGCTCCACCCATCTCCTTTGTCTCAGATTCAGATCTCTTTGACTCAGGATGTACTGCAGGCTCTTATGATCTGTAAAGATCTCACATTTTACCCCATAGAGGTAGTGCCTCCACATCTTGAGTGCAAAGATTACTGCTGCCATCTCAAGGTCATGTGTGGGGTAATTCAACTCATGCTTCTTCAGCTGCCTAGAAGCATAAGCAATCACCCTCTCATTCTGCATCAGTACACAACCCAGTCCCACACGGGACGCATCACAAAAGACTGTAAAGTCCTCATCACCAGATGGCAGAGCTAAAACTGGTGCTGAAGTCAACCTCTTCTTAAGCTCTTCAAAACTCTCTTCGCACTGGTCGGTCCACAGAAATTTCTGATTCTTCCTGGTTAGTCTGGTCAGAGGAGCTGCTATCTTTGAGAAGTCCTGAACGAACCTCCTGTAGTAACCTGCCAAACCCAAGAAACTTCTAATCTCTGTCACTGAAGTGGGTCTAGGCCAGTTAGCCACAGTTTCTGTCTTCTTGGGGTCCACCTCAATCCCATTCTCTGACACTACATGCCCCAAGAACGAAATGCTCCTCAGCCAGAACTCACATTTAGAGAACTTGGCATACAAGCCATGTTCCCTCAAAGTCTGCAAGACCAACCGCAGATGATGGGCATGCTCCTCTGCATTCCTGGAATACACCAAGATATCATCTATGAAGACAATAACGAAGTGATCCAGGTATTGACTAAACACTCTGTTCATGAGATCCATGAATGCTGCAGGGGCGTTGGTTAACCCGAACGGCATTACAAGGAACTCAAAATGCCCATATCTGGTCCTGAAAGCTGTCTTCGGCACATCTTCTTCTCTTATCCTTAGCTGATGGTACCCCGATCTCAGATCTATTTTGGAGAAACAACCTGCTCCTGCTAACTGGTCGAATAGATCATCGATCCTTGGCAAAGGGTACCTATTCTTGGTAGTGACTTTGTTCAACTGCCTGTAGTCGATACAAAGCCTAAGGGATCCATCCTTCTTTCTCACAAACAAGACCGGAGCACCCCAAGGTGAGGTACTCTGTCGGATGAAACCCTTTTCTACCAGCTCTTGCAACTGTTCCTTCAACTCCTTTAACTCGGCTGGGGCCATCCTGTAGGGAGGGATAGAGATCGGTCTAGTTCCAGGCACCAACTCTATCTCGAACTCTATCTCCCTAGCAGGTGGTAAACCTGGAAGCTCATCCGGAAAAACATCCTGAAACTCTCTGACAACTGGCACCGAGGCCGGCTCCCTGACCTGACTGTCTAGCTCTCTCACATGAGCTAAGTACCCCTGACATCCCTTCCTAAGCAACCTACGAGCCTGAAGAGCTGATATCAGACCTCTAGGTGTGCCCCTCTTGTCTCCTCTGAAGACGACCTCTGACCCGTTCTGATCTCTGAACCTGACTACCTTGTCCCTGCAGTCCAAGGTAGCACCATGGGTAGATAGCCAATCCATCCCTAGAATGACGTCAAAGTCTGTCAAATCTAGAACCACAAGGTCGGCGGAGAGGCATCTTCCCTCAATAAAAACTGGACTGTACTGGCAGACTGACACTGCCACTGACGGGTCACACTTGGGTCCACTGACCCATAGGGGACACTCTAACCCAGAGACTATCAGACCCAACCTCTCAACGGCTCTCGGAGCAATAAATGAATGAGATGCACCTGGGTCCATTAATGCATACACATCAGAACACCCAATGACGAGATTACCTGACACCACGGTGTTGGATGTGTTAGCCTCCTGCTGAGTCATGGTGAAGATCCTGGCTGGAGCTGATGGACCTTCACCTCGGGAACCAGAAGAAGAGGCTGCCCCTCTCCCTCTACCTCTGCCACTGCCCTGAGTTGTGGCTGGAACTGCTGGCTGTGCCACACTACCAGAAGCTGTCTGCTGGGGCTGGCCCATAAAAGGTGCTCTAGGACAATCCCGAGCCATGTGTCCCTCCTGTCCACATCTAAAACATGTGTTAGTCCCAGCTCGACACACTCCCCTGTGTGGTCTTCCACATCTCTGGCATTCTGTACCATCTGAGCCTGAGCTCGAGCCACCGCCAAAACCCAGACCGGATTTCAACTTGTTCCAAAACTTATTCTTCTTCGACTTCCTGGTGGTGTTATCCCACCTCTTCTTACCTGAGCTCTGAGAAGAGAACCCTGGTCCTCCTCTGCCTGGGGTCTTAACCCCTGAAGACTGGGTCACTGACTGCTTCACTGACCCCTCAACTATAGCACTCGCTTCCATCCTTCGAGCCATATCCACCACAGTGTGGAAACTTTCTCTCTCAGCTGACTGAACCAACGAGGAGTACCTGGAATGCAGCTTCATAACATATTTCTTGGCTTTCTTCGTATCTGTATCTAGAGCTTGCCCTGAAAAAGGCAATAGCTCCAAGAATTTATCCGTGAACTCCTCTACACCCATGTGCTCTGACTGCCTCAGTTGCTCAAACTCAATCATCTTCAGTTCTCTAGAACTGTCTGGAAAAGCCCATCCAGCGAACTCATTCGCAAATTCTTCCCATGTCATACCGTCTAGTCTCGGGTCCACATAACACTTGAACCATTCCCGTGCCTTCTTGCACTTTAAAGTGAACCCTGCCATCTGAATGGCCCTGCTGTCACTTGCCCCTAGCTCATCAGTTATTGTCTTCACCACTCTCAGATACTCAAAGGGGTCATCCCCTGACTTGTATTTGGGAGCATCTAGCTTGAGGTAATCTGTCATCTTTACCTTGCTCCCATCAGCTGAGCTAGGTCTAGGAGGTTGAGTAACTGGGGCTGCTGGTTCTGTAGGTGGTGGAGGTGGAGGTGCAGCATTCCCCGAGGTGGGGTTTGCCGGGTTTGGATAGAAAGGTGAGGGTGGATAAGCTGGGTACTGTGTGTAAGGTGGATAGAAAGGTGGATAAGGCATGTAGGTAGGGTAGGGGTTAAAGCTGGAGTAATCCGATGTACCTCCCATCGGATACCCTGAACCCTGTGGGAAGGGTGGATAGTGGGGTGGAAAACCATACCCCGAGGCCTGAACGCCTCCCTGAGACTCCCCTGTCCCTTCTTCCTGCATGCTCACATCCAGGTTCCCATCCCTCCTCTGATCCTCTTCCATAACCTCCCTCACATCTGAAGAACTTCCTCCTCTATCAGTCCCCCTTCTGCTAGCATCAAAAGACCTTCTAGGGTCCCTTGACACTCTATCTCTGTTGGCTCTACAAGACATTGCCCTAGGCAATGTGGGAGGACGGGCGCTCGTGCCCTCATCCTCAGGTGGCACTCCAGTCAATCGTGCAGATCGACGAGTTCCTCTCATCCTGTTTTCTGAAAAACAGTACACATCAAGCAAGCATTAGCATCATATGGTTCATGTGGGCACACATGAACCCTCATCACATAAACATATCATAGCATCAATGCACATGTATATAATCATGGCATTTCACATCATCATGTAAGACAGGACTCCACATCCTATCCTAGTGGACATGACCTTTCCTATTGTGCTTGACCTTCTATAACCTCTATGAGCCCGACACTCTAGGTCCGACCATATGAACCTAGGGCTCTGATACCATTCTGTAACGACCCGAAAATCGGACCGCTACCGGCGCTAGGATCCGGGTCGACTTAAGGCCGCCGGGACCCGTAGCAAGCCTGACATATAACCTGTAAACCTGTTTAATCCCATACATGATCAAGAAAATACATAAAAATTTAAAACCTTTCTTTCAAACATCCAACTCAACCTGAACATATACTGTACATAGTCATAATCATAATTATGATCCCTCTGTGGGACCTCAACAATGCCTCAATGGGCAAATACATCATGAGATGAGTTGGCTTCCATAACATTATAAAACATTTTGATCATGTAATAAAAGGGATACCTCAATACATAATGTCAAGCACAATATCTAATCCTCAATATCATTACACATAACATAACTATAATATACTGAAAACTCTTACATTACATCATAATACAACTGTCATGTCCACAAACTAACTATTACATACACTCTTCATATCTCTGGCTAACCTCCTGGTCTACCCTGTACCTGCACATCTGGGGTTAGGGGAGAGGGGTGAGCTACGAAGCCCAGTGAGCAGAATAGAGAAAACATGTATTAAAATTTCATGCCATTATGTAATGCAACACATCACAACAAATCACATCTCGGATGGTATTGTCACCAATAGTCCTCTACATAGTCCAACTGTGCCGGGACGTAGAATGGGTACAACCGGTCTTTCTCTTAACATAACATATCATACAGTCCAACTGTGCCAGGGACGTAGAATGGGTACAACCTGGACTTCCTCTTACATCGTGCCAGGGACGTAGAATGGGTACAACCTGGACTTCCATACCATATCTCATGCCGTAGCATCATCATATCATATGAGGACTAAAGGGTCATCCAATAACCAATCCACATCAACATCATAAATGCAATGCAACATATTCGTGAATACTAATGCAAGCAACCTACTATATCTCATGGCATTCATGATGCATGGATCATGCTCAAAATTCATATTTCGTTTATTTTAAAACTTAAAGTTTATTCCACTCACCTCTGGCTAGCTCTGACAAACTCTGTAGCAGCTGGCTCACTGCTGGGGTCCTCGGTTCCTCGGGTCCGAACCTACACAGGTGGACTCCAATGAGGGACCAAACATACATAAACATAACTCTAATATACTCCCCAAAAACCCCCTAAAACATCATGAAATCATCACATAAAAACATGCAAGAAATGGCTGAACAGGGCACTTTCGGCGGCAGGTTCGGCGGCCGAAAGTCCCTCCAGAGCCGAAAGTCAGGCAGGTTCGGCGGCACCTTCGGCGGCCGAACCTCCCAGACAGATCCGAAAGTCTTCTTTCGGGGGCAAGCTTCGGCAGCCGAATGCTGCCTCCACAAGGGGGTTAGGCGGCCGAAACTCCCTTCGGCGGCCGAACCTGGTTTCTGCCAGAAGGGCAGAAACTTGGTTCACATGAACCCCTTGCCTCCCAAAACCTCAAATCATGCATAAACTTGTTCTAAAACATGCATACATATCATACATCACACCTAGGGGTCTCAAACTATCATATACCCCAACTACAACACTTCACACACACAAAAACAACATACATTGCTCAAATCATCATCAAAACCCATAAACTCAACTTAAAGCCTAACATGCATTTCTACCCCATAAAACAACTTAAAACTTACTTAAAACATATAAGGAGCTTAAGATCGGCTCTTACCTCTTGAAGATCGAGAGAGAGACGACCTAAACTTGGAGATCCACGAAAATGAGCTCCTGAGTTCCCAAAGCTCCAAAACTTGGTTTAAATGCTCAAAACTTGAAATGTGAGTTTAAAACTCAAGAAAAATGGAAGAGATTTGGAGAAAGAACACAAGATTCGGAAGAGGGAGGTCGGAAGCTAGCTGTGGCCGAAAATGGGAGAAAGCTCGCCCATTTCGGCTAAGTGACCCTTTTATAGTGGCTGGCCAGACCACGTTCGGGGGCCGAACTTGCCTCCGCATGCATGCCATGTTCGGCGGCCGAACTTGACTTTCGGCGGCCGAACCTGGGTTTTCCTCCAAGGACTTTTCATGCAAAAACTCATTTAAAAACGTACTTAAAATTATTACAAACATGAAAACATATCATAAAAACATACTTTTACCCTTCTAGAGGTTTCCGACATCCGGGATTCCACCGGACGGTAGGAATTTCGATACCGGAGTCTAGCCGGGTATTACACTTTGCATGTTTTTGTATGATTGTTTCATGATGTTTTAGGGGGTTTTTGGGGAGTAGTTTATAGTTATGTTCAGGTGTGTTTGGTCCCTCATTTGAGTCCACCTGTGTAGGTTCGGACCCGAGGAACCGAGGACCCCAGCAGTGAGTTCAGCTGCTTCGGTGTTGTCAGAGTCTGCCAGAGGTGAGTGGAACTAACTTAATCTTTTAAATTAAATGTTTTATCATGTTTCATGCATCATGATTATGCAATAGGATGATTGTATTAGTTTCACGAATATGCCACATTGCATCGATTGTTGTTGATGTGGGTGAATGTTGGATGACCCAATTAGTCCATGATAGGAAGACCAGGACCCCATTCTACGGCCTGGCACGGTAATGGGACTCCAAGACCAGGAGCCTAGAGGAGGCCCTGGGATAATGGTAAGTAATGTATGTATGACAGGAAGACCAGGACCCCATGCTACGGCCTGGCACAGAGTTAGCTTGGACTAATTGGTGACAAGTTCACCCAACCCTTATGTGAATTGTCTGTGTTATGATGCATTTCATTGGAGCATAGTGTTAATATGTTTTATAGTTCTACTCACTGGGCTTTTAGCTCACCCCTCTCCCTTTCACCCCCAGGCTTGCAGGTACAGGATAGAAGAGGAGGTCGGTTAGAGTAAAGCTTGTTGTGTAATAGATAGAATGTGGACATGACAAATCGTAGTATGATGTAATGTAATAGTACAGTAGTTATGTAATGATGTTTATGGATTATTAGAGGTGTGCTTGACCATAGAATGTTGTTATCCCTTTTAATACATGATCTTAGAGATTTTATGATGTTTATGCAAACCGACTCAACATATGTTATGTCACCCATTTGGGGGCACTGATGAGATCCCACAGAGGGATTAATGTTTATGAGTTATGTATATACAGTGCATGCACAGGTTGAGTATGGTTGACGTATATGGAAAGAAAAGTTTTAATTTTTATGTATGTTGTTGATCATGTATGGGATTATACAGGTTTACAGGTTAGATGTCAGGCTTGCTACGGGTCCCGGCGGCCTTAAGTCGACCCGGATCCTAGCGCCGGTAGCGGTCCAATTTTCGGGTCGTTACAGACGTGTTAGCCTCCTGCTGTGTCATAGTGAAGATCCGAGCTGGAGCTGATGGACGTTCACCCCGGGAACCTACTGAAGAAGAGGCTGCCCCTCTCCCTCTGCCTTTACCACTGCCCTGAGTCATGGCTGGAACCACTGGTTGCGCCACACTGCCTAAAGCTGCTTGCTGGGACGGTACCATAAAAGCTGCCCTAGGACACTCCCGTGCCATGTGTCCCTCCTGCCCACACCTAAAGCAGGTTATTGTCCCAAACCGACATACTCCCTTGTGTGGCTTATCACACCTCAAGCATTCTGAACCATCTGAACCTGAGCTCGAGCCACCACCTAATCTCAGACCTGACTTCAAATGGTTCCAGAACTTATTCTTCTTTGGCTTTTTAGTGGTGCTGCCCCACTTCTTACTGCTTGAAGCTGCTGCACTCAGAGAAGAGAGATCAAACTTTCCTCTGCTTGGGATCTTAGAACCCGAGGGCTATGCCACCTGATGCTTAACTGACCCCTCAATGATGGCACTAGCCTCCATCTTCCATGCTGCATCCGCAATGGTGTGGAAGCTCTCCCTCTCTGCTGCAAGGATCAGGGAGGAATACCTAGGGTGGAGCCTCATGGTATACCTCCTAGCTTTCTTCTAATCTGTGTCATATGCCTGACTCACATACTGCAACAACTTCAGAAACTTATCGGTGTACTCGTCAACACTCATATCCTCTGTCTGCCTTAGCTGCTCAAACTCAACAACTTTCAGCTCTCTGGAACTGTCTGGAAACGCCCATCCAGCAAACTCATTTGCAAACTCCTCCCAGGATAGGCTGTCCAACCTTGGGTCCACATAATTTTTAAACCATTCTCGTGCTTTCTTACATTTCAAGGTGAACCCCGCCATCTGAATGGCTCTACTGTTATTTGCCCCCAGCTCATCTGTTATCATTTTTACTGTTTTGAGGTACTCAAATGGATCATCACCTATCTTGAACTTGTGAGCATCCAGCTTCAGGTAATCTGTCATCTTTACATTGCTCCCCACAGATGAGCTAGGTTTAGGTGTTTGGATATCAGGGGCCATAGGTTCTGCTGGTGGAGGAGGAGGTGCAGCATTCCCTGAGTTAGGCTTTGCTGTATTTGGGTAGAAGGGTGAGGGTGGATACATAGGGTACTGTGAGTATGGAGGATAAAAAGGAGGATAAGACATGAAGGAGGGATATGGATTAAAGCTGGAGTAATCCGATGTACCCCCCATCGGATACCCTGGACCCTATGGAAAGGGTTGATATTGGGTGGGTAACAAAACCCCGAGGCCTGAGCGCCTCCTTTTCGATTCTTCCATGCCCTCTTCTGACATACTCATGCCCAAGCTACCATCTCTTCTTTGTTCATTCTCCTCTGATCCCCTCACATCAGCTGACATTCCACCCTGAACTGTTCCCCTCCTGCTTACATCAAAAGACCTTCTAGGGTCCCTTGACGTTCCCTCTCTACTTGATCTATAAGACATTGCCCTTGGCAAAGCAGGGGGACGGGCATCCATGCCCTCATTTTTTGGTGGAGCTCCTGTTAATCTAGCGGATCGACGTGAGCCTCTCATCCTGCTTTTTGAAAAACGACATAAAACACATAAACATTAACATCATATGTTTCATGTGGAAACACATGAACCCACATCATACATAGCATATCATTAATGCACATGCATATAGTCATGGCATTTCACATCATCCTCAAGACAGGACTCTATATCCTATCCTAGTGGACATGATTTTTCCTATTGTGCTTGCCCTTCTATGACATCTATGAGCCCGACACTCTCTAGGTCCGACCATATGAACCTAGGGCTCTGATACCACTCTGTAACGACCCGGGAACCGGACCGCTACTGGCGCTAGGATTCAGATCGACTTAAGGTCGCCAGAACCCATAGCAAGCCTAACATACATCCTGTCATACCTGATAAATCCCATACATGATCATACATTTTCATAAAAACTTTAAACTTTTCATATACCAAGCTTGATCTGTGCATGCACTAAAACCATATACATAAAACCCCTTACTGGAGCCCTCATCAAATGTTCCAGTTGGGTCAACATCTCATATATCAAGCTTGGTTCAACATATATCATCATTAAAAACATTTCATAAAGATCATGTAACAAAGGGATTAACCATACATTAGGGCCAAGCACAATATTAATCCTCATTACATCACTGTACAATACCTTACATTACATTACATGTCATTTCATGTCCACTACTAATCTATTACATATATAAAGCCTTTACCCTTGCTGACTTCTTGTACTATCTCTGACCTGCAAACCTGGGGGCTAGGGGAAAGGGGTGAGCTACTAAAGCCCAGTGAGAAGAACGGTAAAACAATTTAATAACATATGCTTTCATGAAATGCATCACAACACAAACAATTCACATCAAGGATAGATTTGTCGCCAATAACCCTCTACTTATCCAATTGTGCCAGGGGCGTAGAATGGGCCTCACTGGACTTTCTCTTAAACATGACGTAACATAACATATCCAATGTGCCAGGGGCATAGAATGGGCCTCACTGGTCTTTCTCTCACATCGTGCCAGGGGCATAGAATGGGCCTCACTGGACTTTCATACCGTATCATAACATATCATATCGAGGGCTAGTGGGTCATCCAATATCCATCCACATCAACATCATATTATGCAATGCATCATATTCGTGAATTCTAATGCAAAACAACCTAGTACATATCATGGCATTCGTGATGCATGAACATGCTAAAAATTTCATTTACTTTAAAACATAGTTCAGTTCTACTCACCTCTGGCTGACTCTGAAACAGCTAACACTGCTGGCCTCCTTGTTTCCTCGGGTCCGATCCTATACAGGTGGACTTAAATGAGGGACCAAACATACTCTAACATGACTCTAAACATCTCCCCAAAAACCCCCCTAAAACATCATAAAACATGCATAAAAAAAACATGCAAAGGAAGGCTGGACAGGGGACTTTCGGCAGCAGGTTCGGCGGCCGAAGGTCCCTCCAGATCCGAAAGTCAGGCACTTTCGGAGGCAAGGTTCGGCGGCCGAAAGTCTTCCATAGATCCGAAAGTCCAAACCTTCGGGGGCAGGTTCGGCGGCTGAAACTCCCCTACAAAGCCGAAAGTCCAAACCTTCGGGGGCGAGCTTAGGCGGCCAAAACTGCCTCCTCTGGCAGGTTCGGTGGCCCAACCTTGCTTCGGCGGCTGAACCTGGATCCTCCTAGGTGGCAGAACCCGATTCT
Organism: Manihot esculenta; assembly: GCF_001659605.2. Taxonomy (NCBI): domain Eukaryota; kingdom Viridiplantae; phylum Streptophyta; class Magnoliopsida; order Malpighiales; family Euphorbiaceae; genus Manihot; species Manihot esculenta. The sequence goes on from NC_035168.2 coordinate 15,707,791, forward strand.
GCCATCCCACATTCAGCCATCCCAACTTCCCAACATGCATTCAACTATTCTAAAACATGCATAAATACTTATTCAAGCATATAGGGGCATAAAACTAGCCTAAACCCTAACAAGCATCAACATAGCATCACATAAACATACATTTATCATTTAACTAACATAAACCCTAACATTTTACAACTAGCCTAAACATGCATCAAAACCTTTAACCCCTTCTTAAAACTCACTTAAAACATAAAAGAAGGTGAGGATCTACACTTACCTCTTGAAGATCGAGAGGAGATGTGATCCAAAATTAGAGGTTGGGAGAAATCGAGCTCCGAGGTTCTCCAAACTTCAAAACTTTGATCTTAGCTCAAAAATCTTCAAAACAGAGTAAAAACTCATCAAAACTCGAAGGATTAGAAGGAAAACATAAAATCAACCAAAGGAGGGCGAAATCTCACCTATGTCCAAAAATAGAGAGAGAAAACTCGCCCATTTTCGGGCAAGGGGCCTTTTATAGGTGGCTGGCCAGACCACCTTTGGGGGCCAAAGGTGCTTCCGCAAGAACCCAATGTTCGGCGGCCGAACATACCTTTTTCCTCCTTGGTCTTTTCTTTCAAAACTCAATTTCTTTCTTCATTAAAACCATAAAAACATATAAAAAAACATTTGAGAAAACCTTTATTTTACCCTTCTAGAAGGCTCCGACATCCGAGAAATTTCGGATTCCAACGAAGATTCCGCCGAAAGGTAGGAATTCTGATACCGGAGTCTAGCCGGGTATTACAGATTTGACATCGAAATGTCCAAACTTCCTTAGAAGCTTCTCAATGTAATGCTCTTATTATAGCATTAGACTATCATTATTCCTTATGATTCTAACTCCCAAAAATCACCTTTGCATCTCCTATATCTTTCATATCAAATTAGAGGCAAGGAAAGTTTTTTATTTACAAACTATATCGTAGCTCGTGCAAAAAATAAGTATATCATCCATATATAAATAAATAATCACAGATTCATCATTTATACGTTTTTTATATACACACTTATGAACTTCAACAGAGGAAAAACCATCATTCAATAAAGCTTAGTTAAATTTCTCATGCCACTATTTGGGGGCTTGTTTTAAACCATATAAAGATTTAAGAAGTTTGCAAATTTTGTTTTTTTGACCAGAAATAATACAACCATCAGGTTGTACCATATAAATTTCTTCTTCCAAGTCTCCATTTAAAAAAGCTATTTTAACATCCATTTGATAAATAATAAGTTTATGTATAGAAGCTAAAGCAATTAATATTCTAATAGAAGAAATTCTCGCTACAGGGGCAAAGGTATCAAAATAATCTATATCTTATTTTTGAGAGAAATCTTTTGCTACTAGTTTTATTTTATACTTTTCAATTGACCTATCTGGGTTATATTTCCTTTTGAAAATCTATTTACAACTAATAGGTTTAGCTCCTGAAAGCAAGTCTATTAAAGTCCAGGTACCATTTTGATTAATAGAATCAATTTCATGTTTAATTGTTTTTTTCCAAAAAGGAGTTGTGGAATATTTAATAATTTCAGAAAAACTTAAAAGTTCATTTTCAACAAGAAAAATGTAAAAGTCATTTTCAATTTGTCTTTTACTTCTTTTTAAATCTTCATTATTATTTCCAAAATTATTTTCATAAATATCTTCATTAGGTACATGGACAATTTTCTTAACTTTTAAAGAAAAAATATGTACAAAAAACTCAGCATTTTTTGTCTCAATTATAGTGTTACAATCAAGTACATCACTTTTCAAAATAAGAAATCTATATGCAACACTATGCTCAGCATAACTTATAAACATGTACTCATAAGTTTTTGAACTTATTTTTCATTTCTTAGGGTCAGCAAGAATTACTTTAGCAAGATACCCCACACTTTTAAATATTTTAAGTTAGGTGTATAACCTTTTCAAATTTTATAAAGTACTTTAATAGTTTTCTTATAGGGTATCTTATTTTGTAGATGACAAGTAGATAATAAAGTTTTTTCCCAAAGGTTATTAGGTAAAAAGGAACTTATTAATAAAACATTCATCATTTCTTTTAATGTTCTATTTTTTCTTTCTGCTATTTTATTGGATTCAGATAAATAAGGTGAAATAAATTCATGAATTATTCATTTTTTTTCACAAAAGTCATTAAATAAAATATATTCTCCACCTCTATTTGATCTAATCCTTTTTATTTTCCTATTTAATTTATTTTCTACTTCAACTTTATATAATTGAAACATATCAAATGTTTCATATTTATTTCTAAACAAATATACTTTAATATATCTAGAATAGTCATCAATAAAAGTTACATAATATTTTTTACCACCTTTAGTTATAATTTGTTTTAAATCCCCCAAGTCTATATGTATTAAACTAAGCAATTCAGATTCTCTATGTGTAATTGAACATGATTTTTTTATTGACCTAAATTATGTATAAATTTCACATTTATTTAAGCATGTATTACTAGTGCCAGATATTATACCAAGATATTACATTTTTTTTAATATAAGAAGTACTAACATGTCCTAATCTAGCATGCCATAAATCACAAGAATCAAGCAAGTAAGCAGAAGAATAAGCATTTTTATTTGTTATTACAAAAATATTAAGGAAAAAGAGCTTTTGATTATAATAACATTTTCTAATAAAAATATCATTTTTAGTCAGTACAATTTTGTTTGACTTAAAAGACACCTTAATTCCAGTAATTCCTAATCGAGTTATAAAAATTAAATTAGCTCTCATATTAGGTACATAAGGTCTTGCCAGATGTGAGTTTAAGAAGAACTTTCCCTTTAACAAGGACACTTATAGTCCTAGAATCACCTAAATACACATATGCTTCTCCTTCTCCCACTGTAGTGTAGGAGGTAAATGCATTTCTGTTTGTACAGATATACCTAGTAGCACCAGAATCTACTATTCATTCTTGCACATTAGCTATAAGAAAAGTTTGAGAAATGACCGTATCAATAATGTCATTTCTTTAAACTAAATTCACTTTTGGTTTAGGAGGATTGTCATTTATCACTCTTTTCCTGCACTGATGTGCATGATGATCCAATTTACCACGTACAAAACAATATCATTTCTTTTTAAAGGTGGAATTATTAAACTTAGGTTTATAATTAGGTTTCTTATTTTCGTACCTATTATTTGATTTGTGCACTTTTCCTTGTACAATGTTAGCTTTTATAGCCAGCTCTTTACCTTTTGCAGCTTTAAGTTCCCTCCTATTTGTATCTTCAATCTTCGAGATGTCAGAAAAAAGTTTGGCGTATAGAACAACAGGTAGAAAAGGCCCACCATTTACAGTAGTAGGAAGCGCGGCGGCAGGAAGCACATCAAAAGCAGAGGCAGTGACAATGTCATTGGAAGCAGGCAGTGCAGAAGCAGAGGCAGTGACAATATTTGGTTTCATTTGTGTAAAGTTCATAAATCCTTAAAGATTGTTGGAAAAATATAATAAAATAATAAAACCTGAGTCGTGTTGGACACTGTCCTTAAGGATTTATTTTGTAATCCCCAGGATTAAACAGGTTCTTTTGGAATTTAATTTTCATATCACACCCATTTGGAATCAATAGCTTTTTTGCCTTTTGAAAGATCAATAAGTATCAAGGTTCCATTCTTTTCAAGGCTACAAGCTCATGATGCATGGCCTCAACCTAATTAGGGTCAGTTGAAGCTTGAGTGTAAGTGCAATGTTCATGAATATGAGATATTATGTTGAGGTAAATGTGATGTGAAGGTGTAAAGTGAATAGAAAATTAAATTAGAAGCAGTGGATAAGTGATTCACAATGAAATCTTGCATCCAAGATGGTTTATTATGAATTTTGGTGCTTTCTTAAATGTAGGGAAGTTGACTCGCGGTTGTCGAAGCCGGTAAAAAATAACCTTTCTAGTTATCAACAATTTACAACTGCAGATAGTGGTGAAAGGATCGAATCCACAGAGAATTGAGAACTCACCTATTTCTCTTTTTATGACCAAGAAAATAAACTGGAATAATAATAAACTAAAAATGAGATAAAAACTGAAAGTGGGATCAAATGAGATAAACTGAAAATTGGGATCAAAAACTGTCAACAAAATAACAGGGGGGTTTTGAGATTGATTGTAGTAAACTAATAATGAGAATAATAATAGAAAGCAAATAATAAAATAAAGAGTAATCAATAATAAGAAAGTTCTAGTTGAAGTATTGGATCCACTTTAGTTGTTGGGATTGATCACAGATACTTTGTTCTTTTGGGTTGATTCAATAGATTAGTTATGGAGATGGAAGACGCTTCTCACCACCATTATCTCTCCTTATGATTAAACCAATTAGGGAACATCCTCTAATTAATTACTAATTAACAAATTGCCAAGGAACGTCCTTGGGCCTTAGGCATCAAAACAATTGTCAATTGCATTAAGAAATAGAGAGATCCAATCCTAGCTACCCAAACGTATGGAGATAACGCTAGATCATACAATTTTCTTGGGTTTTATCCCAAGTGTTCTCATGTAAGAATAATCCAAGTAATTACGGACTTAAATTATTCAAACTAACAAATAATTATTTTACAATCAAAAATCAACATAGATCTCAATAACAAAATAATGTGAAAATTAAATATGAAATTGCATGAATATTGAATTCCCAAAAATTGAACAATATTTGATCAAGTCTCACAACCCATTAATCAACTAAAGCTTCAACCAATATTCAACTAGATCAAAGAAATCAGCCACTCATTGGCTGAATTAAAAACAGAAAATTAAAAGGGAAAAGAAAGAGGGAAAAACCGAAGAGATTGAATTCTTCACTGTGCCCAGCTCGCGGAAATTGCCGAATTGATGGTCTCTCTGGTCGTCCACTTAGGAGTTCTTATATAGGAGGAGAGAAGTGTGTGCCCTAGCTTACAACTGCTGGTCCACATGCGCCAATGATTTGGTGAGGCGCGGGCCATGTTCGCGTAAATTGGTGGAGTGCTTGGTCTCTGCCCATGCATGCGTGAGTGTTGAGGAGCTCGGTCCACGGTGAATTGGTCCATTGTGTGAGTGAATTGGAGTGTTGCGGGCCCATATGCGTGGGTGATTGGGCTGCCCGCGTCCCTTGTGCGTGCGAATTGGCGTGAGTGTTGGGCGCTTGGTTGCAGGAGCTGGGTCCACGTCCATATGAAGTGAATGGGGAAGCACGAGCCCATGTGCAGTGCTTGGGTGGGCGGTCCCGTGTGAGTGTTGAACGGGTCCATAGTAAAAATGGGCTGTCCATAATTGCCTGTGAATGTGGTCCACGTGAATTGCTTAGTTCTTTGCAAGAATGGGCTGTCATGTGCGGGCCCAATTATTTCTTGGCTCCAAATAAGGCAGTTTTAGGGGGATTTTCTCCAAATTGTCCTTTTACACCATTTTCTGCAAAATAATATTAAAAGCAATAAATTAAGCAGAAATCATGTAAATATTTATCAATAATATTAATATAAAATGGACTAAATTATGCTCTATCAAATACCCCCACACTTAGCCTTTTGCTTGTCCTCAAGCAAATAAACATAGTCAAACAAGCTTTCTTTGCTCTAGATCCTTATTTCCACTTAAACTCTTACTCAAGACACCTATTTTGAAGCATTGCAGTGAATAATATATGCATGAAGATTACTCACCTTCTTTCCTTGTTTCCCTTTTGCTTACCATGGCTAGGATTTGTTTTCCTCAAGAGAGACCATACATGCATATTATTTGTTAAGACTTTTTCCAGCTTTTGGTGTGACTTGCCCTTACCTTGAAGTACTTTATTCAGACTTTTGCACTTAGATTTTGCTTGAAAAAGTCACCAACCTTTTGACGTGAAGGTACATATTTGTGATACCCACCCCCAGTTACTCAGTTGGTCACCTTTTCAAGTGGCTACTAGCTCTGTTCTTAATCTTTTGACCATTGGAACAGTTTTTTAAATTTGTGCTTTTAAGGTCTTTGCCTTTGCTGAATTTTCTTTCTCGCAATGATTTGGGCAAATCAACACCAATTGCTAAATCAAGTCACATTAACTTCATTCACACAATTTCAATTTATTCTCATCAATTGAGGGTCATCAATATATTTTTCACCATGGGCAAGCTCAAAGATTCAATTCAAAAGGCAATTCTCAAACATGAATATAACTCACTGCAATTGATTCAACATAAATTTAAAGAGTTATCACATCAATGAGGTCATAGAAAGAAAAGTTCATCCAACATAGTTTATTAGTTTGAGTAGAGCAAAACAAAAAGAAGAAGAAGGTTGTGGTTGTGTGTGTATTATTGAAAGCAAAGATAAACTAAAAGAAATCTGAAAGCATAAATCGCATAACTGAAAGGAAATTATATATATATTTTTTTTTTCAAATCTGAAAGGAGAAATCGCAAAAAGGAGAAAAAGAAGATAGAAAGAAGGAAGAAGAGAAGGAGAAGAAGAGATATGCACCCCCACACTTAAATCATGCATTATCCTCAATGTAAAAGAAAAGAAGAGAACAAAGGAATCTGAATACTCCCTTGGAGTGTAGGTGCATGGCATGATCCTCTTAGGCATAATGTTGTTGTAGTGGAATTTCTTCCACCACTTGTACTGCGAATCCTTCAAAGTATGGCTTCAGGGGATGCCCATTTACCTTGAATATTTTTCCAGTCTCTATGCTGCGGATGTCTACAGCTCCATGTGGGTAGGCATGTTCTACAATGAATGGTCTAATCCACCTAGACCGTAGCTTTCCTGGAAATAATTTCAGACGAGAGTCAAAGAGTAAAACTTTATCACCAACCTCAAATTGTTTTCTTGAGAGATGACTGTCATGGGAGGCTTTGGTTTTTGCTTTGTAGTTCCAAGAGTTTTCATATGCATCTCGTCTTATTTCCTCAAGCTCTTGCAGTTGCAACTTGCGGTAGTGTCCAGCTTCTTTAAGGTCCATGTTGCAATTCTTTACAGCCCAATAGGCCTTGTGTTCAAGCTCAACTGGAAGGTGACAAGGTTTTCCATAGACCAATCTGTAAGGAGACATACCTATGGGGGTCTTGTAGGCTGTCCTGTAGGCCCATAAAGCATCTTCTAAACGTGAACTCCAATCCTTTCGGTTGGGGGACACTGTTTTTTCTAAGATGGCCTTGATCTCTCTGTTGAACACTTCAGCTTACCCATTTGTCTGAGGGTGGTAGGCTGTGGATGTTCTATGGATCACATTGTGCTTTTTGAGAAGACTTTCTACTATCTTGTTGCAAAAGTGGGTCCCTCTGTCACTAATGATTGCCTTTGGTACTCCATGTCTGGCAAAGATGTTGGTTTTCACAAAGTCCACTACTGCCTTGGCATCATCAGTCTTTGTTGCTCTGGCTTCCACCCACTTGGATACATAATCCACTGCGAGGATGATGTAAGTGTATCCAAAGGATGGTGGGAAAGGGCCCATGAAGTCTATACCCCATACATCAAACACCTCGCAGACCATGATGGGGTTCTGTGGCATTTGATTCCTTTTGCTTAGATTTCCAGTCTGTTGACACCTAGCATAAGATCTGCAAAACAGAAAAGCATCTCGAAAAATAGTGGGCCAAAACAAGCCACTTTCAAGTATTTTATGAGCAGTCTTTCTTGGACCAAAGTGTCCACCATAACTATATGAATGACAAAAAGTAAGAACAGAAGCTATTTCTTGGTCTGGGATACATCTCCTTATCATTTGGTCAGCACAATGTTTCCACAAATATGGTTCATCCCAAACATAGTATTTGGCATCGTTCTTTATCTTGTCTTTGGCGTGCTTTGGCATGTCAGAAGGCAAGTTACCTGTAGCCAAGTAGTTCACCATGTCTGCGTACCATGGTTCATCAGATTGGGCAAGGAAGATTTGTTCAAGTAAGTCATGCTTACATTTTTCAGACTCTGAGAGGTGTTGTTCTTTGCTTGACTGCAATGGAGGTGGCACAGTACTGGATTCAGGGGCTTCCTTTTGCGCAGGACTAGGCTGAAAGGGAGGACTAGAAGAGCTTATTTGCGTGGGGAGCTGAAAGGACATGCCTGAGAGGCTTTCAGGTTCCTCTTTTTGCGCAAGAAGGGTATGCACACCATTCTGAAGTGGTGCAACTGAGTTTTCTCCAATCTGTGCTTGATTGCAAACTATCTGTTGGATGCTGCAGACCGTTTCCTTAAGTTCTGGTGTAACGATCCGAAAATCGGACCGCTACCGGCGCTAGGATGCAGATCGGCTTAAAGCCGCCGGGACCCGTAGCAAGCTTGACATATAACCTGTAAACCTGTATAATCCCATACATGATCAACAACATGCATAAAAATTTAAACTTTTCTTTCATTCGTTTCTCATACACCAAACTCAACCTGTGCATGCACTAAAACATAATCATAAACTTGACCCCTCTGTGGGATCTCATCAATGCCCCAATGGGCGATATACATGCGTTGAGTTGGCTAACATCTGTATCATCAAAAAAAATCTAAGATCATGCATCAACAAGGGATTACAATACTCATAGGGTCAAGCACATCTATAACCTCAATATACCTCATTACATAACATACTGTAATCTCTTACGTTACATCATAGTACAATTGTCATGTCCACAATCTAACTATTCCATAAACATACTTCAAAACTCTGGCTAACCTCCTGGTCTACCCTGTACCTGCACAGCTGGGGTTAGGGGAGAGGGGTGAGCTACAAAGCCCAGTGAGCAGAATAGTGAAATCATATATTTAAAAATCTCATGTCATTATGTAATGCAACACATCACAACAAATCACATCTCGGATGGTATTGTCACCAATAGTCCTCTACATAGTCCAACTGTGTCGGGACGTAGAATGGGTACAACCGGTCTTTCTCTTATCATAACATATCATAACATACCAATCTGCCAGGGACGTAGAATGGGTACAACCTGGACTTTCTCTTACATCGTGCCAGGGACGTAGAATGGGTACAACCTGGACTTCCATACTATATCATGCCGTAACATCATCATGCCATATGAGGACTAAAGGATCATCCAATAACCAATCCACATCAACATCATAAATGCAATGCAACATATTCGTGAATACTAATGCAAACAACCTACTATATCTCATGGTATTCATGATGCATGGATCATGCTCAAAATTCATATTTCATTTATTTTAAAACTTAAGGTTTATTCCACTCACCTCTGGCTAGCTCTGATAAACTCTGTAGCAGCTGGCTCACTGCTGGGGTCCTCGGTTCCTCGGGTCCGAACCTACACAGGTGGACTCCAATGAGGGACCAATCATACATGAACATAACTCTAATATACTCCCCAAAAACCCCCTAAAACATCATAAAATAACTACATAAAAACATGCAAGAAATGGCTGGACAGGGCACTTTCGGCGGCACCTTCGGCGGCCGAAAGTCCCTCCAGAGCCGGAAGTCATGCAGGTTCGGCGGCACCTTCGGCGGCCGAAACTCCCAGACAGAGGCAAAACTCATGCATGTTCGGCGGCACCTTCGGCGGCCGAAAGTCCCAGACAGAGACGAAAGTCTCTTTTCGGGGGCAACTTCGACAGCCGAAAGGCCTGCCTCCCCAGCCATGTTCGGCGGCCGAAAGTGCCTTCGGCTGCCGAACCTGGTTTCTGCCAAAGGGCAGAAACTTGGCTCCTTTATGCACATTTGCCTCCTAACTCTTCCAACAAGCATGTAACTCAACCAAAACATGCATACAAGCTCCTAGGGGTCTCAAACTACCTTAAACCCCAACTACAACACACATACACAAGCATTTGCAAGCCACATTTGCATAAACTCAAAAATCATCCATAACTCACTAAAAACCTACACATGCATCTCTACCCCATAGATCTTGCATAAAACTTATTTAAAACATATAATGAGCTTAAGATCGGCTCTTACCTCTTGAAGATCGAGAGAGAGACGACCTAAACTCAGAGATCCAAGCAAATGAGCTCCTGAATTCCCAAAGCTCCAAAACTTGTCTTAAATGCTCAAAACTTGCAATGAGAGGTGAAAACTCAAGAAAAATGGAGGAGATTTGAAGAAAGAACACAAGATCTGGGGAGAGGGAGGTCGGAAGCTAGCTATGGCCGAAAATGGAAGAAAGCTCGCCCACTTCGGCTAAGTGACCCTTTTATAGTGGCTGGCCAGGCCACGTTCGGGGGCCGAAAGTGCTTCCTCATGCATGCCATGTTCGGCGGCCGAACTTGACTTTCGGCGGCCGAACCTGGACTTCCCTCACTCATGCTTTCGGGGGCCTAACGTGCCTCCAAAACGCATGCATGTTCGGCGGCCGAACTTGACTTTCGGCGGCTGAACCTGGGTTTTCCTCCAAAGACTTTTCATGCAAAAACTCATTAAATCTTCATACTTAAAACCATGAAATACCTTAAAACATTTTATGAAAACATGTTTCTACCCTACTAGAGGCTTCCGACATCCGAGATTCCACCGGTCGGTAGGAATTCCGATACCGGAGTCTAGCCGGGTATTACATCTGGCTCTTTCTGGCTCTCAATTTGTACCTGATCAGTCTCTCTGCAGAAATCACAGTTAAGAATATCGTCTTGATTTTCATCAAAAATATCCTAGCTTAAGCAGTCAACAATATCAAGACCATAAACAGGGGACATATCATGTGGATATTTCATAGAATCATAGACATTATATTTAATAACTTTCCCTTTAAATTCCATGGTCAAAGTACCATCATGCACATCAATTTTAGTCTTAGCAGTACTCAAGAAAGGACGTCCAAGAAGTATATCAGAACTAGTATTGCAACTATCTTCCTTAGTATCAATTAAGTAAAAATCAGCAGGAAAGACAAGTTCATCTACTTGAACTAACACATCTTCTAGAACACCTATGGGGTATACCACAGATGTATCAACTAGTTGTATCACAACTCTTGTTTCTTTTAGTGCACATGCATTGAGAGATTTATAGATGGAGAGAGGCATGACATTGATGGATGCACCAAGATCACACATGGCTTTCTTTATACCAACATTCCCAATTTTGCAAGAGATAGCAAACATACCTTTGTCCTTGCATTTAGTAGGGAGTTCTCTTTTGATAACAGCAGGAACTACCTCACCTACACTTACTTTTTCTCTTTCAGCAAGCTTTCTTCTATTGGTGCAAAGCTCTTTCAGAAATTTTGCGTACCTTGGAATTTGCTTAACAGCATCTAGCAGTGGTATGTTGATCTCTACTTTTCTGAAAGTCTCAAGGATCTCCTTTTCTTCCTTTTCTTTTTGTGTTCTTTCAAATCTTTTTGGAAAAGGAGGTGGAATGTGAAAACTTACTTTTGGATCAGTCTTGTGCGCAGGAGGTGTTGCAGTTTGCGCAGGAGGTGCTGCAGAAGCTTGCCTTTGCGCAGAGGCTTTTGAATCAATTGGTCTTTGCGCAACTTGCTTTTCTTGCTCAGGACAAGCATCTTGAAGCTCTTTCCCACTTCTCAAAGTAATAGCACTGACATTTTGTCTGGGATTAGTTTCAGTTTGAGAAGGGAGCTTACCTTGAGTTTCAGAATTGCCTCTTGATGTGGTCAGTAGATCCATGCGCTGATTGAGACTTTGTATAGCACTTGCTATGGATTCCATCATCTTTTCAAGGTATTGATTTGGATTTGAAGGTGCTGGTTGGGCTTGATTTCTTTGGAAAATTTGGTAATTCTGACTATTGTTGGCCCTTCCATAGCTGAAATTGGGATGGTCTCTCCAACCTGGATTGTATGTATTGGAGTATGGATCATGTCTAGGCTGGTTGTGGTACCCTCCAATAGCATTGACTTGGTGATGGTCTTCTTGGAGTGTGGGACATTGATCAGTTGGGTGTCCCATATATGCACAAATCCCACATGGCCTAGGTGGCTGGGGTGCTTGAATCTGTTGTACCACGTCTACGACAACATTTTTTATAACAGATGTTAGCTCAGAAATGGTAGGAAAACTTACCTCATTGGCTCTTTATAGTTGCTTCTCCTCTCCATATTGCCTAGATGAGGCTACAAGAGTGGAGATTAATTCTCTCATCTGTCTAGGTGTCTTGTCTGCAATGAATCCTCCACAAGCTACATCAATGAATTTTCTTTCTGAAGGAGACAATCCTCCATAGAAGAATTGTATGAGAGCTTTGTCTGTCATGTCATGTTGTGGGCAACCTGTGCAAAGTCTTTCAAACCTTTCCCAATAATCATATAAATCTTCAGTTGGTTTTTGCCTTATGCTTGTGATTTCTCTTATTATGCCAATTGACTTATGAGTTGGGAAGTATTTGTCCAAAAAGGTTTTGACCATATCATCCCAAGAAGTTATAGATCCAGGTGGCAAATAAAACAACCAATCTTTAGCAAAGTCATCTAATGAAAAGGGAAAAGCTCTCAACTTAATTTGATCTTCAGAGATTCCTTGAGGTCTCATGGATAAACAGACAATATTGAATTCTTTTAAGTGCTTGTGTGGATTTTCATTCTCTCTACCTTTAAACTTAGGGAGAAGATGTATCAAACCTGTCTTTAGTTCAAAGGAAACTGTCAGAGGTGGGTAGGTAATGCAAAGTGGTGCATAATCACATACAGGAGTTGCCAATTCCCTCATTGTTCTTTCTCTTTGTGCTTGTGGCCTATTTGCTGGATTTTCTTGAATGATTTGGTTCTGGACTGCATGTCCATTATTGGCAGCAACTTGTAGATTAGGTTCAGCCATTGGTGCGACTTGTTGGCAAAATTTGGTTGCTTCAGATGAAGCTTCTGCGGCTTGCTTTCTAAGTCTTCTGAGAGTGCGTTCAATTTCTGGATCAAAGGGCAGTGTGTCCCTGCATTCAGATCTGGTCATGAAAGAAAAATAAACAAGTTAAATCAATTCCCCGGCAACGGAGCCAATTTTTGACTCGCGGTTGTCGAAGCCGGTCAAAAATAACCTTTCTGGTTATCAACAATTTACAACTGCAGATAATGGTGAAAGGATCGAATCTACAGAGAATTGAGAACTCACCTATTTCTCTTTTTATGACTAAGAAAATAAACTGGAACAATAATAAACTAAAAATGAGATAAAAACTGAAAGTGGGATCAAATGAGATAAACTGAAAATTGGGATAAAAAACTGTCAACAAAATAACAGGGGGGTTTTGAGATTGATTGTAGTAAACTAATAATGAGAATAATAATAGAAAGCAAATAATAAAATAAAGAGTAATCAATAATGAGAAAGTTCTAGTTGAAGTATTGGATTCACTTTAGTTGTTGGGATTGATCACAGACACTTTGTTCTTTTGGGTTGATTCAATAGATTAGTTATGGAGATGGAAGACGCTTCTCACCACCATTATCTCTCCTTATGATTAAACCAATTAGGGAACGTCCTCTAATTAATTACTAATTAACAAATTGCCAAGGAACGTCCTTGGGCCTTAGACATCAAAACAATTGTCAATTGCATTAAGAAATAAAGAGATCCAATCCTAGCTACCCAAACGTATGGAGATAACGCTAGATCATACAATTTCCTTGGGTTTTATCCCAAGTGTTCTCATGTAAGAATAATCCAAGCAATTACGGACTTAAATTATTTAAACTAACAAATAATTATTTTGCAATCAAAAATCAACGTAGATCTCAATAACAAAATAATGTGAAAATTAAATATGAAATTGCATGAATATTGAATTTTTAAAAATTGAACAATATTTGATCAAGTCTCACAACCCATTAATCAACTAAAACTTCAACCAATATTCAACTAGATCAAAGAAATCAGCCACTCATTGGCTGAATTAAAAACAGAAAATTAAAAGGGAAAAGAAAGAGGGAAAAACCGAAGAGATTGAATTCTTCACTGTGCCCAGCTCGCGGAAATTGCCGAATTGATGGTCTCTCTGGTCGTCCACTTAGGAGTTCTTATATAGGAGGAGAGAGGTGTGTGCCCTAGCTTACAACTGCTGGTCCACGTGCGCCAATGATTTGGTGAGGCGCGGGCCATGTCCGCGTAAATTGGTGGAGTGCTTGGTCTCTGCCCATGCGTGCGTGAGTGTTGAGGAGCTCGGTCCACGGTGAATTGGTCCATTGTGTGAGTGAATTGGAGTGCTGCGGGCCCATGTGCGTGGGTGATTGGGCTGTCCGCGTCCCTTGTGCGTGCGAATTGGCATGAGTGTTGAGCGCTTGGTTGCAGGAGCTGGATCCACGTCCATGTGAAGTGAATGGGGAAGCGCGAGCCCATGTGCAGTGCTTGGGTGGGCGGTCCCGTGTGAGTGTTGAGCGGGTCCATGGTAAAAATGGGCTGTCCATAATTGGCTGTGAATGTGGTCCACGTGAATTGCTTGGTTCTTTGCAAGAATGGGCTGTCATGTGCGGGCCCAATTATTTCTTGGCTCCAAATAAGGCAGTTTTAGGAGGATTTTCTCCAAAT